>NC_140580.1:1000453850-1001053850 GCF_964204655.1 Triturus cristatus
GGAGCATGTTTAGGGAGAAGACGGTCTACTGCTCTAGAGGTCGCCCCCGGAAGTGGCATGCCATCTGGGGGCGGTGGAACCAATACAGGGGGGGAATATGTCTTGCCCCGGATCTGGAACCTCCCGAGGAACAGCTTTCCCCCTGACCTACCTTCCAGCACAGTTTGGTTTTGGTACCCGTTCTGGGCCTCTGCTGTTCCCCTTCTTCCTCCGCACACAGTCTTATACTTAGTAGATGAGTGGGGTCCTGCCTCCCCTGGGGGCTTTCGCCATGGGATTTCAATGTTCTGCCTTGCTGGGGTTTGTTGTGTGTTTTTTCTGTGTTTATTTAAAATTGGACCTTTGCATTACTCTTCGTACTGTATCCGGGACGCATTACTGTATCTAACTTGCAATGCTGCCGAACCTTCGGGCTGTCGGCTGAATAGCTGTGTCCTGAATTTCGAAATAAAGGTTTTCAAAAAAAAAAAAAAAAAAAAAAAAAACTGAAACTCTCCCTAGCACCGCACTGGTGCACGATCATAAACAGCTCCTTGAAAAACGGAGTCGTTCCAAATTGCCTTAAAGTAGGGCAAGTCACGCCACTGCTGAAAATACCCGGCTTTGACATAAAGGATTTGTGGGACAACCCCCGCGCCGCACGGCCACCAGCTGCTGTGTGTGCCCCCTCGCCTTGCCCTCTGCCTCGCTGCCTGCCTCGCTGCCGGCTGACGCCGCTGGCGTCTGTTTTTGCTTGTTTTGTCTAGCATTTGTGCTTGTTTGAACTGCATTTTCCTCCCGTGTTAGCAGTTTTTGTCTGACTTTTGTGCCTGTATTTTTTCTAGTCAGTTTCAGCCCTTTGCGTTCTCCTGCCTGTCTGCCCGCCTACCTCGCCGCCCTCCGCCTTCCCTCCCCGCTCCCCGCCACCACCGCTGACCACGCCCCTTTTTCCTTTCTGTTCCCTCCCCGCTCCCGCCTCCCAGCTGCCCCGCCCACCCGCGCACTTGGCCTTATATGGCGACCGTGCGACGCAGGTGAGTGTGACCCACTTGTGGGACACCCCCGCGCCGCACGGCCACCAGCTGCTGTGTGTGCCCCCTCGCCTTGCCCTCTGCCTCGCTGCCTGCCTCGCTGCCGGCTGACGCCGCTGGCGTCTGTTTTTGCTTGTTTTGTCTAGCATTTGTGCTTGTTTGAACTGCATTTTCCTCCCGTGTTAGCAGTTTTTGTCTGACTTTTGTGCCTGTATTTTTTCTAGTCAGTTTCAGCCCTTTGCGTTCTCCTGCCTGTCTGCCCGCCTACCTCGCCGCCCTCCGCCTTCCCTCCCCGCTCCCCGCCACCACCGCTGACCACGCCCCTTTTTCCTTTCTGTTCCCTCCCCGCTCCCGCCTCCCAGCTGCCCCGCCCACCCGCGCACTTCGCCTTATATGGCGACCGTGCGAACGCGCAGCGGTCACGCGCAGCGGGCGCGCCGATTGTGCGCCGAAGGCGCGCCAAAGGTAAGCCCGTCTGCGCCCGTCCGCGACCGGACCGCGCCCAGCGCCAGGACCCCTGGCCAACGAAGATCCCGACCGACCCGCCTGACGTACTCCGCCGCCACCCTCACCGCTCTCAACACCAGCCGACTCCCAGGATGCCATCAAGCCACTCCACGACGTACCCACGGACCTCTCAGCTGCCACGCCTGCAAGTTCACCTGCATCCGGACCAGCCTCGCACCAGCACCCACCAAGTCGAACACCAGCAGCACCCACCTCAAGTGCATCCTGCTCAACACCCGCTCCGTCCACAGACACGCCATCGAACTCTGGAACCTTCTAGACGCCACAGCCCCTGACGTCGCCTTCCTCACGGAGACCTGGATGAACGCCTCTTCAGCTCCCGACATCGCCATCGCTATCCCAGAGGGCTACAAGATCGTCCGGAGGGACCGAAACGCCAACCAGATGGGAGGAGGCATCGCCATCATCCACAGGAACACCATCCGTCTCACGACCAGCACCGACAACACCCTGACCAGCGCCGAACACCTGCATTTCCAGATCCACACCAACCCGAACACCACCCTCAGAGGCACCCTGATCTACCGACCCCCTGGACCACGCACACAATTCAGCGAGGACATCGCCGACTTCGTCAGCCCGCATGCCCTCCCCTCCGCCGACTACATCCTCCTGGGAGACCTCAACTTCCATCTGGAGAACAACAACGACCGCAACACCAGCACCCTGCTCGACAACCTCGCCAACCTGGGACTCAAGCAACTGGTGTCCACCCCCACCCACCTCGCCGGACACACACTCGACGCAGTCTTCTCATCCAGCACAGACATAGACTTCAGCCACGCCACAGAGCTTCAATGGACGGACCACAGCTGCGTCCACTTCACCTTCAAGAGAACGACGACCCACCAACACCAGCAACAGGCAGCCCGCAGAAGCTGGAACAAGATCACAGCAGACCAGCTCGCCACCTCCCTGAACCAGCACCCTCCTGCCAGCTCAGCGAACCCCAGCCAAGCCGCCGACAACCTCACGAAGTGGATCAGCAACTGCGCGGACGAACTCGCCCCACTGAGGACCCCGCCTAGCAGACCCGGCAGCAAGAAGGCCCCATGGTTCACCGACGAACTCAAGAGCTCCAAGAAGAACTGCCGAGCCCTCGAGAAAGTCTGGAGAAGGGAACCGACACCGGACAACAGGACCTCCTTCAAACTTGCCACCCGGAAACACCACCAGCTGATCCGCGCCGCCAAGAAAACAGCATTCAAAGACCGGTTGGACAACAACGCACACAACTGCAAGGAACTCTTCAACATCGTGAAAGAGCTTTCCAACCCCAGCGCAGGAAACAACGACATCACCCCATCGCAAGACCTCTGCAACTCCCTCGCTTCATACTTCCACAACAAGATCGCGGACATACATAACAGCTTCAACAACCAACCAACGCACACCATGACCGAACAACCACCCCCCACCACCACCCTCCACGCCTGGACCCCGATCAGCACCGAAGACACCATCCGCACGATGAACTCCATCCACTCCGGATCACCGACCGACCCCTGCCCTCACCACGTCTTCAACAAGGCCGACGCTGTCATCGCACCCCACCTGCGAGACATCATCAACACTTCCTTCGACACCACCATCTTCCCTGAGAGCTGGAAGCACGCCGAACTCAGCGCCCTACTAAAGAAACCTACAGCGGACCCCACCGACCTCAAGAATTACCGCCCCATCTCGCTCCTCCCGTTTCCAGCCAAAGTCATCGAGAAGACCGTCAACAAGCAGATGGCCGCCTTCCTCGAGACGAACGGATCCCTCGACCCCTCACAGTCCGGCTTCCGAGCCAATCACAGCACCGAGACCGCCCTCATCGCCGCCACCGATGACATCCGAGCCCTGATGGACAATGGAGAAACAGCGGCCCTCATCCTCCTAGACCTCTCTGCGGCATTCGACACGGTCTGCCACCGCACCCTAGTACGGCGCCTCAGCAACATCGGAATCCAGGACAAGGCGCTGGACTGGATCATCTCCTTCCTCGACGGAAGAACACAGAGAGTCCGCCTACCACCGTACAAGTCAGAGGCCTCCGAAGTCACCTGCGGCGTCCCTCAAGGATCATCTCTGAGCCCCACCCTCTTCAACGTCTACATGAGCCCCCTCGCGGCCATCGTACGCAAACACAACCTCAGCATAATCTCCTACGCCGACGACACCCAACTGATCCTCTCCCTGACCAACGACCCCGCCGCCGCCAGATCCAACCTACACGAAGGGATGAAAGAGGTAGCCGAGTGGATGACGACCAGCCGCCTGAAACTGAACTCGGACAAGACGGAGGTCCTCATCCTGGGCTCCTCACCCTCCGCCTGGGACGACTCCTGGTGGCCTCCCGCCCTGGGCACCGCACCCAAACCGACAGACCATGCACGCAACCTGGGCTTCCTCCTGGACTCCTCCCTCTCCATGACCAGGCAAGTCAACAACGTCTCCTCGGCGTGCTTCAACATCCTACGCATGCTACGGAAGATCTTCTGGTGGATCCCCACCGAGACCAGGAAGACCGTCACCCAGGCCCTCGTCACCAGCCGACTGGACTATGGCAACGCCCTCTACGCCGGTACCACCGCCAAGCTCCAGAAGAGACTCCAGCGGATCCAGAACGCCTCAGCCAGACTCATCCTCGACATCCCACGAACCAGCCACATCTCCGGACATCTGAGAGACCTTCACTGGCTCCCCGTCAACAAAAGAATCACCTTCCGCCTCCTCACCCACGCACACAAAGCCCTACACGACCAAGGCCCGAGCTACCTCAACAGCCGAGTCAACTTCTACGCTCCCAAACGCCACCTCCGATCAGCCAACCACGCCCTCGCCGCCGTCCCCCGCATCCGAAGAGCGACTACAGGAGGAAGGTCCTTCTCCTACCTGGCCGCCAAGACCTGGAACTCCCTCCCGACCGACCTGCGCCTGACCCAAGACCACCTCTCCTTCAGGAAGAAGCTGAAGACCTGGCTGTTCGAGCAGTAGCGGCACCCCCCCCCTCCCCCCCCCCCAGCGCCTTGAGACCCTACGGGTATGTAGCGCGCTTTACAAGTGTCACTGATTGATTGATTGATTGAACAACTTTAGACCCGTCTCCAACCTTCCTCTTCTTTCCAAAATCCTAGAAAGATGCGTACTCCAACAACTAACCCAACACCTGGCCAACATCGACCTCCTTGACTCCCATCAGTCTGGCTTTAGAAAAGGATGCAACACTGAAACCGCGATCCTCAACATCATCGATGCTATCCACAAATCACTCAACTCAGACCATTGCTGCCTTCTCATCCTCCTAGACCTAGCAGCAGCTTTCGACACGGTAGACCACAAACTTCTCATTTAGGCTCTTGAAGAAAGAGCCGGACTTGGTGAGGTGGTCCTCGAATGGTTCTCATCCTTCCTACACAACCGCACCCAAAGAATCAAAATCAAAAATGTTGCGTCCGACCTGCATCCAGTCAACAAGGGAGTCCTGCAAGGTTCAGTGCTCTCCCCGCAACTTTTCAACATTTACATTGAACCCCTCACCAAACTACTCAAAAAAGCCAAAATCTGCTTCCATCTTTATGCAGACGATATGCAGATCTACCTGGAAACCTCCTCCATCAAGGACATCCAACGACTCAATGACATACTGAGAGACATCCAACACTGGCTGTCTAGCAACCACCTTAAACTAAATCCTGATAAAACCGAAGTTCTCCTCATCTCGAACAAAGAGAACCCCCAAATTGCTGAATGGCTAAAAGCTATCGATGTGCTCACCGGGAACCTCACCCTGGCTGACACTGTCAAATCACTAGGTATCACACTAGACCCGAAACTGGACATGACCTCACACATCAAGAACTCAGCTAAGAACGCCTTCCTTAACCTAAAACTACCGAACAAAATAAAACCCTTCATCCCGCCCAATGATTTCAAACAGGCCACCCAAGCATAGGTGTTTTCAAGACTAGACTATGGGAATGCAGTCCTCACAGGATTAGCAAAATCACATCTTGCTCGCCTCAAAACAACGCTCAACGCGGCACCCAGAATGGTCACCGGAATCAAGAAATTTGATCACATCTCTCCGGCACTCAGAGAACATAAGTGGCTCCCAGTGAAAATGCGAGCTAGCTTCAGAACAGCCTGCCTCACACACAAAGCCTTGTCACCGGCAAACCCGAATATTTGGTGTCCAAACTCAAAAAAGCCGGTCAGACCAGGAACCTACGAAGCTTGAACTCTCTTCTACTCATTCTGCTGAAAACTCGAAAACAAAAAACTGCGGCTCGATCCTTCGCCGGGAGTGCGCCCAAAATCTGGAACTATATTCCCCCCACATCAAAACTACTACCGCTTTTGCAAAATTTAAAAGCCAGCTCAAAGTCCTGTTCCTCGACTGCTCCCTAGGGAACTGATAGGAGAAGCCAGAGCATGGAAGCAGACACCTCTCACAGCTTTGACTCTATGTCCATAAGCCTCAGAACCGAACTCACCGCTAATTGACCTATACTATTACTGTATTTTGTGATTCTCTGCATTGTAACTGTTGTAAAGCGCTCCGATACCCTCAGGTCAGGCAAGCGCTATATAAAACTACTTAAATAAAAATAAAAATAAAAAAGATTGCTGTGTCATTGGTAACCAAACAAAATATTGCAGTCCATGTCCAGGTCCGAGGTGAGTGTCGCTCAGTGTATAGGGGGGCAGTGGGAGGTGTTATTCCAAGGCATGATGCAGAGGGCAGAACCGAGCGGAACCTGGCCATATGGCGGAGATGAATGCTACGACACATCTCCTCCTGGCACCCTCACACACGGCATTGGAATGCCATGTGTTGGTCGTTGGGGTCCTGGGAGACAGCCATGGTGGTGGGTGCTTCCTGCTGTGTGGTCTGTGCAGGGGGTGGGGTCTCATGGATGCAGCTGGGAAGCCCTGATCCGGGAGGTGGGGTGCCGGAGCTGTCCCTGAGCTTGCAAAAATAATAATCCACATTTATAAAGCACGAACAATCACCCGTAAGGGTCTCTAGGCGCTGGGGGCCGTAGGGAAGATTAAGCAAGCTATTGCCCAGAGTCACATGGTGCTGGGCTAATCTGCCGCTGGCGCCGGGGATCGAAAGGTGATCCCCGGATTTTGGAGTCAGTCGCCCTGGCCGCAGTGCCACACCTCGTCCCTTAGGTGTTGGGGGTGTCAACTTCATCATCAGTGCTGAGTTGTTGGGTCTGCTCTGCAGGAGGTGTTGATTCTCCCTCTGCAATGTGAAGGGGAAATGCAGATTGACATTGTGTTCACATGTATGTTCACGCATTGTACAAGTTTACTGTCAGACAGTATGGCAATGTACATTTTGACTGTTTATGAGGAGACGCCTATCAGAAGTGGGACACTTGTTATTGTTATTGTTAGGTATTCTTGTATAGCGCGCAGATGCCTCAGTGAAGATGCGTCCCGACGCTGGTAGCAGTGTCGGTAGAGAGCTAGGGGCTAGACCGTGGGGAACAAGTAGGTTTTGACAGCCTTACAAAAGGGTAACAAACAATCTAGGCGGCGGATCAGAATAGGGAGAGAGTTCCACAGCTAGGCGGCCAGGTACCGAAAGGACCGGCCCCCTGCTCTGAGGTGTTTTACCCAGGGAACCGTTGCTAGAAATTGCTCAGCAGAGCGTAGCTGGCAGGTGGGGAGATAGGGGACCAGTAGAACAGACAAAATCTCAGGCGATGAAAGTTTTAGAATTTTGAAGGTCAGGCATAGTACTTTCAATTCTATCCTTCTTAACATGGCCTTTCTACACCATCAGGGATGTGAGGTCGTACTTGTACATTGTCATCTCACGGTTTCCTGTTAGGCCAAATGCGAAGGGCCATTTTATACACACAGGCAGCAGTTGTGTCCTCTGTTCTGTTGTGAAAGTGTTGCAGTTTGTACCACATTGTTGTGAATGTTGGGGTGCTCTGCATCTTATGTTTGTGTGCTGCATTGTGGATGAGTTTTCCCTTTGGCTCTGATTTGGCTGGCCCTTATCCCTTTCAGGCGGTGTGCCTTTCACTTCTGTGTTTATGCAGTGCTGAGATGTTGCAGACTTGGGTAAATTGGGCTCTTGGTCGTAGTTGTGACTCTTGGGCATGGTTTGTCCGCAGATGTGCTATACTTACTTGTGCATGTGCACCATTGTGCGCATCTACCCCTGTAGCCCCAGTTCATGGTTGTTACTCACCCTGTTGCTGTTGGTTCAGGTCATGCTGTGCAGTTTCCGGTCCCCCAACTCCTGCCACCGTCTCCCCAATGATGGTCCCTGGTTGGTCCTCGGTGGGGCTCTGGTTGTCCTCTGTACTTGCTCTGGCCACCTCCATGGTGCTTCGCAGTTGTTTGGGTCTTGTTTGTGTTTTTGGTTGATGCTTTTATAGTGATTTTGGCCGCATGACTTTGTGGGACTTGCAGGCTGGCGATGCTTCTCGCTGGATTTTTCGCAGTTGTGCCTATTGCAAGTCTTTTCACGTTGTGCTTTAGATTTTTATCTCTATCCAGGGACTTTTATCGCGGACATTTGACACGTTGCTGGGAGAGTATCGCATGTTAGTGCCGTGTTGTGAATACGACGTTGACACAGAGTTATTTTCCCGCGATAGACGGCGATATGAAAGACTGCGTTAACTGATTTTGGCGATGATTATCACACGTTCTTGAGAATATCCCCCTATGTCTACTGCTACATTAGATCAGAGTAAATGGAATGCCAAAGGACAGTAAAGTGGGTCTGACAGGTTCAAACTCAAATGTTCACTGATGACTTTCTGCTATCAATCCCCGATCCACCCGCCTTGCTCCCAATATTGCTAGAGGACTTTTAGTTTTGC
Organism: Triturus cristatus; assembly: GCF_964204655.1. Taxonomy (NCBI): domain Eukaryota; kingdom Metazoa; phylum Chordata; class Amphibia; order Caudata; family Salamandridae; genus Triturus; species Triturus cristatus. Next base: position 1,000,462,231 of record NC_140580.1, read on the forward strand.
CATTGAGCATTGAAAGGGAGTCCTTGATTAGTTTAAATGAGTCTAAGGGCCTCTGTCTCTAACTAACTCAAAGAAAATTACTTTTATATAATTAAGAATCAATCTTACTGTTTCCCTGTTAATAACGAAAGACTAGTCTTTTCAGGATGGGGCAAAGTCGGGCACCCAAAATATCCGAGAGACTTTACTCTCCGCAGCAGCACCCCCATATATGAAACTGCAGAATGCAACCCGATTCCAGATGTTCTGTCAGATTTTATTTGGCCCGGGCTAGCATATGAAGGATGCAATGAAAACTCCAGCCTAGGACCAAAAGTCTGTGCGGCCCTTACTTGACCAGCTGCTGCCAGGGTGCATTTCAGTGTGACATAATGAAAGACAGAAACAAGTAAAAACAGTAAATGACAACTGCTTTGGGACATGCAATGGATTCCAAGGCCTTATAGAGACCCTATGATTCACATCTGCCTAATCAGGAGAATATCACAGTGAGACTTGGTTTACGTAGACCGGCTTTGCAGAATGTCATTGTTTCCATCCCTTTTCATCTTGTTTGAAGAGAATACAGAGTTTACCCCATGTCCGGGGACTGGTACTTTGCCGCTTGGAGAGAGGGTGGGTGTTTGACTTCAGGAACATGTTGAGCAGGTGAGATATTCAATCCTTTACCAGAGGCCGTGAGATATAGATATATTATACATTAAGCAGTATGGTCAAGGCTGTGAAGGAGTGGGGGCAACTTAAGAGACCACTCACTCCGTTCAGGATAGGTATTGGATGCAATATATTTTGGATCCTTAACTGCTTTATAATAGGGAAAAAACTTTTTTTCCAGAAGGCCTCGGAATAGAAGTGTGGTTTACATCGTGGGCGGATATATTCATCAGAGCAAATAGCTTTGCAGGATAAACTTGGAGAGGCAAACCTTTTATGAGATTTCGCATCAGTGGCGTGCGAGGCTTCATGCCATGAACTGACCATGTGGCAGAAACGTGATGCAGGATCATTGGAAAATAGTATGCTGGCATATGTAGTTTGGTTATGCCCCAACCGCGGCCAATGGGAAAAGGGTTTCTTGGATTTATTGGGGAGAATACAGGCTCTTGGCTGGCAGAACATGCAGAGGTCATACTGCTGGACTAAGCATCCAATATGATCGACCCACTTCAATCCAGAAATAGAAGATCTCACACACTATTGGTGGCAAACCATGCAATCCTGGCATACTGTTGAACTCCAGTGGGGCCAACAGGGGAGCTTTGGTTTCAGAGTATGTGGTGGTTACTTAATAAAATAAATACAATGTCACAAAGGTAGGACTTTTGAAAACAACCAGGCATAATGATATTGTACTTTAGTAGCGGGTCTAAAGGACCCCAGTGTCCCAAATGGATGCTCATCTTGAACATCCTGGAGGAATCCTGCCTCTAGCTATGGCATTCAAGGACAGCACAGAAGCTTGTTGTAGATGAGTTAGGAGGTGACGGATGGGGTGAGGGGCCTGACGCTTGCTAGGGTTAATATGTCTTAGGTACTGAGCTGAAGGTGGAGTGGGTCAGGGTTGGGGAAGTGTTGGAGCTCAGAGGTTGGGAAGTCAGGTTGCTGGGTGATTGCTATTGTTTGATATGGTAATGTTAATGATTATCTTGTAAAGGAAAGCCTATAAAAAGGCTCAGAGTAAGCGTAAAAATGAAATTAGGGAAGAAGCATGGAATGAACTTTTATCTATAGATGTAATTAAAAATAGTGCCAAATTTTGGTCCGTGGTTAACAAGCCCTTTTTTCATGGTAAAAGTAATAATGAGCTTGACTGCGGTATTCAAGAAGAAAAATGGTTTAGTCATTTTAAACAGGTGTATGATGGAGATGACTCAAGGGTGGTCCCTTCACTAAACTTGGAGAATTATACTCTGTCTTTTACAGAATTAGAGGTCACACATGCTATCATGCAAATGACAAGTAATAAGGCCCCGGGACCCGATGGAGTCCCGGCAGACCTTTTCAAATCAGACATAAAAACTTGGTCTAAAATTTTATTCAACGTCTTTGTTAATGCGTGTCAACTGGGTCTCCCTCCGACCTGGGCAAAATCTGTCATAATACCTATATTTAAAAAAGGCGATAGAGGTGATCCGAGTTGCTATCGCCCAATATCTTTAATAGACTCCTCTGTGAAAGTACTGGGCAGGGTGGTCCTTGCCCAACTGACTGGTTGGTTAGAGGAGACAGGAACACTCTCTAAGGCTCAGTACGGATTTAGAAAAGGGATGGGCACCATAGATCAATGTCTGAATTTACAACTATTAATAGGCAAATACACGGTGGCCAAGAAGGGAGTTTTATTGGTAGCCTTTATGGACCTGTCATCGGCCTTTGACCGTGTAAATAGGTCAAAACTGTGGTCCTTGCTCCTATCCTATGGAGTAGACAAAAACATCGTCTACTTCTTAGATGATCTACATAGGGATTTAACGGCTACGGTTCGATATGTCCAATTGGGCAATTGCACAGAAGACATACCCATATCTAATGGAGTTAGACAGGGGTGCATTTTGGCACCCCTGCTCTTTACACTTTATATAAATGAATTAGATAATGCTTTAATCACCTCATGTAATGACATTCCGCGTGCAGGGAAATGTTTAATTCCCGCACTTTTATACGCAGATGATGCCGCCTTACTTGCAAGAACGGGGGTGGGCCTTCAGCTATTGTTAGATTCATTTGCGGGTTTTATGGAGGCGTTGGATCTAACTGTTAATTTTTCTAAATCGCATGTAATGGCTATTGGACCAAAATCTTTAAAGATTAAAACTTTTAAATGTGGGGGCCACCAATTATCCAGGGTATCATCATTTCCTTACTTGGGCGTTCTTTTTGATGATCAAGGTTCCTGGGTAACCCAAATAACAGCCAAAAAGATTGTCTTATCAAGAGCAACTGTGGCTGTTCTAGGTTTTGCTAGAAAGTTAGGAGCCAGGCCAATGAAGGCCCTCATTCAAGTATATAAAGCCAAGTGCTTTTCCTTAGCAATGTATGGAGCCGAGGTATGGGGTATTAAAAATGTTAAAAGTATACAGATTGTTGAGGATAGGTTTTTAAAAAACCTCCTTTCAGTTCCGATCTCAACTGCCAACTATAATATTCATCAGGAGCTTGGAATTGGATTTGTAGAAGACTCTATTGCCTTGGCCCCATTATTGAAATGGATTAACATCTGGTTAAACCCGGACCTACAGCTCAATCGTACGATCATGAAAGATTGTATGTCATTAGATTATGGGTTACGCATACCTTGTCTGAAATATATTCAGAATCTGGCAATTAAGCTGGGTAGACCTGAATTATATCAGTCACCAGAAGCCCTAGTAAAGGGAGACATAAAATGGTGCAAGGAAATCTTTATGCAGATAGCTACCATGGATCGGGAAGGGAACGAGCTGGCAAAGGTCACCGTCAGGGCTCACCAGTTATGTAAAACAACTCCATCCATGGAACCATACCTAGGCTATGTCACAAATGCAAATCACCATTTTCTATTGACTAGATTTAGACTAAATCAATTACACCTACTGTTTGGAGAAAAGAAAGGCTGGAAAAGGGTAGAGGATTTTGGTCCTTGTTCCTGTGACAATTTTTCACCACAGGATATGATACACTTTCTTTTCTTCTGTGAGCACTTTATTGATATTAGGAAACGCTTCTTACTCCCTATTTTAAAAAACAAAGGCTTTGTGCAGGTGAGACCTGCTTTTCTCTACCTTCAAATGTTAACTGATGTTTGGGAAACTTTTAACATTGCAAATTTTTTATCTGTGGTAATTAGATTTCTGAGGAAATGAATTGTATCCTCTTTTAAATGCTTTTTAAATGGGATTGTTGCCTTTTTTAGTAGTTTTCACATGTTTTAATTGTTATTGACTATTTAAAATGAAATCTGTATTTTCTTAAGTGTTTTTATTTACTATATTGTAGTATGCTTTTATGGTTTGCACTTAAACCGAATAAAGACTTTTGACTGGATTATCTTGTATGGAGAAAATTAATTAAGAATTATTGAAACATAAAGAAATTAGTGTTGCACACGCAATGCTGTGTAAGCAATATAAGGTACATGTGAAAGGACCAGACTGCTAATTGTTTTCCTCAACAGTGCTGTTCCAAACACTTGTGGTCAAGTGTGAATTTGCATGAATTTCCAGGTAGTAAACCGAATAACTAACATTTCACAGTTGCAATCTCCTGCATTAATGCACTGATCGAAAGGAGTGTGATACATTCAGTGCGCTGTGTTTCAGTGAGCAAGTGTCTTGATATAGGCAATGAAGAAATACTTGCATTTGAAATCATTACATTAGGCACCATGATGCCCCCGGAAACTTTCATCAGCTTTTGAATCATTAGCTAGCCAGGCATGATGCATATTGCATTGTTATGTATGGCTATCATGGAGAGCCCCTATCATTTATTTCTGTTTTTATGAAGCTGGTAACTGATTGCTATGATGTAGCAACAGTTGATATCTAAACTTGGTACCCACTGATGCTACACCACGGAACCCTTCCAGGGCACGCTGAAAGATGTGCTCTTTAACAGCCTGTCAGCACAGCTTGCTTGTCTGCTTTGACTAAAAGTAGGAAGCACCGCTGCAGCGGGGTAAGGAAAGCAGGGAAGGCGGTAAGGGCTGTGTAAGGGTGGCAGGTAAAGGTTTTTTTTCATTTGGGCCATCGAGGAGAGGCTATATTATGTATGCCCCCTCTCCCCATTTGTCCTCTGCACCTGCGTAGCAGTTAACAGTAGGGGCGGATGATCTTGCGGACCATATACAACATAAAATTACATATGGGTAGTGAATTATGGGGATGTTGTTTTACCTCAGGGTTCTTCTGAGTGACATAATAACTTGTGCTTCACTCTTGTCTCTATCCTTTACCCCAGATTCTAAATCTGGTAATTCACTACTATAACGTAGCAACATTCAATAACAAAACTCATTACCCATTGTTGCTACATCTTAAAGGCCTTCCAGGCCAGCCTGACAGGGCTCTATGACAGCCTGTCAGTGCAGTGCTGTTGTCTGCTTTGACTGAAAGTGGAAACCACAGTTGCAGAAGGTGGAAGGGAGTCAAGGAATGTGGTGGGAGTTAATTAAGGATGGCAGGTAAGGTATTTTTTCACATTTGGGTCACGGAGGAGAGCCCATGTTATGTATGGCTCCCCCATTACTTGTATGCCCCTAAATAGCTGTTGGAAGCAGGGGCAGAAGATTTTTGGGGCCATACAGAGCATAAAACTGTATATGGGTAAAAAGTGAATTACGGGGATATTTGTCACCTCAGGATCCTTAGTGACATCATAGACAACTTGAGTTTCTATTTGATGCCACTCATACCCCTCAGTGATTGCTACCCATCTTGAAGATCATAGTAACACTATATGGAAAGGTGTAATAAAGCTCTTCATGGTTGTGAATAAATTAAGCATATCCTTCTCCATATTATTCTGAAACTTCATTAATTCAATTTCTTTTTGCAAATTAATAAAGTATATTAAAACTCAAAGGTAACAAAAACAAGGTCTTCAGAGATGCCATAAAACCAAGGAAAAGAAAGTTTCCATGATAATCCATCACAACTGACAGAGATATCCCAATCACCCTCTTACAAGTACATTAAGATATAATTTAGATCCCCGTCAATCAACCTCAAAATCGGGCCCCAAGCGTTGGTCTGTTTGGCTGGCTTGTTTAACATCAGATTTATATCACATTTATTTGCAATAAGATCTTATGAGACAGCAAACACTTTGCTTTTAATCTTACAATAGAACCAACGCTTAATTTGAGCAAGTGGTTTCCAATGCTTGTCACTGGCACTTAACTGTCAACACCAGCACTTGTGACTGTCTGCCACGAGGTGGCGCTGTCTGACTAATTTAGAGATGATCACAACAACAATTATTAATTCAATATACATTACAAATGACTATTACCTGCTGTCCAAGCCATTCTTATGGATTCGGGGGACTGAAATAGTCTAACTTGTCACACTTGCAGGAGTGTGATGGTTAGTAAATGTGTTGTTACTATCATTGGCAGCATGACAGGGGCAATGTGTGGTGCAAGCTGCAGTGACCTCCTGACGAGAGCCCTGGCACTTATTTTTTTACAAATTTAGCATTGAAGAACATTCTTTCATGTTGAGAAATGAATAAGTGTGAGGTTTGACTATGTTGAGAATTATCTATTCACTATTCTTCTCATGTTTTCACAGGGAGTTATGAGCTTCGCATAGATCTTCAGGATTTTGACAAAACTAAGTCTTTTGCCAAATATAGCTCCTTCAAAATTGGCAGTGAATCTGAAAAGTACAAACTAATGTACAAGGCGTTTACAGCTGGCAATGCAGGTGAGCAGTTCTATAATTATTAATTAGCAAATTCAATGAAAATCAAAAATAGAAAACCATCCCATTCTCCCAGCTTATAAATGACAATCATTGGCAGATGCAGGGCAACCATCAAAAACCACTGCATGCCCTGCAAGCCAAACTTACAGTTCCCGCACCCCAAGATATATATATGTTCAAGGTATGCAGTTGTGGAGTTGGGAATAATAAATCTATACTGACTTACATATACTTACCTCCCAATATTTTTGTTGTTGGAATTCGTGCTAAGATATTTTGTTAAAGAGTATTGACTTTCAGCCATTGGTAGCTTCGGTTGCTAAATGTAAGGCATATATGTGTCATGTTTCATCCATGTGAGATGTTCTGTTTTATGTTTCATTGAATTGGGTTCCAAGGTTTGGAGAAATCCAAATATCACAAATTATGCAACCATTAAAATCATAGATACGTAGATTGTATTGCAATAATTCAGTTATAATAAAGCATTGTACAAAGGGCTGATGCAGATGGGCCTCATCAATAGTGTCCCTTGATATTCTCTAATATGGCTACTACAGTCATCTGTATAACCCTCATCAAAAGGTGAAACCATCAATGCCCTGATCTAGACCTTTAGAGTTCACTGATCTGGTCCTTTTGTTCAGACTGTGGAAGAGCAAATGGGGCATTATTATTAGCTTTATGGAATCCAGGAACTGCATCCACGTAAGGCTCGATGTGCCTTACGTGGATTCACGGGCTCGTGGCATGCCGTAAATAGAGAAAAATTGGGTAAGCGGAATATGGTCCCTTTTTTCATCTCTTACTCACCAGCGTCGTTAGAAATAGTCGAATTTATCTAATGGCGACGTCCTTTACCTTTAGTTTCAGTTGACGATAAGAGAAAGGAAAGATACACGACTAAGTACCCAGCAAACTTGCAAAAGGTAGAGACCACGTTGGTACGGAAATATTTCATCAGCCCATACAACGAGTCAGACTACAGAATTCAGGGTGAGCAAAAAGGAAATGCAGCTGTTGTGATGTCTGTTTTGTTTTGTTTGTCATATTAGGGAAAGAATGACAACACGAATGGGAATTTTCTATTTGTTTTCACAGCTCCCGCTCTAGCTGTTAGAGTTGTTTGAAGGCCAAAGAAGGTCAAGGTTCCATTCTGACACTTTTTCGTAAGGTGGGTGTGCTAAGCCGCTGGTGGGGGCTGGCTTAAGTTCTTAAACTGTTCACTTATCTAAATTAGTTTTTTTGCCTTTTCGTTTTGTATTGCAGAAATTGGTTGGTCCTGAGGAGAACCTCATAAAGATAGAGGTTCGAAACGCGTCGACCAGTCGGTCCTTCGTACATCCTTTTTGAAAGCCCTGCCCTATATGTTTTTTTGGTTCTTTAACTGTTTATGAAAAAAGAGAAAATGTCACAATACACATAAAGTGTGGATAACAACTCATCTTAAAAGGGAGAGGTGTCATAAGGACCGTTTTGTTTAGTGTATGTCAGTTTCTGGTATGAATGGATTGGCCAAGAATGCTTGATGAATGTACGTAGTGTAAAAAACCTCTAGGGTATTTTTAGTCTGGTGTCATTGTGTTTCAATATATTTGTACGTTTAATGTATGGTTTTTTGTAAATTACAAATGTGCAATTAATAATTGCTGATCACACAAAAAAGAAAAATATGAAATAAATAAAAGTTTTTCTGAGTAACAGGCAATTTGTAAAGCCTTCCTTTCCTGTTTCACTTCATGATAGGTTGTTTCTGAAAAGAGACTGTTGTCTAATAGGTCTCAGTTTGGACAAGATGTTTTGTTGGTTTAGTTAATTCGGCTTAGTCCAGCTGATTTTTTGAGCCAGAGCCCAGTTTTGGTTTATACTGCAGTTTAAGTAGGCACGAGTTTTTTTGCATGCAATTGTTCTTCTTTTGTAAAGGAAAAATGTTGCACAGTTTAGCACATTTTCTCAATGCTTTTGAATTAACTTGTAATATTCATTTAATTAACTAATTGCCTAGTCTGCCAATGAGCCTTCAAGCCAGTAGGCCCAGTTCTAGTCACTGGTGCATGGAATAACTTTTTATGTGGTGTCTGTTGAATTGAAATATCCTTTATGCAATGGATGGCTTTGGATTAAAATACAAAATCTGTATGTGTTCTTTGTTTTCCAGGCCTCTTGCTTGTTGTTGTGAACCTGTGGCTAGTGGCCATTTTGCATAGGCAGCTCATGTGTTATTGCCATAGACCTGCATGTGTTCTTCGCCGTGGCCGTGCCTCCTTGCTGGATGTTGTTGTTTATTTGCATGTAATTTTTCTTCTTTTGTTAAGGAAAAATGTTGTATGGTTTAGTACATTTTCACCATGTTTTTAATAAATTTGCAGTAGTCATTTAATTCACAATGTGGCATAGTCTGTCAATGGGCCTTCCAGCTAGTAGGCCCATCTCTATTCACAGGTGCATGGAACAACTTTTTCTGTGGCATCTGTTGAATTGAAACATCTTTTAGGGCATGTATGGCATTGGATTAATGTACAAAATGTGTTTTTGTGTGGTATTTCATGTTTTTTCTGCAAACAGTGTATATGTGGGGTAATGTCTATGAAGGATGCGTGTTGTTAAAAACTTTAGCCATTTAATTTTCTTTTTTAGCATTGCTGAATAAATGCTGTGTTCTCTGTGTTACCGTGTCTCCTTTGTCTGGCCAGTGTGTGAGTGTGTTTGCCATGGGCCATCATTTGTCTTCATTCCGCATACCATGTGGCCAGGGGCCATTTCTTATTGTCCACTCGCTCTTGAGGCTTGAGCCGAGAGCAGGATAGCGCTTCTCTATCATTCTTTGAATTTATTGAACTACTGAACTGTATGCTATGTGGTGATTGGATGTATATCTGTGCTTTTTAACTGTTTTACCGTTTCACACGCGTATTTTGCACTCCTGCTGTTTTTGCACACAAGTATTTTAAGATTGCCTTTTTTTAATCATTGGGTCAGTTATATACATCTTGGTCTCCTACTAACCTGCCTCACAGCCATCCCAGTCCCGAGCAGGCGCTTTCCTGTGGATCGGGCGCTCGGGGTCACGGCGGCCATTTTTGGTGGGAGGTCAGGTGGGCGGTCTATCGGGGCGAAAAGACTATTTCTATGGCACTGAAGCGGTCGCGCAGCGTCCACTCGCTCTTGAGGCTTGAGCCGAGAGCAGGATAGCGCTTCTCTATCATTCTTTGAATTTATTGAACTACTGAACTGTATGCTATGTGGTGATTGGATGTATATCTGTGCTTTTTAACTGTTTTACCGTTTCACACGCGTATTTTGCACTCCTGCTGTTTTTGCACACAAGTATTTTAAGATTGCCTTTTTTTAATCATTGGGTCAGTTATATACATCTTGGTCTCCTACTAACCTGCCTCACAGCCATCCCAGTCCCGAGCAGGCGCTTTCCTGTGGATCGGGCGCTCGGGGTCACGGCGGCCATTTTTGGTGGGAGGTCAGGTGGGCGGTCTATCGGGGCGAAAAGACTATTTCTATGGCACTGAAGCGGTCGCGCAGCGGACGCGCGCAGCGGGCGCGCCGCTGGCACGCCAAAGGCGCGCCTAAGGCAAGCCCGTCTGCGCCCGTCCGCGCTCGACCCGTGCTCAGTGCCAGTCATGCTGCTCGACAGCCCTCCCAACCGATGAGGCCCTGGACTCGTAACCAGCTGCTCGCCTTGTCAATGCCTCAATGTTCCGCGCCTATGCGCTGCGCTCCAGACACCATATCATTTGCAGGCAGAGGACAGGTAGAGTTTCATTGTCAGTCTTGCAATTTTAAGTTTGATAGAGGTGTCAGGAAGGAGGCCAGGACTCGTGAGAGGGATATGGGGCCATCTCGTGCTGTCTTTCCTCACAGTCGGAAGGACGATCAGCAGATTAGGGCCGGTCTGATCAACTGCAGATCTCTCCCCAAACATGCTGCAGACGTCTGGTTATTATTGAAGACCCATGATTGGGACATACTGTTTGTGACAGAAACGTAGCTAAGAGAATGCTCCAACCCTGATATTAGCTTAGCGGTCCCTGTGGGCTATAGGCTGTGTAATGTAAATAGGAGAGACAATAGGTTGGGAGGAGGGCTCGCTATAATCCTAAGGGAAGAATGGGATATAAACTACATGGTAACTGAAGGCCTGGGACCTATCGAAGCCATGGCCTTTCACATCAAATTCTCCAACAATTCCTCAATGGCGGGATTATTGGTTTACAGACCCCCTAACACATTGGCCATTTATTGGCAAAAGTTATTTAACTGCATTGCCAACCTATCTTTGCGCTATTCTAATTTCACCGTTCTTGGTGATTTTAATGTCCATATGGACAATGTTAGCTGCCCTCTAGCCAACCAACTAGAAGAATTCCTAAGTAGTCTTAACTTAGCGCAAAAAATATCCTCTCCTACTCACGCAGCCGGTCATACCTTAGACCTTCTCTTCACCAATGATCCCCTTCTTACAGTTGAAGAGTTGCTTCCGGTTACATGGTCTGACCACATGGTGGTCCTGTTCAGGCTGAGTTATAAGTGTGCTAACAATCTTAGCAAACCTATGATAGAAAACAGGAGGAACTGGAAGAAAGTTACGCTGCAATCCATGAGAGAAGAACTCGATAAGACCTCCCCAACTTTGTCGGGGATCCCGGATCTGGACACTTCCCTGGTCAGTACATGGGTCAAGGAAGCCTTAGACATACTGGCCCCGATTAAACCTTGTAAGGTGGTGAGGAATAAACCATCTGCACCCTGGTTCAATACAGAGCTTCGTTGCGAAAAGAGTCATTGTAAGAGACTTGAGCGGAGTTGGAGAAAACATTATGACTCCACGGCTAAAGAAGTTTATAAGATAGCCCTAAAAAAATTCCATACTCTAAAACGTAAGGTTATGAGAGATTACATGGCTAAACAAATTATGAACACAGACAATCCTTCCAGAGAGATTTTCAGGATAGTGGAGGGCTTTCTGAAACCTACAGCCATTAAGAGTTCTATCACACCTTCCCTGGACCTTTGTGAGCAGCTGGCCACTTTTTTTCAGTACAAAATTTTGACGATCTATTCCACCTTTCCTTCAACCGGTATTCGCGATCTACCTCTGACCAGTACGGCAGCCAATTGGTCATCTTTTTGCAGATTTGAGAAGGCAGCCTCTTTGAAGGAACTTCAGGAAATTAAGTCTGGCTCCCCTCTGGACCCCTGCCCGGCCAGAGTGTTTAAACTCCTAGCTCCTCTTCTTAACGATTCCTTGAATTCACTGTGGAATTCTTCCTTGGAGACGGGTATCGTCCCATCGGAATGGAAAAAGGCACTGGTCCGACCAATTCTTAAGAAAGAAGGTGCTGACCCTTCGGAACTTAAACATTTCAGGCCCATATCACTATTGCCAGCCCCTGCTAAAATCCTTGAAAAAGAAGTCCAGAGACAACTCTCGGAATTCCTCGAATCTAATAATCACCTTCATGATTCACAATCAGGATTTAGGGCGGGTCATAGCACGGAAACTGCCCTACTGGAAGTCACCGAGTCGATCCGTGAAACCTTGGATCAAGGCAGTTGTGCAATGCTGGTTTTGTTGGACCTATCTGCAGCGTTCGACACGGTTTCCCATGAGATTCTCCTACATAGATTACACCGAATTGGAGTGACGGGGACCGTGTTGAATTGGTTTCAGTCTTTCTTGGAGGGGAGGTCACAACAGGTTGCTATACACCCTCATGTTTCCAGTCCTAGATCTTTGGCGCAGGGGGTGCCACAGGGCTCGGCATTGAGTCCGACGCTCTTCAATGTCTATCTCGCACCCCTTGCTGCCATTATTGAGAAATGGGGGGTGCGAGTTGTCTCGTACGCAGATGACACGCAGCTGATCTTCTCCTTTAAGGAAAATAGTGATACTGCCTTTATCAACTTTAAGCAATGCCTATCTAACATCTCCTCCTGGATGACTGAAAATTGTCTTAAGCTAAATGCTGATAAGACGGAGGTACTATTCTTCAACCAATCCTCTCCTCCCCGGGCGGAGCTGTGGTGGCCTGAAGAACTGAATCCACCCCCAACACCGGTAACGGCGGCTAGGAATCTAGGGGTCAGGTTTGACTCGCAACTGTCTGGCAAGGCTCAAGTCATGCATATCTCCTCTCAATGCTTTTGGAGATTGAAGACACTGAGAAGATTCCTACGTTTCCTTCCTATGAACTGTAGGAAGGCAGTGGTGCATGCCCTTATCACTTCCCAACTCGACTACGCCAACAGTTTGTATATTGGCCTTCCGGATTACTTGATGGGTAGACTGCAGCGTATTCAAAATGCCGCAGCCAGGCTGTTGAGGAATGTGCCGTTACGGTATCATATCTCGCCTCATCTGCAAAGCCTGCACTGGTTGCCGGTAAGGAAAAGAGTGCAGTTTAAGGCCCTTGTTTTGGCTCACAAAGCACCGAGAGGGGTTGGACCCTACTATCTGAGACAGATATTTCAGAAATATCTTCCCGCAAGAACTCTCAGATCCTGCAACCAAAATCTTTTAATCATTCCAAGGTTTAGAAAGGCTAGGACAGGTGGGCGTGCCTTCACAGTGAAAACTACAATGTTATGGAACACCCTACCCAATGATATCAGACAGCTGGACAGGGAACTGCCATTCAGAAAGGCACTCAAGACCTGGTTGTTCAGAATGCCATAGAGATCGTTGCTAGCCTCTCCTTGCTCTATCCCTTGCACCTGTAGGACGCTAGCGCCGGGACACTTCCGTTGGAAGTAGCTGTCGCGCTCTATAAATATATAATAATAATAATAATAATAATAATTGTCAGTGTCCATAGGCCTGCATGTGTTCTTTACATTTCATGTCTCCTGCTCGTTGTTTGACCATGTGACTGGTGGCCATTTTGTGAAGGCAGTCAGTCAGCTTTTGCCAATAGGCCTGCATGTGTTATTTGTTTGTGGCCATTCCTCCTTGCTTGCTGTTTGACCATGTGGTGATGGCCATTTTGTGCAGGCAGCTAGTGTACTTTTGCCATAGACCTGCACGTGTTCTTTGCTGTGGCCATGCCTCCTTGCTGGATGTTGTTGTTTATTTGCATGTAATTTTTCTTCTTTTGTAAAGGAAAAATGTTGTACAGTTTAGTACATTTTCACCATGTTTTTAAAAAATGTGCAGTAGTCATTTAATTCACAATGTGGCATAGTCTGCCAATGGTCCTTCCAGCTAGTAGGCCCAGCTCTGGTCACAGGTGCATGGAACAACTTTTTCTGTGGTATCTGTTGATTTAAAACATCTTTTAGGGCATGTATGGCATTGGATTAAAGTACAAAATGTGTTTTTGTGTGGTATTTCATTTTTTTCTGCAAACAGTGTATTGGTGGGGTAATGTCTATGAAGGATGCGAGTTGTTAAAAACTTTAGCCCATTTAATTTTCATTTTTGGCATTGCTGAATAAATGCTGTGTTCGCTGTGTTACCGTGTCTCCTTTGTCTGGCCAGTGTGTGAGTGTGTTTGCCATGGGCCATCATTTGTCTTAGTTCCGCATATCATGTGGCCAGGGGCTATTTATTATTGTCAGTGTCCATAGGCCTGCATGTGTTCTTTGCATTCCATGTCTCCTTCTCGTTGTTTGACCATGTGACTAGTGGCCATTTTGTGAAGGCAGTCAGTGAGCTTTTGCCAATAGGCCTGCATGTGTTATTTGTTTGTGGCCATTCCTCCTTGCTTGCTGTTTGACCATGTGGTCATGGCCATTTTGTGCAGGCAGCTAGTGTACTTTTGCCATAGACCTGCACGTGTTCATTGCTGTGGCCATGTCTCCTTGTTTGTTGTTTGACCGTGTGGTCAGTGGCCATTTTGTGTAGGCAACCAGTGTGTTTTTGAGAGTCCTGCACGTGTTCTTTATTTGGGGCCATGCCTCCTTGCTTGCTGTTTGACCATGTAGCCGGTGGCCATTTTGGGTGTTATGCTTGAGGCCTAGTAGCTCAATTCTCAGACATATATACTATATGAAAGTGTTTTATATATTATTTCTAACTTTTTTTGTATTTTTCATCTGTACCACTCCTTGCCTCCCAAATCTCAGTGGGTTTTTTCATTTTTATATTTTAATAATATTTTCACAAACGTCTTTTTAATTTACATTTTATTTGTTTTAGCTTTTTTTTTTTTTTTACAAATTTCTTCTTGGTAATCTTCACCATTTTTTAAATTTTTTTTTTTTTTTAAATGTTTTTATTTATGTTTGAAATATTTTTACAATGTTTTTTTATTGTTTTTAACTTTATTAATTTCATTTAATTTTTTCTAATTGTATTATTTCCATTTTCCTAACATTCAGCATCAACCCCATGTGCCACATCCCATTCCCATGGTGAGGCACATAAAGCTAACAGCTACATCTGTGTGTTGTTGTTTCTCTTTCTCATCCTTCCTGAGTGCACATGAATGTTTAGGTTGGTGTTGTTTACAAATAGATACACTGTATTGTTAAATATTTATAACTTAAATAACCACACTAAATGATACTACTAATTTAACTGGAACAATGCCACGTTTCACTTCTTGCATATTTGCTTTTAGGTACACAAGAGACAACATCACCCACAGTACTGCCAGACAGAAGGCCTGTGCATGACGTGATGAGTGACCACACAACATGGACATCTCTTCAGCGTGTGAAGCTAAGTGCCACTGCCAACTGACAGCTTCAAGATGGCCCCAAAGAAAGGTGCTACCAAGAAAGTGGACAGTGGGGAGGAAAAGAAGCTGATTTCCACCACTGGAGTGCCGGCCAGGACCTTTTTTAGCAAATGTATACCAGCCACACCGGCCTCCGAGGTGCAAGCTGGGAGCAGCACCCCGCATCAGCAGACCCACTCCAACCTAGGCCCAACCCATGTCTGGCACAGAGGCAGCCACTCTATCCACAGCAATGCCGACGAGCAGTAACAGCGAAATGGACTTATCTCTTTTGCAAAGTTGTACCCAATTGTTGCAGGAAACTCAGATCAGTGGACAACAACAGCTACAGCCAGCAACAGTAGCTACTCCCAAAATAGGAGGAATTCAGGAGATTGATCTTCATGCTCCGGAAGTAGAAGAAGCCACTCTTTTAAAAGATCCATTGTCTTCCATATCTCGAGCAAGAAAAAGGAGGTGTACTCCACCATCTTTTTCTCCAAGCCCCACGTCTGATGATCAAGACTCCACTTGGATGCTGCCTCAGTCTGAGTCAGATTTATGGATGAAGAATAGGAGGATCGTGGATGTTAGCCCAGCTCCAGTGGAGACCGACGTTACACCATATCAACGAGCTCTGAGGGATGTGACACAGATACCACCACCACCACTGCCAGCTGCCATACTTGCAAGGACCTGGCAGCGACCTACATCCACAACCACCTCAGTAGAATTAGGCACTGCAGAGAGGTAAAGGTCAAAACACCCACCTATCACCACTTTGTCCGCCATTGGCAGTGGCACCCTTGTCAGAAAGTGGACCTTTCCAGTTGGGACTTCTTACGGTTAGTGAGAAGGAGCCAAGCATTGCCATATGCTCCATTTGCAGCGTAAGTGTTAGTCATTGTAAGCTTGGTACAAACTATGGTACCGGTCCGGAGGACAAGCAACCCATTTGAGAAACGCCACATAATCCGCTATGACGAGGACCTTAGCCAAAAAACTGCAAGTTGTATTGGTGAAGGGAATATCAATTGGCTCTGATCATGGTGAAAGGTGAAGATGAAGAAGAGGTTGACATTTTTGTTATCAAAATCAGCCCTGTCCCCAGCAGTGCAGTTGTATCACTAGCTCAGCAACATCACAATGGCACCAGAGTCAGGTTGCGAGACCATGGCTGGGGCATACATTGACTGCCCCACTGAGACACACATAGAGCCTACCACTTTCTGCTGTCAGTCTCAAGAAGTTGCCTGCATCAGTGACACCAGAAAAGAAAAAATTGCAGGCTACTATTCCTGGCATGTGTTGGCAGGAGGGGCAGTATGAATGCAATCACCCAACTGCACCCAACACAAAGCTGGCTAAAATGTTAGCACTGGACCTCCTCCCTTTTCTTCTAGAATTTGTGGCAGCCATCTGCCCGAAATTGAAGGTTCCCTGCCGGACCAACAAACAAACAATCAGTGTCTCAAAAAAGAGTATCATTTGAAGGACAAATACAAACAGCACAATCAATTGCGATGGATTCAATCCAAAGGGGAGAAACACAGGGAGACATATTCATGTAAAGAAAGTTTGTATTTCAATTAATAGTCATGTTGGACATATTAATCTTCATATGTACAAGCACATGGGAAGGTAGCACTGCATTACATTAAATGTCATGTAACCCACAAGATACTGTTTACAAGTGCTCGTGAAGTTTCGTGACTGCGCAAGTGACATATGACGTGGTATATACAGCAATAGAATTGGGCGCGACAAAGAACAAAGTGAAGCAGAAATTTGTTTACATATTCAGAGCACCCAGGCAATTAATGGTACACAAATACAAGAATTCAATTAGGTAGGGTGTAAATGGGGGCGCCAGAGGTTCTGCTGTGGAAGTCGACTGCGTTTTGGCCTGCAGAAGTGTTATGCCATCATCAGGACAGGTTACATTTGTTTTGAGAAGGCAGTGTTGGAGAAGACAAGGGCTACCGGAGTGAATCGGGCAGTTAGGCGTGAATCCGAAGAGTCGGACAGCCGACGTGAGTCCGGCAGAGTTGCTGTTCCAGCGCTACATAACGATGTTCTGGAATTGGTTGGACAAGCTGTGCAGCAGAGTGCTGTTCACACTATCTGGCTGATGACAGACATGTGGACCAGTTGCCAAGCCACTAATTACATCTGCATCACTCCACAGTAAATCTATTTTGTGGGGGTTAGAGAAATTATATCTGTAGGTGTGCAGGTGTTGACACTGCTGAACTTTTTAATGGAGCTCGGAAACATGCAACAGTAGCGATGTTCCCCATGGAGAAATACCATACAGCTGCAAACATATTGGATGTCTTTAACAACAAGGTCCTTGAATGGCTGTGACAAAGAGCACTTGATATTGGATTTGTTGCCATTGACAATAGCAGTAATATAGTTATGGCCATGGCAGATGGTGGCTATTTCAGGGTCCTGTGCTTGGCACACTGCATCAACATCATTGTACAGGACTTTCTCATAAAATAAGAGTCAGCAACTTCATGTCCACCTGTAGAAGAATCTACACTCATATCAGCCATTCTTTCAAAGCCCGGAAGCTGTTGAGGGTCATTCAGAATGGTAATAGAATGGCAGTTAAAGAATTCATACAGGAGGTTTCGAACACGTTGGAACTCGAATATTGCATGTTGCAATGTCTGTTTGAGCTGTACAGACCGACAAATGAATATGTCATGCAAAGAGGGGATGCAACTGTGAAAGGTATGATCATTGATATTGACCAATAAGGACTAGTCAAATGCCTGAGAGAGATGCTGCTTCCTTTTGAGGTTTTCACATGGGAAGTCAGCAAGGGGGACAGTACCAAGGGTCAAGCTATCTCGTTGTTGCATTTGCTACAGGAACAGCTAAAGGAGGTGTCTGAAATGTATGCAAGTGTGGATGAAAAAAGATGTGCATGAGTTGGTAGAGGGCTTAATCATTCACTTATCTGTTAATACAAGGGTGCAAAGAGATATTGTGTCATCAAAACATTAAATGTGTGCCACAATTCTTGATCCATGGTACAATTACTGCTCACTTTAATTCTTTTTTCAGATGAGGATGTTTCAAACTGCAAGATGTGGATTGCTGAGAAAGCCAGCCACCTAGAAAAAGAATGGCTGGAAATTAGAGGCCCACTCATCTAGGGCACAACTTCTGCAGTGCAGCCTTCAACTTCAGAGCCTGAGGGCAGTGCTGTTGGCTCTCAGCAGCTAAAATCAACACAAAGAACACCAGCAAAAACAGGAGCAAGATCATCTGACCCAAAACCTCCATTTAATTGGTTTCTAAAGGCAGGGTTTCTAAAAGTTTCTAAAGTTCTGTGAGGAGGCCAAGGCAAAAGAGGTTGAGCAGGTGGGGTACCAATGACTATTGAGAGGATAGTCCAGGCTTATCTGGAAGGCCCAACAGAGGCTTATCTTGATTACCGCGCCGTGCTGAAGGTTCCTTGCGCGGGCGGGGCCGTGACGGAGCGGTTCCGTCATGCGCACAGCGTGACCGACGCGCATGACGGAACCGCTCCGTCACGCGCATCGAAGGGGTGAAAGTATCTGGCTTGCCCGGTAGTCAGGGTGTCTGCTGAGCGCATGTTCAGTGCAGCTGGTACTATTGTCACAGTGAGAAGGACCAGTCTTTTGCACCAAAACATGGAGAGATTAACCATGATCAAAATGAATCAGCACTTTATACCACCAAATTACACCATACCTGAAGTACAACAGGAAGAGGATGAGGGTGATTGGTCAGACTCAGGTCATGACAGTAGTGTGTTAGCTGATCTACTTCTGGGCGAACCACCTGAGGTTGAGTATGAACTCTACTTCCCTGACTTGTACTGAGTAGGCCAGAACTTTCTATCACCAAACTGCTTTGACAAAAAAAAAAAAATAGCATGGGGAACATTATATGGCCGGATTGGAGTTGGACCTGTGTGCAGTGAAGAAGCTCCCCATTCACCACAAGGACATTGGAGAGACAATGCCTGCCTCCATCCTGTGCCTATCTATCCTTTCTTTATTCTCCTCGGAGGATTGCCCCTCAATATTTAATTTACAAGGCTGGCCAATGTGTGTTTCGTGAATCAAAGACAATTGGCAATGTACCACTGTGCTTGAATTAGAACAGGTAAGTGGCATGCACCAAAGCAAGGGTGATATATATTATGAGTGATTGTGGTTTGTGAGTACGTTGAGATGATACAAGTGGTAGTGGCAGACAGTGAGAGTGGGTGTTTAACAATAACTATTAAGCTTGATTGTCTTTGTGATGATTTACAATATTGGTGACGACGGGTGATTATTTCTTTCTGAAGGTGATTTGTTCCTTCCCCTTTGATATTTAGTGAGATTTATTTGCTGGGTCCTCACTGCTTTGTTTTCTGGTTCACACTCCTCAAAGACCCTACCAGTCACTTTAGCAAACAAATACAAATCTAGTTTACGGCAATAAAATGACTCAAAGTTTCTCTTGGTGTTTATCAACAGCATTGCACTGCCAGTCTATCTCTCTCATGTGAATTGGGAGTGGGACTGGAGTTGGTACGTAGTTGTACTTATTCATTACTCAGAATCAGGAGAATGATGGAAGGACTCAGAGTGTGACTACTTCAACAACTGCCAGAAGGAGGAAGTTATCAACCTCACGAAAACCAACATGGCCTGGCTATGGCTCTAAGAGGCCTACTCAACTCTGTGGACTGGTGAGAGGTGCACTGATACTTGATTTGGGCAATGCAATGCTGCTGAGTGTGTCTGCTCATGATCATCATGATAGCTGTGAGGTTGATCATCCCGATGCATACAGGAACTTGTCTGTGATTGTTGGTTGTTGGTCTTGTAATTGAATTGCCCTCACAGAATTGATCGCACAACAGTCAAAAAATGAATGATTGCAGAATGACAATTCTTTTGCTCTGCCTCTTAATCCTCTTTTTGGAACACTCCTCATGAAGTTTACCTTCTGTGCTTCTCCTTGATTCTACAATATCATTTCTGTTTTACAATCCGCAGGCCGCCTCTACTCAAAAGGCAAAAGCACCGTAAGACTCACGCTTACCTTACCAGACTGCTTCAGCAAGGCACCCAAGATTGACAAACAATGCAAGAAGAATGTAGATGCACCACCCAATTTGGCAATACAGTATCATTTTTCTTTTAAGAATCAGTTTTTAGAACTTTATGTTTTGTTCTCTTCACTCCTACTAATTTCTATTTACTATTTTTCAAACTTATGTGACAGAACATTTAGATATAATAATATAACTTGGGTCTCTCTGGGGCTGATGGACTGTTTGGAAACTTTTGCAATGGAGGCTCATCATCCAGATTAAGATTGTCTTTGTGTCGTGTTTGTCGTTGTCACACCTTTCCCCAAATCCCCCTTCCCATCCATTCATCAAACCCCTAAACCTCTTCACCCGGGCTGTGCAATTTGTTGAGGTCTGACTTAATAATTTACACCATTAATTGATCACACACTTGGTGGGGTGGATATGGTGAAAGCAACACCAACTCAGTGCAGGAACATCAGCTCTTCTATTACCTAAACAATAGTCCACACTGGCCCTATTTTCCCACCTATGCATTAAAAATGATCAATATTTTGGATATAGAAGAACATTATTCATCCGCATGATTGCTAAGGGATTGTGTTGCGTAAACGTTCAAACGTATCCAATCCTTCCGATTAATACTACAGTTGGAGTCCACCTCGGTGGGAATGGAACCTCGCTTCCCCTTCATTGTTAGTGCTCTAGCCACTACCACTGCCGTGGCACCTTGGGAAACCATGCAGCCCTGGCTTCATACATTCAGGTTAGAGAACTATGGAGCACCGTTGAACTTGTAGTCAATATAGGCAATGGAAAGTGGAAAGTTGGAAACCCCCCTCCCACCTCCCTTTAGTGGTCAATATAGTTGCAGACTGCAGAGACTAGGTGAGTAGTAGTAGGACAAGGGTTCCACACAACTAATTGTTATACGCTATGAGCAGATTTTAAAAACAGGCTGCTGGCATCAGTGCAAAGTAAAACACCCCCAAAAAAGATTTGTAAAATATACTAATGATATTTATTACCCTAACAGCAATAATATAACCCCACCCCTTCAACCTTAAACTGGCCTACCCCTCTCCCCAAATAATTCTCCCTATACCCAACCAATGTCCAAAATGGCCCAAAAAAAGTAAAACTGAAGTCCAAACTGTCTCGGTCCCAACTCCCATCTTACCCACAATAAGTCCGAACCACCAACACTAAGGTTAAAAAAAGGGGTGGAAGAGGGCACTAACGGCGGCCAGGAGCTTTTAAAGATGCCCCTCCATCTTGAATTGCCTGGCTTCTATGGCGTCCATCCTCTGCATAATGCGGTGGAAGTTGCGATCAGAAATTGAAGGGGGGGCAGCAGTGATGGAACGCTGGTGGGCTGCTGGCAGCGGACTGTGGTGCCATTGTTGAGAGGCTGGAGGTGCTGGGGGATGGCTGCCCCCCCCGGGCAGTGACCACCTCCCCTCCTCCAGGGCCACCAGCCACTGTGTCAGGCCTCCAGAGGACGAAGAGGCGGTAATGGGGGCAACGCTGGGGTCTTTCTGCCGCCCAAGACTGAACAGACGGGCAAAGAACAATTTATGGACCGAATTAAACAGAAAAGGGAGTTCCAAGATGGCGGCCGCGCTAGAAGCATAGCGGCAGTCTAGTCTTTCTCTCACAGGTGTCCAGAGGTTAGGTGAGGCGCGCGCTCCAAGAGGAATGCGCACTTCACTGAGGTAATTTAGAGAATCACAGCTAGAAACTTAGAGCTCCGAGTAAATGAGTTAGTTAGTCAGCGCCAGTGCAACAGAATAGCTTTCCAAGTCAGGAACGTTATATAACTCCGTGAGAAATACAGAAGAGAGTTCCGAAAATAGTACAGAGACGGAAAAGACGACGAATTCACTCCTACCTTCGTGAAGACTTCCAATTACTTCTCCGCTTTCCAGCGCAGAAATTCGGAGGTCTTTGAGCGCCATCCTGTGACAGAAAAGAGAAGACCGAAGCTAAGTACATTAAGAGGCATGAGAGATAGAATGGAAAAAAGAATATGATAGTAAAGATCGCATAGAAGACTTACCTGATAGCCATAGTAATCCGTAATTCAACCTGAGAAAATAGACAGACTTGTTAATTAATAGTGTTGAAAAAGACAATACGAAGAAATATACTCACCACAGTTTCTAGTAGTAGATAATTAGAAATAAGGAAAAAGTAAGGTATACACAAGCTTAGAGCTTAGAATAGTATAGCGTTAGAGAACCACACTTCAAGAAGAATACACAGAAGAAGAAGACTAGCTTGAAATACTCCACTCTAGAAGTAAGCCAAACAATAATAATTTCAAGGTTAAAACAAATCTTAAAGGAAAAGAGGTTATGAGAAAAAACTAATAGAAAGATGTTTTGTAGAGAAAAAGAGTTGGAAGAGTATCCAGACCTACAGAAAGGAATTTGAGAAGCACCACACAACAAGACAGACATACAGAGGAGGGGCACAGTGCTTGAAACCCAGGGTAGGTGATAACACATAGAGAGAGATTTAGGAGTAGAAGGGAATAGATAGTTATCGTGTTGTGTTCTTGTTTTAAGGTTCTCATTTACAAGAGCAGCCAGCAGCGCTAAGAAGAAGCAGAGGAGAATAATAGAGAACCGGTGTTTCAGGACCAGTCTCTTCTTGGTTTATTATTTTATCCACTCCCCCCTTCCCCCTGTAGGGTACTTGCGGAGTCCAGGTGAATATTACTGGAACTCTGGCTGCCTTGTAGAGGGAGTTGGGAACTAGCATCTCTATTCCTGTGCAGGCACTTCTGGATAACGTCACCTTGACCCTGACAGAGTGAAGTGCCCAAGTGGTATACTTGCACCCGGACAGAGATGGCAGAAGGAATAAACTTACAGACTTTGGGAGTAGTGTTAGAGACCATTCAAAAGGAGTTAGTGGCAGTAAGAGAGGAAAACCAAAACCTGAGGCAGGAGGTGATGAACTCGAGAAAAGAGAAAGCAGAGTTAGTTCAACGAGTAAAGCAACCATTCGGCTCAGGGAGGGACCCATCTACTGAAGACCCAAATAGAATAACTACACAAGTAATCCATTCATTGTCCCCAGTTATTCCGTTGGCTCCTCCGGAGCGTTTTAGTGGAGACCCACAAAAGGCACAGCTATTCATTACTCAGTGCTCTTTGCACTTCATGTGTCGCCCTTCCATTTTCCCAGATGTGCAGTCTAGGGTGGCCTTTGTTTTATCGTACTTGAGCGGTGATGCCGCGTCCTGGTCAATGCCTCTGGTTTCTCGGGATGATCCTCTGTTACAAAACTATGAAAACTTCAAGCGAGAATTTCTTCGAATTTTCGACAGACGGAGAATATCTCAAGCAGTAGATAATGAATTATTGGACCTAAGACAGGGGAACCGAGATCTAGTAGCATATCTGGCCCAATTCAATAAATTAGTCGTAGAAACGGACTGGCCAGAAAGCAAAAGAGCTGCAGTTTTCTATAGAGGTTTAAGAGACGAACTTAAAGATGTGTTGGCACAGATACCAAATAGACCCACCGAAATCTCAGAATTAGTGGACCTGGTCTTAGAAATAGACTTTTGTCAAGGAGAGAAAAGAGGAGAAAAAAGGAAAGACTTCAGGCCAATAGTTCCAAGATTTGATCGAGTTCGGCCAGAAGGGAATAAGGCTGTGGAAGGACAAATGAATTCGGAACCCATGCAAATTGGAACGATAAGAGGTCCCCTAACCAAAGAAGAGAAAGAGAAAAGAAGGGCAGGAAATCTATGTATGTATTGTGGCTCCAGCGGGCATTTTGTTAGGGGTTGTCCAAGAAAACCGAAGACCCCCTTTAAGCCGAAGGAAAACTCGCAGCACCACCAGTAGCGGGAGTTGGACCGGTGGATGCTAATGAGAAAGCAACTCCAAAAGAACATCAAGTGGGTAACACTCTACAGTCGTCTGCTCCACATCTAATTTTATCCATGGTACTTAAGTTCAGGCAAGAAACGTTGACAGAAGTTTCAGTAATGATAGATTCCGGAGCCACCGGAAACTTTTGTGATCTAAAGTTTGCTGCTAAGGTGGGGTTACGAGCTATCTTGAAACCCAAAAGTGAACCGGTACGGGCAGTAGACGGAACGAACCTCTCATCTGGACCAATAGTAAGTCATACAGAACAGGTACAATTGACCTACTGTGATGGACATGAAGAAGTCATTCAATTCAATCTAATTGACGCACCACAGTTTCAACTCATCCTGGGCCTTCCATGGCTCACAGAACATAATCCAACGATAAATTGGAGCACAAGAACCATAGTGATGGATTCAGAATATTGTCGAAAAAATTGTTTCGAAACGAAAGAGGGAACCAGAGAGTGCAATCCAGCTCAGGCCTTGTGCACAGCGGAGACGTCTGTCTGTGTGATAGATTCCCAGGAGATTCCGTCAGAATATGAAGATTTTGCCGATGTTTTTAACGAAACAGAAGCAGAACAATTGCCACCCCACCGGGTTTACGATTGTAAGATAGATTGGGAGCCAGGTTCTAATCTCCCCTGCAGCCGGGTATACGCCTTGACAGAAAAAGAACATCACCACTTGAATGAATACTTGGATAAATATCTGGCGAATGGATTCATTCGTCCATCCCAGTCACCTGTATCTTCGCCTCTTTTCTTCATGCCAAAGAAGAAGGAGGGAGATCTCAGAACCTGTATTGACTATCGTGCAATCAATAAGATCACCAAAAAGAACCGATACCCACTTCCTCTTATTTCAGTTTTATTGGATCAGTTGAAAGGGGCGCAGATCTATACAAAATTAGATCTCAGAGGAGCCTACCATCTTGTGAGAATACGCGAGGGAGATGAATGGAAGACAGCCTTCAGGACTCGATTTGGGCTGTTTGAATATCAAGTTATGCCATACTGTCTGTGCAACGCCCCGGCTGCCTTCCAGCATTTCATCAACAATGTCCTCAGTGAGTATATTGATCAATGTGCAATAGTGTACATTGACGATATTTTAATCTATTCGTCAAACACGAGCCAGCACCAAGAACAAGTAAGAGGAGTGCTACAGAAGCTTAGAGAAAACAAACTATTTGTTAAATTGGAGAAATGTGCATTCGGTGTCTCCCAAGTGGAATTTTTGGGTTTTGTTCTATCACCGGCTAGAATGAAAATGGACGAGCAGAAGGTGAAAGCAGTGGTTGATTGGAAATCCCCGGAGTGTGTCAAGGAAGTCCAGAGTTTCATCGGGTTCGCGAACTTCTATCGAAGATTTATAAGCGAATTTTCACGAAAGATATTACCCCTGACATGCCTACTTAGAAAAGGAGTGCGTTTTGAATGGACGGAAGAATCAGAAAGGGCCTTTCAACTCCTAAAAAAAGACTTCACTACCGCACCGATACTCCTACACGCCGACCCTACTGAACCCTTTTACGTGGAAACGGACGCCTCAGATCTGGCAGTTGGAGGGGTATTATCCCAACGGCATAAGGTAACAGGTCAATTACATCCAGTCGCCTATAGATCACGAAAGCTAACATCAGCAGAGGTAAATTACACCATAACTGAAAAGGAGTTACTGGCAATCAAGGATGCATTTAAAGAGTGGCGACACTATCTCATGGGGGCTCAGCATCAAGTGACAGTCTTCACCGACCACAGGAATTTGAAATTTTTGAAGTCAGCTCGGACACTAACACCAAGACAACTCCGTTGGTCATTGTATTTCGCGGACTACGATTTCGTGATTACCTATAGGCCAGGAGCCCAGAATGGGAAGGCTGACGCTCTATCCAGATTGGGAACAAATGATCAGAAGAATCAAATCGAAGATCAAACTATAATTCCGAGTGAGAAGATTATTGGAGCTACAATATCTTCTGATTTAAAGGAGCAGATCATCAAACAAATGAGCCCAGAGGAAATACAGAATTGGGTTGCGGAAGATAAAGAAATGAAAATTCAGCATCAGTTGCCTTATTATAAGGAAGCCTTGTACTTGCCAACCCCAGAGTTACGGAATCAGGTGATGGCTGAATGTCACGACAATCTTTTGGCAGGGCACAAAGGAGAAACAAAGACAGAAGAGTTAATCAAGAGACATTATTGGTGGCCTCATATGACCAGAGACATTGAGGAGTACGTTAGAACTTGTGAGATCTGCGCACAGGGAAAATCGGAACGGCAGGCCCCCAAGGGATTGTTACAACCTCTACCCACTCCACCATATCCATGGCATACCGTTACACTAGATTTAATAGTGGATTTACCTTCAAGTTTGGGTTACAATGCTATTCTAGTGTTCGTAGATGCATTTTCTAAGATGGCGCACTTTATGGCCTTGAAGGGAATTCCTACAGCCAAACAGTTAGCCCACCACTTTAGTACACAAATTGTAAAGATACATGGGGTCCCCAAGGTCATTATTTCAGACAGAGAAACACAATTTGTATCTCATTTTTGCAAGGCTTTTGTGGGTGGATTGGGAATTGAAGCCAAGTATTCGACTAGTTATCATCCAGAGACAGACGGGCAAACAGAGAGAGCGAATCAGGAGTTAGAGCAGTATTTGAGGTTGTTCCTTCTGAAGCAAGAAGGAGAGTGGTCAGAGTTGTTATGGGCGGCAGAATTTGCACATAACGCCAAAAATGTCTCGACAGGATATTCCCCATTTTATTTAAATTATGGGAGACACCCAAATGCAACTATTAGACAAACTGATATTTCTGTTCCAGCAGTAAAAGCTTTGGTATCGCATCTAGAACAGGTCCATCAAACTGCCAAACGAAATTTAGAACAGGCAAAACAGAAATACAAACAATATGCAGATAAAAAGAGACGAGAGGGTCCTTCCCTTGAAAAGGGAGATAGAGTCTGGTTAAGCACAAAGAACCTTAGACTAAAAGGAAACAGGAAATTCCAGCCCAGATTCATAGGACCATATCTGATAGAAGAGAAAACCTCACCAGTTAACTATCAGTTAAAATTACCTCCTAAATTGAAGATTCATCCCGTTTTTCACGTTTCTTTGTTAAAAAAGGCATCAGCAGGCTTACGCAGTGAATTGACACCAAGACCCATTTAGTTAGAATCAGGGGTAGAGTACGAAGTGAAAGAAATTCTGGATTCCAAAGTAGCAAAAGGAAAACTATATTACTTGATAGACTGGAAAGGCTATGGGCCTGAGGAGCGGTCTTGGGAATTAGAATCAGATGTTCATGCTCCTAGATTGGTGAAATCGTTTCATCAAAGATTCCCTACCAAACCAGGAATGAGAGGACCTCCTTTGTTGGGGGGTACTGTCAGGCCTCCAGAGGACGAAGAGGCGGTAATGGGGGCAACGCTGGGGTCTTTCTGCCGCCCAAGACTGAACAGACGGGCAAAGAACAATTTATGGACCGAATTAAACAGAAAAAGGAATTCCAAGATGGCGGCCGCACTAGAAGCATAGCGGCAGTCTAGTCTTTCTCTCACAGGTGTCCAGAGGTTAGGTGAGGCGCGCGCTCCAAGAGGAATGCGCACTTCACTGAGGTAATTTAGAGAATCACAGCTAGAAACTTAGAGCTCCGAGTAAATGAGTTAGTTAGTCAGCGCCGGTGCAACAGAATAGCTTTCCAAGTCAGGAACGTTATATAACTCCGTGAGAGATACAGAAGAGAGTTCCGAAAATAGTACAGAGACGGAAAAGACGACGAATTCACTCCTACCTTCGTGAAGACTTCCAATTACTTCTCCGCTTTCCAGAGCAGAAATTCGGAGGTCTTTGAGCGCCATCCTGTGACGGAAAAGAGAAGACCGAAGCTAAGTACATTGAGAGGCATGAGAGATAGAATGGAAAAAAGAATATGATAGTAAAGATCGCATAGAAGACTTACCTGATAGCCATAGTAATCCGTAATTCAACCTGAGAAAATAGACAGACTTGTTAATTAATAGTGTTGAAAAAGACAATACGAAGAAATATACTCACCACAGTTTCTAGTAGTAGATAATTAGAAATAAGGAAAAAGTAAGGTATACAGAAGCTTAGAGCTTAGAATAGTATAGCGTTAGAGAACCACACTTCAAGAAGAATACACAGAAGAAGAAGACTAGCTTGAAATACTCCACTCTAGAAGTAAGCCAAACAATAATAATTTCAAGGTTAAAACAAATCTTAAAGGAAAAGAGGTTATGAGAAAAAACTAAAATAAAGATGTTTTGTAGAGAAAAAGAGTTGGAAGAGTATCCAGACCTACAGAAAGGAATTTGAGAAGCACCACACAACAAGACAGACATACAGAGGAGGGGCACAGTGCTTGAAACCCAGGGTAGGTGATAACACATAGAGAGAGATTTAGGAGTAGAAGGGAATAGATAGTTATCGTGTTGTGTTCTTGTTTTAAGGTTCTCATTTACAAGAGCAGCCAGCAGCGCTAAGAAGAAGCAGAGGAGAATAATAGAGAACCGGTGTTTCAGGACCAGTCTCTTCTTGGTTTATTATTTTATCCACTCCCCCCCTTTCCCCTGTAGGGTAGTTGCGGAGTCCAGGTGAATATTACTGGAACTCTGGCTGCCTTGTAGAGGGAGTTGGGAACTAGCATCTCTGTTCCTGTGCAAGCACTTCTGGATAACGTCACCTTGACCCTGACACACTGGTACACATATACCTTCCAGCTTCTTCTGCTGCAGCTGGGCTACTACATCCTGCCAATTTGGATGACCACTGACAGCAGGAGTAGCTAGAAAGAAAAATGAGAAATCAGAAAACATGCTCTGTGCAGAACACTTGTTTAAAAGTATGTAGTTGGCGGCACAGTAGCAGTACATTGCTGGTCCCCTAGGGCTATTCGATTTGATTTGATATGATTAGAGTCACAGCCATTACTCACACATGCTTTACATAAAACTATAGGCAAATGGCAAATGCACTAAAAGTCTGAAAGGAATTAAGGCAGAATATAGCATAGCACAGCAGTGTAAAAAAACAGTTTTTTTAAAGGATTTCCTAGCAAAAAAAACGAAACAGACACTTAACGTGGGAACATTCAAATCAATTACCTCTCATTAATGAGTAAGGCAATATACACTATTGAGTACAAAAAATCTCTCTCTGCTAAATTACCAGACCCTTGTTAGCTCAACTGTCACCCTAGTCATACTTGTTACTAGTCATAGTCGTCAGAGTCATAGTCGTTACTAGTCAGCTGACTACAAGGCAGATGTATATTGATACTCATAACATATAAAATCAATCATGCGGACATCCTGTCTGCCGTAAGTAGTAGATGGGAAAATCAATGCATTGCAGTACAGGGAATGGGCTATAGATTGTATTTGACACATTTGTCAAAGACTATCATATCTGCAGAGGTCAAGGCACTTACTTAGTCCTACTTTACTCCCTGGCCTCACCCTCCACCACACTTTTTCATTTATTTTTCCAATATATACATTTGCTTGGCAGTAAGGATAGGAAACCTAACTAACTTAATCTACTGCAGGGTACGTTTGAGGAATTCGGCCCTGTAAGTAAGTAGCAGACATTTTACTGATCATCATCATGTGCCTAAGCTTTGGGTACTGAGTCACCTTGGTTGACAATGTTGAAAGGGAAGAATTTGAAGAGGCTTAAGTCTGTTATGGACGCCTTGATGAAATATATCACTTTACTAGAAAAATGAGGCGCATGCAAAGAATGGATTTTTTCAAATTTCTTGGAAGGCTGGGAAAGAACTTTGGAAAGAATAAAGGAGTGACATACTGGTAGGAAGTGACTGAGTGGGCACTAGGAGGGAAGGGAAACACATCTTCTTTTTGCATTGCATGCATTGAAAACTTTGTAAATGGCACATTTATTCAAACAGACGCCCATTGCAAAGCCAACACCGCAGTGACGAATAGAATCATGCAGCTGTTAGGTCATCATGGGTGCCAGTGGCAAACTGCCAAAGGGTAGGGAGGGAGGTGATGATTAATGATGGGTGGGAAACACAAAATATCTGCCTCGCTTAAAAAATACTGTGATACCCTTTGAATCAAAGCTTTGATAATAGTAAAACCATTCTAAGCAAGTGAAGTAGGTGAGCATGCCCCCTACGTCCAGAAGAACTCCCTTGTTTCTTCATCCAAGCAATTATCCAATCATCATTTCATTTTTTTAGTATTCCCCACCCTTGGCTTGGATGCACACTATTTAAGCTTTACATTCTCTCATCCAGTCATTCACCATTGAAAACCATCCATCTATATATATATATATATATATATATATATATATATATATATATATATCCATCCATCCAAACATTGCTCTCAATGCACTTTTCACCAACATCCATCTGCCTACCCACGCATCCTTTCACCGCTTCACTGATCCTGCTTTAACCCACCCGAGCATTCCTTTCCCGCCCAGGCAGGCATCCTTTCACCCATAGCCTTTCACCCACCCAGGCAGGCATCCTTTCACGGCGTATACCCTCTCATCCATCCTTCACCCACTCATGCATTGTAATACCTAACTATATGCATCCTTTCACCCATGTATTCATCTAGGCATCCATTCTCTCATATTACAAATCAAATTCACATCCTTGACGCTATTGCTGAGCTTCAGCTCCCAGTCTTTTCTGCTTATTCTTCTGGCCCCATGGCTCATACTCATACAAGGCCAGACCTGTGCTTTTGGGACTGAATATTAATGGTGAAGCCGTTTGTACGTCTTAAATGCGCTTAACGATTGAGGTGCACTGGCTGGTAAGGTTGCATGTGAACAGTGTAACTGCAGGTTAATAGTGAGGTGCACTGGTAGTACAAGTTGTCATTGTTAGGAATGAGGTGCACTGAGAGAGTTGAACTCTCATAGGGTACAAACAGATCAGATCATAATTTAGGTGTTCTGCTAGAGCTATGGGTTCTTGAAGGTCATGTCTGAGCAGCATCAGTAGAGCTCTGTGTGTAAATGGTCTGTGGAGACCAGGGTTTAGGCCAGTTGACAGAGCTCTATGTGCATGTTGTACATGCATACAGGAGCAGCTCGTGTCAGGGAAAGGAGGCAGGTTGCGGGTTGGGGAGGGTGAATGGGAGACGAGGAAGAGAAATACAAAATAAAAAGAACTTACCTGCATCTGTCAACCTTGAGCAGCGTGTTGCTCTCTTCTGCAGGGAAGCATAGTCTCCCTAACTGCACTGCGGCCAATCCAGACGCTAAATGAGAGCAGCATCAGGATTGGCCTGAGCGCCAATGATTTGCATTCCCAGACAGACTCTGCATGCTCTCTCCAACCCAGCAATGCAGCTGGAATTGGAGAGAGCTTCACTGTGCATGTGCAGTGAAGGCAGGACACCTACCACTCTCACTCAGTGCCTATCATCACACTGTCCCCGCCCCTAAGTCTCAGCGCAAGACAAATAAATAAATAATAAAATGGGTTTTAAACTTGTTTTATTATCATTTTAGTTTTTTTACGTTTTTGAGTGCGCTGGCAGGGGGTGGAAGAGCCGATGCTCCTCTGCCATAGCCCCTGCATGCATATCAAGAATGAGTTGCAAAGGTAGAGCTGGATGAATACAGTGAATGTGAAGGCGAGTATTGATGTACACTGGCACAGCTGTGTGTATACACGATATGTGCTGGTCAGGAATGAGGTAGACTGGCAGAGCTGTGTATGCACAAGGGTGTTGCATGCCAGTGGTGACGTGCACAGGCAAAGTTGGGGGTGCATGTTGGAACTAACTGAGGCCATGTGAAGAGGCTTGTTAGAGTTTAGGGACCCGATCAATAGAAATGTAGGAGAATTAGTGACAATACTGTAATTTCAAATATGTTAACCAAATATGGTAAAGAAAACTCTAAAGATGACATGATAGTAATACCCTAATATTTGAAATTGGTTCACAACCCTGCTAACTCTCCCTGGACACCGTCTATACAGTGTTAGTACCTAGAATGGCCACAAGTATTTGTGACAGATCCCATCACTATTGAAAGTGACTGGATAGCGTGATCAATTTGGCACAGCATTTCACTGTCTCCACATGTTGTCAAGCAGGGTTGTAGTTATGCCTAGAAAAATTACAATTATGTTGAAATCATTTTTATTATCATAACAACCTGTACACTTAACCTAAGGTCTCTAAAAAAGCAGAGAGGTGTGAATATACCACAAGTAAAGAAATACAATATGTGTTATCTAAGAGTTCTCCCACTGTAGACCCACTCTGCCCCACCTCCCATTGCAATTGAGATAGAGGAGTGGTGGGATGCAGGAGAGAAGTGGAGCAGGCAAAAGAAAGCGGACCCCCATTACAACTAGGTATCACACCCAGTCTCAAACTAAACCACTTATGTGTTTTGCTGGCTAGCAGGTTGAGGTAGTGCTGCCTGGGATTGCCTTCACCTCCTACTTGTCATACCTGTCAGGGCTGGAAGAAAACAGCTGGGTGACCTGTCCACAGCCTTGCTCTTGACCTCACCTGTTCCATTAATTCCTCTGGATCCTTCTGATCCCATGACTTCCCTAATTCTATCTCCATACACTGTCTGAAACTCAAGTTGTATTGCAGCCAAGTCATGTCACCATAACACTTGAACTTTTCAATCATACTTTGGTTTTACCTCACTATGGCTGTACCCTGTTGTGGGTATTTTTCAATACTGATGGCTAGCAGCATGGCAAAAGCATCCAACCAGTTCATGATGTTTTCTTAGGGACTCAACCTCTTTCTATCCTTCCTGGAGAATT
This sequence comes from Triturus cristatus, assembly GCF_964204655.1. Classification (NCBI taxonomy): domain Eukaryota; kingdom Metazoa; phylum Chordata; class Amphibia; order Caudata; family Salamandridae; genus Triturus; species Triturus cristatus. The sequence goes on from NC_140580.1 coordinate 1,000,495,100, forward strand.
CTGTACTACTACTCTTAACTTTACCTGTCCCCCTTCTTTCATGTTCAGAAAGTGTAAAAATATCAAAGAGTTGCCTTTTCCACACTTTCTCATTCACTTCTTTGGGGTTCTGCCATGCTATTGATTGACTTGGTACACCCTAGAGGAGCTGCCTTAAGACTGCGGTTGTTTCTTCTACTCAGAAAAAGAGTATGCTGTAAGTACGGATTGGCTCACATGGTTAGATGGCCATGCCATGTTGGTGTTGCTGGTACCTATTAATCTGGTCAGTGTGTTTGCTGCCTTTGCCAGATCCCATGTTACTGACTGAAAATTTCTCCTGCGTGGTAGTGGGTTTCTATTGATCAACCCGGGTATCGCTGCCTTTTTTTACCTTACCCAAAACAGTACACACCACATCATTGTCCATAATTACTGCTTTATGTAGAAAAGCGTGCCCACAATTCTGAAGCCACTACTCCTTTGCTCTGTCCAGGGAGTCCTTTGTACACAATCTTGACTTCGCTATTCATTGATTTCATCTCTTCTTCCGTCATTCCCCCAGACACCCCTCAGTGAGTGCTTGCCAGCAGTGTGGCTCTAGTTAGCTTGTGTGTGGTTGGAAGGTAGATGGGGGTTAGCATGGCAAGTGAGCCTGGGGGTGGCAACTCTATGCATAGTAGAATAAACACACTTGAAAAGGTATTCATGGCAAAGTCTTTGTGAATTGCTTTTTAAAGTAGTTTACATTTACGCTGCCTCTCTGGAATCCCAAAGTGAGTTCTAGCAAGGCAGTGCAGGTATTCATACCCTTGCCATCTCCCTTCCTTTTGCCCAGGATGCAGCAAATGGACTTTAAAGTGGCTGGTACTGGCCCAAGGAGGTGAGAATTCTTACGACTTCTGTCCTTCTGGCTGGTGCCAGTTCCTTGTCTTTGGGCAGCTCTACCCCCCCCCACCCCCCGCTAACATGTGAGGTGGTCCCTCCACTGCTAGTACCTCACCCCTTTGTTCCCCCCTGTGGGAAATGGCCAGGAGCATTCATGTTGGAGATGGTGCAGGCAGGTTGGCTGCTTAGTGCACCAAAAAACCCAACCACCAGCTGGCTTCAATCACAGTCCCATCGGCCAATGGCTGATTGCCCAACTTAACTACCCAGCTCAAGCCTTACCTCATCTCCCTCTCCCAGTGTGGGGTTCTCTGAAGCCTTGGTGGGCTTTTCAAACTGCCTGTCCTGGATGGAGCTAGGCAGGTGCTGGAATCCACTTGCCCCAACCCACCGCAAGGTAGTGATTCGAGATACCAGTGGGGCTAGTTCTGTCTGGATCTCTCTCAGGTTCTGCCTACTCCTTTACTCTGTGCCTGGGAACCACTGCGCTCCCTAGTGTGCCTGTGACTCCCTACCTATGTCTTAAGCTCTGTGGCGGAATCCTGTCCTTTTGCCTGATTGGGGTTGTCTTTTGTTCTCTTTGCGGTTTGTATAAGCATGAAGGAGGAGTTACACAGTTCCTGGACAGCCATGACAAGCTTGTGTTGCAGCATAGAGGAGGAGTTGATGCGATTCCAACAATGCCCTGATCCGTGGCATCCTGCCCTGGGTAGTGCCACAGAATGGAGGAGGAGTCGTGGAGGCCTGACGACCCAGCAAGGAGAGGAAGGTGGAGTTGCCAATGCACTACACAATCCTGAGGTCTCCAGCATTAAAAGAGTCCGTAACAAGGAACAGTCATCTTAGCTTCCTCAAAAATATTGCGCAGTTCCTATAATTTTCATTAACTTTTCTCTCTTCATCACTAGTTTTCACCACTCTTCTCACCTCGTATGGTAAAAGTGCAGCTTGAGGTCATCCTAGTGAAGGGGATTGTAGGCCTGGGCAAAAATTTCGTTCCGTTCGCGGAAATTGCGATAATTTGACATTTTTGCGTTCCGCGGAGAGCGCGAAAATGTCAAAAATTCCGGTTTCCGCAGCTTGGCGATAATTTGTTTCTTGCTCGCGCTGTAAAATGATACATTCTCGCGCGCGCGCGATCGCCTTACCTGAATCCCTGCGTTCGCCGACAAGTTTTCTTGATCCGGTCGCGTTCTCCATGAGATGTTGTATTGTTTTTAGCCATTTGCGCTGTCTCACGACAGTTCGCGCCCGCAGTGACGTCATGCGTCGCGCGATCACGTCTTTCTTCTCGCGATCATGAACAACTCAAAACAAGATGGCCGCGCCCGCAAGCAACCACATGGGTAAGTTGGCGACCCGCAACCATGCAGAAAATCTCGCGAACATGCCGGAAAAAAACTTCCGCATCTTTGCGATATTTCTGCTTGTTTGCGATAATTTTAAACATTCTCGCGATAATTTGCGAAGGTTAATTCCGCAAATTCCGCCCACCCCTAGGGGATTGGTGAGACAGTTATAACTGTGGTGCAACATTCTTATTTTGCAATCCAGCGGGGTTGGCGAGACTGTATAAATATATTGATGCTATAATTCTGTTGAATTTGTACTTGATTGCATGTGGGCTTCACCTTTGAAGTCTTGATTGTACTCTGTACTGTCCATTTATAGACCTGAAATCTCATGATTTGTATAACGTAAATTTCGCTAACGCAAGTATAATATATTATTCTCAAATTTAATTAGAGTATGTTCAGTATATAATAATGCATAGTGGTGGTTTTACTTTTGACAGCGATAAATTATCTTGGTGCCTCTTTTAGTTTCATATTGCAATGGTGTCGTCCATTACCATTTACTTTAAAAGTATTCTTGTCTAATTTTTTCATGCTTTCCTACATTTTCTCCTGTACATTCTTCCTTACAAAGTCCATGCGAGCAACCAATATGAACCAACCTCCTCCATTTTTAAATGAAGATGGGGAACTGACTATTTGAATCATACTTGATAGCTATTGGAGGAGATGAATTCTCATCTAATCTCAAACAACATATATTAATACATAATATTGGCATACATGCCAGGAAAGTGTTTGAGGATTTACATGAACCTAGTATTGTCGCTGAGGATAAGGAAGAAACTCTATTGGATGTGTACCAGATTAAACACAAGAAACATTTTAAAAGAGAAAATTAATATTGTACTTGAAAGGCACACATTTTTCTGTAGGTCTTAAGGTAAACACGAAAGTTGGCTAGTTACATAGCAACATTAAGAGGGCTGTCAGCCACATGCGATTTTGGGGTTCTTACAGACTCATTGATAAGAGACCAATTAGTTAGATGCACCAATGATCCTGAAGTGCATGAAAACATTTGTCCCAGAGCCACGACTTTGCAGAAGCTGTTAATTTGGATAAAGGCAGAGAGCACACTGTGCTGTGTAATAACCCTTTCTGTGGTAAAGATGTAACTGATACGTCCTCCGCCACAGTGGCCGTGTGTGGAGGATGTAATCGCTACGTCCTCTGCACATGTCCAGGAAATCCCTCAGCTGTTTACAGCAGTGGGATTTCATTTTTCTTTATTCAGTCTTGTGAGAAGTGCTTCCCCTCCCGTTTGTAGTGGGAAACCTGGGGGAATGCCAGGTGGGTGGAAGTTTGCGTCTCCCTGTAGATTCCAGAGCTTTCTATTACAGAAATGTGTGGAAAATGTGTTTTTAAAGTCAAAGTTTGAGGTATGCAAGGGATTCTGGGTAATAAAACATGGTGAGAGCCACGCAAGACAGCCCACCCTGATTATATCTAGGTTGGCTAGGTTTCCCTGGGTGCTGGCAGAGCTAGAGTCCAAAATCTAAGGGAACAAAAATGGTAGAACAAGTGCAATAATCATTTTTATGGGCCTGGACAGGAGCTCTGACTGAGCCCAAGGGCCCCACCAGGCCCCAGGGCAGGCCCTCCCACCCCGGACTCCATCTTCTAGCCTGCCACACTGCCAAGGTTCCTGGACGGAGTTCCATCAGGCACGGGGAGGCCTCCCACTCTTCGCCTGAGTGACAAGGTGCTTCTGGGCCCCTGAGTCAGGGTGCTCCTTGTGACCAGGTGCCTGAGGCCCAGCTGTGGCTCCAAACACCTGGATTGCTGTGTCCCCTGAGCATGGCACTTGGTCACAAGCCTTGCTTTCCACTGGGGTGACCAGATGGCTGGGATACCCTGGAAGTTCCAATGAGGGCTCGCTTGCTTCCTTGAGCCCAGCCAGGTGCATGCGCATCTTCGTCCCCTATGTCACTCAGTGCACACTGATTAAAAGAAAGGATGGTAGCCTTACTCCGGATTACTAGGGATAGGGTACCTTGGACCTCCTTCTGGTCTGGTGGTTCTCAGTCAGCGAGCAGATGGCATAGGAACAGGGCCTTGGCAGGCCCTGGGGTGGGGGCTACCCTACTCTCCTTGCAACCCCATGCCTGAGGGCCAGCTGTGGCTCCAAGCACCTGGCTGCAGGGTCCCCTGAGTGTCGCCATTTGGTTGCACGCCTTGCTTCCACTGGGGGAACCAGATAGCCGGCTGCCCAGGAAGTCCCAATGAGGCTCATTTGCTTCCTTGAGCCCAGCCAGCGCTCCAAGAGGTTGGGTGAATGTACGCCTTCGGTCCCCTATGTAACTCAGTGCACACGGATTACAAGAAAGGAGGGTAGCCTTCCTCAGGATTACTAGGGACAGGGCCCTGGACCCCTTTGTGGTCTGGTGTTTCTCACTTGGTCTGGCTTGAGGAGCTGCCATTTCTGGAGACCCTGCCCAGCAGAGCGAAGGCTGAACAGCCTTGGCAGCTTGTGCCCCCCAGTGGCCTGATCAGAGTGTAAGGGGGATGGTGGCTCCAGGCCCCAGACCCTGCCTGGCAGTCCAGAAAACTGTGTACCACACTAATGCCCTCCTCCGCATAGTGCATTTCCGCAGTATCTCAGAATGACCATTTCATGGGGTGTGCTTCGCCACCCAGGCTGTCATAGCTGTGTCTTGCTCAGGCTCACCTCAACCTGCCTCGACGGCTGGGCCTGCCAGTGCCCGTGCGACCCCACCTGTCCCCCCAGCAAGCACCCCAGGTGAGTGGACATCCCCATCAGGCTCCAGAGGGGTGTGAAGATCGGTCGGGGGATGGGCATGCGACCAACGACAACCCGTCCAGCAGGTGCGTCTACCTGGTTGATCCTGCCAGTAGCATATGCTTGTCTCAAAGATTAAGCCATGCACATGTAAGTACACACGGCCGGTACAGTGAAACTGTGAATGTCTCATTAAATCAGTTATGGTTCCTTTGATTGCTTCATCTGTTACTTGAATAACTGTGGTAATTCTAGAGTTAATACATGCCGATGAATGCTGACCTCCTGGGATGCGTGCATTTATCAGACCAAGACCAATCCGGGCTTGCTCGGCAGCTTTGGTGACTTTAGATAACCTCAGGCCGATCGCACATCCCCGTGATGGCGACGATACATTCCGATGTCTGCCCTATCAACTTTTTGTGGTACTTTCTGAGCCTACTATGATGACCATCAATGGTAACGAGGAATCAGGGTTTGATTCCGGAGAGGGAGACTGAGAAATGGCTACCACATCCAAGGAAGGCAGCAGGCACTCAAATTATCCACTCCAGACTCAGAGAGGTAATAACCAAAAGAACAATACAGGGCTATCTCGAGGCCCTGTAATTGGAATGAGTACACTTTAAATCCTTTAACGAGGATCCATTGAAGGGCAAATCTGGTGCTGGCACCTGCAGAAATTCCAGCTCCAAAGTAGTGTATTTTAAAGCTGCAGTTAAATCTTGGGAATGAGCTGGCAGTCCGCTGCGAGGCAAGCTACTGCCTTTCCCAGCCTCTGCCTCTCAGCGCCCCTCTTAATGCTCCTGATTGAGTGTCCTGGGGTTCCGAAGCATTTCCTTTAAAAAAACTAGAGTGTTCAAAGCAGGCCGGTCACCTGAATACTTCAGCTAGGAATAATGGAATAGGACTCCGGTTCTATTTTGTTGGTCATTTGAACTGGATCCATGATTAAGAGGGACGGCCGGGGCATTCGTATTGTGCCCGCTAGGGGTGAAATTCTTGAACCAGCGCAAGACATACCAAAGCAAAAGCCCCCTGAGCCCACTGTATGGCAGTGACAGCCAATACCAAGGGCAGCGGCAGTTGCAGGCCTTGGGAGAATTCTTTTACTCCTGTATTTTGCAAGACTTAGGGTTCTCCTACGAAAGAGTGGGGATTGGCAATGGAGAAGCCGCAGGCACAGGACGCCCTCTCTCCCCTTCTCTGGCAAGAAAGGAGACCATGGTCATGCTCTCGGTCAGTGCTCCGGTGGGGCCCGGGCTGACCCACCATGCTGTCAAGCGTGTGACAGGGAGAAATGGGCTCCGCGGTGACAGACAGGGGGCCGGCCTGGGAAAGGTCCAACCCAGACTTTGGTCGGCTCCCATAGCTATAGCAGTTAAGGATAATGGTAAGAAATATAAGCCTCTTTATTGATTTAGGGATTTGAACACAAACATCGGACAGACAGGCATCCCTTAACCAAGATTAACGAGGTACTGTGACTCATTGAAGAAGCCAACATTTTCAGCATTTTTGATTTATCCTCTGCGTACCATCAGGTAATCTTACATGAAGACTTTAAAAATCTCCCATCTTTCATTACTCCTTTTGGACTCGCTTCTGCAACATTGGTTTTCCAAAGTATTATGCAAAACATTTTCCAAGATATTAAAAAGCGATGTGCTTCAAAGATGACATCCTATGTGGAAGCTCAGAAAAAGAACATTATCTATTGTTGAGGGAAGTGTTAGGCCAGCTAGAAAAATCTGGATTCACCATCAAATTAGATAAATGTAAAATAGGTGTGTCTTCAGTTGATTATTTGGAACACACCAGCTCAGGAGATTGATTAAAGCCAAAACTTTGTTTTATGAATCAGAAGCAGAAACACCTTCTCCCATAAATAAAGAGGAACTTAAATCTTTTTTAGGATTAGTTGAATATATGTCCAAATTTGTGAAGACGTTTGCTGATCAGGTACATCCATGAAGGGCTCTACTTAAAAAAACAATTGTTCCTTTTAGTTGGAATCCTGGGTGCCAGTCTACATTTGAATGTATCAATATTGCCATTGGGAGATTCAATACCAGTCTCAAAACGGCTCTTACCACCAATCCCAACAATATAGGGCTGGGTGCTATTTTATCTCCGTTTGAAGAGGAGAGGAAAGAGTACAGGCCTTTGCCTCTAGGACTTTGGTTGGATCAGAATGTAAAAATTCCACAATAGAAGAGGAAGACCCAGCAAGTTTTTGGGCCATAAAGCATTTACATTTTTTCCTGTGAGGAGTACCGCTCATTCTACGCATAGACCACAACCCCTTGATTCGTTTTTTCCACAAGAGGTATGGAAAGAACAACACCATGTGTTGAGAAATGGGTTCTGGATCTATTAGGCTTTAATTACAAAATAGAGTAAGCATCTAGTAAGAAAAATGTGCTTGTTGACTGCCTATCCTGGTTAGTTTTAGACAAGGTAGGACATGAATCACAAGTGGTAGATGAAGTTGTTCTTAAAATAGACATTCCTGCCATTTTGCAGAAAGACTGGGACAAATGTATGGAACTAGATACGACTCTTTCACAAGTAAAAATAAGAATTGGGAAGGGATGGCCAGAGAGGTGCAAGGATTTGCCTGAAGACCATCAATGTTTCTGGAATCTGAGAGGTGTACTAACTATAAACAGCAATCTTGCAATAAAGGGAGACCAAGTTACTCGTCCGGAAGGAACTAGGGATCACATCACTGATATTTACCACGAAGATCATCTCGGTAGGAGCCTCACAAAAAACAAAGCCCGTTCAGAATATTGGTTCCCCAAAATGGATTCTATGTTAGAAAACAAGGTGAAGGATTGTTTTGCTTGCAGTGGAGTGACACATCTAAGATGATACAAAAGCCCCTTTATCTTCAATAGAAGTACCTACTAATCCATAGGATAAACTGGGACTTGACATTATTGGCCGAATAAATTTACAAGGGATAACTAAGAAATATATTTTTATACTAATGGATTATTATTTCTGTTGGGTGACTTCCTGGTGGGCAACCAATGTCTGCACCAAATCTCTAATACATTTTCTTACTAAAACATTCGCTATAGAAGCTATCCCAAGTTCAATGGTAACAGACAATGGTGTACAATTTGTATCAGAAGAAATTAAAGAATTCTTAAAAGATCTGTCTATCAAACACATCTGTACTCCTTTATATTGTCCCAGAGCAAATGGGTTGGAGGTTAGAAGAGTCACTAACCATAGGATAAAAGAATCCATTCAACTGGCACATGTGGCAGGAAAAAACATAGAAGGAAATCTTACAGAAATGTTATGGTCGTACCACACATCTACCAACAACATATCCAGAACTTCCCCTTTCCTTGCCCTGAAAGGGAGAAAACCTGGATCAAAGTTTTTGCCTAATTGGCTTAATAGGGGAGGACCTGTGGGGGTTGTGGGAAGAACATGTTAGAAGAGAGAGAGACATCAAAAAGAATGTAAACATAGGTGCGACAACAAATGGGAAGTGGGTCAGTGGGTTTTGGTTAAAAAAACAGTCAACTCCAAGCACAAGTTCAACAGATGCTCCAAGGCATTGAGAATCAAACAGGTAAAAACTAACATGGTTATTTTGGAAGCTGATCGTTGCTGGAGTATGGATAGACTAGTAAAATGCCCCTCTGTGCATCCCAACAGCTCTGTAATTTATTTCCTACTTCCCTCCTCTCCTACCAAAGTACTTCATTTCATTAATAAAGATAAGGGAAGGAATTGTGTTGTCATTTATTGTCCTTGGTATTTAATTGCTGCATATTCTCACCAATGTAAAGAAGGTGTAAAGATGTATTGTATGTATTATTAATCGATATTGGTATCCTATAATGGTGTACTTCAACTCTCAGTGACTCTAACAACAGAATTCTCTTTAAAGGCCATTGGAGATCACTCAGGGGATGGGGGAGCCAACAGGATGGGTTAGCAGTTTATAAATATATATCTTTGAGAATATGTACCTGTCAGTGTCTTCTGAATTTTTCAGTTGCAAATACGAATGATATTATGCCACAACAGAAAAATAATAATTAAAAAATGGGGAGCAAGAAGGGGTGGGTGGTGACACATCAGGGAGAAACACATGAGTGGGAGGTGGATGGGAGTTCGCATGGAAAGTCAGCCTGGGGGTGGCAACTCGATGCATGAAAGAATAAACACATTTGAAAAGGAATAATTAATGGAAATGTCTTTGTGGACTGCTTTTTAAAGTAGTTTACATCTGTAAAAAGCCATTTGCAGACACAAATGCTCACGGAGAACCCCTACATCCAATGCCTATGTCTTGCTTTACTACAGTAGCCAATTGCAAAAAGTGGGCTGTCTATGAGCACCTTTCTGTATGCATATCTATGTGTATGGTGTGTATCTGTATGTTGTATATCTGTACACTGTATGCTGTGTGTGGTGTGTGACGAGATGAGACCTCTTCAAACACCTAAGGCTTTCTGTAAGTGAGATATAACAACTCAGAATGAATAGTAAAAATCAAATTTGCTTGGGAAATTAATGAAATAAATAACAAAATGTATGGAAAATTCAGGCAAAGTATAGAAAACAAAATCTATTTATATAAATCATTCTAGTGAATTAACCTTTATTAGCTTTTCATAGTTAACTCCCCAGACAGAATCTCACATTTGAAAATCAGGAGCATTGGGGCATACTGTCTGTTTTTGTGTGTGTTTCAGCAGACATGTATGTGTGAATGCATGTTTGTGTGTGTATGTAAAATCACTGTATTAAAACATTAGTACCATTAAAGAAATAAACTGTCCTCCTCGTTTTACAGGAAATTCCCTTGCTGTTCATCTGAATCAGCCATTCTCAACCAAAGACCAGGACAACGATGTGTATTCAGGCAGCTGTGCTGGACTATATAAGGGAGGCTGGTGGTACGGAGCCTGTCACTATGCCAATCTCAATGGACTGTACCTTGCTGGCACACAAACCACCTACGCAGAGGGTATTAACTGGAGCACGGGAAAAGGGTACTACTATTCCTATAAAACATGTGAAATGAAGTTCCGTCCTTTTAGACCTTTGGCAACATTTAGTTACACTGATTAATCTAAGTCACACCAGCAGTTACTAACTGGAATTGAAGCGAAGTCTTTTCAACAATGTACATTTATTCAAATGAGTCTTTATTATTATAATGGTCTGCCCCACTTTTTTTAATACATAATGAATATTTCTTTAGTTGAAATTAAGTATAATATAAATCAGAAAGATTTCACTGTAACATTGAGTGCTTTCTCTCCAGCACTGCACGACCTCTCTGTAACCCTGAGTGAACTGCCTGAAAACTTTAAAACTTAGAGATACCTTTAGATGACATCCTTCTAAACATGAAAGACTTCAATTTAACACAATGTGTATTCTTGAACCATTTTGCAGGTTTTCTGGAAAAGCTGTGCGTCTATCTGTTAAAACCATGTAAGACATATTTAACAATGAGTTATTTACCTATATCACTCTGTGACTTTTGGTACAGTGTGCACAGTACAGTATGTTTACATGGTAATACTGACAAACCTTCCCTACTTCCCTCTACCACTAAGAACACTCTAATGCTGAGCTTGTAATACCATTAAATACGGTGTGAGACTGACCAGTAAAACGCTGGATTTAGAGCATTGGGTTTTTCATGAATTCGTAGGTATTTCCCTAGAATAACAAGAATTTTACAAATAACATTGTAAGACTTACCCATGGTGCAGAATGACTTTCATGTAACACTAAAGCATGCTCCATCAACAACAAAGATGCCAATACTGAGAAGGAGAAAATGCCAGCCTTCCACCCCACAAACCCAACCAATTGTTGTCCTATTTCTTAGATTGCTGCAATCAGAACAATTTTCCAAAAGTTTAGACCCACCATCTCCTCGATCTATAACAGGGCAGTGTTAATCTGTGCAGAGCCACTGAGAATGGGATTACCTCAGTGGTAGGCAACCTGAGGATAAAGGTGTATGGTGTCTGTCAAATCTTGCTGTTTTTAAGTTTGTAAGAGGCACTCTGGAATAATTTAGCATCCTGTGCACTATGGCTACAACTCATGATTGGATACAATTTTCTTTAACAGGTATGTGACTGTCAGCTGCCATTAATCATTCTCGAGTTTGTAGCCCGCCTGTAATTTATACAAAATCACACAGATGAAAAATATCTATGTTATCGTTTGATGTCTAGAGCTGTTGATTTTGCTACAACACTGCCTTCTGTTTCATGTCTATATGTAGACTGATCACTCCCAGATCCTCCTGCAATACATGGGCTTTGTTTAATTTCAGCCAGGCAAAAAACTCTGCTTAGATTCTGTTCAACATTTTGAAACCCATCACACACTGAATTTGTAATTTCATTATTTTTCTATTCCATTGACCTCAAACTTCTTCTGTTTTCTGACCATCATGCGAAAATATCAAGCTCCAGTCATCTGAGCATTTGTCTTAACAATTATTAGTCTTTTCAACTCTGTATTAAAGCTCTCTTCAGCAGTAGGTTCAGTCTTTTTAATAACACTCTCTGTTTTCCATTACTAAATCATTTGATAAAGGCCTTAGTTTTCTCAAGTTTGTGTTCTGGCAACAGTATGTACCTGAACATTCCTAAAAGCTAAAAATCAGTGGAAAGGTCCTTGGATGGAGCGTCCCAATTCCTTCTCTACAAGAAATGTACTGCCTCATTGGTATGCCCCTCCTGTGCTTCAATCTATTTTCCTCCTTGACATGTTTAATGTTGGATAGAACCACTTTTAGTATTATGACTATCACTCATGAATTGATCATGGAATCATCCTTTAAAGATAAGCTCCATTTCAATTCGTTGTTACTATTCGATGACCACACACAGATTTCACTTACTGTGATGATAGTGACCGTTTCTTTTTTAATTCTTAATTTTCCCTTTAATCTCCTTCTTTAGGCTTACCTGATTCGTGGGGAGGTATTATTAGGGTGGAGTGAAGGGTGCAGATGTTTTGAGGAAGGTTGGTGTGATTACTTACTTGATCATTTTAGTGCATTGCGTAATCTTATCTTTTTTCTGACTAGATACTCATATTCTAACTGCTTATAAGAAATATGTCTGACCTGATTACTGTATCCCTAAAAAACAATTTCAATAAAGAGTTGTTGCAAATCATACATGAAAGCTCTCGCTCATGTTTTACTATCATAGAGTTAATAAAGCCTAAACCCAAATAGTGTCTCCACAGGAATGTCTGACAAACCACGGGCTCATTGCCCTTTCTTGGTTTTACCTTCCATGCTCTGGAACTTTAAACCCATTATTATAGTTTTCAGATCCGTAATTCGACTCTACAAATAGCGCCAAGACATGTTTGCGCTTTAGAAACACACATACATATCTGTGCAACAATTACTTATTTTACTGTAACACTGCATTTGCTCTAGAAGCAAGTGACACCAGGAGATGACTTTTAACCATGAGTAGCTTCCTGTGCCAAAATGGCTTTCGTGTTGCCAAGAGACTTGTTATGCAGTCTGACTTCATAGAGGGTCTTCGCAAAAAATCTGAGATGCTTCACTATGACAAAAACTTACTTTGCTCTACTACCGAGCTGATATAGAATGATAGGTGTAGTTTCACGTTATTATAGAGCTAATTCCTTGTACCACTGAATAACTCTCTTGAGAAACTGAAAGTATGTCTTCTAATATTAATTCCGGCCACATCACTTGTGCTCCTATTTATGCTGTGTGGAGTTATTCATAGTGGAGAAGTCTGTGAAGGTGAAATGGAGCTCGCTGTGAAGGCATGCAGTAGCAATGCCCACAAACTTACATGGCTGTAGGCATTCCCAAATTTACAATTGAAACCCTGCTTCAGAACGGCCACTTCACACCCCATGAGTGTGATTTATGAGTGCTGAGTTTTTTGCACTTGTGGAGGAAATGTCAGCATGTATAAAGGGGTTTGCTCCTGCCTAGAATCCGAATTTGGGGGGATATTAGCAACAACTTGCGATAATTATCGCAAAACGCAGTTTGTTTTTACCACCGCCTATCGCTGGATATTTTTGCGGAGATAACACGCTATTAGCAACGTTTATCTCCACTGTGATAAAATATCCAGCGATAGCGGCGAAATGCCTGAATATCTCTGGAAATCCAGCGATATTCACGCATTAACGCCATGGTGGACTTAGCCCGATATTCACGCATTAACGCCATGGTGGACTTAGCCTGACAATCCACCCCCCATTGAAGAAACAGGTAAGTCATGTTTTTAGCAGGAGTTAAATACTAGCGATAATCGCGCTTAGCGCGACTTTTTTTATCGCTTCGCCTGCGTTGTTAATAGGGGGAAGATATGTTAGCGACTGTTGACAGTCGCTTTTAGTTGGGAATGTCTACCTTGCATGCCATTAGCGATAATAATCGCTGGCATGCAAGCCGACAGGAAAACCGTTCGCTATCACCAGAAAGCTGTCGCTAACGCCTGTTAGCGACAGCTTGCTGATAGAGTGATAAAAAATCGCCCCTTTAGTGGCAAAAAGGGCCGCTAAAGAGGCGATAAAGCCCTTGCTAATATGCCCCCTGGATTGCTAGCTGAAATAAATAAATACTATTGTAAATTTATGTAATTCATCTTTGTGAATAGGGTGCAACTGTTCCCATTGTTCCGCACTGTACACACCAGGTGTTGTGCTGAGTCTGCCGCTCCTTTTTCTCTCCACCAGGGGGCACCAATAAAACTTGCCGATTGTATACCCCTTCAGGCAGGTGAGTGTCAGTGTGATGCAGTACTGCCAGGATATTTCTCATATCCTTCCCAAGTGACGCCTGTCCTAGAACAGGTAAGGGAGAAATTCATAAATGGACAGGGGTATATGAAGGTGTTTTCTTTATGGAGGAGCACTGCATGCCACCCTTTGTCAGAAACAAAACATCATAATGGGGATTGGCTTTGTGCATCTGCCTAAGCCTCATGGGTTTTTACCTTGTGGAATTTCTGCTTGGTAAAATTGAGTCTGATTCTCCCACACCCGAAAAACCTACCAATCCCGAATCAAGCAGACTGGAATTCTAGGTAGTTACAACAAGTACAACCACAGTTCATTGGGGTAACACGTCGGTAGGTAAGCAGTGTGCGACCATTTTGTTTAGTTATTTAGTGGCTCCCTGAGCCCCGAGAGCCGACGGGCTCTAGGTTACGCACCTGCGTTGTTACGAGAGGTACCAGACCTGATATGATTTTAACAGCCTACACTAGCAACCCTACACTCTTCCTACTCCCTGCTGACAAGAGGCAACAACCTCGAAACACGTGTCCAGGGATGGCTAACGCTACTCTGACATGCACGCACCACTGAGCATAGGCGTACCCGCCGACGCTGACTACAGGGACCACAGTTCATTGGGGTAACACGTTGGTAGGTAAGCAGTGTGCGATCATTTTGTTTAGTTATTTGGAATTCTAGGTAGTAGTAGGTCTACTCTGCCCGACTCTTATTCGTGTCCCTAACAGGAAACACAAGTTAGTCTCAATGGGTGAGTGGCATCATGAACTCCCCACTCTAGTAGCTTAAGTGGGGGTAACCACTTTAATTTGATTAGTTTTACGTTGGCCTCTGTAGAGCTGCCAACAAAGCTCATAAAACACCGTAAGGACAGGACAGGTCTAAATGTGGGGGCTAGTGCTACTATGTGAGCTAAGTTCAGTCAAGGAGAGATACGAAAATGATGCAAACAAAGAAAAAAAAGACAGAGAGAGCAGCAAGCAGTAAGTGTAGGAGAAAGGCAATTTAGAAAAAAAATCTGTGATGAAAGAAAGAATTGTGGTGGTTAAAAATTGTAAAGGAAGAACTGGAGATAAAAGGAAGGGTGAAAGTAAGGAAAGTTGCAAGGGTGGAAGGTAATATGAAAGGAAGGAAGGAAAGGTGAAAGGCAAAGTGAAAGGAAGTAAGGGTGGGCCAAAAGAAACACGCATTTGCAATGCAATCGGTCTCACATTTGAGTTAGAGCTATTGAAGGTGGAAATGACAATATCTTGTATCCATGTGTTTTGGTTTGGAGTGGAGTGGATATATGTGGTTTGGAGTGGAATTATGTGGGTTGAATTGGAATTGTGTGGGGTGGAATTGTGTTGTTTATAGTGTATTTGTGTAGTGGAATACATAGAAACGATAGAAAGGAAGACGGATAGGAAGTGTGTGCATGAAGTGGTGATGAACACCAGACAGGAGCAAAAAGAGTGTGTGGAATTGCAAGATGAGAGGGGGTAGTGAGTGTGTGAGGGAGAGATGAGAGGGGAGCGGGTGTGTGGGGGAGAGATGACAGAGTTAGTGGAAGTGTGATGTAGAGATGGGTTGCATTGGAATTGTTTATAGTGGGATTGGGTGGTGCGGTGTGGACTTCAGTAGTGGAAATATACACACGGTGTGCTGTGGAATTATTTGGATAGTAATTAAATGATATTTACTATAGTGGAATTATGTAGAGTGTGATTGTGTGTTATGGAGTTAATTATGTGGAGTGGTGTCTGGAGTTGAATTGTGTAGTGTGGGACCAAACAGCACCACAGTTGAAGTACTATGCCGTCAGTGGTCCTCAAATCACCACGGTTATAAAACGGAGATTTATGGGTAGAAAGTAATGAACTTCTAAGTTTTGGGCTTTAAAACGTGTCGCAGTGTTAAATCTTAATAACACTACATTTGTTTAAAATGAACCAATCTAAATCATAAGCAGCATTATCCACCACCGCAGATAAATAGTAAACTATGACATTGTAGGATGCCTCACTGATGCCAGTAAGTTAACCCCCCCAAAGAACATCAGTTTGAGTGTGCTTGAGACCGCTTTTTGATAACTGCAACTCGTTGCCTCCAAACAGGCAAACTCATAAACTAACTTTTGCTAGACAGCGAACAAAATGATGCAGTAGAAGTGCTTTCATACTATGAAACAAGCATTTGCAATGCAATAGGTCTCGCATTTACGCGAGTTTGAGCTATTGGCATTGCAAATAATAACGCTTTTTCTTTTTCTTTTAAAAACATAAATAAAATGTGTTATTTACAATGCCAATAGCTGAAACTCTTGTAACTGCGAGACCTATTGCTTTGCAAATGCTTGTTTTAATGGTGGCTTTTGTTGGACCTGCACGTACCTAATTGTTTCCCAAACTGTTTGAAATGGGTTTTAAAATGTTTAGAAACATAATCAAAATGTTGACGTTGCTTTCTCCAGAGAAAGAATGGGTACATTTTGGTAGGGTAGAGGCCCTTGACACCCCATAAATTTACTATTGAACGGCATAATGCACCCCCTGAATATAGCATAATGAGAGGCAATAACCGGGGGCGTAGTTGGGCAATAAGATGGGGAGTGTGGGGGGGCCGAGGTGTAAGCTCAGGTTTCCCAACAATCACGCTGGTTAAAAATAAATTATATGAGAAGCCGGGCAGGAGGGGCCTTCAGAGGCAGTAGGAAGGGAGAGGAGTGCAGATTGAGAGGGGTACCTCAAAAACACAATATTTTGTAAAATAACCATTTCTAAGACCTTTAACCCCTTGCATGCCCGCCCCTTTCCCCGCCCAGTGCCGCGCCTTTCATTAGCGGGCGGAGTTCATGACGAGCTGGACTCGTCATGGGCACAGCGCCACCGCAGCCCATGACGAGTCCAGCTCGTCATGGGCACTGAAGGGGTTAAAAGAGAGTTGTGTGTGTGTTTCTTTGTCTGCATGTGTATGTGTATGTAAAAATCTCAAGTGAAATCTGACAAACACCTCCTCACCCTACCCGACTTAAAGCACCTATACACAACTATTTACTACAGGATACATTGGGGGTGTAAGACCCTAAACTCCTCCCAACCCCCCGAAACTATGCCCCTGGCAATCACACACAGAGGACAGTGAATAAACAGAGCAATATAAAGAAATAGCAAATAAACGCACGGATAAATTAGTGGGGTGACCTCTTTTTGGATGTGTCCATAAAATTAACCTTTTGTCCTAACTTTTACCCTTTTTCCTGCAAGTTTAGAATCCTGCCCTGAATTTCTGGTCATCCTAGTATATTCCATAAAACAATAGTGGTGGTGTCGCGCTAGTGGCATGTAATGTAACCAGGGCCATCGCAATTACGAGATTATGCCACCACTCCGATTTTCGAATAATTATTAATTTGCCTCATTTCCCACATAATTCATCATCTACTGCATAATCTGCAGATTTTTAACAAAAAAATGTTTGTTTTTAGCTCAAACTGTTCAAAAGCTTCTAAATAAGCAGCAACACGTATTGTCCTTTGAAAAGGTTGACTTTCGGTTGCTTTTTTGCTCTGTTCGGTTGCTAAACTGGTACTAATGAGTTGCAACTAATGCCCAAACAGCTAAACAAGTTTAAAAATGACAAAATAATGAAGTAATACTATCCCAAAATGTGCCGCATAATTTGCCTTTTGTTGCCACATAATTTTCTCGACCCTGATACATAATGTGGGCCTCTTCTGCCACATAATCCCTGGAGCCCAGTAACTTTAGAAGATGGTCCGGTACTGAAGCGCCTTTGAATTTGTGGAGGGGGAGGGGAGTGGAGGAGGCGACCGGAGGGAGAGGCAGCCGGCTCCTCTCCAGCAGAGGCGATAGAAGGGGGAGGCGAGAGCATGGACCCCTGACCCACCCCAGTATGTTCACCGTCAACATCTCCTCGTCCATGTCCTATGGCCAGAGTCCGTGGCCCCCACCCCCAACAGCGCCCGGTGGAGAGGGGGAGAGAGGTAAGGGGTGGGAGAGAAGAGGGGGAGAAAAATGGGTAAACGAGTAGGTGGGGCAGTCTGCCGGGTTATGATAGAGGGCAGATGTAAAGAGTGTGTGCCAGGGGGAAGGAGGCGCAGGAGGTCGATGATAAACTGATGAAGAGGGGAGATGACAAGGGGGGGCAGGAGTGGACAGTGGTGAGAGAGAGAGCTAAGGTTAGGGTACATATTACGAGGAGGTGGAGTTATTAGGAGTAAGAGAGGTGGAGGGAAGGATGGCCAGGCGCTGGAAGGATAAACAAGGGGGTGGACTAGAGTGAGAGGGAGGTGGGTGAGAAGTAATGATGGGTGGGAGGTAACAGAAGAAAGGGGGAGGTAATGGAGGTGGGGGGACAAGTAACTCGGAGGGGCCATCTGCTCATCACAGCAGGCTAGCGCCTTGGGTGGTCTCTCTCCACCGCCCCCCCCCCCTTCCCCGGCGCAGTGACACATACCTGTGGGGGGGGTGACACGGCACGTTTACGTGCTAGCAAAGTCTGGTTTGGATCTCAGAGCTGTGCACGAGCCGAGCCGTAGACCACTTGCACAATTACAACAATCCACGTAAAATATGATAAAGAGTCTTCAAAGTTCAAAAAAAAAAATCTTTAACCTGTGGAAGATTTGACATTAACAGGGCACGTTATAAGACTGCTCTGGGAAGCACTTATTAAAAGTGATAGTTTTGTACAAATGGTAGTCTGAACTCGCACATTCTCAATTGCTTTCATGCGTAACGGTGATAACGAAGAAAAAAGAGTTTTGGTAAAAATAATATTGTCCTAAAATCCCACAATGTAAGCAGGGAAGCAGTTGTCTATCTATGTTTTCTGATTTCACTCTGTACAAACAGCCAGTAAGTAGGTTTCTGTTTTGTGTTTTAACCTCTTAGTGCATTCTTCTGCAGTTTTTTAAATATAGCGGCCACAAGTATTGGAGCGCTTTACCTGGGTATCAGTTGCATTACACAACTATCCATGCATTGTTTATAGCCGGAGGAGATGAAGTGACTTGCCCAAAATCACATGATGTTGAGCCGATGCTGAGATTTGAACCTGGCAGCTCTGGCCTTAACACCAAACCGTGGGTAAAGGCAGGCAGGCAAAAGCCACATCAAGGCTCAGCTTGGTATGATCTCGCGGTTACAACAGCACTTTGAGCCGAGCCAGAGCCAGGCTTCATGTTCGAGTCTGGCGAGTGGTCTTCAGTCAGCCCATGCTCTGCGAAGCACGGTGCATCCTGGTACTTGTAGTTCCCGGTTAAACTACTGGCTAAAAACACAGCCTTGCTAGCTAAAAGTTAAGGATTCTTTCTTTGAATAAAAGAGAGGCCTGTATCGTTCTTTCCTTCTGCCACCACCTAGAAGATAAATTAACAGATTATAATTTCAAGTTTGCAACGTGGATAGACCCCCAAGGGCGCCTCGAGCCCAAAAGAACGGATGCTAGCGCTACAGAAGGCGCTAAAGAGCAGATCAGAGACAGGCTCAAACATCCTGTGATTCTGGGCAAATCACTTAATCTCCCCATGCCTGAATGTGTCCTTGTGTAACATAACCGGTGCTCATGTAAAGTGCTCCAATACCTTTCGGTCAAGTTCGCGCTATATAAATGTGCAACAAAAAAAATCACTTATCTTCCCGTGCCTAAAAATGAATGTGTCCGTCTGGTATGCAACTGGTGCTCATGTAAAGCGCTCTGATACCTTCGGTCGAGTTCATGCTATACAAAACTGCAAAAAGTAAACAAAAATAAAGGTTTTGTGAGTAGGAAATGAAGACAGTTGACATTTTTCGCCTGGTTCTGAGCCGGTCCCTTCTCACTAGGTGTTGCCCCGCCAGCGCCGTTTCATGCCAGAACACATCTGGTTAGACCGGTTACCTACTTTCGGGCTTCTAAGCGCGCCGGCCTCAAAGCACCAGACGAGGCTCCTGTGGAGTGAACCCCACGTGGGCAGCACAGCAGAGTTCGAACTTTTAAAAGATCCTCCAAGAATCCAGGAACATACTTCAGGACTTCTTGAACACTCTAGATATCTGGAAATAATGCAACATTTTTTAATATTCACCACGGGGAATATATTTCTCCACAACACAAACAAAACCTGTTCCTTTGCTGCCCCGTTAATTAAAGGTTGTCCCCAGCCCAACAAGCACGGTCCGCTTTCACTTTCGTCCATCGTGAAAGCTTTCTTGTCTTTATGGGGCCATGTGTTTGAAACACATGGCCCCATAAAGATAACGACGCACGGAAGGCAGACGAGCCGGTCCAAATGGTACGGCTCAAAAAGCCGAACAAAAACATCACTACCAGCTCTTTTCCAATGGCTGGCCACCATTTAGCATAAACGCGGACGCCAGCCAATGGAAAAGAGGGGCAGGGCTTAAAGCCCTTTACGCAAATTACCTCAAAACGTTAAATCTCGCCAGCGAGACTGCGCATGTGCGCAGCCCACGCAGGCGAGACCTAGCCCACGGAGGCGAGACCTAAAAAGCACTAAGAGATCAATGACAAGCAAACAAGGCATAAATTAAAGGACCTGTGCGGGCAACAGCTGAAAGAGCGGTGTATGGGAAGTAAAATAAACTGTTGACACTTGAATTGCAGCAGGGTTTACACTTTACTGGCAGATGTTAGAAGTGGATGGGCAGTGACAATGAACAACAAACTAGTCGGCTAATTCCAGAATTTAAAATGCACCAAGTTCTCATCTTATTATTGATGTATGAAATGAGCTCACAAGGATAATGACCCAACGACTGACTGCCAAGTGTCACAACAGCAAAGATGCATTTTCTACTCATACTGTAATTAATCTTCCCATAATAGGATCTTCTCAGATGGAGACAATCTGTAAAACCTAACAATTAAACACAGGAGCAATCAATTGGAGAGCGCAGTGACTGGGTACTTCTGAATGAAGGGGCCTAGCAGATACTTTAACATGTTTCTAACGGCCGGAAACCAAAAGTGAATTAAATAAATTACAAATAGAGGAAGACCAAATAAAACAATACTAATCGTAATTTTTTTAATTTGCTTTTTGGCAGCTCTCTGTAGCGCAAACTTGCTCCGAAGGTATTGGAGCCCTTTACATGAGCACCAGTTACATTTATTTTTGATAGGCATGGGAAGATTAAGTGATTTTTCCAGAATCACAGGATGTTGAGCTGATGCCGAGACTCGAACTTAGCTCCCCAGCTCCAAGGTCTACAGCTCAGGCAGGGGCGTAACAAAGGCTTCCATGGTGCAGGGTGGCCCCCAGGCTTACCTATACTGGCGGGAGGCCCCTGAGCCTCCACTGATGTGAGTGTGAGGGGCCAATTCAGCATATCTCGCAGGGGTCCCCCTCAAGTTTTGTTACGCCACTGAGCTCAGGCCGTTACACCACATCCTCTCCTTTCTCTAAATGTGCATTCTCCATGAGACTATCCCATGTCCTTCTCTTTGGAAGTAAAGCAGCAGTGTCTGAGTGATCGCATAGAGAGATACCCACGAGTTGGAGGAGTGATAAACAAGGTGCAGCATTCAATGTGTTTCATGCTGGAAGAGGGGAATCAGAGCTTTGGGATCCCGGCAGTAGCTTTTCCAGCTGGGTTTCTCTTCACAATGGACTGACACAATATTTCATTTTGTGCATTCTCCTGGTTCATATTCTGTCATTTAAGCAGCTCTATTAATCATTACCGCATTCACCCAAGAAAGCTAAAACTGTTCTGAGGGCTTAAATTCGAATAAAGTCATTCTTTTTAGTACTTCATCTTGGACAGTGTTATCATTACTGGCCCCACATTAAAGCAGGAGGCGGGTTGGGAAACTCTACAGCTAATTTCTTGGTTTGGTATCGGGAGATCAATTAAAGTTCATCGGGTCAAACTACCTGAAGTTGTAGTCTATGTTAAACTCGATAAATCTATTTTTCATAGGGCGCTAACACTTTCAATTCTTTGCATAAACGAATCTTGTGTCCAATTATGAAATTCATACTGCTTAAAAGATGTTAGCAAAACATAAAGTGACATAATAACATTCAGATGGTGTCTGTAACATACTGCAACACATTACAGCACCAAAACTAGGCCTGGGCGGTAAATCCTGCTCCGCTCGCGGAATTTGGGTAATTTTGCAGTCTGCGGAGAACGCGTAATTGCCAATAATTCCGCAATCCGCGGCTTAGCAGAATTTTTTGCTTGTTCGCGCTTTCAAAATGCGTGTTTGCGAGATATTCCCCCCGAGCACGCAAACAGCATTCGCGAACAGGAAGAAAGCGCAACTACGCAAATTCCGCCCACCCCTACCCGAAACCCATTACAATTGTCGACAATAAGAGCTGCTTTGCATAAATGTTATCAATGCATGCATCTCAATTAAAGCACGAAACTGGACCTCACAGCCAAATGCACAGAAAAACAATTGTTTGTCGATTTTAAAAGTTTATTTATGGGCACTAAAAGTGGCAAAAACACAGCGATTATTACGCGCTGCTTTACAGTTGGAGTGCTCTGTGGGACTGGATATTGATTCAAAAAGCAGCCGTCATTGCTGAAGGCAGCTTGTGCCATGCTGCTTTAAAAAGAAAATGCTAATATATTATCAAATACAGCCCATGTATCCTCACATCGGGTGAACACGTTTTGTAGCCAAAGCGTGTTTAGGCAAAAACAAACCAACAACAATAACATAAAACCACTCAAGCAACGTGCGCATCTCTGCTCGTTCCCGCGGCAATACTCCATGGGAGTTTACTTGTAAGGAAAGGTGGGACATGCACCAACCAACCATTAGCACACTTCCATTTTTAAATGACACACACAAAAGTCAATCCTAAGCAAAGGAGGAGTCAGACCCCCACAAAGCACATACAACAGAGCGCTGTTTAGGCTTGACGTAAAAAGGAGGTGAGTGCAAGGACAAATGGTTGAAAAGCTGAAAGGATGCATGAAAGGGTCAAAGGTTCAGTTTGTGAAAGATGTAGAAAAGAGGGAAGGGGAAAGGGTTTATAGAGGGATAGATAGGTGAATGCTGGAAGGGTGGAACGATGGTTAGATTTATGAGTGAAGGGAATGGTCATTGGATGGATAGATTAAAAAAAGGAACGGTGAAAAGGTGGATGGATACATGAAAGGATAGATGAATGTGTGAACAGATGGATGAATGGAATTTCAATGGATGGTTAGAATGATGCTAAGGATGGATGGAAGGACAGAAATATGAATAGATGATGGATGAATGGAATGGTGGCAGGCTGGATGTATACATGGGCGCACGCAAAGGGGGGGCACAGGGGGCACTTGCTCCCCCCCCCTCTCCATCTCCCCGATCTCTCCCACCCCCAGATCCTGGATCTTTCACTTTTATAGAAATTTCAAGATTGACCTGCACTTATAATACTGGTTGCATAATTTTGAAATTCATGCCCCCCCCCTGAAAAAATATCTGCAGACACTCCTGGATGTATATATGAGTGGCAAAATGAGCGGAACTATTCTAGGGAGGGTCGTACTGAATTGCTTCACCTACTCAAGGAAGAGTTTTAGTAGAGGGTATTTACATTTTCTGGCTGCTCTCTTGCTATCTCTTTTAATCTCTTTTGCCCCTTTTCTTTTTCATACATTCACATTTTCTCATTCATACTCTTTCTGTGCTGCATTCACAATTGCTTACAGATTCTCATATGCTGTTTCCTATTGTTCTGTTCTTGCATTCTTACGCTCTCTCTACCTCTCCCACAACACTTCCTAAGACTCTCAATCTGTACCCTTCTCACACCCACTTTCTCACTTCCCTTTCCTCCCTCATTCCTTCCTAAACTGAAAATCTTTTCACCTCCACATTCGTTCTCCTCCCACACATCTAACTCTTTCAAGCCTTCCCTCTTTCAAGACCTTCTTACCCTGTCCATAATTTCCCTCTTACAGCATACGTGTCTTCTCCCAGTCTCGCCTTGATGACACTCTTTGCTTAATCCCTTATACTCTTCCTCTCCTTAGAAGGCTTCCTCATCTTCTTCTGGGGATGGAAGAAGGATCGCAAACATGGGTTCAGGGAGGTCTATTTTGCAGCATATACTATGGCAGGCACAAACTGTGAAATATGTTTAAAAATGTTCTGCACAACGAATGTGCCATATGTGGAAAAATGACAGTCTTCTCACTGGATGAGTAAATGGCCAATGCACAAGAAAGTGCAATGATGGTACGTGCCACACACACACACACCAGTCGAGAAAAAATTCCCTAACTGGGGAGGTGGGCCCATGCTTGCAGTTGGGTCATGAATACCTAAGTCCTTAGGGAATTGATGCAAGAGAAACCTTGAAACACCTGAACATCTCCCTGCTCATATCCCTTTTTTATAATCACCCTGACTATCCCAGAAAGCATGACTAACATCTGGCCAGTTTAACAAGGGATTGCCCCCAAAGAGTTGCAGCTATAAGTGCTGTAGATTACATGTACGATTAAGAACCATCTCAATGGCCGTTAAAATCAACTTTCAAAAGATGAAACGCGCTGTCATTGTTGCTTGAATCTGAACCTATGACTGATAGCGCTGTACGGGTATCTGGTTGCATATTGTAGGAAAGTGTCCTTTTTGTATGGACAAGCCACACGTTTTGCCCCAATGCTAATGGTTATTACTCTGATGCACTTAAGTCTGCTGCCCAGACTCCAGTGCCAGTGCTCTCTCTCTAAAACTGGTATGTGTGAATTGGTAACCTCAACTGGCAAAGGTGATCCAGCGGTAATTACCTGGTAATTTCAATATTCAAAACCTCAAATCCTATTGTTTACCGCTGTAAAGGGTAAAATGATGGACCTTTTGATGACCGTGTTTCACCAAAGAGGAAACTTTACATGAATATGAAAATTAAATGCAAACAATATTAGAGGCAATAATGAGAGTGGTGAGTTCTTTTAAAGGGTTTTATTTTAAGACAAATATTAAGGTTCTCTGACTCGTTATTCATTAGTCAAATATCAATCAGGTTACAGAATTGAAAAATAGGAAAAATAGCATTAATGCAGAACATATTACAGTCTGCATATAAGCATCACATATAGGAAGGGAAATGTGGCGCAAATTGTCAGTCAAAACTCTTAAAGAGTTTCTAAGAATAAGAGTAAGTCTTGCAAGGTTAATCAATAATTAATAATGGCAAAAATCTATCATAAAGAGAAATAAATGTATAGGACAAATACATCTTTTCAAAAGCAGTTAGTTAAAGCATGAAATGTAAAGTTTAGCACCTAAAATCTAAATCTGTTCTGATCCTTTCAGGTCTCTCTCTGCCTCTGCCTCGCTGTGCTAGTCTGTGTCTCTGTCTCAGGCTGCAAAATATCCCCCACAGATGCAGCCCCTCCTTCCTTCTCCTCCCTGTCTCTGTGTCCACACAAATTTGGTCTGTAAGCAGATCATATTTGGCCAAGCTCAAAAGTTGTAGTGCTGATGTCTGTAAGTAGCTTCTTGGAGCAGCTTGACAGTTCTCATTTATTGTTTCAGCAAATTTTGGCTCCTTGTCACCTGCTTGCCTTCAGGGTGGCTCAAACAGTGTGGCATCCTGTACTTTTTCCATGCATTTTGACCACTCAGGTGCTGAAAAACTCTGACGGAGCACCATCAATTCCTTGCACTTTTCCAATCCAAGCCTTTCACTTTTATTCTCACTTTGATCAGATTCAGATGTTTGCAAATGATTTTTCAAGGGACCACTGCAAACTTTTTGGATTCCCTTTCAGCCAGCTTTTTCCTACCTCCACTCGTAGGCCCAGAGCACTAATTTCTTCTTCAGAGGCTGCATCTGACTCTTTCACCCTTTGGACACCACTTTCATCTGAGTCAGTTTCCACTTTTTGCTTTTCCAGTGCCACCTCAGTTTTCTCTAGTGCTGCTTCAAACTCTCTGTGTTCCCTTACAGCTTGACTGAGCCTCTTCTGTGGACGTTTGACAACTGCTGGCATCTTTATTTGAAGAGGAGCTGTTTTATCAGGGGGACACAGGACCATACGTGTGTAAGAGGCATGCACCCAATTTGGAAGGCCACCACATTTCACAACAGTCTTTGCCAGGATCCTTTGGAACAGGCCTTTCCATTTCACCAAACAAATGATGGACGGAATGCTGACAATGCATACATTCTCCCCCAGTCAAGAGATCTGGGTTAAATCCATCGTTCTTTTGCCCACTACACCACCCCAGTTCAGACATGGCCATATGCAAATCAGTCTTGACCCTGTGCCTCATGGGAACAGTCCAGCCCGAACTGCCAAGCCATGTCTTCCCTGGACCGGAATCAAGCATCCTAGGACCGGTTTCTGGCTATCAGCCGTCATCAGCCAGGATAGCTTGACTCCAGTGGTGTAGTGAGCACGGGTCCCACGTCTGGGAATACCCATCCCACTTAGGGCGAAAAGCGTTACAACAAACAAATGATGGACGGAATGCTGACAATGCATACATTCTCCCCCAGTCAAGAGATCTGGGTTAAATCCATCGTTCTTTTGCCCACTACACCACCCCAGTTCAGACATGGCCATATGCAAATCAGTCTTGACCCTGTGCCTCATGGGAACAGTCCAGCCCGAACTGCCAAGCCATGTCTTCCCTGGACCGGAATCAAGCATCCTAGGACCGGTTTCTGGCTATCAGCCGTCATCAGCCAGGATAGCTTGACTCCAGTGGTGTAGTGAGCACGGGTCCCACGTCTGGGAATACCCATCCCACTTAGGGCGAAAAGCGTTACAACAAACAAATGATGGACGGAATGCTGACAATGCATACATTCTCCCCCAGTCAATAGATCTGGGTTAAATCCATCGTTCTTTTGCCCACTACACCACCCCAGTTCAGACATGGCCATATGCAAATCAGTCTTGACCCTGTGCCTCATGGGAACAGTCCAGCCCGAACTGCCAAGCCATGTCTTCCCTGGACCGGAATCAAGCATCCTAGGACCGGTTTCTGGCTATCAGCCGTCATCAGCCAGGATAGCTTGACTCCAGTGGTGTAGTGAGCACGGGTCCCACGTCTGGGAATACCCATCCCACTTAGGGCGAAAAGCGTTACAACAAACAAATGATGGACGGAATGCTGACAATGCATACATTCTCCCCCAGTCAAGAGATCTGGGTTAAATCCATCGTTCTTTTGCCCACTACACCACCCCAGTTCAGACATGGCCATATGCAAATCAGTCTTGACCCTGTGCCTCATGGGAACAGTCCAGCCCGAACTGCCAAGCCATGTCTTCCCTGGACCGGAATCAAGCATCCTAGGACCGGTTTCTGGCTATCAGCCGTCATCAGCCAGGATAGCTTGACTCCAGTGGTGTAGTGAGCACGGGTCCCACGTCTGGGAATACCCATCCCACTTAGGGCGAAAAGCGTTACAACAAACAAATGATGGACGGAATGCTGACAATGCATACATTCTCCCCCAGTCAAGAGATCTGGGTTAAATCCATCGTTCTTTTGCCCACTACACCACCCCAGTTCGGACATGGCCATATGCAAATCAGTCTTGACCCTGTGCCTCATGGGAACAGTCCAGCCCGAACTGCCAAGCCATGTCTTCCCTGGACCGGAATCAAGCATCCTAGGACCGGTTTCTGGCTATCAGCCGTCATCAGCCAGGATAGCTTGACTCCAGTGGTGTAGTGAGCACGGGTCCCACGTCTGCGAATACCCATCCCACTTAGGGCGAAAAGCGTTACAACAAACAAATGATGGACGGAATGCTGACAATGCATACATTCTCCCCCAGTCAAGAGATCTGGGTTAAATCCATCGTTCTTTTGCCCACTACACCACCCCAGTTCAGACATGGCCATATGCAAATCAGTCTTGACCCTGGCTGATGACGGCTGATAGCCAGAAACCGGTCCTAGGATGCTTGATTCCGGTCCAGGGAAGACATGGCTTGGCAGTTCGGGCTGGACTGTTCCCATGAGGCACAGGGTCAAGACTGATTTGCATATGGCCATGTCTGAACTGGGGTGACGTAGTGGGCAAAAGAATGATGGATTTAACCCAGATCTCTTGACTGGGGGAGAATGTCTGCATTGTCAGCATTCCGTCCATCATTTGTTTGTTGTAACGCTTTTCGCCCTAATTGGGATGGGTATTCCCAGACGTGGGACCCGTGCTCAGTACGCCACTGGAGTCAAGCTATCCTGGCTTATGACGGCTGATAGCCAGAAACCGGTCCTAGGATGCTTGATTCCGGTCCAGGGAAGACATGGCTTGGCAGTTCGGGCTGGACTGTTCCCATGAGGCACAGGGTCAAGACTGATTTGCATATGGCCATGTCTGAACTGGGGTGGTGTAGTGGGCAAAAGAACGATGGATTTAACCCAGATCTCTTGACTGGGGGAGAATGTCTGCATTGTCAGCATTCCGTCCATCATTTGTTTGTTGTAACGCTTTTCGCCCTAATTGGGATGGGTATTCCCAGACGTGGGACCCGTGCTCACTACGCCACTGGAGTCAAGCTATCCTGGCTGATGACGGCTGATAGCCAGAAACCGGTCCTAGGATGCTTGATTCCGGTCCAGGGAAGACATGGCTTGGCAGTTCGGGCTGGACTGTTCCCATGAGGCACAGGGTCAAGACTGATTTGCATATGGCCATGTCTGAACTGGGGTGACGTAGTGGACAAAAGAACGATGGATTTAACCCAGATCTCTTGACTGGGGGAGAATGTCTGCATTGTCAGCATTCCGTCCATCATTTGTTTGTTGTAACGCTTTTCGCCCTAATTGGGATGGGTATTCCCAGACGTGGGACCCGTGCTCACTACGCCACTGGAGTCAAGCTATCCTGGCTGATGACGGCTGATAGCCAGAAACCGGTCCTAGGATGCTTGATTCCGGTCCAGGGAAGACATGGCTTGGCAGTTTGGGCTGGACTGTTCCCATGAGGCACAGGGTCAAGACTGATTTGCATATGGCCATGTCTGAACTGGGGTGACGTGGTGGGCAAAAGAACAATGGATTTAACCCAGATCTCTTGACTGGGAGAGAATGTCTGCATTGTCAGCATTCCGTCCATCATTTGTTTGTTGTAACGCTTTTCGCCCTAATTGGGATGGGTATTCCCAGACGTGGGACCCGTGCTCACTACGCCACTGGAGTCAAGCTATCCTGGCTGATGACGGCTGATAGCCAGAAACCGGTCCTAGGATGCTTGATTCCGGTCCAGGGAAGACATGGCTTGGCAGTTCGGGCTGGACTGTTCCCATGAGGCACAGGGTCAAGACTGATTTGCATATGGCCATGTCTGAACTGGGGTGACGTAGTGGGCAAAAGAACGATGGATTTAACCCAGATCTCTTGACTGGGGGAGAATGTCTGCATTGTCAGCATTCCGTCCATCATTTGTTTGTTGTAACGCTTTTCGCCCTAATTGGGATGGGTATTCCCAGACGTGGGACCCGTGCTCACTACGCCACTGGAGTCAAGCTATCCTGGCTGATGACGGCTGATAGCCAGAAACCGGTCCTAGGATGCTTGATTCCGGTCCAGGGAAGACATGGCTTGGCAGTTCGGGCTGGACTGTTCCCATGAGGCACAGGGTCAAGACTGATTTGCATATGGCCATGTCTGAACTGGGGTGACGTAGTGGGCAAAAGAACGATGGATTTAACCCAGATCTCTTGACTGGGGGAGAATGTCTGCATTGTCAGCATTCCGTCCATCATTTGTTTGTTGTAACGCTTTTCGCCCTAATTGGGATGGGTATTCCCAGACGTGGGACCCGTGCTCACTACGCCACTGGAGTCAAGCTATCCTGGCTGATGACGGCTGATAGCCAGAAACCGGTCCTAGGATGCTTGATTCCGGTCCAGGGAAGACATGGCTTGGCAGTTCGGGCTGGACTGTTCCCATGAGGCACAGGGTCAAGACTGATTTGCATATGGCCATGTCTGAACTGGGGTGACGTAGTGGGCAAAAGAACGATGGATTTAACCCAGATCTCTTGACTGGGGGAGAATGTCTGCATTGTCAGCATTCCGTCCATCATTTGTTTGTTGTAACGCTTTTCGCCCTAATTGGGATGGGTATTCCCAGACGTGGGACCCGTGCTCACTACGCCACTGGAGTCAAGCTATCCTGGCTGATGACGGCTGATAGCCAGAAACCGGTCCTAGGATGCTTGATTCCGGTCCAGGGAAGACATGGCTTGGCAGTTCGGGCTGGACTGTTCCCATGAGGCACAGGGTCAAGACTGATTTGCATATGGCCATGTCTGAACTGGGGTGACGTAGTGGGCAAAAGAACGATGGATTTAACCCAGATCTCTTGACTGGGGGAGAATGTCTGCATTGTCAGCATTCCGTCCATCATTTGTTTGTTGTAACGCTTTTCGCCCTAATTGGGATGGGTATTCCCAGACGTGGGACCCGTGCTCACTACGCCACTGGAGTCAAGCTATCCTGGCTGATGACGGCTGATAGCCAGAAACCGGTCCTAGGATGCTTGATTCCGGTCCAGGGAAGACATGGCTTGGCAGTTCGGGCTGGACTGTTCCCATGAGGCACAGGGTCAAGACTGATTTGCATATGGCCATGTCTGAACTGGGGTGACGTAGTGGGCAAAAGAACGATGGATTTAACCCAGATCTCTTGACTGGGGGAGAATGTCTGCATTGTCAGCATTCCGTCCATCATTTGTTTGTTGTAACGCTTTTCGCCCTAATTGGGATGGGTATTCCCAGACGTGGGACCCGTGCTCACTACGCCACTGGAGTCAAGCTATCCTGGCTGATGACGGCTGATAGCCAGAAACCGGTCCTAGGATGCTTGATTCCGGTCCAGGGAAGACATGGCTTGGCAGTTCGGGCTGGACTGTTCCCATGAGGCAGAGGGTCAAGACTGATTTGCATATGGCCATGTCTGAACTGGGGTGACGTAGTGGGCAAAAGAACGATGGATTTAACCCAGATCTCTTGACTGGGGGAGAATGTCTGCATTGTCAGCATTCCGTCCATCATTTGTTTGTTGTAACGCTTTTCGCCCTAATTGGGATGGGTATTCCCAGACGTGGGACCCGTGCTCACTACGCCACTGGAGTCAAGCTATCCTGGCTGATGACGGCTGATAGCCAGAAACCGGTCCTAGGATGCTTGATTCCGGTCCAGGGAAGACATGGCTTGGCAGTTCGGGCTGGACTGTTCCCATGAGGCACAGGGTCAAGACTGATTTGCATATGGCCATGTCTGAACTGGGGTGACGTAGTGGGCAAAAGAACGATGGATTTAACCCAGATCTCTTGACTGGGGGAGAATGTCTGCATTGTCAGCATTCCGTCCATCATTTGTTTGTTGTAACGCTTTCCATTTCACAGCATCTCTCAGATTAAAGTTTTGGCACCATTCATTATGTAGATCTTGTGTAGCAGCTGCAATCTGGTGAGAAACTGCACACTCCACATCAGTCAGACCTTCACAGCAATGGCTAGTCTTTTCATTAGTTGTTTTCACAAGTGCATTTGCATGTAAATACTCAAACCCCTTTGGTGATGCTGGAACACAGCCTTTTGCAAAGTGTAACTCTGTGCTGCCTTTGTGTTGCTTTATTATGCTTGAAACTTCCGGCATATAGCTACAATCCACTCCTTGTCCAGTCTGTGGTTCTGCACTCATCATCTTTGAGAGCTCATTATGATCAGATTTCAGAGAAACTGGCAATCAATACCTAGGCATCAGCTTTTGCAATAACACATTTGAGACTAACAGGATACAATATTGTGCGACTGAATTAGCATTTCTCTTTCCCAGGACAACAGTGATTCCCAATTGAGAAATTATATTGCATGTTATGGTAAGGGCAATCAATCTCGAATTTTGGGCTGAGGTAACTGCTGACAGCCATGACATTTTGACAACATATAGGAAGCACAGCATGTGCTGCCCTTAATGTGTCATTGTTACCTTTCAAATATGGGCCATCTACAAAATGGTTGGACTGAATCAGGCGTTCATCATTAAAGTCTAACTTTGGTTTCAGGCAGAAATTCATGACATTTAAACATTTAGGTTCAGTTTGATCACAAACAATTTCATTTGCTGGCAGTAAGCTAAATACATTTGAATTTAGACATCTCTCGGTCACAGTATTTTCCCAAAACAACTCCACAAAGGAAGCAACCATTTCAATAATTGGGAATTCCATTATTATAAACTCACTTTTTTTATGACTGACATCTACCGCAGCTACTAAATTAAGGCAGCTGGGCATTTCTGTGACGTTGGGGTCAAGGGTCATTGGGAAATACGTCACAGACCTTTGACCGCATTCATTTTTTTTAACAGACAGTCTTTTCTGAAAACAATGCTACAGCTGTCTCTTTTTGGGCCATTTTAAAATGTACATCCTCATCAGGAATCTGAAAATTAACATTATCTGGTGTACAGTAATCTGTGCTGTTTAATTTGCAAAACAATTGTTTTCCTGTCAGGCCTGAGTCACAAACAATAAATTGTTAACTTTCCTCAAATGGGCCTATTTGTGGTGCAAATTCTTCTAAAATTGGGTTTGTAATTTCTTTGTTTAAAACTCCAACTAAGTCTCGACCTTCCACTACTTTCACAATGGACTTGGTAAATTCAGAATTGTTAGGGTCAAAACTCTCATTTTCAAATACAGTAACCCGTTGAACTGGGTTCTGATTGTGTTTCTGGAAATAATTCACATTTGCTCTGGACAACTTATTTAAATTAATTTTAGTATTTTCCATATTTTGTGGGACCATTGGGGCTTGAAAAATTCCTGCCATTGGTACCTGTTTCTGAACTGACATTTGCATTTGCTTAGCTGGCACCTCTTGCACCTGCATTTCTCTCTGTTTTTGCACATTTCCTACTGCTGCATCATTTTTAAATTTAAATTTCTTCTTCCAATGCTCAAATCTGTCACAAAGATGGCAAAAGGACTCTTTTTCCAGCAGTACAACATCCATCCCTGAATTTGCACACAAAAAACACCTTTATTTCCATCCTGTGGAATACCAAAACTTCCTTGAGCACTTTTTACCTCTGCTTGTGAAACATCACCCTGTACCACAATTTTATTCTCTGCAAACATCTTTTTCTGAAAACGTTTCTGTGCAAACCTTCTCTGTACCATCATAGGTTTTTCCCCAAACTCTTTTGGCTTCATTCCCTGTCCAGCACAATAGTAACCTTCATCCTTCAGATGCCATTCTATCAGCTTTTGTTGTATGTGCACACTGATCTGATCAGAAAATATTAAACCAATGACCAACTGAGTCGCAAAGAATCTTATGCAAATGGCATCTGGATATTCTCTACCACTGTGTTGCTGAAACATTAAACAACACTTTCACAAAACTCATGAACCAATTTTAGCTCCTGTTTTGTTCTTTTAATCTATACCCAATTGACATATTTTCCTGGCACTCTGCCCTTCAGAAAAGTAATCACTGCTTCATTTTTCTCAGCAAGAGAAAATGATGGTGCATTCATGCAAACATTTTTCACTGTCTCCTCACCTGGCCTTTGCACCGCAACTTTAGATTCAAACAATAATTCAGTTTGCATGGCAGTGTCAAAAATCATTTCCAAATTAATACACAACTCCTTTAAAATTTCGATAAATCCATCAACTTGTGGGTGACACAGCATAAGTTTGTCTCTGAATTTCGGGAATGTGTTCAGAAATTCTGCAAGTTCATTTTTGTTCCGTGGCACATGAACATGCACTTCTCCCACCATTTCTCTCAATGAGCAAACACAAGCTTCTCCCACATTCTGCTTATTATTTTCCTCAACTAAATCTGGTGGATTCATTTTCTTTTCCAGTTTCCTTGATAGGTCTGGTGGTTTATTTTTCTTCTCATGTTTTCTTGTGCACTTGTCTCCTAATTTCTCAAACCCATTGCATTAAAAAATATATTTTGTTTCTGCAATGTGCAATTGCATTCCTGAAGAACACATTGTCTCATTTGCCTCTTCATTCATATGTACCCTGAAGCTTTTCTGAAATGGAAAACTTCCTGAAACATTAATTTCATATTTTTGAGCCAAATCAGTCAGTCTACCATGTGTAGTTACTGCACATGTATTTGTTTCCTTACTCAGGCAACTTCATTATTTTTCCTGACACTGGTTCATATTTTCATGATTTAAATAGCAAGGACTGTTAATTTCTTCATGCTCAAATGTTGAATTAAAAATTTGTTTCTCTTTTTCGGGGTCTGGGTTCCCCATGCTTTCTATCTTTTTAATTACTACTGCTTCCTCAAAGCAGGTTTGAAAAATCCCATCTTCAAATATATTTATTTTATCCTGGGCTGTGGGTGCTGTAAACACCATTTCCCCCCATCTTTCAATGCTTGGACTGTCTGGGGTAGCTTCTGTTCAATAATCTGTGAATTCTGAGATTCTAAAATAATCCCTGACATATTTACTCCTTCTACAGCAGTTTGAACCTTTTGAGTAGGGACCATATTAATTGGGAAAGTCATAATTTGTCTAGGCACTATCTTCAAAAGTAATATCTTTTGGAAACCTCAAAGGACCCTCTTTTTCAGTAATCTTGCACCATTGGTGAACCCACATACATGAATTTTGTCCCAAATTGGTAGACATAAAATGCACAGGTGTTCCTTCAGGAGCATCACCAATTAAAAACTAATTTTTTACTTTACCTCCTAACAGCTTCTTTAGACCTTTAAACAATTCAATTTCTGCAATATTTTAATGCAATTTATTTTCTCCAATCCTGCCACAATTGACAGTTTCAGTCCGTTTCACTCCTGCTACTGACCCTTCTTTAAAAACAGGGCTCACTACACACCCACTGTCTCGTCCAGTGCCAGCGCGGCCCTTTGGGACGTCAGTTTTCCTCCTGCTACTAGCCCTCCCTTTACAAAATGTTACGGCAATCTTTTTCTGAGTTTTCTCTAATCAAAATTCCATTAGTAATAACATAAAACATCACCATTTTCTGTTTCGCTAAACCAAAGAAATAGTTTTGACCTTTTACACAAGAATTCTGTATTTCCAGTAGGCAGCGCTTACCACTACCCAACAACAGAATTGCTTCGCTTCACCTATAAAGTAGCACTTATTTAACCCTTCTAACAAGCAAAGGCTAACCCTTTCTCTGGGGATAAAACACATGTGGAGACTACAATGCTCCTGAGAATTAAGACCAGAGTTTCACGAGAAAACCGAGTGCTATTTCACTTATAAACATTCATACGGAAAATGTAGTCCATTTGCACAAGAATTCTGTATTTCCAGTAGGCAGCGCTTACCTTTACCCTACCACAGAATTATTCAGTTTCGCCGATAAAGTAGCACTTCCATCTACTTTACCCTTCTTACAAGCTTAGGGGAGACCTGTTACCTTCCCAGGGATAAGCGTAATCAGAGCTCACAAGTGACTCCTGTTCTTAAGGCTGAAATTTCCCAGGTGGCCTTCGCTATCCATACACCACTTTCACACAGAAAATGTCCCTACCGATAACACACGACGATGTTACCAACTTGAAACCAGACAATGGGCTGTGCGACTTCACTTGCCACACATTTCCCGTGTACCTACAGGGCAACCAGACAATGCACCATGCGAATTCACTTGCCACACGTTTTCCCCATGTACCTACAGGGCATCCAACTTCCTACATCCTGGAAGTCTTCAAAAACAGCATAAAACGCAACATGAACTCAACATAAAGTGTTAAACATAAATCAATAATCAATAAATATGTCTTATGAAATTACCAATTCAATCAATAATAAAAACATCAAGTCAAAATTAGCAAAATTTCACCC
This sequence comes from Triturus cristatus, assembly GCF_964204655.1. Taxonomy (NCBI): domain Eukaryota; kingdom Metazoa; phylum Chordata; class Amphibia; order Caudata; family Salamandridae; genus Triturus; species Triturus cristatus. The sequence goes on from NC_140580.1 coordinate 1,000,530,673, forward strand.
ACAGTCTATTTTTCAACACCACAAAAACATACCTGTAAGCACATTAACAGCATTTCACAACCCTATTAATACTCACACCACTCCAGCAATCTCCTTCTTGTATCACCTTTCCAGTATTGCTTTGCCAGTCTTCAGGTTCTGAGCATTGGAATCAGGAATCAGGACTTTCATCTAACTTGGGCAATTATTTTCTAGCGCTAGGCATTAAACTAACTATGCTCCTTTTGGTGATGGAACTAACCTTAACTCTCCTACCAAAAACTGATCCAGCGGTAATTACCTGGTAATTTCCCTATTCAAAACCTCATTACCTATTGTTTACCGCTGTAAAGGGTGAAATGATGGACCTTTTGATGACCGTGTTTCACCAAACAGGAGACTTTACATAAATATGAAAATTAAATGTAAACAATATTAGAGGCAATAATGAGAGTGGTGAGTTATTTTAAAGGGTTTTATTTTAAGTCAAAATGTAAGGTTCTCTGACTCGTTATTCATTAGTCAAATATCGATCAGGTTACAGAATTGAAAAATAGCATTCATACAGAACATATTACATATAAGCATCACATATTGGAAGGGAAATGTGGCGCAAATTGTCAGTCAAAACTCTTAAAGAGTTTCTAAGAAAACGAGTAAGTCTTGCAAGGTTAATCAATAATTAATAATGGAAAAAATCTCCCATAAAGAGAAATAAATGCATAGGACAAATACATCTTTTCAAAAGCAGTTAGTTAAAGCATGAAATTTAAAGTTTAGCACCTAAAATCTAAATCTGTTCTGATCCTTTCAGTTCTCTCTCTGCCTCTGCCTCGTTGTGCTAGTCTGTGTCTCTGTCTCGGGCTGCAAAATAGCCCCCACAGATGCAGCCCCTCCTTCCTTCTCCTCCCTGTCTCTGTGTCCAGCACAGAAACTGGGCCTGGCCCTCAGAAAAAATGAGCAAAAAGAGGCACTCCTCCCACTTGTAAGCCATATTTCAAGCAAAAGTTCATGTGCTCGGTCCTCATAGATGATCCAATCAGAACTTCAAGACACATCATCTCTCCATGGGCTAACTGGATACGTCATTAATCAGGCGTGTTCCTGTTCAAATTGTAGTCTTGTGATTATGAAAAAAAAATGTGTGCTCCTTACTTCACGTTTAAACAGGCTACAAAAATATGCAACATAGTGAAGGTCGAAGAGACGGAAAAAGGAGGGCGTGATTTATTAACAAAACCCTTTCATTGAAAGTTGGTAGGGAAGAGGAGCACATTCCATTCTAATGTTCAAGGGTAAAAACTGCAGTAAGCTGAGTCCACTAAAGCAAACTGAAATCACGTTGTTTTCTACACTGTAAAACACAATTCAACACATTTCTACTCTTGCAAAAATACATGATGCCATTTTGAATGTGCAAATACATTTTCTAAATTAATGTGCATTCTATAGTGAGATTACATATTTATTAATCACATATAAACATGGCTGTTCAACTAATTGAGCATGTTTTCACATGAAAGCACCTCCAAAGTGAAACATTCTGATCAGGCCTTATGTTTTCATCTTGCTTGCGCCACAATCTGCGTGCCGTTTTAGAAATCATGTCTGCAGCTTTTTGTCATATAATAATGCATACATTTTATAGGTAAAATCTAAGCTCCATCAAAGGCCTTTAACTTATAAGTCCCTAGTATATGGTACCATAGGTACCCAGGGCATGGTAGTTAAAGGGGTCACCAGGGCCTGAAGCACTGTTTGTGCCACCCTGAGCGACCCAAGTAAACTACTGACAGCAGGCCTGGCAGCACAGACTGCAGGAGCAGTGCAAACTGCTCAAATCTAACTGGGCCCTTGCCATGTGTGGCACCGTCAATGCACTCTTTTTAATATATGCTACTAACCCCTAAACCCAGGAGGTAGGGTACAGTATATTAAAGGTCGGTACATAAAAGTTCAATCCTATATGTCCCTATAGTGGCTTTTCCCATTACTATAGGTGTAAACGGTCTATTGGATAACATGGCTTGCAACAGGGCTTTACTGAGTTGGCAGCTCCATTATGGTACTGCTGAATTATGTCATGTTTGGTATCAAACAATGGACCTTTTCACCCCTGATATAAATCTTGTGTTAAGGGCAATTTGGCATGCACCCTGGTGGCTACCTTAGAGGTTGCCCACCTGGTTACCTCACCTTCTCTGTGCTCTGACTGGCAAGCCCACACTGGCTGCCACCAAAATAGGATTCTGACCTCCTGCCAGGTAGTGTGATCACTTCCAGGGGTCAGGTGCAAAGGCGTGGGAAGGAAGGAGGTCCCACCTCCTCCCACCCAGACAGGCTAGTGAAGTGGAAAATGAAGGCGGTGAGCTGCAAAGGTCACCGTGCTTCTGATATGCATCAGGGCTGACTTCCAAAGGAGGAACCAGCCCTCCCCATGCCCCAAGCACATTTGCACCCAGACAGATGGGAAATGAGGTATGCAGGAGGTGTACAACCCCTGAAGGCTAGCCACCGCTCTAAAGTAGGCTGCCTGCTCTTTACAGTTAAGGAAGACTTCTCTCATTTTTAAAAGTGTTAGAAAAGTGGGTTCTGGGTAGAAAAGGTGACCTACACCCTCATTGGCTACTGGCTCCCACAACCCTAACTCCCCCTAATCTAAGATTTAAGGGTCACATCAGACACAAGTATCTCAGTTTGAATCAACCTGTATCGAAGAAGACAAAGAAGAGACCAGTGACTGCGACAACAGGTCTTTGCACAAACGCAAACCAAGAGGGATAGTCTGTCCCTGTGGCACGCTCATGGAACTGCGTTATCAAGACTCATCGTAGGCTAAAGCTTGGTTCTCCCTGTCGTGGTTGCATAGGCCTCGGACAAGGAACACCACCATTTTACATGTTCACATTTAAAGTTAACATCTTTCTTAAACGTTGACTCTTGCTCACATTTGCATGCTCGCACTTTTAGGATGATAGTCTCTGAAATTGATTTGCTTACATTTACACTTCTTTGTAGGCATAATATCAGGGCACAAAATGTTGATGTTCGTTGTAGTCCGCTCTGCGACAGCCCTGCAGGGATAGAACCAATAATGACAGCCTGAGTAGCGGTCCGGCATGGTAACATGGGTGAAGTTTATCATGGAAATGAGACCAATCCTTTGTTGGGACAGAGAATCATTTCATTGTCACTGTCGAGGTCGCCCAATGCCGGAATTCCATCCCAGCGGAATCCTGTTCAACTTCCTGAGAAGAACGATGGCTTGCTCTGCACAAGTACAGGCTTCCAAATTAAACATACCCACAGGTAACTGGGGAATTAACCTTAAGGTATTCCGCCAGATTCATACCCCCTAAACCCACTAGTTTAGGAAGCTCTAGGTAGGAGTATAGATAAGATTTTATATATATGCATGGAGTCAATGTAACAGCGTAATGTTTGAATTTTTTTTCTTCTTCACAATTCTCATAATGCTGATTACTCTGTTCTGTTTCCTTTTAATAATCATTGTGGCCCATGTATTTTACACAATAATCTCATTGCTTCAATACATATTTTAAATGCCAGTTTGAGTATTTCTTGTGTCTCCCTTTGGGCATGCATCAGTTGATAACAAAAGGGCCTGATCGGTTTCAGCAATTTCCTTGGGGAGTCAAAGTTGTCATGTTCTGAGGTTGCCCATAGCTGCCCAGTACCTTGTAAGGTTTAGAGGTCCTGAATGTGCACTGTGATGTAGCCCGACTAAGGCCGAAATATCCTGATGGTGAACGTGGACTGAATCTCGCACAGTACTGATGTTTATGTTGTCCAAATGCACAGTATTACATATATAGTTTGAACCATACCACATGGCGCTATCAAAGTTCTAACTTGGGTACTTATTTAATAGGTCTCCTGAGTAGTTTTTAGGTCAAGCATTCGAGACCTCTTGTAAATACTTTAGTATATACTTACATGTGTATGTACTTTGTGGGCTCTGGAGATCAGCCCTAGGACTTGTCTGCTTCAGCTTAGGGACTTTTTTTCTGTTCAACTGCCTCGATTTAACTGTCCTGATAGAAAATGACCAGTAGAGTTCAGTCAAATACCAGAATTGCTTTCTGCTGAGGGACTTTCTTTTTTTTTTTTCTGGCAACTGCCTCTATTTAACTTCCTTGATGGAAAACGACCAGCAGAGGTCAGTAAAAATACCAGAATCACTTTAGCATGATGTAGATTCCAGTCCATAGAAATTGTCTTTCATGACCACCCATAGACAATAATAGTTTTTCTTAAATCTTGTATTTTCAGTGATATGACCACCGAAGGCCCTGATATTAAAAACAGAGCTTTGAACTATACCATTTGCCGCTGAAAGGCAATATTTCTCTTCATGTGTTCCCATACCGGCCGTGTCAAGCAGTTTGGCGATTACTTTCCCTCCATGTTAAAGAACAGTAGATGTTTCAGCACTAATGTGCTGCACAGCTAAATACATATAAGGTCCCAAAGGCGAGACCGATTGCATTGCAAATGCTCGTTCTTTTGTGTGCCCAAATACCTTACTCGCCAATTAACCAAAGATGTCCGTGGTGTTAGGGAACAAATCCTCCCCAGAGGAGAAGGGAATCCCTATTTTGGAGCACTCGAGTAACATTACACAAGGACACAATTTTTAGTAGGCAAGGAGAGATTAGGTGATTTGCCCAAAATTATAGGATGTTGAGCTGACACCGAGACTTGAACCCGGTTACCTAGCTCCAAAATTGGCTGCTCTGACCATTACGCCAACCCAAATGCTATTACACCATGGGCTCACCCTGACCGGTGGCGATGTCATCTTCGTGGTAGAAGCCCATGAAGCATTTAGAACAGAGGTATTCTATTGATGGATCACATTCCCAGCAGCATATGCCAACCCAGGGATTTTCACGCATACACTGAAGCACAAGTAACAAACAACTATAGACCATATGAGGATTTAGAAATCCTATTGACATATCAGGAACACATGAATTGGTGCCTAAGCGCCCTACCACATACAATAGAAAATGTCAGCCTAGGTCCCCTCAGTAATAAGGGGACAACATGGCCAGTCCAAATCAGGTTGCACACCTTATCCAGAAATCTTTTGGCCCCGGAGCTATGTGTACTATACACAGGTATACTTACAATATATAGATGATTAATGCAACTAGTTACACAAACAATTACAGCAATCCCCAGCAAGCCCTTTTCAAGCTGATCAAACACAATTGGCGATGCCTGGAATTAGTCGAGTAACTAATAATGAAATTATGGATACATTTCCTGTCAGGAAGGATGAGATTCCATTCTGGATTGCACAGAAAACGAATCAGCTTGAATCAGTGTTTCCCTGTGCTAGAACCCAAGAAAAACATAGAATTCTCATAATGTTCCGACCATTAGGGATGGTTCCCCCAGTGGAAGACTGCACCACTTAGGGCACAGTCTTTGCTGCAGTCTATACCATAACGCATGGTACACCATCATTAGCTGTTTTGCCAGACGTGCTTAAAGAGATTCTAAATGAATATGGGGTACCCTCTACCCTGGACTTGGGGATAGATTTACTGGGCAATTTTGCTATATATATTCTCAATGATATTAAGTAACAAAAAAGGGGAAGCAGCAGCTTTGGCAGTAGGCCAGTGACTCGCTTAGGTTGCCCCGGAAGACCAAGTGTGCGAACTACCTAAAATTATTGCGGAAACCTATTCCTCAATAGATCGAGATTGTTTGGGAGCTAGACACAACTAAAACATAATTCTGAAAAGGATAACCTGAAGCAGACACCACCTTCTTCTAACAAAATATGCTGGGAAAAAAGAAGAATAAAGAAAGGACTTAACTACAGGGTGGATCTGCTCAACAGGAGTCCTATGAAAAGTGCTATCAATTGCGTAACCGTGATACAATTAAACAGCCTGATAGGTATCAGTATCCTGATACACGTCCTTCTTTGAGTCATCCAAAAAACTCTTGGAGAGAGGAGGACAATCAAAGCGCAGATCAGAGGAGTGTGTGAAACTGAAGGACTCAACGCTCTTCTGTCTTCATAATAAAAAATAGTAAGAAAAACTTCCACAGCAAAAGCCTCAATTTAAAAAGAAGAAAGTGGCCAAGATAAAAGTTACTGGAAATGGCCAAGTCATAGTGACTTGGACAAGGGGTGCACCACAATTGAATAAATACACAATATTAATCCTCTCAACAATATTTCTGGTCTCAAATTATCATGCTAGTACAGACGATTTCGCACATTTTTATAGATGTGAAATGCTTAACTTCAGCCAAAGGTAATATTGTACATTTATGTTTACATAATTGTTTATGAGTATTCATACAAATATAAGTACAGTGATCAAATAACCATGACTGTTACAACACAATAACAGAATGTACACAGTGTTCAATGCATTTCGGGACGGTGTGATCCCTTCTTCAGGATACCCTTCCTGTACAAAATACAATGTCCAGACAAGCTTAAAACCTTTTCCTACTTTCTTATGTGTGCTGTACAATGCAGCACTCATACAAAGTCAGAAAAGCAAGGAGAAATGAAAACGTGGTTCCTTTCAACACCTGCCTTTCGGCATTGTTAATTTTTTATGCAAAACCCTGTCTACTAATGTTAGTTGATAGAATTTTGCTTCAAAAAGCATAGATGGTTGCATGGGAATGCCCATGTCCCACCCATGTAATGCTCCCGTGATGCTTGGCGTTACTTTTCCATACATTTAACGCAAATACCAATTTACAGGTTTAGCGTCAGGTGTGCATTGAAAATGTAATGCTAACAGAAGCTAAACATTCGTGAAACTGGGCCTAAGTGTCTCAAGTCATTTATATGAATGACAACTCCAGATTGAGGGGGATTTACAATGTACTAGTAATGTTATCCTTTGGGAGAACTTGTAAGTCAGCTGTGACTTTCTCTTGTCTGAAAACAAATTGGCCACCTGGGTGTGTTAGAAATGTCCCACTAGGACTTTCCATCCTCATTTCAAATTCAGTAAAACAAACATATGCAAAGGAGTGGGCCCTAGCTCAAGCACAGGTGTAATATCGTAAACATGTAGGTTGGGATGAAGCATCCCCTTATGACATCATACCAATAAGGTCCAGCCTACTAGCATAACCACAATATCCCATTAACATGAAGCAAACTCCAGGTTAGTGAAAAACTCACACAACTTGAATATCAGGGTGTGATAGAGAGTTGCACCTCACCAATGAGTAATCCTTTGTTTCGAGTTATGAAACCATATCATTCATATTGCTTGGTCTTAGAGTCCAGACAATTAAACAGTGCTACACGCACATTTGCAGTCCAAAACGCACATGACATGGCACTAATGAACAATATAGTGCAAAAACAATATAAAACCACATTAGATATCTCAAATGGGTTTTTCTGTCAAAATGTAGCACCTGAAAGCAGGTATCTGATTTCATTTAGCACCCTTGGCTCACAGCGACAATTTGGTCGCTGCCACAAGGGTATCAGAATAGCCCTGGGCTGTTCTCAACCGTGTAACGGAACTGTTACAGCAATTTTATGAACAAGCATTGTCCTATGACTATGACATATACTTGACAGATGATGTCCTGTTCTTGGGATACAAGTGAAGGCAAAAGTCGAGCGACACATTTCCCAGACAAAATGTGCGGTTTTACAACCTCCAAACACACTGAAAAAGCTCCAGTCAATTTTGGGCTTTGTAAATTTTGGCAAAAATACATACCAGATTATGTGCAGTGGGTAACACTGTTTTATGATGTAATTAGTTCTGACTTTTCAAGCACACGTTGGACACCACAACATACTGAGAGTTTGCACGTTTTTTCCAAGCTGACATGCTAGCTTCAAAATACTTACACACATGTTAACACCACAAAGGTGGTGATCTCTGTAATCAGGGAACCTCAGGCTACACATATGTCACATTCAATGAGAGTGAACCCTGGAGTGGGGGATAGAGTAATTCTTAATTCAAACCCCAAGTTAGGATTAATCCTAGCAGCACACGAGGGTCTAGCATCTGCTCACATAAGGGTGGCAGCTACAATTACATTATTGAAGCAATGCTGCTGGTGGCCAGGTCTTTACAAACTTACAGAAGACAATGTCCTTCTATGTGACATTTGTCAACAAATAAAGGATTCCATCACAGCTCGCTTACCACAGAAACTACTCTTGATCTCCCACAAGCCTCTTGATTGTATTTATGTGGACCAATGTTGACCCCTAAACTCTGATGGGTCTTATGAATACATCATATTAGCAGGAGATTCCTGACTTCGATTCCTATGTGTATGGCCACAACATTCAGCTGTTGCTCTCCATGCCACTGGAGTCAAGTTAGCCTGGTTGATTAGGGGTCTTAATCTGAAACCGGTCTGAGGATGCTTGTTTCCGGTCCAGGGAACATGCTTGTTTCCGGTCCAGGGAAGCCTTGGCTTGGCAGTTCGGACTGGACTGTTCCCATGAGGCACAGGGTCAAGACTGATTTGCATATGGCTGGGTCTGAACTGGGGTGGAGTGGTGAGCAAAAGAACGATGATGGATTCAACCCATATCTGTGACTGGGGGTGAGTGTCTGAAAGGTTTCAGCTCTCCGTCCATCATCTCCTTGTGTTTTCAAGGTTTGTTGATCGCCAGTCCGGTAACCTACCCCTGCACTCAACGCTGCATTTAGAGGGAACATCATCCGAACCTCATCTGATGTCAGCAGGGATGCCGCTGTTGTATTTTTGCATCTTTTTCCCTGCAGCACCGTGTAAGCGGTATAAGCAGCTTTCCCGCGGTTCCTGTTCAGCACAAACGACAACTAGGACAACTCAGCACCCGGGTTCAATGGGCCAAGTAAAATTGAACTGACTGTTGTGGCTTGGTCCTGGGACCCTCAACACCTTTACCCTCCTTGGGTTCCACGCAACTCTACCTGCAAGTGACCGATTGTCACTACCACTTTTTCCCAATGACCATAATGCAAAGGTTTTGCAGTATTGAATTGATATGATTTATGTTTTCTTCTAAAATCCATAACTCCAGTTATATGTATGCTGTCTCGTTCATTTTGGTGTCTACATTAAGATAAAATACACTTTATTTTTATAAATTGGTATTGGATTTCTATCAGGTTGTGTCAATTACTTATCAACCCTGTTGGTCCTCTGAAATGCTAAACACATGTTCCTCAAATAAAGCCTTACCTCTCTTTGCCGCACTACCAATACTGAGCTAAGTATTTAATATTGTGAATCCAAGGACTGTCTTTGGGCTCTATGAGAGTATTGCATGGTGAAGCCTAACCAGCATCATCACATAATACTTCCACTTCCTAAACATGTTAACCCAATGAGCAATGTAACTGGTTATTGCCCAATATATGCCAGGCTCTCAGGAAAGGGATTTCTGGGATCAGAAGAACAACAACATGGAGGGGCGGGAATCAAAGACATAGAAGGAACACTCACTCATTCATTAAATCTTTATTCTATCTATTCACAAACAGATTATAAAAGCACAATTTCATCAAAATGGGCCAAAACAAAAACAAATTTCATAAAAATCAGGAAGGTTTTGAAAGAAGAAGGTATTAAACTTTTGGGTGCCTCATTAAAACCATAATTACATATGTAATCTTAATCCATCGATACAGAAATTCAAAGCGGCAAGCTCCTCACCCTTCTGTTTCTCCAACAGGCCCACAAAAAAGATGCTACCATAAAACAAACATGGGGATTAGAGAGAGCTTTTAAAAAATGCAGTGCCACTCTGCAGTGCGTAAAATTTGGACGTCTTAAAATTGGTAGGAGGAACCTTTCTCTTTCAGTGTGATAAAACTTGCAAAACAGTACCAGGTGTAAGTCGGATTGGAGTTAGTAATTGTCGCAGGGGCAGGGGCCCAGGTCTGCGTGTATGTACCTCTTTTCTGGCAACCCAAACATCAAGGGGATTAAATTCAAGCGGAAGCACAGCAGGCTAAATCTGTGTTGTGCTACAATGACAGAGGAGAGGTAGAAATAGCCTTCCCCAGGTCTTGGCGGGATTTGATCGTAGACTGTGAATGTCTGTAGGTGCCTGTTTTTTTCCTCACGATCAAAGTTAGCCTTCTGCAAGTATAATTCGATTATTTTCAGTTTAGAGACATTACTAAGATGAGGGGTCCCAACGTATCTAAGCCAGCAGATCCTGCTATGGCCCTCGAGCCTCAGGCAATCACCAATTATACTTTGGGTTAGGTTGACAGTACAGTATCCCTGTGCCAGATCGAGAGCCACAGCAGGATGGGCACTAATCTAATAGAGTCAAGCAAGTATGGAAGACCCAGTTCAAGATGTAAAATATAGTTGGAAGTTGAGGATGGTAACGAAACCCTTGACTTAAAAAAGGTGTCTTCCACTTTCTGCAATTGGTCAATTTGGACCATTCCCCAAACTCCGGCCCCATAGGTTGCAGCCGCCTTTGTTTTTGCTTGGTAGATGATTTTATTTGTGTCCAAAGGGCTGGCTCCTAATTTTTTAGCACACCCTTTTATGGCTTGGAAACCTCTTTCTATGACCAGGGATCTTGCTGCCACCAGATTATTCCAGGATTGCTTGTTATCAAACAAGATTCCCAGGTATGGGAAGGAGTCAACCACCTCAATATTTTTTGAGGCTATATAGAACTACTGCGCTTCCGTGCCCCTAGAGGCTCCAGCTATAATGATGAATGATTTGGATTCATTTGCTCTAAGGTCAAATGAGGCCATGAATGAGGCGAACGAAGATATAAGGTTTTGGAGAGCTACCTCTGTCCTTGCAATTAGAACTGCATCATCAGCGTCTAAAGAGAGGCCAGACAGAGTCACCTCCACCCCGTTGGCATAGATGGAAAAAAGAAACGGGGCGAGGACACATCCCTGTCTGACACCTTTCTCGATCTTAAATGAGCACGTGCATTCCCTATTTCTACCATACTTCACGGCGGATGTGGCATTTGCGTACAGCTAGCGAATAAAACAGATGATCAGGGGGTCCATCCCCATGCCCTCCATCATAGGCCACAGTTTGGAATGGGACACACAGTCAAAGGCCGCTGACAGGTCCATGAAGGCCATATGTATCTTCACACCTTTGGTCTTCATGTACTTGTCTATGCAAATCAAGAGGTTCAAACACTGGTCCACTGTCCCCTTGCCCTTCTGGAAGCCGTATTGTGCCTGCGTTAAAATATTAAGATCTTGTGCCCACTTCTCCAGCCTGGCTAATAACAGCCAGCCCATGAGTTTGGCGGTCGCGTCCTCGAGGGAGATGGGCCTATAGTTTTTGGGGCAGCCCTGTCTCCCTTCTTAAAAATTTGAACTATTCCGCTGTGGTTCCAAGATGGAGGGGGACCCTCTACAGCTATACTATTAAAGCCATTTGTTATTAAAGGAACCCACAGATTGTAATTGGCCTAGAAGAGGTCGATTGGGACCCCATCCGGTCCCGTGGCTTTCCCTTGAATACAAGCATCCAGTCCTTTTCTCACTTCATGCAGCGAGAAGGTCAGGATTCCTTGAGTGGGGGGCCGTAGATCAAGTTGATGAGACTCTAGGGGGGATTGTCATGCAAAGATGATTTCAAAATGCCCTATCCATGCGTCTTCCTCTACATGCGTGTCCAGTGATGGATCATTTAAATCTTTAAAGTATGGGGCATGTATGACCTTCCAAAACACCCTACTATTATGTGAGCTTGTGGCTTTTTCAAGGTAATCCCAGGCCTTCTCCCTTAGTGTCTTCACACGTGTACTTCTGACCTGCTTCTAATCTTCGCAAAGAGATCTTATCAGTGCCAGAACTATGGGCTTGTTTTTTAAGGCACGGTCAAGAGCTCCCTTTGCTAGCGAGCATGCTGAATCGAACCAGCGACCAGGTGGTGTGCCGTTTGCTGGTTTTTGTCGGGTAAGTGTGGCTTTAATTTTGTTAGTAATGTTCTGAACTGGGAAACTGAAAGGGAGGGAGATACGTCATCAGCCAAGCAGTGTAGAATATCCCCCTTACTTGGGTTATTATAGCAGAAGCCAGATTCTTTTTCTCTACCTGCGCCCACCTCATTTGGTATCAGTTTTTCCTGGATATTGCAATATTTTTAACAAACGGGTGGTGTCTCTTCACTTTTTGAAGGGTACTTAGGTGAATGAGTAATTTTGCATGATCGCTATGGGAAGTAAATGTGTTACTGACATGGTCCACTCTGTCTTGTAATGCAGAAGAGGCAAGGATAAAATCAATTGTGGACTTCGAGTTGTTCGTCCTAAATGTTGACACTATCTGACCTGTCTTACCAATATTAATTACGGTCAGATGACTTCTGTATAGTAGCCTTTTGAGCATGTCGCCATATTCATTATGTGTGAAATGTAGAAGGGGGTGGCAATACGGATCGTCCATCCCACTCACACTGACCTCATTGTATTTACACAAGTGGGTATTAAAGTCCCCCAACCAAATTATGCTAGGCAAACCCCTCTGTGTTTGTGAGTTAATTAGTCGGAGTTCGTTATTTAAATCATTTACCACTCGTTTCATATTCCCCCCAAAATTGTTATTATAAAAATTAACTAATATCCACTGCCCACCGTTTGTAAATTATAATTGGAGAATTTGAAAAAAGTTATTCTGGGGGCCCACATGTGTTACTTGTACCGGTAATGTGTTAGAAACTAGGGTTAGTAAACCGCCCTTAGCTCTGCCTGATGCCGAAGGCACAGCAGGTGTGTGAATTGTGCGATATCCCGGGAAAAAAACTGGATCCTTAGCCCAGGTTTCTTGGAAGCAGATAATGTCCATTGTTTGGCAATGGTTAAGCCACTCTTCATTTCCCACCTTTGAGGAGATTCCCGCCACATTCCATGTAACTAAACTTATACTGTTTCTTTCCCCTATTTCTAGGGGGGAAAGGAGCAAGGGAGGAACCTGCGTGATAGGAGCAGTGTTGGTCAATGTTGGAGATGATGGATAGGTAGGTGTTGGTGGTCAATCGCAAGCTTCCAAGTCAGAAAGAGGGGCAAATCTGTTATAGAGCCCAGCCACCGGTGCAATAGTTGGGCGCTCTATATATCATGACATGGGCTGGCCTAGTCTTAACCTACCCCTTTGTTCATTTCCTGGAGTTTGGCCCTGTTAATAGAAATGCTCCAGTGCTAAAGGAATAATCTGAGTATTCCTAGAACAGGATCTTTCAAGGTTTCTGAGAACGAAAGTTCCAGTATGGGGATTATTGAAATGTATCACTACGCAGTCCCCTACAAAGGTTTTCGTTGAGTTTCCCACCCACCTCACCCTCCTGGCCGTAATGTTTTTATTGGCTAAATGATGGTTGCCCATTCTCCAGTCCATAGCCTGATTTGATAGTCAATGCAGGCATTTGTCCATTAACTGTGTAGTAGATTCCTGTTGATTATACCGCAAAGGAGGGATGTTGGCTGGAACCAGCACTAAAGGGGAAGCTGCCGATGGGAGGTGGAGCCGATGTTGTGGATTGTTGTCCGCCATTAATGCAGGAAGGTGATCTGTTCCTAGTGGATGAGGTGCCGTTTTTGATTCTCCCGGCCCTCGGGCACCTGATGTATCTGGTATGCCATGCCTCTTTTATCCTTGAATGATGATGGTTGGGCTGTAGATTGTGTATGAAATTGATCATAGACTGAAGGGGCCAAACCATCTATTTCAGATTTGCTAGGAGGGATGCTCAAGGGCGGAAAAGCGGTTGCATCCCTACCAGCACTGGCGTTAGTTTGTAGCTTATGCATGGCTGGGTGGATAGGGTCCACGTTCTGGACCAATGGTATAGTTGGTGCTAGTGCATTTTGAGCCTCAATGCCAGCTAGTTTCTCTTCGATCTTAGTCAGTTTAAGGAGGATGGGATCAAGAAGGGCGGTCATTAATTTGGTAACTCCTTCCCAAAAAGCGTCGTCCAGTACTAACTCTCGGGTCAGGGTACTTGTAGTTGGTGGCGTCAGTGCTGTCGCAATGTCCAATCTGACTGTCTTGGCATGGACTGCCCTGGGTTTGGTTACAGGTGTAGATTGTTTAGGTTTAAAAATTCCACGCCCCCATATTGCTTTAGAGGAGGAGGATCGATTGCTATGCTAGAGCGGGTGCAGATTCAATATCCCCTGAGTTAGAAATGATCGGAGTGATTGGTGAAGGCTCCAGTTGGCCAGACGGGAGATCTGTGAATGATGACGACTGTAGCCTGAGGTTAAGCGGGGCGTTCTCAACAGTGCTTCCTGATGGTGACTTATTGGCGAGGAGGAGCGTTTCCTTAGACATGCGTCTCTCTACTGCTCTAATCAGGAACGCATAAAGAGTTGCCACCAGTGGCGGTGCGTCCATTGGGGGCGTTAGGGCGTAGCCCCCCCGCCCGTAGCTCCCTCAGCGTTTCTAAACTTAAGTAAACTGAATCAGTTTACTTAAGTTCAAAGACGCCGAGGGAGAACCAACTGACAATCATGTCAGTCAGCATGACGTCGGACCGCCCACCCCCTTCAGAGTCTGAAGGGGGTGGGCGGTCCGGCATCATGTTGACTGACATGATTGTCAGACCAGGGGCAACAGGCAGCAGCACAAGTGCGCATGAGTGGGGAAGGTGAGCGAATTTTCACCCGTGCCCAGTCATGCGCACCTGTGTTTGCACTGGCTTGCGCATGCCCATTGGGAGCCCCTCGGTCTCCTAATGGGCAGGCGGCGGGCGTAGCGTAAGCTGTGCCCTCAGCCAATCGTGGCGCTGCTGGCAGCGCCAGGATTGGCTGAGAGGGGTTGGCAGGCCCCTCCAGTGCCGTTCGTGAAGGCGCCTAGCCAAGGGAGCAGAGGTCTGAGAGGTGGTGTGGACCAGCTGCGAGGTAAGTTTTTTGTTTAATATTTAATTCCCCCCCGTGCGCGACCCCCTTCCCCCCACGAGCCGCTGCTGGAGCAGAGTTTTCTGTTGAAAATTTATCGGGGTTTTGAAGCTCCAGTTTGTCTATGTGTTGCGAATTAAAAATATTAATGGTAATCCTTAATTATTTGTTTTTGTGTGAAATTATGATTAACCAACAACGATTAACAAGAGAAATTACACGTGGGAATGCATAAATGTTGCTTAATAATAATGTGCAGGTTTAATTAAATGAATGTTGCTAAGTGTTGTTTGTTTTAAAGCACAAAACGCTTTTGAAATAACGTGTACTAATGCTTTATTGTATTGCAAAAGGCTAGATAATTACATACACATAAGGGTATTAGTGGGGTTAACACTGTTTAATCACTATGCTGTGGTAACGTTGTTTTTGTCTCTTTTAATTAAGATGGTCTGTTTTGGCCTGTAATAAAATGGCTGCCGTTTAAAGCCTATGATCGAGTAATCGAGTTTTGATGAGAAGGCCTTGCTGAACATGGTCGAGAGTCATCTGACCACAGTCTTCGCCTGGTTTAAAAGTTTTCCGTGAGGACAGCAGCTCTGGGCAAGAGTCCAAGTAACCTTGGAGGACAAGGGAGCCACAATGAACTTTGTGATTATAGCGGTGGCTTCGTGATGGTTCAGAGGAAGAACATTTTTTAAAAGTTACATTTGTAAAATCGATATTCCTTCTTCCGTCTTTTTATTTTTGTGATTTTTCTGAGCGGAGGTTTTCCAAATGTAGAGATGCTACATCCTTTCCTGCTCGCTTTGCTCAGCGGTTCAGCGGATATCTAAAACATTTTATGTTGCTTTATTTTTGTAAAATTTACTATAAGTATTGTTAGCCTAGAGAGGGTCTGAGGCCACTTCTTCCCAAATCTGCGTTGGTGAGGATCGATGCTGTGAGGACGGCGACTTGGGAGACTTCTACTGAGAGACCTGTCCTGAGCCATTTATGACATTTAGCTAGAATAGGTAACTATGAGAATAATGATTTTACTATGATTGAATTTCTTTGAACTAATTTTAGATAAAGTACCATTATTTTAAATACAGTGTTGGTGATTATTTCTTGTCAATTATTGAGTACTCTATTGTAGTTATTATTGTTTATATCATGACTCAAGACAGTGTCAATTTGGTCTTATCGACCTTAGTGTAGATGTAGGGTGTTTAGAAGGTTTCTTTCCACAGGTTCAGTACTGATGGAGTAATCGAGTGTATGTTAGTGAAATGGGCCCAAGTGAATGGTGAGTGTATGTGCGTGTATCTGTGAAATTACTCTATCCGTGGAAGTAGGAAGAATTTATATGCCCTAATCTGCACCAATTTCCTGGTAGCAGAATTTGATGGTTTTGATTGTTGTCTTGATCTGATTAGATTGCTTGTACATTGGCTTTTTGATTTATTGATTATTGATTGATGTTGGTATATGTACTAATACTATATGTTGGAGTCGTCATATTGAGTTGTATGTAGTGCTTCTGGAACTTGGGAGCTGGTAGCAGTTCCGTAGTAGAGCAGAGGGAAGTATATGCTGCTCTCGGGAAAGACGGGATTGTTGGTCCTGTATGTATGCAGGAGAAACGTGTGACAATTGAAGTTGCGCGTCACATTGTCTGGGTTCGGAATCAGTGACATCGTTGTGTGTTACTACTAGAGATATTTCTGGTATAAAAGGAGTGTGTATGGTAGCGAAGGTTATCTATGAAACTCTGGTCTTAAGTCCCAGGGATCCGTAAGGTTCACCGTTAAAGCTTATCGCGGGAGAAGTAATAGGTATTCTCTGAGCTTGTCTGAAGGACTGGGCAGAGGTAAGCTGCTTGGTTAACGTGTGTTATAATTCTGTAGTAGGGCAGACTGTTTGCTGTTCTCGGGAAAGGCAGGATTCTGTGTGTATGTACTATATTTTCTTGTATGAAAGTGCGTGAATGTATGAGCATTTAGTTGATTGTAAAACTCTTTGGAGCAGTCCTAGAGGAAACAGTTAATGAATGCATGTTAGAAGGGCAGAGTAGAGGGATGTGCTACTGTGTCAACGAGAGTATTAATTCCGTATTGGAGCAGAAGTGAGTGCTGTTTCAGGGAAAAACGGGATTCTTGTGAAATAGATTTTCTTTACTATTCTGTGGTTAGCGAAGCAGACAATGGAGATGTTTATATGTTGTAACTAATACATTTTGTAGAATTTGACACGAAGTCTACTGAGAAGTTTTGTAAAGGAGGGGTAGACGAGTGACAGGAGACAGGAGTAGGAGAGACTGCAGCGACTGCTGACGTCAAACAGACCGCGCTCTGATTGGATAGTGGATCAGTACAGTGCTCGCGCTAGGATTGGTGCGTTGGTGTGAGCCGCGCAAGGATTAGAAAAGGTACAAGGTGACGTAGACGCTCCAGGATTGGTGCGTTGGTGTGAGTCGCGCTGTTATTGGATAAAATATCGTATTGTACAGTTGTATTACGGAAGGGATTAGAAAGCTTTGGTAAACGCTAAAATGTATTACCAAGAAGAGAAAAAGAAAAAAACCTTGTTCGGAAAAATTAAAAAATGGTTTGACAAGGATAAAGATGTTAAAACAAGAGAAGGTGAATTGTTACCTCTAACGAAAACGCCTGCATCCTTCATGGCTGCGAAATATGGGTATCATACCTGTATATGGTTGGACAATTGGGTTAGGTACACTAAAGAGGATGGTGTTTTGGCTTTCCCGGAACATGGTTCATTTAATATGGCCGTGTTAAGAAATTTACGGGAGAGGATGTTGTGTCTTGACCCAAGACCAAGGCCATCACAGTTTGAGGCTCTGGTAGAATGGGAAGATGAAGTACATGAGCGAGAAAAACAGAGGTCTGGAGGTAACTACAGATACATGTTTGGGAGGAAACATGATCGTGAAACTCATCATGATCAAATGAAGAGATGGCGAGATGCTAGTATGTCAGAGGGATTATATCCTATGAGAACAGTTGACGAGAGAGAAGAAAGGAAGGGTACAGAAAGGGTTCCTGAGGCAGAAGTGAAAAGATATGGAGTTAGTGATTATGAGGATGAGGTCTTGAATGACATGATTTACAAGAGACCACCTCCATATAGACCAGAACCAGAAGAGAGCACACCAGTTGTTTCTCCGATAAGAGATACATTGCGTATCATTGAGACAGAAATTGTGACACCTGAGTTAAGAAGTGGTAATCCTTTCAGGGAAAAAGAGAGAGAGAATCGATGTGGTGACGCGAATACGAGAGAATTAGCCAGAACTACATCTGAACTGACTGAAAAGATTAGAGAACTGACAAAGAATCTAGAAGCTGTTACGGTACCTGTAACTATAGGTCCGGTTATGCCTGTTTTTGATAAGCAGAGGACGAGTGAAAATGGTTTGGTGATTCCATATGTTGGGAATAAGATGACAAGTTTGGTTGGTCCCTCAGGAGACTCAGGAAGAAGGGCAGAAAGTGATGACTTGAGACAATCCAGACATGATACATGCAGTGGAGGATTAGAGGTACAGTCTAATTCGAGATTGGATGCTAGTGATGCTAGTTGTTCAGGGATGCCAATTTTAGAACCACAGAGGAAGTCAGAAAAAGTGGTTCCAGTGAAGAGAACTACTGAAATAACAGCTGAGGATTTGAATGATTGGATGAGAGTTCTTCAAAAGAGAGATAAAGATTCACAGGCAATTGATGTGGCCAGGTTACGTGTAGAATTAGAAGAGCTTGTTGCAGGGACAATTCCGACAGACATTCTGAAAAATCATCATGATGGAGAGCTGTTGTTCATGTGTAAAAACATTACCTGGAGAGCTAAAAATACGCATGTCAGGTTAAGAGCGATAGCGAATGGACAAGGAGTAGACATAGACAAGGTAAAAGCATTGCAGAAGACTTACAGGATGGATTTTACGGACAAAGACATTGAGAATCTGAATGGTGCTGGTAGAACAGGACAGATTAAAGAAATGATCGCTGTATTGCGAAAATGGGGTGATGTTGAGAAGTGGAAGGATAGGTGGTATAAGAAAAGGGAAGAATCAGTGGACAGGACTTATTCAGCATTTCCTGTAAGAGAAAAAGAGAAAACAGTGGATGCTTATCCCATGAGAGAAATACCTGGAGGAGGATATGTACATGTTCCATGGACCAGACAGGATATTTTATCATTCACAAATGATTTCCCTCGACTGAGAGAAAAACCCGTCGAGTGGTATAGGCAGGTAGACAGGTTTGTGAAATTGTCAAAAGTGCTGTGGATTGACCTGAATAGTCTGTTTGATATAATTGTTCCAGCAGACTTGTGGGCTGAGTGTAATGAGGAAGTATGATCAGGTGATTGTATACCTGAAAAGTAAAGTTCCTCCAAAAGAGACAGACTGGGTTAAAATAGATCGAACACATCAGGAAGCAAAAGAATCAGTTCATGCTTTTTATGAGAGGCTGATACTGGCTTTTAAACAATTCAGTGGAGATGAGCACCTGGGTGACAAAGATTTGAGTCATTTTGTATACAGATTTGTATATGGCCTGAGACCTGAGATTAGTGAGAGAATTCGGGAGCATACAGTGGACTGGCAGAGTAAGAAAATAGATGAGATTCTGAGACATGCAAAGTACTTCAGTGATGAAATTGAAGCAAAACAGAGAAAGCTAAAAGAAAAGGCAATGTGGGCACAAGTGAAGGTTGCGGAAAGACAAGAAGCACAGATGGTGGAACAGGCAAATAATTCAGGGAATAGGCCCAGATATGCAGGAAAAGGAAAGGGGAATCTTGAGGAAGCTAAGAAAAAGTTTCCTTGTCACAACTGTGGCCAACTGGGACATTGGAGACCTGAATGTACCAATCCACCATTAGCGAATAATGAGAGTAAAACCTTAAATCAACAGGTGCAGAACGAGGGGAATAATCAACAGCAGCAACAACAGAAGGTTGTGAGACAGCAGAGCCAAGAGCCAAAACCGCCCTTGCCGCAGAATAGAGGGTCACAAAAGTACAATCAGGATTCGGGATTCTACAATGATGAGCAGGTAAACAAACCAAGGCGTTCTAACCAGGTACAACAGTACTTGTTAAAGAATGAAGGGAGTGAGTCTGAAGGTGATTATTGACGGTGCCGAGGAGAGGAGGAAGAGTGCATACTTGGTGCAACTCTAGAAATAGACCAGGCAGGACCATTTGTGGATGGGAAAATAAATGAAGAAGGTGTTACTTTTTTAGTAGACACAGGTGCGACAAGATCAACTGTCAGGTCAGCAGATGTTAGAAATCTTCCTCTCTCGGATGAAGCAATCCAAGTAGTTGGTGTAGCTAATACACAAATCAAGACACGTCTTACTGAACCAGTAAGGGTACAAATAGGGAAATTTTCAGACATGCACAGATGCGTAGTCTGTGACACTAGTTCAGTGAACTTGTTAGGCAGGGACTTGTTATGTAAAATGAATTGTACAATTTTTTGTACTCCGGATGGAATAGCTTTTGAAACACCAGATGAGGATGTTCTGTACCGAATGACTCTAGATAATAGAGAAAGTGAGATGGTTGGTACATATGCTGTGTTTAATCCGGAGGATTTACCTCAAGAGTTGAGAGACACAGTGAAAAAGACAGTTTGTGATTTTACTGGAGAAGATGTGGGATTGATGAATAATGTAGATCCTGTGAAAATTTCAGTGAAAGAGGGAATTACTTATCCTAACATTCCTCAGTACAAAATGACACCAGAGATAATTGAAGGAATAACTCCTATAATTGAGAAAATGATTCAGCAAGGAGTTTTGAGAGAACTACTGAGTAGCCCGTGTAATTCGCCGATAATGGGGCTAAAGAAACCTAATGGGAAGTTCAGGATTGTACAAGATTTGAGAAAAGTTAACAAGATTGTGGTGGCATGTTGTCCTATTGTGCCAAATCCTTCAGTGATTTTGTATCAGATTCCACATGATGCTGAGTGGTACACAGTGATTGATTTGTGTCATGCTTTCTTTTCAATTCCATTGCATCATGACAGCCAGCCGATTTTTGCATTTAGGTTTGGCCAGCGTATTTTGGCATGGTGTCGAATCCCACAGGGGTATACAGAGAGTCCTTCGATATTCAATCAGTTATTGAAAAAGTCATTGGAGAGTTTGATCATGCCTGAAAACTCGGTACTAGTGCAGTATATCGATGACCTACTTGTGGCATCGAAGACACGTGAAGCTTGTGAAGTAGATACCATAGCTTTACTGAATCATCTGGCAGATGGAGGGTTGAAGGTATCTCCAGCCAAATTGCAATTTTGCAAGAAAGAGGTGCATTATCTCGGACACAATATTGAGAAACGTCTGAGAAAAGTGACTGATGACAGGATCAAAATTATCAGGGGAATGAAGGGCCCAAGGACCCAGAGAGAAGTGAGGATGTTTCTGGGGATGGTGGGTTATTGTCGTAAGTGGATAATTAATTTCTCCCTGATAGCAAAGCCACTGATTAAGCTGACAAAAAGTGAGATGAAAGACCCATTGGAACTAGATGGAGAACAAATGGCAGCATTTGAGGAATTGAAGAGCAGAATGTGTGAAGCACCTGCTTTGGGTATGCCAGACTATGAAAAAGAGTTTGAACTGTATTGCAGTGAGAGGAATGGATGTGCACTTTCAGTGTTAATTCAGAAGCATGGACAACTGAGAAGGCCTATTGCGTACTTCTCATCGACACTTGACCCTGTAGCTGTGGGTTTGCCAGGTTGTTTGAAATCTGTAGCTGCAACATGCAGAAGTCTGGAACAGAGTGAGGGAATCATAATGGGATATCCTGTAAGGGCATTCGTACCTCATAATGTAGCAATTCTTTTGACAAGAAGCAGAACTCCGTACATGTCACATAGTCGGCTGACTAAATATGAGAAAGTCATTCTGGGAGCATCAAATGTGACTCTGGAGAGATGTGTGAATGTGAATCCAGCAACATTATTGCCGGATATTGAAAGTGTGGGAATAAAGACAGAAGATGATCACAATTGTTTGGATGTGCTGGATTACTGTACGAAACCGAGACCAGACATATGAGATCTTCCTTTGCGAGAGTGATCATGTGCTGTTTGTGGATGGATCATGTCTGAGGAATGATGAGGGTGTGCTGAGTGCAGCATATGCAGTGTGCAAGGTTTCAGAAGTGATGGAAGCTTCACCATTGAAAGGAGTGAAATCTGCACAAGTTGCTGAATTGGTGGCATTGACGAAAGCTTGCGAAATTGGGAAAGATCTGAGAGTGACTGTGATGACTGATAGTCAGTATGGATTTGGAGTTGTGCATGATTTTGGCCAGCTTTGGCTACAGAGAGGTTTCTTGACGTCGAGTGGGACTCCAATAAAGAATGCTGAAGTGATTGGAAAATTACTTGAGGCGATACAGCTGCCTGAAGAATTAGCAGTTGTGAAATGTGCTGCTCATGGACAAGGAGATTATTTTGTAACACTTGGAAACAGATTTGCAAATGACATTGCACAGTATTGTGCTAAAAATAATCACTCGATTAATAGGGAACGAGAAGGGGAAATGTCTTTTTGTTCTGTGATGTTTACTAATGTCCTAGAAACGTGGGATGAAGTGAAACAGTTGCAGGATGAGGCAGGAAAGGAAGAAAAAAAAGAGTGGATCAAGGCAGGTTGTGCCCCAAGAGAAACAGACGATGTTTGGGTCTATAGAGATGGTAGACCAGTCATGCCTAACTCTATGTTGTCGACAATGGCAAGGATGTATCATGGCCAGGGACATTTGGGAAGGGATGCGATGATCAGGTCTTTTAAACAGACTTGGTACAATGCAAAGTTCAGGACAATTGCAGAGAGCATTTGTCAAAGATGTTTGATTTGTCAGCAATTTAACACTGGGAAAAAGACAGTGGTGAGTCTGGGAACAATAGGCAGAGAAGGTGGTCTTTTCACGAGAATGCAGATAGATTTCATTGAAATGCCCCAAGTGAACAGATTGAGGTATGTTCTAGTGGTAGTCTGTTTCTTCTCAAGATGGGTGGAGGCATATCCGACTAGGAGAAATGATGGAATAACAGTGGCAAAGTTACTGTTAAGAGAGTTGATTCCTAGGTACGGGTTTCCAGTAACGATTGAGT
Source organism: Triturus cristatus (assembly GCF_964204655.1). Lineage (NCBI taxonomy): Eukaryota > Metazoa > Chordata > Amphibia > Caudata > Salamandridae > Triturus > Triturus cristatus. The sequence goes on from NC_140580.1 coordinate 1,000,553,685, forward strand.
CTGATAGAGGTGGACACTTCTATAATGAGCTCATGAGTTTGATTTGTGAAGCATTGAGCATACAGCAGAAGTTACATTGTGCTTACAGACCAGAGGCTTCTGGCGTGGTTGAGCAGATGAATGGCACAATCAAGAACAGGATTGGTAAGATGTGTTTAGCCACTGGAATGAAATGGCCTGATGTCTTGCCTCTAGTGCTAATGACTATTAGGTCTACTCCAGATAGAACTACTGGTTTGAGTCCACACGAGATTTTGATGGGACGTGCAATGCGTCATGCATTTGTACCTGTCAATAAGTTGATGACAATAACTGATGACATGATTTTGGATTACTGTAAAGGCCTGGCTGACGCAGTTCATTCTGTGTTTCACCAGGTTGGAGAAGACGCTACCACACTTGAGAAGAAGCAAGCTCATGATCTGAGTCCAGGGGACTGGGTGAGGATTAAAGTGCACAGAAGAAGAAATTGCTTGGTTCCAAGGTGGGGAAGGCCAAGACAAGTTATTCTGACTACGACAACTGCAGTGAAGTGTGCTGGTGTGAAAAACTGGGTACATGCAAGTCATACTCTGAGAGTTCCAAACCCAAAAGATGGGACTGGTAAGGAGTATTTTGAAGAGTCAGATTCAAGTGATGATGAGGAAACAGAACCAGTGAGAAAAAATCGAAATTCTGAAAGGGAATCAGAAGAGGCTTCAAGAGAACGATTGAGAGTCTCGGAAGGGAGATCAGATTCTGTAAGAGAGCCTGAAATTCCGACAAGCAGTGGTGGGAAGAGAAGAGAAAAGAGCAGTTCCACAAAGACTACTCCTGAATCAGATGAGGAGGTTGAAGAACCACTTGAGATTACACCTGAAGACGCAGGGATAGAAGAAGATAGAGAGGGACAGATTGCGGAAGACCCCCGAGGAGGTGTAGGGAACATTTCTGATAAGTTAGGTGAAGGGACAAGTAGACAGCAAGAAGATTGCGTGTTGGAGACCCGAGGAGGGACAGAAATAGGGAAGTCTCAATCAGTGGTGAAAAAGACTGTGGAGCGAGAGAAAACTGCTGAAGAACAAGAGGCATTTGAAACAGAATCGGATGAAAGTGAAAATGAGAAATCAGAGGGTCGAGTTCTGAGAAAGAGAACTTGGATTGGAGAAAGAAATAATAAAGAAATAAGACCGAAAAAGGTTATAAGAGGAGATCTTTGGCCTAATAACAGAATAAAGAAGCTGAGATACAGACTGATAACAGCAAATACTTCGAAAGCTGAACAAGTGAATGAAGTATCGAGTCAGAATTCAGCAAAAGGTGAAAAACGAAAAGAGTCGAAAGAACAAGAGGAGATCAAGAGAATAAGAAAACCTAACCAGAAGTATAGGTCGCATAAATGGACGTACGTGGCACTGTCTGAAGGTGAAGAGACAGAAAGTCAGGGAAATCCAGAGGAGACCATACGTGAAGTGGTTGAGGAAGATACAGGTGAAATCCTGAAAGTAATCTTGACTGACATTGGAGAAAAGTCGGATACTGAGGATGATGTTGGAGATCTAATACAATTTGATGTTGAAGAACATGAAGTGAAGAGTGATGAGTATCGAAATTGAGTGAACAGAAGAAATCACTTGGAGAAAAGTGAAAAGAAGAAAGTCTGAAAATTAGTTGTTTGAAGTAATCCAGAGTTCTAGAAATTCCAGTAGTGGAGTAGTAGAGGCTAAGTCAAAAGACAAGGTCAAAGTAGTAAAATGGCTAACATAGAGAATAACCAAAGTAGATGTGCCTTCTTGAAAAGATGGTGTAGAATGTGCTGTTGCTGTACTGGATTATTAATGCTACTATGGGGTGTATTAGCTTTATTAGTTACTTTTAGAGTTACAATAGGTACATTTGAGATACATGCAGAGAATGTGACTAATGTGGAGAAGAGTTCACAAAAAGTAGTTCCAACTGGAATTAGTAATACTTACATACATAAAGATAGGTTAATAAATGATTTTTCTAGTAATGTTTTTTCAAAATTGTTGTATGAATACGTGAAGACAATGGAAGTTAGGGATTGCTACGTATGTATGCAGTTACCTGCATCCGTTTCAGAGGGTGTTACTTATCACCATTTACCAGCTACGTATGGAATTTCATGTAGTATATTGAGTAGTGTTTTTTATTTGTTAGGGAAAATAGATTATGTGATGTCTAACAAAGATAACATTTTTGGGCAATTACCTATGAACAAAAGGCTGAATCCAGCTAAAGAAGCTAATATTTTTGGTGAGATTTTTATTGAAAAAGAAGAATTAACATTAGATTACATTTTTAAGAACAATTTAACTTGTAGTTTGAAAGAAGAGGAGAAAGCTTTCCTAAACATGGTGGAGGAAAGGAGAATGAGCATGCATGAAAAGGCAGGGAAATATAAAGTGAGTGAGACAATTTGGGACATTGAAATGGGAAAAGAATTGAGAAATGGGGCTAGTCCAACTTTAGCTCTAGATGCACCACAGAAGGGTAAACTATGCATTACAAGAAGGAAATCCCAATATGATACATATTTTGTTGGGACTAGTGAGTGTCATGATACATATTTCATTGCAACAGGATGGGGTTTCAGAGGTGGAGAAGATCCAGTTTTCCCAGGAGTGTATTATGTTTGTGGGAACAAGGCTTATTACAGGTTGCCTGACCATTGGTATGGCACGTGTTATGTGGGCCTGGTCTTTCCAAAGATCTTTCATATAGATTGAATAGAAGATGTAGAACATATTAATTTATTAATACGTTTTAAGAGAGAAACTTGGTCTGAAATTGTGGGTGATATTTTTGGAGCTTTAATTCCAGCAGTGGGAATTTCTTTGAATGCTTATGGAATAAGAAAACTGTCAACAGTGGTGGATCGCTTATCGACAAATACCGCTGGAGGGTTTCTTTTGGTGAATACGGAGTTAATTGCCGTACGTGCCATGTCTATGCAAAATCGACTTGCCCTTGATATTCTATTGGCCAAGGAGGGTGGAGTTTGTGGAATGCTGAAAGTTCAACATTGTTGTACTTACATTCCTGACGAAAGCAAAGACCTGAAGGTCTATATCAAAAATATTACTGATTTGCATGAAGAATTAGTACCACTGGAAGCTGAGAGTATTTGGACCAAAATAGCTAATAAGATAGTTGCTGTTAAGAGTTTTATTGCAAAAATAGGTAGTACTATTATAGGTAAAATATTGTTTCCTTTGACTTGTATAATTGTTGCTTTATTGATACTAAGATTGGGGTGTTTGTGTTGTAAAAACAGGGGAGGGAAAAAGAAATTAATCAAAAGAAATATTGAAAAGAGAAATAAAAGGTCAAAAAGAGATCCACAAGAAATAGAATTAGAAGAATTGAGGGAGAGTGTTTACTTGGAAACAAAGAGGGATGATGAAAGGGAGTCTGGTGTGTAGTGTTGTGAAAGAGAAAAAGACATTTCCAATTTCTCCTAAAATGGGACTAAATTTTTTTTTTTGAGTTGTTTATTTGGTGATAATATCACCAAAGGGGGGATTGCTGGAGCAGAGTTTTCAGTTGAAAATTTATCGGGGTTTTGAAGCTCCAGTTTGTCTATGTGTTGTGAATTAAAAATATTAATCGTAATCCTTAATTATTTGTTTTTGTGTGAAATTATGATTAACCAACAACGATTAACAAGAGAAATTACACGTGGGAATGCATAAATGTTGCTTAATAATAATGTGCAGGTTTAATTAAATGAATGTTGCTAAGTGTTGTTTGTTTTAAAGCACAAAACGCTTTTGAAATAACGTGTACTAATGCTTTATTGTATTGCAAAAGGCTAGATAATTACATACACATAAGGGTATTAGTGGGGTTAACACTGTTTAATCACTATGCTGTGGTAACGTTGTTTTTGTCTCTTTTAATTAAGATGGTCTGTTTTGGCCTGTAATAAAATGGCTGCCGTTTAAAGCCTATGATCGAGTAATCGAGTTTTGATGAGAAGGCCTTGCTGAACATGGTCGAGAGTCATCTGACCACAGTCTTCGCCTGGTTTAAAAGTTTTCCGTGAGGACAGCAGCTCTGGGCAAGAGTCCAAGTAACCTTGGAGGACAAGGGAGCCACAATGAACTTTGTGATTATAGCGGTGGCTTCGTGATGGTTCAGAGGAAGAACATTTTTTAAAAAAGTTACATTTGTAAAATCGATATTCCTTCTTCCGTCTTTTTATTTTTGTGATTTTTCTGAGCGGAGGTTTTCCAAATGTAGCGATGCTACATCCTTTCCTGCTCGCTTTGCTCAGCGGTTCAGCGGATATCTAAAACATTTTATGTTGCTTTATTTTTGTAAAATTTACTATAAGTATTGTTAGCCTAGAGAGGGTCTGAGGCCACTTCTTCCCAAATCTGCGTTGGTGAGGATCGATGCTGTGAGGACGGCGACTTGGGAGACCTCTACTGAGAGACCTGTCCTGAGCCATTTATGACATTTAGCTAGAATAGGTAACTATGAGAATAATGATTTTACTATGATTGAATTTCTTTGAACTAATTTTAGATAAAGTACCATTATTTTAAATACAGTGTTGGTGATTATTTCTTGTCAATTATTGAGTACTCTATTGTAGTTATTATTGTTTATATCATGACTCAAGACAGTGTCAATTTGGTCTTATCGACCTTAGTGTAGATGTAGGGTGTTTAGAAGGTTTCTTTCCACAGGTTCAGTACTGATGGAGTGTATGTTAGTGAAATGGGCCCAAGTGTATGGTGAGTGTATGTGCGTGTATCTGTGAAATTACTCTATCCGTGGAAGTAGGAAGAATTTATATGCCCTAATCTGCACCACCACGACTGGATGAGTGTGTGGGAAGACCTAGTAAGTGTACAATGTGAAGAGGGCAACAGGGCTTATTGGGGCAGGTGTAAGGTAGAGAGTGAAGGGTAGCATGAATAAACACAAGTTTTTGTGACTTAAACTACTCTTTTCACGATAGACAAGCTGCTTGTTTTCCGATCACGTGGTTCAAGCCTACTTTAGCACGCAGTCTTTTCATCCCTTGAAAGCTTGCAGTCTGAATATATTGGATCAGTAAAATGGGTCAATATTCATTTTCATTTGCAGTGCCCACTCCTAACCTGCCATTGCACCTGGTGATTGCACCACAGTGGAAAGTGATTCTCACCCAGAATCCACGTCCTATGCATGTGACCTAAGAAATGGAAATTAAGCTTGACTGATAATTGAAACAGTACTGATAGGGTGCACTGTTACCTCTTGGGGTGCCATCCCCTGGCGCTGGAAGCTGCTCTGCAGGTGGCACGTGAAAGGATCACGGTTGAAAAGAAGAGTCTTCAATTGCTTGTGAACTAGTGACCTGAGATGATGAAAGGTGATGCTGGCGGTAGCTCCAAATAAACGGGTGCCTGATTGGACAAGGAGTTGTCTTCTGTTCTGCAGCGGCACAACTGAGGGACGGGAGGTTAAGGTTAAGTCATTTCCTCCTACACGTGGGCGGCTGGACTGAAAGAGGACCGTGAGCACACCGTTATTTCCACCGACCTATTGTCGTCCCTTATCTTCCCAAAGTAAGATATCTGAGAAGCAGACACGGCCTATTTTAGACAGAGCTGTAACCGTGCCTTGAGGGGACACGGCGTCTGTAAAAACGAATCTTTAATCATGCTACTGTATTTCCAGTTACGTAAGCCACAGATTCGTGGGAAAATGTCAAAGGTACGATGTTCACAGTGAACTCTGGGCAGTGTGTGTATTAGAATTCCGATGAGCTCACCAGTTATAGCTGATTTCATCTGTATAGTGATTTAATTTATAGGTTCGCCACATTGCAAGCATTTGTAACTCTGATATTTTATGCATAGCTGTTTGCAACTTTACCGTAACGGGGACATATCATATTTCAACAGTCAAATCATACCTATTGCATTTTGTCTGACGTGCTAGTTTTCACTGGTAAAGTGTGCAGTCAAAATATCACTGTTAGCAGGATAGTAAGTAAACAGTAAGACAGTTCATTGCGTTAAGCACCTGCCCTTGATAAGTGAGGTGGGGTTTTAGGGGGGAAAAGCGCTCAGGAGAAAATAGTTTTTCGCTTAGGTCTCAGTTGATTGCGAAAGCCTGCCCTGCTTTTGCACTTAATCTGGGTATAACTGGGAGAACGGTCTGGACACAACAAAGGGAGTCTTGCTGTGGGAGTATGTTGGGATGGGACGTCAAGGCATCTGACTGCATACAGGCAAAGTATTTTTAAGACAAGGCTGGCATGCACAGAGAGCAACTGTGGCATTCCGAGATAGGAGGCAGGTGTCCATTCAGTTAGGTCGAAGATAAGTCATCTAATAGCATCTTTAGTTTATGTAGTCTTTTCACTTGGTCTGCTGAGCGATAGTTTAGTTGAGGAGCTGCATTAGTAAAAGGCCCACCTTTTTTACAGCTCTCCTCGGAGAGCTGAGGCCAATGTCTCATGCGATTCTCAGGTTTTTTTTTGCTTGATTATAACAGGTAGTGTCTTGCAAAATAGGTGCAACTGAGAGAAGGATTTTGGTTTAACAACAGTTTCGTATCGACTTGTTCTCTGGCTCTCAGGCCTCAAGTTCCTTGAGGCGCTTGAAGGCAGGCGGAAAATGGACTTGTGTTTGCGACGCAATGGGGGGGGGGGGGTTAGCAGCAGGAATACAAGTGTAAGTGCAGGAGGTCTGAGCATAGTAGTTAGTTGTACCCGGGATTTGATGCACATGCTGATAAGGAGGGAGCACAAGGAGACGCCGTTGGTCTGTTTCTCAGTCTTCAGCTCTTGGTGTGGTCATATAGGACACATTTAAAGCATTAGAGTTAAAGGTCTAAGACTTTATCCACTGACTAGAGATTGCAAAGGAAAATCCACAATGCACAGCGTCACAGATGGTGGAAGATTCTGGTGGAACTGGTGCGGCCGTGCCTGTCGCCTGCAAGCTAGCTCAGCAGACTTTGTCCATGACCCGGACAGAGGAGGCCCCCACTACGGCAGTCTGCAGGGGAGCAGGGTCCGGTAGTCTGGTTCCTGCCTGAATGCTGTCTCACCTACAAGCCCATACTTGAGTACACAGTCAGTCAGAAGCGGCATAGGGGGCCCGGGGCAATGCCACCATGAAGCGCATGCATATCTCCTATTTAAACGCGCAAACCCTGGCCTCAGCTGTGAATACCACACACCCCGATCGTACAATGGGGAAGAAAGTCATACATGCGAATGGAATGGAATGGGTCTTTGTGAAGCGCATGGCTACTCAGGAGATTCCCAGCGCTGAGCGAAAAACCAGAAAGAGCAAGCCAGAATTTAAGGGAAAAGACAGATCTTCAAATGCTACCGAAAGATAGAATGGGTGGGTTCACTACGGAGGTGAAGCGGTAGAGCATTCAAAAGTTTGGTGGCATTGTATGAAAAGAGCCTACCCCCACTTCTGGCTCTCTTGATTCCGAACTGCAGTGGAAATGAAAGTGATACATTTCCTATTGAACTCCACACAGACCACAGGATCCACGCATGGACTACATTTAAGGTCTTCAGTTTATAACGCTGTTGAGCACATTCGAACTTCCTAGCACAGATTGCCAGTATATTCTCCTAACCTAAAATCTGTGTTTGTGGAATCTATCAAGGCGGGCAAATAATCATAGACGTGTTTGCACTGTCGTATCGACATGCTACAAATTGATTTAGCTTTGTCTTTGACTTGAAAAGAGAGTGGGTGCCTTCGTGATACTTTACTATTGACTACAGATTAACTCAGCCTGGCATGCCTCGGTATGAAAGCTATACATCAGACTGACACTCTGTAAAGCTTCTAACTCATTTTATTGTACTGCAATTACATTTGTTTAGTGCTTGGTACTCACGAGATGCGTTGAAGGGCTTTATTAACACAGCAATAAAAAAAAGCTCACAATATGGTCGTTTTTAAGCGCTGTCACTCAGAAACGTTTCAAAGCTGGAGCACAATAGAACAGCTACTTCACTAGTAGAACTCACTGGTGCCAGGAATATGCCAGTGTGTAGTGGCATAAAGCACTGGCAGAGCATTGTTGCAGAAAGCTCACACTGTGAGAGTCCTACGGAACTGACCAAGTATGGGCTGTTGGAGCCATATAAACTACTGGATGTAGGCTATTTAAACAGAGATTAGGATTAGGATTAGCTTTAGGCCCTTCCGCGAAGTAACGGCTGCACAATTGCCTTGCAGAGTTCATGAGAAGAATTGGTGATATACTTTTAACAGAACCATCTTGGTATAGCTCCAGTACTGTATAGCTCTCCAGAAAACACAAGTCATGAGTTCAGGACAATAAAAATATAAGCAAGGGCTAAAGAATCATGGTATCCTGGAAATCGTAGTATCGCTCCTTGGTTGTAGTAGTCAATTCAGAATTGACTGGGAAGTCCCATTGGGAAGCCATGTAAATACTATACAAGGTTTGACTGTTAACCCAAGCACTCGGGCCAGCCTGCCAGAATCCCCAAACCTGCACTCTTTGAGAAAAAGCATACAAGCAGTCCCTTGCTGGCGTTCAAATGGCCACACTTTATTTACATTTTAAGAAGCACAATAGACCTGCTTGCAGGCAGGGCAAATCAATTTCAATATTTATGACAATTTATATCAAACTTGGCAATACTCCATCATAAATGATCAGGCACACTTGAACTCAGTCTATTTGAGTACTTCTGTCTTTAGAGTGCCCATAGTACCAGATGCTAAACCTAACCCAATACCTTTGTTAGTTCTTGACAACTGCCATGCCAGTAGGTTGTTTAGGCTCGCTCGCAACGCCTGCTCGCCACAGTGCAGTACGTAAATAATTTTACCCCTCACCACTTTCAAATGTCACCAGCCGCCACTGGTTGCCAGGCTCCCTCCCCCAGCTTTCTCCACAGGAACCTTCCGTCTCACCTTAGTTATAGACGCGCATCCTGTGCAGTGAGCTGGCGTCTTTCTCTTATAGCGCGTCCGCGCGCTATGCTTGGTGGGAGTTGTGGTTCTCCAGGACCAAGTTACGGGAGTCCGTGAATGGGGGAGAGCAGCAGTAGCCCAACAATGTCAGCGGCTATGAATTAAATGGCATAGTCTCCCAATCTTTTAAAAATATGCTCTTGCCCGATTCACGCTATCCCGTCATTGGTTTTGCATCTGTTTCATCTGTTGAGCACCACCTGTGCCCTGTGTTAAAAGGCGCGCGCGGGCCTAGCAGTTCGGGCTCAGTGGTGGCGCGCTAATAACTGAGACCACACTCGAATGCTGTCTTGGCGCGAATGCCCAGCCAGGCGCGCCCCCTTTATTTATACACTAACGTACGCCACCGTCGTGGCGTACGCATAACGTCTTTAACTTGCGCGCTCTAGCGTCGGACGCTAGAGCGCTAACTGCAACATCCCTCTCCAACTTGGATGATGAACCCAGATTTGGACACCAACAGTCACTCACTTACTTGGCATGCAAAGTCTTTGAGGCGGCTGCTCGGCGGGGGGTTCCCCCTCAGTCCATACCTGGCCGTTGCTCGGCTGTTGGGGTTTGAAGGGCAGTCACGTTCAGCCCCGCCGGCCACGGGGTCAGGGTGTTCTGGCTCAGTTGTCGACTCGTGCCTGCTCGGGGGAGATTGGGGTGCCATTTCGGGGATCTGAGTGTCTTCTTCCTCGTCCTCTGCGGTGCCGTGTCGATGTTCTGTGGCCTCAGGAATCCGTTTGACCCACGAGATGTTGCGTGTGGCTGATTCCGTCTTTCTCCTTGCTGTTACCATTGTCCCATGTCTTCGTTCCACTGTCCAGCTCCTGGGCTCATACCGTGACTTGAATTTTCCTCCGGGTCTTCGATTTCTTATGAGGACATTGTCTCCTGGTCTGAGGGCGCGTTCCCGACTGCCCCTCGACTGGCTCACTTGCAGGTTTCGGTGCGTCCTCCGTTGCAGCGCTTGTTCTTCCTCAAATGGTGGAGGGGCCCACCCTGGGGCCGTGGGTAGACCATCGCGGCGAGTCCCTTTTAGCATGAGGGTCCAGGGAGCTTGTTTGGTGGAGCAGTGAGGTGTGCTCCGATATTCCCCTAGGAACCGTTGGATCTCTCACTCAGGGTCTTGCTGCTCAGTGACCGCTATCCGTAGGACTTTATTCAGTGTTTGCATAAAGCGTTCGGCCTCGCCGTTGGCTTGGGGCCATTGAGGGGTGATCCACCTGTGTCGTATGCCTTGGAGCTCGAGGAACTCTCGGAATTCGTGGCCTTGGAAAGGTGGCCCATTGTCACTTTTCAGTTCCGAGGGGCGCCCAAACATGTTGAACATCTTCTCTAAGGCTGGTCCTACAAACGTGAATGCCGTGGAGGGTAGCGCCTCTACCAGGGGATACTTGGAGAAGCTGTCAAGGACTACTAGTGTCACTCTTCCGTCTGGGAGGCTCCCGCTGATTTTGTCCCATGGGTGCCTCTCTGCTTCTTCAGTTACGATGGGGGCTGGAGGTTCGGGCCCGCTAGTTATCTGACACGCGGGGCAGCTCTTCACGATGTCTTCCACTAAGGTGTCCATTCCCGGGAACCATACTTTTTCCCTCATCCGGGCCTTCATTTTCTCCGTTCCCTGATGACCTTTGTGGGCGAGGAGGGTGGCTTGGCGGCGTAGCGCTGTTGGTATGACGATCCTGGCCCCTCTCAAAACGATTCCTTCCCTGGTTGCACTGAGCTCGTTCCGTATCCGCCAGATCTGTTGTTGGTCTCTTCTCTCGTCATCCGTCCACGTGTTGGCAGACTGTATGAAGTTGGTCCACGACCCCTTTTGGAGGGCCTCTCGGGTCCTGGCCATTACGGTGTCGTGCTCTGCTGCCCGTAGGATCTCCTGGAGTGTCAGCACTTGGGGGCAGGTCAGGGCAGCTACTAGGTCGAGGTGTGCTTCGGCGTCATCTTCCTCCTCTCTCCCCGTCGGGGTGGGCTCACATCTGTCTGGCTGTCTTGACAGAAAGTCGGCCGGATTCTTGGCGCCAGGTCGATAGGTTATGTCCATGTGGTATTGTTGCAGCCCGATGGCCCATCGCTCTATCCGCGGCGGGGGGTGTGGTGCTGTCCCTTTGAAGAGGGGCACTAGCGGCTGGTGGTCCGTCACGACCGTGAACGGGTGTCCACAGACATACAGGTGAAAGTGTCGACAGCCCCACTTTATGACTAGTGCCTCCCGCTCAATTTGGGAGTACCTTTGTTCCGTTGCTGTGAGCGCCTTGCTCGCGTATGCCAGTGTTGCCCATCGCCCCGGCTCCTGTTCCTGAGTGAGAACCGCTCCGAGCCCCACCGGGCTGGCGTCGACTAGCAGCTCGGTCTTTCTCGCTGGGTCGAAGTAGACCAGGGTGGCCTGGTCGAGGAGCGCGGTTTTGAGGGCTTGAAATGCGCTGTCTTCGCGAGGCCCCCTTTGCCACGGGATATCCTTCTTCGTGAGGTGTCTGAGTGGCTCGGCGATCGTTGCCAGGTTTGGGACGAAACCCCCGCAGTAGGTAGCCATTCCCAGGAAACTGCGTCCCTCGGAGGCGGAGGCTGGTGCGGGGGCGTCTTTGATGGACTGGGACTTTCTTGGGTCTACCTGGATGCCGTGGTTGGTGAACGTGTAGCCGAAGAACTCGATTCGCTGCTGGAACAGCTGACACTTGTCTTTGTGGAGTGTGACTCCATACTCCTTGAGTCGTGCCAGCGTGGCTCGGACTCGCCGATAGTGCTCGTCTACTGTCTTGGAGTGGATCAGTATGTCGTCACTTACATTCATGACTTCGGGTAGGCCTTGTAGGATGTCCCGGATAGTGATCTGGAAAATCTCCGCCGCGGACGATATTCCAAAATTGAGTCGCCGATATCTTCGCAGCCCAAGGTGTGTGCTGAAAGTGGTGATATATCTATTTTCCTTGGCTAGTGTTAGCTGGTGGTAGCCGGCGTTTAGGTCCAACTTGGGAAACCAGCAAGCCCCGTTGAGGTCGGCAATGATGTCATCCATGGTGGGCGTGATGTGTCTTTCTCTCTTGATGGCTTTGTTGGGCAGCCTCATGTCAATGCACACCCGGATTTTGCCTGGTTGACGGGGCTTTTCCGCAATCACCATTGGGGACACCCAGGGGGTGGGTCCAGTGACTGTTTCTATAACGCCTTGTTCTTCAAGTTTCTTAAGCTCCTCTTCCACTAGTGGGCGTAAGTGGAAAGGAATTCGTCTGTGTTTTAGTGCCGTGGGGGAGACTGAGTGATCAATGTGGGGCTTGACTGGCGGGCGCTTGATGTTCCCTAGTCCGGTGAACAGCTCTGGGAATTGGTCCAGCAAGTTGGCTGTTTGGGTGTCTTGCACTTTCCGGAGAAATGCTAGTAGGTCTAGGTCTTCGGCGGCGTGTCCGCTCAGGAGCGTGTCCACTTCTTGATTGATGATGTGTATGTCAATTGTTATTTCCGCGTCGTCTGTTCCCACTGGTACTGTCATTTTCCCTAAGAGGGGTAGGGGCACATCACTCCCATAGGCGTAGATTCGGGCCTTCGATGCCTTGAGCTCTGGCTTTTGCCGGAGGCGGTTATACTGGTGCACTCCCATGACAGTGACCGATGCGCCGGTATCGATCACGGCGTTTACTCTTGACCCCGCGACCATGACGTCACACCGAGGTTGTGGTCTTCTCGTGCTTTTGAGGGCACTGGTGAATGAGACGAGATATGTCTCCCCTTCATCATCGGACTCGGAGTCATCTTCTTGCAGGGCTTGAGTTTGTCGGTGCCCAGCGTCGGAGTGGGAGGACAGGGACCGCTGGGACAACTGTCTCACCATGTTTTTTGTGGGCCTCTTCCCCCTTTGGTCTCTCCGTGTTGTGCGTTTCCTGCAGACGGAGGCAAAATGGTTCGGGGTGCCGCAGTTGGTGCACGTCTTCCCTTTCGCCGGGCAGGTCTTCCCCGGGTGCTCATCATACCCGCAGTACCCACACTGGGCCGGAGGCGATCTTCTGGCTGCCGGTCGGTGTACCTTCTTGTGTGCCCGCACCGAGTCTGCCCGTTCTGTCTTGATCGCCACTCCCGACCCTGTGCTCCGTGTCAGCGCTTGTTCCATCTCCACCGCGCGTGCTTCGGACAGGTCATGGGACCGTGCGAGCACCAGGATGTCAGCCATCGGGATGTTTGGTTGGCGAAGGATGAGACTCCGCAGTTTCTTGCTCCAGGTGCTGTAGGTTAGCTGCGCCCTGTCACCGACAAGATGTGTGTCTGCTAGTGCCCTCAGTCGTGCATGAAAAGCATCTACTGACTCTCCTTCCTTCTGCTTCGCTTGTCGCAGTTTAAAGTGTTCAAAGTCAGGATTCATCTGGGGGTCAAAATGCGTGTTGAGGGCCGTGACGGCCGCGTCGTAGTCGTCCGCGTTCCCTGTACTAGGGAGGTGCTTGAAAAGCAGGTACACCTCTTCTCCCGCATAGTGGAGCAGGAGAGACCGCTTCACCGCACCTTCAGTCTCCCTGGAGCCAGTAAAGTAGTTGTTGAGCCGGCCAATCCACGTTTGCCAGCCTGGGGTGGCCGTGGCGGGGTCAGCTGTCTCACTGAAAGGCGGCAGGACGCCGGTCGGCGGGTGAAATGGGGTGGCTGGCGCCGGACGGGCGTCGTCTCCCATGGTGTTGTGCGGGAGTCGTGGCGCTGGGCGGCTGGGACGGCTAGCTGCGTGAGGCCTGAAGGCCACATGGTGGCACACGCGAGTGGATGCAGAGAGTGCAGCAGGAGAAGGCACAGGGGGCCTGGTCTGAGGAGGCTGACGTGAGGCAGGAGCAGGACTGTGCAAGCGGGAATATTCATCCGCTGATCGCCGGCAGTGAATTTGGTGCACACATGTGCTCACCGTGTGTGGCAGAGAGGCTAGCGGTGTCCCAGGTTCCTGGTAGCAGCGGAGCGGACGGGAGGAGGTCCGGAGGAGCGGCGGGTGCGTGGTCGCGGGTCTGCCGCGAGCGGGCTGGCAGGAAGCGGCACGTGCAGTTGTGCACGCGGCGGGTTTGGCCGCCCTCGTCGCCAGTGTTACAGGCGCGCGCGGGCCTAGCAGTTCGGGCTCAGTGGTGGCGCGCTAATAACTGAGACCACACTCGAATGCTGTCTTGGCGCGAATGCCCAGCCAGGCGCGCCCCCTTTATTTATACACTAACGTACGCCACCGTCGTGGCGTACGCATAACGTCTTTAACTTGCGCGCTCTAGCGTCGGACGCTAGAGCGCTAACTGCAACATCCTGCTGTGCTGCAAACGGCAGCTGCACTCGTAGTTCTCCCGCTGGAGGGAATTTCTGTGAGGGAGGCAGAGACCACTGAGGAGTCCGTCTGTCACAGCCAACCCTTTGACTGTCATAACGCCCTATTCACAGGAACACATTTAAGGTTGATTCTTCAAGGACGTTTAATGTGGGTAGGAACATGTGCTTTCTGTGCATCTCTGGAGAATGAGTTTCAGATCTGTTGTTTTTAACCTAGGAATGTATAGTTGAGACATGTGCAACAAGGAAAGTATAGTTGAGACGTGTTTTAGTCTAGGCATCTCTGCTTAAACGGACTGTCTACATGATCAGAGAGGTAGATGCCTGCCCTTGCCTGAATGTTCCCTGTCCCTTGATGTTTTTTGTTTTGCTTTATCTGATTGTAATGCTGGTCCTCCTACAATCTTGCCTCATCCTCATGCTTGTTTCATTGTTCTTTGTTGTGCTTCACAAGCCGGGAGCAGCAGAGTTGAAGGGAAATGCTGAGTGCACATTGCAGCAGGAGCACAGATCACATGCAGGTGGAACAGCAGTCAAAGAGCTTTTTTAATTTAAAAGCGCTGTGCTGTCATCTTTGCATGTGCACAACAGGATGAGTTTTGCTTATTTATTGGCTAAACCATATGAGTGAATAGGCATAGCCATGGCGTGCATCTGCCATTTATTGTAATGGAGCAACTTTCAAACCTCCAATTTCACTAATGATGCAGTGGCTAATCCCTGCCAGACCAACCCCACTCCAAACCTTTATCACTAAGGGCAGCCGGCCTCACGGCAAGAGCCAAACCTGAGCACTGGTGAGTTCATGGGAAGAATTTGTGGGACAGGGGCATGGAGAGAGAGAGATTTTTTGAAGACGACGGCCGCAATGCAGCCAAAACGGACCCCTTATGTGTCCGCCTTACGGGAAAATTCCAAGTACGGCCCGTTCGGCACTGCCAATAAAGGGATTTTCGACCAAGAGAGATGTGTTCAAAGTTACTGTTTCATATTTACAGCTTCACATCAATAATCCATATCAATTTACGGTGATCACCGTAGGTGGAGTATTTCAGTAATTGTTAGGTTTTAAATCATAAACAAAACATCCACATAACTGCCTTTTTATGGGAATGTCTATGTTTTTTTTTAAAGCACATATCACGTCAGCTAAAGAACGATACATTTCCTTTATAACACATTTTCAGTAACCTTTTAGGTTTGTAGTGATATATTTTGACCTCTGACCAAAGCAGGAATGATCTGTCAAGTCATTTGACCATGTTTAGTGGGATTTGAGCACAAAGTATTACCTTCAAACCCACGCTGTGCCCAGCCCCCATACCCCACCTCTCCGTGAAGGGTTTGGCTTGTGACTATTCCCCAGCCCTCTGCCCCCTGACCTAGAACCCACTGTGCTTGGGATTTGGCCAGTGAAATTAGGGCACATAGAATGGGTTCGGCTTCACCCTTTGTCTCACGTAGCTCCAGAACCTAATTCACAAGCCTAGCAAGAATTTTGGCCCACATGCATCGAAGCAAAAACCGGTCGCAAACGGGCAGATTCTCAGAATCTGCCCCTTTGCGACCGGTATTTTTGCATTTGGGATGCATCATCCCAAATACAAAAATCGCAATTTAAGTAATCTCTAAATTGTGATTACTTAAATTGCGATTGCATTTAAGGAATCTCAAATTGAGATTCCTTAAATGCAATGCATTAAAGTAAAAATATTAGCGAATTCGCTAATGGGGGGAGTAAATTACCATGAAGTTGAACTTCATGGTAATTTGCAAAAACTTTGAAAAATGCACTAAAGTGCATTTTTCAAAGTTCCATTTTACACACACACATGCCTTTGGGGCATGTGTGTGTGCAAGATGTACTCATATGCAGATTTCAGGGGTGCAACAGGGTGTCCTTTTGACATCCTGGCACCCTTGAAATTGCATGAGCAATTTGCGATTCTCTAATTGAGAATCGCAAATTGAGAATGTCTTCCCATTCATTCCTTTGGGCCTCTAGGCCCATAGGAATAAATGGGGAGGTATTCCTTAATTGCGACTCGCAATTTGCGAGTCGCAATTAAGGAATGTTTAGAAATCGCTATTTTGTAAGCGATTTCTAAATGCATAGCCTTTTGCTATTCCTTATTAGCGAATCCTTATTTTTTGCTAATAAGGAATCGCAAATGGCATTGTTGATGCATGTGCCAGTTTGTGCACACAAGCTTTGGCTGTGTGGCCGTTTGCTTTGTGTGCACCCATTCCCAACAACCCTGCCCTATTGTCTATTTCAATGCTCTGGGCTTCAAATTTGATTGTTAAACTAATTTTAAGTGAAATTCAGCACTTCAATAAATTACCATATCATCATCATATTAACTGTATTTCGCATAGAAAAACCATAAGAGTGCACAATGCAAGGGACATTATACATGCATAAAAAAGATCATAAAAGCAGATCGTATCCAAATACCAGTGTACATATATTAGAAAAAGCCAGTTATAAGACAGCAATAGACCGAAGCTGCCACCAACTAAGACCAAAACCAAGATACAAAAACCTCAAAGAGAAACTTTAAAGAGTACTCCTAAAGGTTTCGCTGTTTCACCCGGTTTGTGTGTATTGTTTTCATTTATTCATACATTTAGTCTTTAATTTGGCTTTTAAAAACCATAAAGGTTCATCAATGCATTAAAAACACATGAGTCAAATAGGTATACATCAAGATCCATATCAAATTAGGATGTTATTTGATTAAAATAAACCTTAAAATAAGATTAGTTGTTTTCTTGGCCCCCTGCACATAATATCGAAATGAAGTGCCATGACAGCATAGCCCTGGTTTTCATCACCAGTGAAATCCTCTTTGTCCATCCCTTGTCCTAGGAACCTTTTCCTAACACACCATATACAAAAGAGAAATCTAGATACTGTGAACACTATCACTTGGTGGAGTTCGTATTTCAGTATTCTAAGGGCTTTGAGGGGGTTAGAGATCTGTAGGTTCCTAGACATCTGTACTATCCACATTTGTCTTTCTCTTTTATATGCTGGACAAAAGAAAAGTACACGTGCCTCGGTTTCTTCTGCTGCTCCACAGGAGGGGCATTTCTGATCTATTTCCCTCGGGGAGTGAAGCATGCCTGAACAGCAGATACAACTTCCTGTCAAATACTGGCTGGATCTTGTCTAGGAAATTCTAGTATCTATAAACATCTTCAATCTGTATAAAATTCCTACTAAATTTGCCCACATTTGGGCCCTTCATTAAAGAGGAAAGTCTATAGACCCTGTAGCAGTCAACACATTTCTTCTTGGAAATTGCCAGAGAGGTTGTTAGAGGGCCTTCCCATAGTGGTCAGTCCTAAACTACTCAGTTTTCCTGAGATGAGAAAACCAAGGCAGGCTTTTAGCCCCTAGCATCCTCAGAAGTTCTTCTAATGCTTGTCTATACGGGGTCAGCTCTAGGGTCGACCAAATTCTCTTCCAAAATAGGAGAAGTCTTAAAGCAATAACTTCCAAAATGGGGCTCAACCCTAAATCTAATCGGAGCAGAATCAGTGGGGCACTAGGGGGAAGAACCACTAGGTCCCTAATAAATTTGTTTTCTGCCAATACACTACATTTAACAGACTTATGTCCCCATAGCTCTGCCCCATATGTAATAGCTTCCGAGAGATTGGGTCTTGTATATTTCCATCAAAGGGCTAAGAGGTTTAGAAAATGAAAACCTATAAACCTTGTCCAGGTCACCTGTACTCTGTGCTAATTTCATCCTCTGTTTCCCTATGTGAAAGACCCAGTCCATGTGCTCGTTGTAGGTGATCCCCAAATACTCAAAAATGGTGACCCTCTCCAGCGGGATTCGATTCAACATGGGGTTGGTTCTGGTGGAATGCACAGAATTAAAAATCATGAATTCTGTCTTGGCGACATTAACCTCAAGGCCCTGCTCAATGCAAAAAGAGTTAAACCCATCGAATATCCTTTGGATCCCCATGGAAGATTTTGATAAGAGGAGGGTATCATCGGCGAACAACAGGGCTGGGATTTTTGTGGAACAGATCTTGGGAGTATCATTCTCATCGATCCCATTTAAGGTATCCATCAACCCATTGATGTACAAGCAGAATAGGGTCAGAGCCAACACACAGCCCTGCTGTACGCCCCTGGTTACCAGGAAAGGTTCAGAAAGGTTCCCCAATTTCCCATATCGAGCCGGTGCAAAGTTCTGCTCCTAACTTTAGGACTCCTAAACTGAGAAAAATCCTAATTTTAAGACTTTCGGTATTCACAGAAGGCATTTAGGAGTCCTAAAGTTAGGACTACTAACTTCTGTGAATACCGAAGTGAGTAAGTGTCTTCTGTGAATACCAAAATGAGTAAGTGCCTTCTGTGAATACGAAAATGGTAGTAAGTTTAGGATTTTGTCTTAAGTTAGTTCTGTGAATCGGGCCCCGACACCCTTCAACACCCTTACTTTTCCAGTAGAGGTGCTGGAGGCAGAATACCTGATCAATGATGAAAGTCGATTTCTAAACCCTGCTTGTAGAGTGATAAGAGCATCATGGTCCTCTATCCACTCTCGGAGCCGTTTTAGAATGACCCTTGAAAAAATCTTCTGCATCGCATCCTTTAAGGCTAATGGGCCTGTAATTCCCTGGTAGAAGGGGAGAACCTTTCTTATGCCTAGGGATTATTTCAGCAGCGGCCCAAGTCTCAGGGATGGGCATACCACCCAATACAGCATCAAAGATGACTTACAAATAAGGGCCCCAAACATCATATTCTGAAAGATACAAGTCCCCAGCAATCCTATCGGTTCCGGGGGCCTTGTACGGGGCTATGCTTAAAATATCCTTACATACTTCCTCCAGGAAAACTATTGGAAAATCCACATTAGCCTTTTTACCAGCTTGGTTCAAGTCATGTGTTTGATGGTCTACATTTTAAGCCACCACTACCTCAGGGGAATCCAGAACATCATAAAGTAAGCGAAACTGATCATTCCAGACTTCAGCCACAATGCTTGGCTCTAGATTATTTCTCCCTTCTCGATTGCCAAAAGTAACTATATTCCAAAATGCTCTTGGAGCTTTATATTTGAGGGCCTGTAGGAGAGGCCTCCATTTGGCCATGTCCCAGTAAGTATAGGCCTGTTTGATGGCATCCTTATACATGGTTTTAGCACTTGGAATCCGGGCTTTATCCTTGGATTTTATTGCTACTATTAAAATAGCATTCGCTTTTCTACAGTACCCATTATATCAGGTTGAAATATTTTTTTGATCTCTATGGACGTTGCTCATACATAGAAAAGATCCCTCAGTGCAGCTACACATATGGAATGAATCTCAGCCACTTTCTTCAACCTATTTTCTATGTTTGATGCCTCCATACAAGCATCAATTCTTCCATAGCAGTTCCCATTATTTTATAAACACCTGAGATGGAATTGGGGGACTACTGTATTTCAGCCCAACAGATGTGTCTCCTTGATGTCGACAGACACAGTCTAGAATCGACTGGGTACCTATGCTTCCCCTGTATGTTTCCATCTTGCAATAGAAGGTCTAATGCCAGTATATTATGGTCACTATCATGTCATGATGAAATAACAACATTTAGAACTGAGGCCCACATTTTTGTATCCACAAATACATACTCTATTATGGACTCGGACCCGCCTCGATTAAACGTAGGGTGGCCATATTTATCTGATGTTGTCCTCCCGTTGCAAGCCCTAATTGATTGGTTCAGTGTTAGAGAGTAGAACTTTAGAGCTATAGAGGAACACTTTTTTAGGGGGATATGGTTGTGGCAGGTATAGCCCACTGCCTGTCTTCTTCGTCCAGGGCATCACTCGGTCTAATGCCCAGTGGCTCATAGTGACAATTGAAGCCACCCCTATAATCTTAAAGTCATGCCTTGGAAGGGAAGGCAGGAGGATTGATAATTATTTCACTGCTGAAGATGCTTGGCCCCTGCTGACTGTTCTTGAGTATACATTGACCATAACTAGAGTTCTAGTGGAGGTAAATTCCAGCATTACACACAGAGGGTCAGAGGACCCCGTCTCAATCTTCCTTGCCGAACAACCAAAATCGGTGGGAATCGAGATTGTCACCCTCAAGGGTTTACCTCTCTCTCTCTCTCTCTGGACACACAAGTTACCATATCATACCTGATGCGATTGGCGCTCCCAAAAGGCTAATTGAACTTAAGTGACATCAGGTCCATGAATAGATAATGATCCCTTGCGGTAACATTTTCCAGTCAAGGTCAGCCAATCAAATTACATAATTCTGTAGATCTATCCTGTAGATATAAGAATAGCTGATGAGGAAAATGCTGTCTTGTACAATAAGATTTTTCATTTCAAATCCTTCTTATTTCTGGATTTACAAAGAATTTAAATGCTCATTTACACCATTTTCAAACCCCGCCTTAATATGTTTTTAGAATGCAAATATCTTGAAACCTATTGAACAGATTTACACCAAAGCATCTATTATGAATAAAGTTTTGTTTTCAATGCACGTTTGATGTAATTAGGTTTAGTTTTTTTGCCTTATCAGAGAACAAATATTGTGTAGTAATTAAAATGGTAAATTATAGTTTTACATCATAACAAAGTAAAATGCTGAGAGGAAGAAGGAACTGCTCAAGGACAACTGGCTGTATACAGAATGGAATCGAGAAAGGATGACAAAATGATCTGCGTTATTGTGCAGAAATGTTAATCTGACTTAAAGTGACTGATATATGGTGGGCATAATTGGCATTACAGCGAACCTGCCATAAAATGACCCTCCTTGGCCTATTGCATGATACTGGCCATCCCTGGCATATGGTGCACATTGCACTGTGTGGCCATGCTTTGCATATTATCAACATCTTTACCATTACTGTTGTCATTCAGAAATAAAGAGACCACTCACGCTTCTGCTATGCATCCTGTTTTCTGGTAGACTTTCTTCCATTTGATGACTCCACTAGTGCAACAAGAGTATATATGTATTTTTCTGTTCAGATGGGACAGTGGTACGTATGCATATTTGACAAAACATGAGTAGCTGTTATTTAGGGACAAAACTAGGAAATTTAGAGAACAAACTGACATTTCAGTGAAAAATAATCATTTAAAAAAGTATACAAGCTTGTGTATCAGGAAAGGTAAACAACACATTACTTGGAATTGGAATCCCTGAGCAAAAAGGTGTTTGCGCAGTGGTCAGGATTTTACAAACTACTTGTGATCGGTGGTGAAGAATGTAAAATATATTGTTTATCTACCCACCTAACCCCCTACAACTTAATTCTCAGTCATGCTATGTGACGGAAAACTACTTATGAGAGGCAGGATGGGAGTACAAAAGGAAAGGGAAGGTAGAAGTGAAGAATAGTGATACATACATTTTAACACCTTCGCTGCGGCGGCAGCGCTGGGGGGTGCGGGGGGGGCAGCGCGGTGGTGCGGTGCTCATGACGGAGCCACTCCGTCATGAGCCACGGTTGGGCTGTGCTCATGACGGAGTGGTTCCGTCATGACTCCGCCCACAGCGCTAATCGCCCGCACAGGCGGGGAATTAGCGCCGCGTGGGCGGCGCGGCCGCCAACGGCCGCAGCATGACGGAACCACTCCGTCATGAGCACACGGCAACCGTGGCTCATGACGGCGTGGTTCCGTCATGAGCACGGAAGGAGTTAAAATATGGTGAGAGGCCACGTTAAAATGGCATCTTCCGATTACATGAACTGCTTGATAACCCTATAGCTTTTGTGCCGATTTTTGGAAGACATTAGACTGGAAAATCCTCCAGTTTGCTCCTATGTTTTACCAGGTTTTCTTGAAGGAAAGGCGGTGATCCCGCTAGTAGTCTAAACAGATACCATCGATCACCATGCGTGTCCTTAAAAGTGACAGGTACCCCCAGTAGGTCCCCCGCCCTTCACTGTGTCCTTAAAAGTGACGTGTGGCTGCAAAAGTGACATGTGTGTGTGTGTGTCCTTAAAAGCGACATGTGTGGCTGCAAAAGTGACATGTCTGTGTGTCCTTAAAAGTGCCAGCTGCGTGTCCTTAAAAATGACAGGTCCCAAACCCTCAGGGTGGATGTAGGCGCCCATTTGGTCTAAGGGGATGGCATAGGGCGGGGCTTCTTTTGGAGACAACAGTGAACCAGAGACCTATGACGCGTGTATGTCCTTGTTGTGGTGTAGAGGGTCACGCCCCCCTTTAGGATCTGTTTAGGATACATATAAGGCCTCCTTAAGAGCCTTGTACATTAAACAGCCGCCTGAATACGAAAAGGTTCCCACAGCAAAATGAAGAGATACAACCCGTTCGTGAAAAGCCCCGTGGGCTGTGACGTTAATGGTTTTGGTAATGACCTTTGTCAGGAGGTGCAAAAACTCAGTCTCAAGGAGTGTGTATGCAGGCTGTCGTTGATTAAGGGCGCCAGCAGCGAGAGTGAGGGTTCTTGTAGTGGCAGCGTGTTTGCTGGTCTCAGTTTCGTGGATATTGAGGAAGATGAAGAAGCTGTAGCACCTCCTAACACACCCGTCTATGAAGACATGGATCTTCAGGAGGCTACGGAGCCTTGGAAGGTCGCTGAGCAACAGCCGGGTACAAGCGTCGAAGATGATGGGGCATCTCAGGACATTAGCGACTCTCAAGATTTCAGAGCCGCCGCAGAGGGCGGTGAAAATGCAGAGGTTAGTAAAAAAATGTTATGAGTAGTCAGTTACAAAAATTATGTATTTTATGTCTTCAACTAATGGCATGTCAATCTTCCTTCTTTTTGACCCCTAGAGAGCAACACCAGCTGGATGCACCTACTTCATAATATGCCATGGTAAGGAGGCTGCAGCACCTCCTAGCACATCCGTCTATGAAGACATGGACCTTCAGGAGGCTCCGGCTGCTGAGGAGGTTGTTCTGCAACAGCCGGGTACAAGCGTCAAAGATGATGGTGCATCGCAGGACATTAGCGACTCTCAAGATTTCAGAGCCTTCGCAGAGGGCGGTGAACATGTGGAGGTTAGTAGGAAAAGGTTATGAGCAGACAGCTACATAATTGCTGTATTTTATTTCTGCAACTAATGACCAGTCAATCTTTCTTCTTTTGAACACTAGAGAGAAGCCCCAAAAGGACCTGCGGCAGAGTGGCGGCCTGCAAAATCGAGCAATGTAATCTTCAATTGTCTATGGTGTTCAAAACAGGCTGAAAGCTCCACATGCCAAAACCGTGAGGGTTGCGACAAGTGTGTATGCGGCTCTAAGAGCGATGCGTGTGAAAAGGACGATGAAGGAGTGTCCTACTATGAGAGGCGAGAAGTTAAGGGTTTCGCAGCGACGGTGATACTAAACTGTGTCAAGCGTGACTATTAGAGCCTTTGTCACGGACACCAGATGAACGATCCACAGCAGGCGGCTCACGAATGTTTGTGCGAATCATACAGAACAAGAACAAGACGCTATATTTGTGGTTTGCTAGATCCGTACAAGGTGTATAAACTGCTAAGGGTAGTGTACGGGATACACCCTGAAAAGAAATATGTACACCCCGAAATGATTAGTATCTTGACAGCGGTACTCAATGATATCCGACACCCCTATGCCCCAAGCGTAAAACTACCTGCTATGCAGGAGATGTGCCCGACTTTTGATAGAAAGCTGATAGAAAGACTCGTAGAAAGACGTATGTGTAATATGTATAAAAAAATAGAAAAATAGGGGCTTTGGCCCCCCGAAAACTATTCAACTAAGGTCTTATGTAGCGGTACAGGATAGCGTGAATTTAGAACAAAACTAGTGGCGTGTTACATCTCAAGCTGGCTATGTGTTAATCCACACTTATGACACTTACTGTGAAAATGTAAAGTATCTTCTGCTTAGATCTGGATAGTATTGTTTTTTATTTTTTTTATAAAATGACCTTATACAAAACAAGCGTCTTTCAATTCATTTGCTGTAACGGATGATATCATGTCGAGGGCCAGGTTAAGAAAACTTTATTATGATACAAGCGGGGTTGGCAGCTTTGGAAGCGTCGAAGCTCTATACAGAAGGGCTGCAGATGAAAATGAACCGGTAAGAGGAGACCTGGTCAAGACATGGCTATCAGGAGAAGAGGCGTATTCACTCCATAAACCGGCCAGAAGACGTTTTAAGAAACGTCCCAAAATTGTTAATGCCCAAATAGATTATCAGTGGCAAGCTGACATAATCAGCCTTCAAGATGTAGCAAAACATAACAACGGCGCTTGTTATATATTAACCGCCATAGACTTGTTGTCCAAGTATGCCTTCGCAGAAGCGCTACGCGATAAAAGTGGGGCTAGCGTCACAGCCGCTTTAAAAGCCATCTTCGAGAAGGGTCGGATTCCTCAAAAACTACAAACAGATGCCGCTAAAGAATTCTTAAACAAGGCATTTACAGAAATTATTAAACCACCACGGTGTTCAACATTTTGTAACACACACGGAGGTAAAAGCAGTGATTGTAGAACGGTTAAAGAGAACTTTAAAGCCTAAGATGTGGCGTTATTTTGCGGCCAACAACACCTACAGATACGTGGATGTTCTACAGGCTTTTTTAGATGTATATAATGCCAGTTATCACCGGACCATCAAAATAGCCCCCGGAGAGGTGACTCCTAGTAATTCCTTAGCTGTTTGGAGAATGGTGTATAGGCATAATTTTGCTACAAAGGTAAAGAAGCCTATTTTAAAAAAAGGAGAACACGTGAGGATTTCAAAATATCTTCACGAAGGGCTACCAACAGACTTTTTGCAACAAAATATTTATAGTGGAAAGTGTGGAGCTTAAAGAAGGGTTGTATATTTACAGGTTAAAGGACTATGATGGGGAAACGGTGTTGGGGATCTTTTACAAGGAAGAGTTACAATTGGTACCTGATGATCCGAACCGTGTGTATAGGGTTGAAAAGGTTCTGAAGAGGAAAGGTAGAGGGGTTAACAGCCAGGCATATGTCAAATGGAGGGGCTGTGTTGCGATGTCAGTAGCAATGGACAAAATGTAGCCACTAACCTCAGAAGATCGCCAGCAGGAATGATGGTAAGCAGAAGAGCCCCCCTACTCCCCTAGGCGCAACCCCACACAGAGAGCAACATACACTACTATGTACTAAGGCACCCCGGGGAAAAGGGAAGTGGATAAAATACTAAACACTGTGGACCAGACGGTTCTTCCGGGTCCTGCTTTTGTTATCAGACATACAACAGTCAGAGCAGGAGTGTGGAGTTCCCGTGGTGGCAACTATCTAAGGAAACGAGACAAGAAGCAAAGGGTTAGGCAAGGATACAAAAAGAACCAACCATACCAAAACATAGGGAGAGAACTATCTTACTCACACGCTCCACACTGCAGTACTCAACAAATAAGGTAAACAAGGTAGATCAATAGAAAGGATACATTCCGAGGACTCCGTCCTGTCTTTTGTGTGAAACAAAGTCAGCACCGAATTCAATAGTGCAAAAGTAAAAAAAAAGAGTCCAGCTCACCAAGCAGTTTCTTCACTACGAGTTTGATCAGAATATTAAAGGGCAGCAAGGTATAAATTCCCTTGACTACAAAGGGGCGAGGTCCAGAGAAAGCGCTCCTGTGCAGTGCCCCCTGGCAAACAACCTAAATACCTGAAAGCAGCGCGCGCTGAAATCGGCTCCCAGGTCCTGTACAAACAGCACGCCGCTCCAGTTTCCTCAGTGGATCGGCTATCGCCAGTTTCAGGAATACGAAGGCAGCAAAAGTATAAGACTCCGTCTGATCTGCGACAGCAGCCTGGAACTGGAGATTCCGAGACTCGGCCCTCCTGCGGGGAATACCTTCCGCGGCCTGAGCTCAGGGACGTGAAGACTCACAGTAGTGGCAGACAATAAAATAACGGGTACTCGAGGACACAGGAAAACGACAGGCTGCAAACGGGAACCAAATGTGACATGGCAGTCTGGTGGCAGACTTCCTCATACCGGAGTTCGGGAAACAACAAGGAAGTTTGTCAAGCCCCGATCCTCGGATGAGGAGGGACTTTGTAGCTTCTGTGTGGGCCGAAGCGCCGGATACTACTTCCGGTATTCTGAACATTAGGCTTCTGGGACCTGTAGTGCCTAAAGTGTTGCTCGCCCCCTAGTGGTCCTTCACTCATAACACTCTCACACTCGGTCATTCTTTTGTTGAATGAGGGAGAGGGAAGTGTGCTAAGCACCTTGTACCCTCGCAAACGGCACGTGAGTGCCACAGGCTGGCCGGATAAATTTAACAGTTGGGTTTAGGCCAGCTCCCTGAAGGGTGTGTGAGCTAAGGACCATCTAAAAACAGCTGATAAGATGGAGACAACGCCCTTTTATATTACCTTACCATCCAACGCTTCGAAGGACATGTTCCCCGACAATCAGATTTCTAAATACATCGTGAAATTGGCTAAGCCGGTCGACCTGAAAGGGGATTGGGAGGTGGCCCTAACAGAAATCCAATACCCTAGAACTTGGAATACATTTACACCGAGCGAAGCTAAGTTTTACATAAAGCGTGATCAGGACAATGTGAACATGCACGCTGGCATACCGTACGGTTACTACCCAACCGTTGCTAGTGTTGTAGACGCCATCAACAAATCCATAGCCAACATCGAAGCATATGCCAGTATTCAGCTGTCGCTAGATAACGTCAGAAGGAAGGTGTTTCTTAAAGCCCCGAGTCGCGGCACGACGTTTAACAGCTCCGGTAAAATAAGAAGGGTTTTAGGCACCGTGTTGCATGCGAAAAGTCTGGTGGAACAGGATCACACGTGTCCCGATATTAACGAAGGTTTCTACAAGCTCTATGTGTATAACGATATAGTAGAGGCCCAGAGGATCGGGGATAGTTACTCGCCGCTGTTAAGATGGGTCCACGTACAGGGTGAAAATAATACGATGGTCAATATTCAATTTAATAAACCCGACTACGTCGCAGTTTCTAAAAACCATTTTGACACTATTTCAATTATGATCTATGATGATCAGTCTGAGCCGGTGGCCTTTAAATACGGGAAAGTTACTGTTAAGCTTAATTTAAGACCGAGACGCGACAGCGGCTATTAAGCAGGCATCATGGTGGTCGTGAAAACATACGGGGACCCTGCTATGTACAGGGACTATTACAGAAACCAAGCCGGATATGGAGGTCTTCCGAACTTTCAAGGGTCGCCTGTTATGTACGGGCTGGTTTAGGGGGTTTCTTCGGGAGTCTGTTTAGAAGAGCTATGCCGTTCTTGAGAAGAGGTTATGAAATTGCAAAACCGCATGTTAAGGCGGCTGCTACGAGCATTGCCCAGGATATGGTTGGGTCTGTTACTTCGGCTGTTGCAGAACACATGAACAAACAGCCGCAAGAAGGATCGGGGTTGGTGTACACACCGCGCGCAAGTGTTAAAAGGAAGCGCCGTGCTTTGAGACACCGGGGCCCACCTGCCCCCTATAAAAAAGGAGGAGCTCTTCAAAACGCACTCAGAAAAGAAGAGCTCCAAGACGGAAGAGAGCTGCGAAGAAGAAGAGAAACGGCTCTAAAGTAAATATTTTTTAAAGCACCGTAAACTAAACCATGGCCTTCGTACATTGCGCATCTGGAGAGTGCGCCAAATCCGAGTTAGACTTGTTTATGGATGGGTCCGCCATAGCAGCAGATGCAAAAGTGGCGACGATCGCGTATCCCCTAGCCACCATGTTTAATCAGGTGGACATCACCCTGGGCGATAGGCTCATCACACAGAACGATAACATGTACGCCTACAAAGCCTACATTGAGAGCATTCTAAATTACAGTAGTGACGCCCTTGACACACAGCTTTCAGCGGGTCTCTTCTACAGGGATACACACGCCCAGTTCGAAGTCATGGCTCTGGACGGTGCCAATAGGGGTTTTGTAAAAAGAGCAGGGCTTGCAGCCGGCAGTCGCACCTTTGACCTCCTGGGACGCATACATTCAGACTTCTTCATCCAAGATAAACTGCTCATCAACGGAATTGATCTTAAGATCAAACTCACTAGCAACAAGGACACATTCTGCCTCATCAGCGGTGATGCGGAATCGTACAAACTGGACATACTGTCAGTGAGCCTGTTTGTAAAGAGAGTGAAAGTGTCCCCGAGAGTCAGGTTAGCGCATGCCGAAGCTTTACAAATATCAAACGCCAAGTACGCTGTGGAAAGAGTAGCTCTGAAAGTATTCAGCATCCCAGCAGGGACTCGCTTAACACAGCAGCAGAATTTATTTCTGGGACAACTACCCAAACTCATCATCATCGGCTTTGTGGACAATACAGCTTTTAGCGGCACCTATGCCTCAAACCCCTTCTATTTTAAACACTACAGCATCAACTACGCCGCGCTGGTCCATGAGGGCAATGTGATTCCTACAAAACCCTACACACCCAGTTTTATAACCTCCAGCTACATCAGGGAATATCAGGGGTTGGTTTCGATAACTGGGAAGCATCTAAGGAAATGTGGTGTAGCCGTGTCAAGAGAAGGCTATGGGGCCAGATACACGCTGCTCGTATTCGACCTGACACCCGACATGGAAGACGGCGATCACTACAACCTGGTCAAAAACGGGAATCTAAAAGCTGAAATATGGTTCAGTGATCTGCTGGAGGCGAATGTGAACATGGTCGTATTCTCGGTATTCGACAGCATCATTCAGATCGACCACGCTAGACAGATTTTGTTTGACTATGTTTAAAACAATTGTGAAATGGACACTGTGCAGATACGGGACTTCTTAAGCAGGCATAAATATGCTCGGAAATACTTTTTAGGTGTTTTCCCTAGCGATGGGCTACCGGCTGAAATAGTGTCAGAAAGACCCCACACCCTAGTCTTTAACACCTATCCGTATTACAAGGGTGGAACACACTGGGCGGCCGTGTTTATAGATAGTGACAAGGTTACAGTGTTTGACAGTACAGCAGAGTTCCCTGAACACAGAATATATACACAGCCCATTATTCAAGTTTGTGAAAATAGTTGCAGAGTATTTATTTTATAAGTAAAATGTCAGAGGGTATTTCACTTAGAAATTTCTTAAATCTATATTCGAGGGACCTTGTTAACAACAACAGTCTAGTTGTGAAATATGTAAAAGAAAACACAAGGGGATCGGTCAGACCTGGGAGAACAGAATATGTAGCTTGTCAAAATTGTAAGGGTTTATAACTTGTATGTGTTTAATGATGAATGTCTAAAATAAAGACAATGTTTTTTAAAAAGCAGACCTTCAGACTTTGTATTTCATTGCTTATACATGCACCATAATTAAAAAATGGTTTAAAAAGACGCATGAGACGGCTTGAAAAGTTATAAAAGTGTTTATTACAATCATATATGTAGGTTGTGCATTACATTGACAAACTTTGCTGAAGAAATATATGAAGAAAAATCAGACGCTTATACATGTAATAGGTACATTTCATTTAAAAATAAAATTAAGGATGAATCCATGTATGGGGTATGGACAATGGCTTTTTTCGCCGTACAGATGGCGCAAGTGGGGTAGTCCAAGAGGGGGATATCCGTGGGCCGTCAGAGGCAGCCGGCGATGGAGGGAGGGGTGTCTTTAAACTTCCAAGCATACGACGATGATCGTTATTACCAACGAGCGTGGAAGGGATGTTGAGTTCAGCAGCGGCTCATAGAAACTGATCCCAACCGTGCAGTGCATTTTGAGGCGTTAGAATTTTGGGGTGCGTGAGACCTTTGACGAGGTAGAGAAATTCGCCTTGTTCATTCCAAGATGTTAGGTCTTTAGAAGTTGATAGTTTACTTGGCCCCTCTATGCCTTTGACTTATATTTTTTAAGAGGTCGTCAACAAAGGGATCAGAGGGTGGCGCAAGGTCCGGTGGTGGTTGTAGGGGTTGAGGGGCATTCGTAGGTGCAGCTGGTTGTTCAGAGTCCGGGGTATATAGAGTCAGCTTGTTTTTCTCTGTATTCCACTGGTTGTAGTAACTTATAAAGGGGCAGATTTATGAGCCCCTTGCGCCACTTTTGCGTCTCTTTTAACATGGGAAAAGTGACGCAAAAGTGGCGCAAGGGGTTCATAAATCTGCCCCAAAGTTTTTAAGGGTGATGGTGTAAAGGTTCGCCTTGTCGTAGGGGTTTATATCAGTACGGTTCAAAATGTCTTTAATTTCAGCATCCAGTCGCAGAGTCTCATTTCTGCGTGTATCCCAGGCGTTGTCCACGGAAGAACCCAGCTGGTCCATTTGCTGTTTAGGAACCAAATACATCTTTGTGGCAAGCTCCATCACTGTCCCGAGAGGAGGCTTGTAATTACGGGTATAGCTATGCCCAGCAAAGAGCCTATAAACCCCCTAGACTGTTTCACCAGTTTCTTCTTGGAAATGAGTGAGGCCCTTTTATTACTGAGCTTCTTGATAAGACCCCTCTTCTTCTTCAGCACCAGTAACTGACTCCTTGATATAGGGACGTTGCCTTTTAGGGTGTTTAGGGCTATTTCTGAAATGGCAGCCACTAAGTCGTCAGAAACAGCGCACAGTATGGTCTTTCTGTGTTGGGGACTGGCTGTAACAAGCATTTATAGGAGAGCTAGATTGAGGCGTAGGCGGGCAGACATGGTCAACACCTTGTATTATAAGGGCCTGGCTGTAAATGTCTCTAAAAGGCATCAAAGCTGCAGCCGAGGATTAGTCCTTGGGGTGTAAACGACTGGTAGCTCGGGGGGAAAAATATCAGCCCTCAGTCTATAGTCTTCTAGAGTTTCATTTTTTAAGTCGACCAGCAGATAGCCGTGGGGTTTTGCTGTAGCGTCGTTAAAGGCCTCCATGAAGGAGTGTGTGTTTCGGGGTACATCTGTTTAGCTATGACGGATATTTGTTGTTTGTCACGGGGGTTTTAAATAAAACTAGGTATGAAGCGTTGAGAGCTATAGATCGGCTATTCTTACCCTTGTAAAACAAGTTCTGTACAATGTAGCATATGCTTAGATTGCGATGATGTGAATATTGAGTAAAAGCTCTCTCTAACTCCGGATGATCTCCCCCTTCACGCATAAGGTCATTGACAATTATCATGTTTACAAGGGACGGTGGCAGTAACTCATCATCGTTGATATTATCTGGTATACCTTCTATAAATATGATATGGGGGAAACTACGGGCCAGGGCTGTATAAAGAGGTTGCGAGGATGAATAAAGCCACACAATGTTATTAGGGGTTTGGGATAAAACATCGGCAGCATTTTCTAAGAGCTTTTTTATAAAGTAGCTCTTACCGCAGTTTGAGGGCCCTGCTAACACGCAGGAGAATGGATGTTGTAATCTGGTGTCCATGGTGTGGGGGTTGTCCCTCTAATGGGGCTAATAACTATACGGGAGTGTTTTATAGTCAGCGGTCAGGACCCTTTTATCAAAAACAATGCGTAAGGTTTTATGTAAGGGTTGGGTTGTAATTTTTGGGTCTGACTATGCAAGGCTGGTTCACAACTATGGTTTTAGCATTTTCACAATCGGCTGATGCAGTGTATTCGAGCACCAGATTCTTTAGGCTGTCAAAATTGATTTTTAGGGTGTTGCTGATATTTAACCCTTTCCCTGCTGGGTTAATTCCCCCGCGGTGTGGGGGGGAGGGAGGGGGCCGCGGCACCGCTGTGCTCGTGACAAGCTCAGCTCGTCATGACTCACAGTGGAGCTGTGCTCATGCCGAGCTGTGCTTGTCACGACCCCCCCACTCATTCATTCTCCCGCACAGGTGGGGAATTAAATGCACGTGGGCAGGCA
This sequence comes from Triturus cristatus, assembly GCF_964204655.1. Taxonomy (NCBI): domain Eukaryota; kingdom Metazoa; phylum Chordata; class Amphibia; order Caudata; family Salamandridae; genus Triturus; species Triturus cristatus. The sequence goes on from NC_140580.1 coordinate 1,000,585,711, forward strand.
GCGGCCGTTATGATGAGCTCAGCTCGTCATGAGCACAGCTCCACTGTGACTCATGATGAGCTGAGCTTGTCATGAGCACTCAACCGGTTAAGGTTATGCCTTTGACCTTCATACACACTTTGTTCTTGTTTGTGCGGTAGGTGTAGGGCTTAGGCCTGGATGAGGCTTATTCTATTATATGCCCATCCTTATCGAGCTCGCTGGTCAAATTACTCAGATAATCCCCAAGAGGAGGGTCTTCATCCCCTGGTTTACTCAGAAAAATAACAGAGTCGGTATCATGATACAAGCAGCGGTCCTGGAGTTTATCTATAACCCTGTAAAGCTCTAGACGGGCGTGGGTGGTCGTGAAGCATGCTATGAAGATGTTTATGTTGCTACACGTTGTGGGGTAAGCTTTTGTGTATTTCCAACACACTGCCGCTGTCTCGTCATCGATAAACTCGCAGCTGGAAACCTCGTAACAAGGGGCAAATAGGTACTTAAACAACTCGCCAGGATCTGTTATTAAGGTCGTATTTGATAGGTTTGTACGCTGTGCGAATTTTCCCCATAAGGAGTTGAGGCAGAGTTTAGCTAACTGTGAACAGGCTGGGTTGACCTCTATCAAATGGGGGCGCAAATGGATACCCTTGTGAGCGTAGTAGTCATCAATGTATTTCTGCTTTGCATCCTGACTAGTACACCATTCGGGATACCCTGAGGCCTCCTGCTTGTCTCTGAGAAACAGATTAATGTGTGGGGCAAAGAGCCGTGTCGTGGTCCTCTTAAAATGCCACACCTCATTTATCCTACCGAGCCTGTAACCTTTCTCTAAGGCCGCTTCTACCTCGATGCTGCACCAGGTCCCTGTGAGCATCCTTTGTTCTTTGGTGTGTCTACAACAGCCAACCTCTTTAAACACCGAACATGTTCGACAGAGGGGGAACATCAGTTTACCATCGACTCTGTATGGTAACACAGGAAAGTAAAGCTGCCTTGGAGGATAGATTTCACATTGACTAACCCAAAGTATTCGGATATGGGTTTAAAATCTCTATATATGATGGTGGGGTGCCCTAAGGGGTATACCTTCATTTTGTTCACAAAGGGGTACAGACTGATGAAATCATAGTAGTGTATTTTCTCACCCTCAACCGTGGCCCTGTACAATTGTATGGCGTTTGTGCGACCTCCGAATAAGGCATCGCGGGGTTCCAGGGGTTCTGGTAAATCACGACTCTGAAGGAAAGAGCAGAGCTCAGTGTCGGTTGTTAACATCTCTAACCACTCGTGCTCCCATTGAACCCTCATAGCAAAGCCACATTTTTCAACATACTGGGCCTTCAACAGAGTACGTCTGTGTAAGTGTTCAAATTTGGCACCCAGCAGTTTGTAAAACTCGTGGGGCTTGTAACACTGAGGGCAGCCATGGTAAAAACAACCGTTGTATTCAAAGGCCGTCGGCACTCCCTTAATTACAGCGTGCCCATCCAGGTAATAGGGACCCACCAGGTATTCGCCACCCTGTAAGGCGTGCTGAATATGTATGTCTTCCTTCTCAGAGATGTACATGAGCCACCGGATCTAGGGGGTTGAATAACGTTTCTTTTGCCGTTATAGAGGTCTGGCGGCACTAGAGCGATACTTTTTGGTCTTAAAAACATGTGTTTGTAGATGGACATACACATGGATGCCAAAGTGATGTTTTGAAAAGGGTCTATGTATTCGACCTCCTTTGTCATTTGAGGGGTCTTGGTTTTCAAGACCCTGACTTTCTTAGTCATCTTCACCACAACATCTCTGAAGAGGTTGCACGCTTGTCGCAGGATCATTACATCAGCCTGACAATAAGCTTTCAACTCTATTTGAAAATGAAACTCCTTTTCATGGTTTTCAGAGTACCATTGTAGAAAGCTCTATTTCTCTGATGGCATCATATATTCAACCCCGTAACTGTCATGAGTTGGCATGGGGCCCACATAATTCTGGTTCGCTCAGGTGTTAAAAAAGTGTGGAAAATAACCTTAACACCCTGGGAAACCAAAGGCTTTTGGCAGCTTGCTCAATTTCATGGGTAGAAAATTCAGGTTGTCTATAAACCTTATTTGTAAATGGCCTGCTGTTAACAACATCAGCTTGGAACCCTGAGTGATGAGTTCTACTTGTACCTTTTCACGAATCATATTTTGTCAAATAAAGAATGAGTCGTAGGCTTTTGAGTTGTGGGCCTTCATGGGATACCCTTTGAATTTGGTTTGAATGAAAGTGTTAAGGAAATCACCAACGCAAGTTCTGCCTTCAGACTCCCAGCTGTTTATCGGAAGTTAGATGGTGTGCATAAATATAATTAGGTTGGTGTACTCCCGTCTCTTGTGTGCACTCTATATCAAACACTATGTAGGCTTCGGTTTTGGTCTAGGGTCTGCCTTTAACCATGTAGCACCGGTGGTTGGTACCCGCCTCAGAAGACGTCTGGCATCGCTGGCATTTCATGCCTTTGCATTTGTGATCAGCTGCCACGTACCGACCACACTCAAAGCAATCCATTTTAGGGCTGCAGTTAACAGCTTTCTTATGGATGCTCAAACTGTCTTGAGAGCGATAAAACATCTTACATGTGTGACACCTCACCTTTAGGGCGGCATCTATGACGCAACCATCCCTCTGGCACATCTTACAATGCATTTCACACTGATGACGTTCCTTACTGCTGTATATGTGGTCGCAATTAGGGGTGGGCGGAATTTGCGGAATTAACCTTCGCAAATTATCGCGAGAATGTTTAAAATTATCGCAAACAAGCAGAAATATCGCGAAGATGCGGAAGTTTTTTTCCGGCATGTTCGCGAGATTTTCTGCATGGTTGCGGGTCGCCAACTTACCCATGTGGTTGCTTGCGGGCGCGGCCATCTTGTTTTGAGTTGTTCTCGCGGTGCATGATCGCGAGAAGAAAGACGTGATCGCGCGACGCATGACGTCACTGCGGGCGCGAACTGTCGCGAGACAGCGCAAATGGCTAAAAACAATACAACATCTCATGGAGAACGCGACCGGATCAAGAAAACTTGTCGGCGAACGCAGGGATTCAGGTAAGGCGATCGCGCGCGCGCAAGAATGTATCATTTTACAGCGCGAGCAAGAAACAAATTATCGCCAAGCTGCGGAAACCGGAATTTTTGACATTTTCGCGCTCTCCGCGGAACGCAAAAATGTCAAATTATCGCAATTTCCGCGAACGGAACGAAATTTTTGCCCAGGCCTAGTCGCAATGTGTGCACACGTACTTGACACCCAGAAAACTTTTAAGGTTCAAGATACCGTAAAAGTGATTTTCGTGGTGAAGGACATATAAGGTCTTGTTTCTCACACGGCCCCCGTTGTAAAGTACTTCCAAGAGCCGTTGTGATAAAGAACTTTCACTGTCACAGAGAAATAGCACTCAAAAAGACCTATATCGCCAAAGCCGACCATGCGGTCTGGAGGTATTTCAAGAACCTCATGGGCTTCAGCCGCTCTAGACATGATGGCCGCATCGGTGGTGTTGCGCCCCATCAGCAGACCCACGATGCTGGGCGCGAGACATGTGTTGGTTGTATCGTTGTTAAAGTCGAGCAGCCACTGTTGTTTCTTACCAATTATCTTGCTGTATAGCACGCTCTTTAAAGGTCTGGAAACACCCCCTCACGGCCCTGTACAATGAGGGCTATGACTCGGAAAGTGGCACTATTTTTGTGGCAGTGGCCGCGGGCACTGGTGGCCTGTTGCGGCGGACTTTATAATTTATTTTTGGACACTCATGACACTCATTACAGTAGTGTCAGTGTCCCCAAATAAATTATGAAGGCCGCCACAACGGGCCATAAGTGCCACACGCGCTGCCCTATTTTAAGTGCAAGTGCACTGCCACCTGCTGCTTGCAACTGCTGCCTGCAGCAGCGTGCAGTGCATGCACACACACCACGACCACCATCACCTACCATAGGCCCATGACGTACAGAGCGGGCCGATGAAGTTCAGTTGATGTACAGACTATCGGTGAAAGGAAGCAGCGCCGGGGTTGAGTACAGAAAGGGAAAGCGGTTCAGAATTCCTCTGCGTGCAGTAAGTAGGAAGAGTGTTGCACACACGGGACTTTCTCTCCACTCGGTGGGTCCCTAAAAGTATGGGACGCAGGTGGGGGGCACGGGAGGACGCTGACACAGGCCCGTGTTTGTTGACTGAGCTGCAGAGGAAGTTATTTTGGTCCTAATTGTGCTGTAAAATGTGTCCTCAGCTCCCCATGGGGTGCGCCGTGTTGGCTCCACGATAAACATGTCCCCACAGACCGTCTGTGTCTGTCAGTGACCCGGGAGTGGGACACGAGCAGTGATGCTGCAATAACACCTCGAGGGCACCTTGTCGGTCACCCGCCTCCACGGGCGCGCTTTCTCCACATTCACTCCAGCACCCCACTCCACCCCGCTTCGGCGCAATCAGTCTCCAAATGGACTAAGCCAGAAAAGCAGAAAGACTAGTAGTCTAACGAACCAAGCCTTCTATCCACAATGTGCGGTGTGCTTTCTATCGACACTATTCATGTATATGGTGCTGTTGGCTGCTTTTGTTTTACTGTCCTGCCTCTGCTATGTGGGATTGGTAATCTGAGTCCAGTGACACTAGCCAGTGATTGCACTAGTCCGGCAGTATCTCCACAAGAATGATGAAGTTACAGAGGAAACGTCAGTAAGTGGAACAAACTGCGTAAAGGCAAAGGCTTGTGCAGTTGGGCTGGATCTATGTACTTTAAAATGTCAAATGCTTGCCGAATCTAACCAGAACCTAATATTTATTTTTCTTCAACTCTCACTATCTCTCAGGTAAGGACCAGAATGGCTGGGCTGCCTGGTCTGGTAAAAAAATGTAACAAACTGAGTATTTATAAATTCATACAGAGTTGGATTGTCACAAAAGCCTAAAGAGGGGGCCCATTGAAAGGTGGGGGGCCTGGGCCAGAGCCCATTTTGCCCATGCCTTGAGACGTCTAAGAACCTTTTCATTAGCACAAAACACAGCTTACAACAAACCCAGAGAGTGTCTTGGTTTTGTCTGCTCTCACATATGTTAATTGTGTATAAAGCTAAATGTATTCCCACCTCTCTGGTGAAAGTGTCTGGGATTATGTAAATGCACCCAGTCTGCAAATAGCAGAAAACATCTTTTTAGGGAGACTTCTTGGCTTAAATAAGTAAATCTTGCCAATTGCCACACGAAGAAGTGTACCTCAGCTCAGTGGCATAACATAGGGCCCCATAGACCCCTGGTGCGTTTGGATACCGAGCTGCAGGGGGGCTCCCTCAGATCAATACGCTGGCCTGAGAACTCCTGATTGAACCTGGAAGGGGGGGTAAGTTTTGTTACGCCACTACACCAGCTATCTCAAGGCAGTGGTGTGGCACAAACAGGCGCGGTGTGTCCATTAGGGCAGTTTACTTAAGTTCAAAGACGCCGAGGGAGAACTGACAATCATGTCAGTCAGCATGACGTCGGACCGCCCACCCCCTTTAGAGTCTGAAGGGGTGGACGGTCCGGTGTCATATTGACTGACATGATTGTCAGACAGACCAGGGGCAACAGGCAGCAGCACAAGTGCGCATGAGTGGGGAAGGTGAGCGAATTTTCGCGCCGTGCCCAGTCATGCGCACTAGTGTCTGCTCTGGCTGGCGCATGCCCATTAGGAGAGCGAGGGTTGAGCAAAGGCTCAAACCTCGGTCTCCTAATGGGCAGGCGGGCGAGCAGTAACCGTGCCCTAAGCCAACCCTGGCGCTGATAGCAGCGCCAGGATTGGCTGAGAGGGGCTGTAGTGTAGGCGCCAAGGGACCCGAGGCGGCGCGGACCTGCTCAGGAACTCAGGTAGGATTTTTGTATTTATTTTAACACTCCCCCCCTCCCCCCGTCCCCCACCCTTGCGCGACACCTCCCCCACCCTCCCCCGCGAGAAGCGACTGAAAATAGCTTGCGATGCAGATGAAGGGATCAAGTATCTCACCAGCCTGCCCCTTCCCATACATGCACCCTGCAGATATAGGATATACATGGCCCATGAGCCTGTCCCTTCTATCCACATGTTAGGCTCATGCCATCGCTCTCTTAGGCTTGCACTAACGCATTCCCTATCCACATCCTGTACACGGCATTGCAGTACCCATATATAGGCTCATAGCCAGAAATAGAAAGTGCCACAGAAATGCTGTTCCTTTGGTTGGCAAAGTAATTACTTAGTATTGTGAAGGACTTCAGAATCCTGTCTCTCCCTAATAGAATCCTATTTGCTGGGATGAATGGGTTCTGACAGCAGTGATTCTGCAGTTGCTTCCAGTTGGCGCTAATACTGTGCGAGCATTTTCCCACCTGTGGACGGTTATAATATCACCTTTTCATGACGCGGCTGACATGCGTGGGCCAATTATCTGTCATGTAGGTTATCGTGCTCACCCGAATTGCACATGCCTGTGATTGTGAATTGATTCGAATTGGAGTATTTTGTACCGGTAGTTGAGATGGTTTCCTTTATGTCTCGAAGCGGTCATCTGCCCAGTCTAACTCTCTGCACTTATTTACTCTTCCATAATTTCGATCTTTTATACGTGTGTTTATTTTTTCAGCTCTGTGGCTGCATCCGATTAGGGTAAAGCTATGATTCTGTGTGCCTTTTGTTTATGTATGCATTTGTATGTGTGTGCTTATGTTTACATTTATATAGCGCTTACTACCCCTAACTGTATGTAGGGATGTATTTGGCGTGTATGTATTTGGGACATAAAGGGGCATATCAGCAAGGGCCGGCAATAATTATCGCTCAGCGCTCTTAGCGTGAGGATAATTATCGCCGGCCAACTCTGAATTTTATCGCGGAGATAGCGTGCTATCAGCAACGCTTATCTCCAAAGCGATAAAATTCAAAGTGCAAGCTGGCAAATGTGCGATTATCGCTGGAAATCCAGCGATAATCGCACAACTTTTGGTGAAAGCTTGCTGATAGGGCCTCACATACTTAGCCATGATATCCACCTTACATAGGATATCATGGGCAAGTCAGTTTCAAAGCAGGCGTAAGGAAAGTAGTGGTTTCAGGTTAGGTCGCCCCCCCCCCACCGTGCTACCTCACCCTGCTAGCGCCGTGTTCCCAGCCTCGCTACTGCCGCGAGTTCGTGCCCAGTGGTGGGCTTGTAAGTGTTCTCATCTGCCCCTTACTGTTTTTTACTGATTCTATTGCGTGTGTTTTCGTTTGTACTTGGTTTTCATTTTATAATCCTTTTTCTGTCACCGTTACTGTCTGTACCCCCTCTGCTGCCCCCTGTGTCCCCTTTTGCCCGGTTTAGCCTGTTTGCTGCCCTCATTGCCCCGTTTCTCTTCTGTTCCCCCCTCCCGCTGACCCACGTTTCCCGCCGCTGCCTCCCCTGCAGCCCCGCCCCCCGTGTCCTGATTTGTCCTGCTCCCCGTTCTCAGCTGCTCCTCCCTCCCTCGCCCCCCCTCATAATGCAGGCTGCTGCGCGGCTGCGCCGCTGGTGCACCAGAGGCGCGCCAGAGGCAAGCCCGTCTGCGCCCGTCCGTGCCTGGCTCGCGCCCTGCGCCAGAACCCCTGGACACCGTGAACGCAACTACGCCAGACTACGCTACGACGCCATCGCCCTCCACACACTCAACACCGGCCGTAAACACTGCTGCTTCCAGGCCGCACCGAAACACACCCACGGACCCTTCCCCTGCCACGGCTGCAGCTTCACCTGTGACAGAGCCACCAAACCTCCAACGACCAGAGCCAACCACCGCCGCTGCATACTCCTCAACACCCGCACGCAGACACGCCGTCGAGCTCTGGGACCTGCTCAACACCACCGCACCTGACGTGGCTTTCCTGACCGAGACCTGGTGGAACGACTCCTCGGCGCCCGACATCGCCATAGCCATCCCAGACGGCTACAAGATCACCCGCAGAGACCGTGCCAACGGTATCGGAGGAGGAATAGCCATCGTCCACAAATCCACCCTCAAGATCTCCACCCACGCAGATGACACCCTCAAGACCGCCGAACACCTGCACTTCCAAATCCACACCGACCCCAACACCACCCTCAGAGGAACGCTCATCTACAGACCCCGGGGGACCCAGGGCGCCGTTCAGCGACTCCATCGCCGACCTCGCCAGCACCCACGCAATCACCTCCATGGACTACATCCTCCTCAGGGACCTGAACTTCCACCTCGAGAACAACAACGACGCCAACTCTGCCACCCTGATTGACAACCTCGCAAACCTCTGCCTCAGACAGCTCGTCTCCGCACCCACCCATGCCGCCGGCCACACGCTGGACCCCCTCTTCTCCACAGGCACCCACGTCAACTTCGACCACACCACCGAACTCCACTGGACCGACCACCGCTGCCTCCACTTCACCTTCAAGAAACCAACCACGCACCACCACACCCAACAACTCCCCCGTCGCTGCTGGAGCAAAGTCACCGAAGACCAACTGACCTCCAACCTCGCCCAGAACCCACCTGAGGCCTCCACCAACCCAAACACAGCAGCCCGCAACCTCAGACAGTGGATCGAAGACTGCACCAACACCCTCGCTCCACTCAGGAAACCCCCCCATCAACCACGCCAGCAAGAAAGCCACCTGGTTCACCGACGAGCTACAGACCTCCAAACGCACCTGCTGGAAACTGGAGAAAAAATGGCTTCGCGAACGCACACCAGACAGTCACGCAGCCCACAAGGATGCCACCCGTAGACACCACCACCTCATCAGAATGGCCAAAAGATCCTCCTTCAAAAACCGACTGGACAACAACGCACACGACAGCAAAGCGCTCTTCAGCATTGTGAAGGAACTCTCCAAACCCAACGCCAACGCCAACGACGTCCCGCCTTCACAAGAATTGTGCAACGCTCTGGCAACCTTCTTCCACCAGAAGATCGCAGACATCCACAACAGCTTCAACACCCCGATCGACCCTATCGCGCCAGACTCCACCCCCATGAACACCACCTGGACCAACCACCTGACCTCCTGGACCAACGTCAACGACGAAGAAACACGCAAGGTCATGAACTCCATCCACTCGGGATCACCGTCAGACCCATGTGACCTCTCGGCCATCGCATCCTAAAAACACGCCTTCAAGAAGCCGGGATCCACGGGAAAGCCCTCAGCTGGACCACATCCTTCCTCTCCGGCAGAACCCAGAGAGTCCGACTCCCACCCTTCCTATCCGAAGCCCCCGACATCATCTGCGGCATCCCCCAGGGATCATCACTCAGCCCGATGCTGTTCAACATCTACATGACCCCCCTCGCACAAGTAGCCCGTCTGCACAACCTCAACATCATCTCCTACGCCGACGACACCCAGCTCATCCTTTCCCTCACCAAGGACCCACACACCGCCAAAATGAATCTCCACGAGGGAATGAAGGCCGTCGCCGACTGGATGCAGAGCAGCCGTTTGAAACTGAATTCGGACAAGACGAGGTCCTCATCCTCGGACCCACCCCCTCGGTCTGGGATGACTCTTGGTGGCCAACAATGCTGGGAACGGCACCCACCCCCACCGACCACGCACGCAACCTCGGATTCGTCCTCGACTCCTCCCTCTCCATGTCGAAGCAGATCAACGCCATCTCCTCCTCCGGCTACAACACCCTCCGCATGCTACGCAGGATCTACAAGTGGATCCCTCCCGAAACAAGGAGAACTGTTACACAGGCCCTCATCAGCAGCAGGCTGGACTATGGCAACGCACTCTAAGCAGGCATCCCAGCCAAGCACCTGTGTCGACTTCAACGCATCCAAAACGCCTCCGCACGACTGATCCTCGATGTACCCTGCCGCAGCCACATCACCCCCAACTTGAAAGACCTGCACTGGCTCCCCGTCGAAAAGAGGATCACCTTCAAACTCCTCACCCACGCACACAAAGTACTCCACAACGCCGGACCAGCCTACCTGAATGCCAGACTCAACTTCTACACCCCCACACGCCAGCTCCTCTCAGCAAACCTCGCCCTCGCGGCTGTCCCCCACATCCAACGAAAGTCCACCGGCGGAAGATAATTCTCCTACCTCGCCGCCAAGACCTGGAACACCCTCCCGACCCACCTACGGCAGACCCAGGACCTGCTCACCTTCAGAAGACACCTCAAGACCTGGCTCTTCGAGCAGTAGCGGCCCCTCCTCAGCACCTTGAGACCCTCACGGGTAGGTAGTGTGCTTTACAAATTCAGTGATTGATTGATTGATTGATTGCAGACGTTATCGCTACTTTTCTTGTCACTATGCTGCTTTGTGTGAGGCTTGATAATAGGAGAAATGTCGCTTGGTGACATTTCTCCCATTATTCTCGGCAGGAATGCCCACTTTGCATCTCATTAGAGATGCAAAGCTGGGCGTTCACAAAACAGGCGCTAATGCAAGGTTTCACGCGCTAGTGTGACCTTGCTGATTAGGCGTTAAAATTATCACCACTTTTTGTCCGAAAACGGACGCAAAAGCGGCGATAATTTTTTATCGCCTCGTTGCTGATATGCCCCATAGAGAGCAAACCTCTTTAGAAAGCAACAATGCTTTATATATTAGAGGGGAACGTGATGTGTCAGGATCGTGTTCCTTCGGGAGGGCTCTCTTCCTGTGGGACTGAAGGGCGAAAGGCTGGGAGGATTTTAGGGGGCATATCAACAAGGCGGCGATAATGTTATCGCCTTATTAACAAGGTGACGCTAACCCTTGTTAGCGTGAGTTTTTCGGTGATAGCTACCTTTCAAGCCAGCGATAATTATCACTAATGACATGCAAGGTAGGCATTCCAGACAAATTTCATGAAACAGTCGCTAACACAGCTGCTCCATATTAACAAGGTTATCTCCAAAATGCTTAGCTACAAAAAAACGCACGCTAACTCCAGTTTTTAACACCTGATAAAAACCTGACTTAAACTGGAGATAAGTGGGTGTATATAAGGGAGAGTTGGCCCGAGCCTTCCCAGAACAGCCACAGATGCCATGGAGATAGTCATCATGCAGCTTGGAGTCCCACCAATGTAGCAACAACAACAACCACCGCCAATGCCACCACCACCAGGACCACCCCCACCAATGCAGCTATGAAGAAGACAGCGCTCACTGCGCAGACGTGTCTACCTCACAGACTTAAGGCCAGAGGAAGTCATAGCCCACTACAGGCTCAAAAGGACATCCATCCAGCACATCCTGACCCTCATTGCCCACAGGCTGACGCCACCAACACAGCGGACCACCAATATCCCTCCGCAGACAAAACTGCTCGCTGTGCTGCACTTCTTGGCCTCTGAGACATTCCATCCAACAACAGCCAGAGTCGGTGGCGTATCACAGGCATCCTTCTCAACCTTCCTCCCCACTGTCTTGGATGCCATACACAGCCTGATTCCACAGCACCTATACTTACCCAACACTGTGCAGGGGCAGATTGCCATCAAGCAAGGATTCCATGCCATTGCTGGCATACCACAGGTGATCGGTGCAATTGACTGCACACATGTACCATTTGTGCCCCCTGCGGACAGCGAACACATCTACCGCAACAGGAAGCACACCCATTCAATGAATGTGCAGGCAATAGTGGACCACCGCGGACTGTTCACAAATGTCGTTGCCAAATTTCCAGGGAGTGTGCATGATGCATTCATCTTCCGACAATGCATCATAAACCAGCGCTTCCAGGATGGCATATATGGAAATGCATTGCTTGTCGGTAAGTATCAACTGAAAACACCACATGCACAAAAAATACAATCTTGTTGACCCATCTAAAGGGAGGATGTAAATACATTGCCTAGGTACTGATTGGGGGGGGGGGGGCACAAAATGCATGGGCACATGTTGATGTATTGTGTACGGGGATAAGGTATACAGGCTCCACTGTGTAGAGCATGGCTACTCACAGTATGGCCTACGTGCTGCCAGCGGCCTGCAAGACTTTCTTGTTGAGCCATGGACCTTGCAGACATTGTACCTGTGTGCCATGTCTGCAGATTGCAGAAGAGTGCCACCAAACACTGCTGCAACTGCGCGGACTCCGAGAAACTCTGCAACATGGGAGCTGTGCGAGTCCAGCGATAGACAGAGTGGAGATGCATGTGTACCAAGAGTTGAAACACAACAAAAAATAGTTAACAAGTAAATGGTCCATGAAAGACCTGTGAAGTACTGGGGTGTGGCTTTGTGTGTGCCCAGGAAGCTGTCCCAGCCCAGGCTGTCAGGGGGGGAGGTGACAGAGGGTGACAGAGGGAGAGAGAGGCAAAGAGACACAGGGAGGGAGACAGAGGGATGAGGGCGACAGAGGGAGGGAGACCGGGGGAGGGAGACAGAGGGAGGGAGAGTTAGAGCAAGGGAGGGAGAGACTGAGCGGGGGAGGCAGAGAGAGAGAGAGTGTGAGAGAGAGTGAGAGAGAGAGTGAGAGAGAGAGATGTGTGTATGCCAGGTCTGGTGGCTCAGTGACCGAGGGTGTGCGCACCAAGGGCCTGTGTCCAACCACATGGTCAGTTCCCTTACTCACTAGCCCTGCCCCCTTCCCCACTGACCCCGCACCCACCCATGTGCCTCAGCAAATTTGGGACCAGAGAGAAAGTATGTGAGTACCCATGGTGTAGAGTAACCCCCAGTACCTGGCTATCCATTTACCTTATTAAAGTCATCCGGACTGGTATCCCAGTCTGGTGTGTTGTCACATGGTTGATGAAGATGATCATGTTGCAGTTCTTGTTGCCGGTGACCTATTAGGGTGACCCAATGTTTCACAAGTACTCACACATGTACAATCAGTGTGTCAAGTCTGCGGTCTGTCGTGACCAAGGTTGTAACAATGCACTTTGATTGTAGGAAGTGCAGAGTGTGGCAAATGTGCATGCATAGGCCAGAAAAGGTGTCATGAAACCACCATACTGCGCCATTGGTGTTGACTGCAGTGTTGTTGGATGCTGCTGTTGATGGTGTCTAGTAGCATCTCCTCTCTCACTCTGCCACAAATATTTCTCAGCCTCAATCCTGTCATATGGTGTGTCATGTGGTTGCCCGATGAGTAAGTGGATGTGTATTTGGTCACTACTTGTGTGTTGTAATTGAACTTTCAAATGCTAATCCAGTACAAATGCTAAGAAGTGTGCAAAAGTGAGCCACGCCATGTGTATCAGCATGGGGAAGTGGGTGGACAGTCTGATCTTGTCGAAGAAACCACATATTGAAAATGATTGTGAGATGTTGTGTCATGTGAGTCTAATGCTCTGCTAGTGACAGATGACGCAGGCCAGTAAGTTTACGTGGTGTCACAACTCATTGTTGATGGTATGTGCCAACCTTCACTGTCCCCAGTGGGCCCTGCAGGTGAGGTGGCTGTTCCTCCGTATTACCTCAGGACATACAATTGCATGGCTTGTGTGGTGTCACAGGTCTGCCATCAGCATGAGATGCATGTCTGAATGTCAGCTGTGCCATGTGTGGCCTATGTCATTTGAACATGCACATGCCAGTGACTGCAACGAGTGTGGATCAGTGCCATGGCTAGGTGTTAAGAGAGCCAGACTGCCTGTCGGTGTCTGTGGTTATTGTGCAGGCGTCATTCCCATTTGGACGCTTGTAGTGACACTTATGCAACCGTGCAGCAAACGGATGTATGACGTTACAACGCATACTATTACAACGCAAGCCATGACAACGCATTTTTTACAACGCAAACACTGTTACAACGCATTATTTTACAACGAATACTGTTACAACGCAAAAGTGAGTAAATTACTTAAAAGTGCAATTACAACGCAAACAATTACAACGCATACCATTACAACGCAAAAATATATATATTTTTTTTAAAGTACAATAAAATCTGGCACGGGATGCAGGGAAATTTGGGGTTTTTGGGTGGAGAAGTGTATTAAAATGTGGAGAAAAACTGAACGTAAATTAACTGAAATACATTACAAAAGTAATACCCGGGTATTAAAATTAATACCCGAGCATTAAAATTAATACTCGAGTATTAAAATTACTACTCGCGTATAAAAATGCATACTCTTATTACCAAAAAAAATCCAATGCAACAAATTTAAACGTTTTACACAAATAACGAATAATTAAACAACAGTTCATATACATGCAAATCATGATTATATCACAAAATAAGTAAACGGATAAAACACAAAACACATACACATACTCGCCATTTTAACCATCCCACTTCTAAAACTTGTCCTACAACACTTTCTATGAAAACAATAGCAAAAAACATGTTCCAAAATGGATGCCAAAACGGAGCGAATAAGTGAAAACAACACATCTTTTAATGCTTTTCTAAATTATCATTTTCCACAGCAAATAAAAGTATACTAAAAAACACAACGAACGCTGTTTTTAAAAAAATTAATAATGACACTGACTAAAACTTATAAATACCAGCAAGACACCAGTAATTTTTATGTATACGAACTTCTAAAATCTTTTTTTTTTACCTAAAACAGGAATTTGTTTTTCTATGACAACCAACATATCGTTTTCAAAAATTTTTTTCAACACAAGCTACACGACTCACCTTTATTAATGTGAAGGTAAATTACTTAATACTTCTAATCATTTTAATTTTGTAAATAAAAACATTTACCAGTAGGAAAAGTGTTGGATGGTGTAGGGGTAACAATTACTTTTTTTACTCCAGGAAGGTGCTTCAGTAGGGAAAGTGTGGGATGGTGCAGGAGTAACAATTCCTAATGTAACTCCAGGAAGGTGCAGCAGTATAGAAAGTGTAGCATGGTGTATGTGTAACAATTAGTATTCTTACTCCAGGTAGGTGCAGCAGTAGGGAAATTGTAGGATGGTGTAGGGGTAACAATTACTATTCTAACTCCAGGAAGGTGTAGCAGTAGGGAAAGTGTGGGATGGTGTAGGGGTAACAATTACTATTCTAACTCCAGGAAGGTGCAGCTGTAGGGAAAGTGAGGGATGGTGTAGGGGTATCCATTACTATTCTAACTCCAGGAAGGTGCAGCAGTATGGAAAGTTTGGGATGGTTTAGGGGTAGAAATTATTAATCTAACTCAAGATAGGTGCAGCAGCAGGGAATGTGTGATATGTGATGTAGTTAGACTTAAATAAAATGTCACATTTACACAGAAGTTTTCAAATTTTGCAATTTTCTCCAACGTTGTCAAAGTTGTTCATTTCCTAATTGTTTTTTCTTTCTTTTTCTCAGATAAATCTTTGCAACTTTGTCGAAAAAGTCAAAAGACAGAAGACCAGACACCCAAAAACTCCAGCCAGCAGGGAAAAACCATACCAGAAGCAAAACCAAGAAAAAAACTCAAAAAGCAAAAGGTATTTTAAATAAACACTCTTATAAATCCAACAATATTATAGACTAACCTTTTTTTGTAATAATTAAAATAAGCTGCCACAATACAGAAACTATGGGTTGTAGTAGGAATATCAATTACTATTTTAACTCCAAGTAGATTCAGCAGTAGGGAAACTGTGGGATGGTGAAGGGGTAAAAATTACTATTCTAACTCCAGGAAGTTGCAACAGTTGAGAAAGTGTGGGATGGTGTAGAGGTTTCAATTACTATTCTAACTCCAGGAAGGTGCAGCAGTAGGGAAAGTGTTGGATGGTGTAGGGGTAACAATTACTATTCTAACTCCAGGAAGGTGCAACAGTTGAGAAAGTGTTGGATGGTGTAGGGGTAACAGTTACTATTCTAACTCCAGGAAGGTGCAGCAGTAGGGAAAGTGTTTGATGGTGTAGGGGTAACAATTACTATTCTAACTCCAGGAAGGTGCAACAGTTGAGAAAGTGTGGGATGGTGTAGGGGTAACAATTACTATTCTAACTCCAGGAAGGTGCAGAAGTAGGGAAAGTGTGGGTTGTAGTAGGAATAATAATTACTATTCTAACTCCAGGAAGGTGCAGCAGTAGGGAAAGTGAAGGATGGTGTAGGGGTAACAATTACTATTCTAACTCCAGGAAGGTGCAGCAGTATAGAAAGTGTGGGATGGTGTATGTGTAACAATTACTATTCTAACTCCAGGAAGGTGCAGCAGTAGGGAAAGTGTGGGATGGTGTAGGGGTAACAATTACTATTCTAACTCCAGGTAGGTGCAGCAGTAGGGAAAGTGTGGGATGGTGTAGGGGTAACAATTACTATTCTAACTCCAGGTAGGTGCAGCAGTAGGGAAAGTGTGGGATGGTGTAGGGGTAACAATTACTATTCTAACTCCTGGAAGGTGCAGCAGTATAGAAAGTGTGGGATGGTGTATGTGTAACAATTACTATTCTAACTCCAGGAAGGTGCAGCAGTAGGGAATGTGTGTGATGGTGTAGGGGTAACAATTACTATTCTAACTCCAGGTAGGTGCAGCAGTAGGGAAAGTGTGGGATGATGTAGGGGTAACAATTACTATTCTAACTCCAGGAAGGTGCAACAGTAGGGAAAGTGTGGGATGGTGTAGGGGTAACAATTACTATTCTAACTCCAGGAAGGTGCAGCAGTAGGGAAAGTGTGGGATGGTGTAAGGAGTAACAATTACTATTCTAACTCCAGGAAGGTGCAGCAATAGAGATAGTGTATTTACTTTTATAGACTAATTTATTTTTCTTCTCTTCTCTTCACAGATAATGTCTACTCTTGAAGCTGCAAAATATATTAAATCTAGGAAAGGGAACCATTTACTGAACCATGCAGGATACATATATAGTAAAGAAAGAATAAGTTTTCCTAGAAATCATTGGAGGTGTGTGCAATACTACTCTTCCCATTGCAGTGGCAGAGCGGTTACACTTGATAATTTAGTTGTAAAAACAACAGAACATAACCACTCTGCCTCTGCAATGGAGGTAGAAATAAGAGAAACATTAAATGAAATGAAAGCCATTGCAAGCACCTCCAATGATTCTACAGGATCCATTTTAAGAGAGGTTGCACAGCATGTCCCCAGTCATGTTGCTAGTAATATGCCTATAATTCCTAATTTGAGACAAATTATTCAAAGACAAAAGCAGGCAAGTAACATCCAATTAACTACACCACATACATTTTCTGATATTAGAATTCCACATGATCTTTCTATTTCTTTTGCTGATGAACCTTTCCTTCTGCATGATAACGAAAACCCTCAAAAACGAATTCTTATTTTTAGTACCCCACGTAACCTTGCTAAGTTAGAAAATAGTGAAATTTGGATGATGGATGGGACGTTTAAAAGTACACCCCATCCTTTCACTCAAATTTACACTATACATGCAAAAATTAACACTAATGTAATACCCTTAGTATATAGTTTGCTACCTGATAAGACTTCTGCAACACACTCTGAACTTTTATCAGTTATTAAAAATAAAACTTCCAAAAGTCCTAGGAAAATAATAGTAGATTTTGAATTGAGCATGATCAATGTGATCACTAAAACGTACATGGATACCCAAATTCAGGGATGTTTTTTCCATTTTTCCCAGGCATTCTGGCGTAAGTTACAAAAAACATCCCTAGTTGCAGAATACTGTCGAGATAGCAAACTACAGTTTGAATTAAAAAAATTAACAGCAATTTGTTTTGTTCCTCCCGATAGTGTGGACGAGTACTACACTGCTATTACAGAATCTGATTATTTTACAAGTAATGAAGAAAAATTGGCACCCATTTTAAATTATTTCGAAGACACATGGATTAGGCACCTAAGCAGATCGGGTCGCAGGAGGAAGCCACGATTCCATGTGGAGTGGTGGAACTGTTACACGAGCTGTTTAGAGGGAGAAGCGAAAACAAATAATGCCATTGAGGGATGGCATAACTCCTTCAACCATACAATTGGCAAACCGCATCCTAATTTCTACTCTTTCTTGGAAACTTTGAAGAAAGAGCAAAGTTTTCAAGAAATGAGACTTTCCCAAACACTAGCTGGTAGTCTAAACCCACGAGTAACTCTAAAAACAAAGGAAATGTCTGAGAGACTATTGGGTATTTTACAACAATTTACGTTGTGTGTGGCTCTAGACTACCTCGAAAATCTTGCTAACATTCTCTTTTTAAATATAGATATCTACTTACTTTCCTGCTTTGCATAAAATTTAAATAACCATTAATTACAATTGGCATACAAATTTTTCACAAACATTTTTTCCAAATTACTAGTCGGGTCTACTTATTTTTTACTCTTTCATTTGTAATCTCCTTTTTTTCCAAACAACCAAAGTATCAAAAACAAATTCCCTAGAATATCTTTCCCATTTTCCAATTATCAAATTCAAGATATTAATTACTGGTAAACATCCTTAATTACTACCACCAAAAAAGCCAAAATGTCTCTTCCTCTTCAAATATCCCAATGTCAAACCATGAAACGAAATGCTCAATGAAGCATAATCAACAGTAAAAATACATTCAATTTTTCAGAAATGCCGAAAAGGCAAAACGTTTTTTTTTTCTAAACAAAGTTTAAAATCGTTTCAATTTCAACCAAAGTGATTTAATGAACATTTTTTTACAAACTTTAATTAAAGTAACACTGAAACACGACTTTTTTTTTTTACAATTAACTTTCATCGATCCGACATAGGCATACACTAATGACATGAATGTGGACATGCTTATTTACATTTAAAACATCAATTAGTTATTCCGCAACCTCTCCTTATTCTTTATTTACTATATATGTATCAATTTTTAACTTTATATCTATAAATAAATGTAAAAAAGTTTCCTACCTGGACGCAGATCAGCTTCCTGCTGCTTCCTCCTCCGATGCTCTCCAAAATGGCGCCTTACGTTTACGTTCACGTCATGACGTCATCGCGTGCTGCAATGATAAAAAGGGACTATTTAATATATTTTTTCATTAAATATATGTTTTAAATTATTAATAAATAATGTGATATTTTTTAAAAATATGTACATTATGTTATAAAAAAGAATAAAACCTTAATGTTATTCCTATGCTTTTTTAAATAAAGAATTATTTTTTACACCTTCTTTGTTTATGTGTATTTATTATTAATTTGATATTTAAACATGTTATATATATATTATAATTTCTAAATTTACTAAATTTCATCCTTACCTCGACTCTACTTCCTTTTTTCTTCCAAACTTTACTTTTCGTCTTTTTTCACTCCTTCCTTTCTTGTTCCGCGGGTTGTATCTTCTTAAGCTGCCAAAATAAATGAAGGACAATTATTCTCATAGACTTCAATACAAAAGCGTGGGAATTTTTTGCAAGTTTGTTCTATTTTCCTTTTTCTTTTTTTTTTTATTATTAAAAGTAATCTTTTTTTTTTATTACTCAAATAATAATATTTAAATTATTTCTTATTTTAAATCATTAATTTTTTAATTATATATTTTTTTAATATTTAAATATATTTTGTTTTTTAAATAATCTTTTTAATATTAATATCTTGTATCAATACTACTTTTTTATTTTTTTTTTTATTTATTTATCCTACTTATATATATTTTGTTTATATTTATTATTAGTACATTAAAACTAAAAACTTTTTGTATTTTGTTTGATAGAGACCTAACATAATACATATAATAAATATGTGTTTCCCCCAAAAAATGTATTAATACATTTATTGTAATTATTTTTTTGTTGCTAATACTCAAGTATTTTACATTATCTTTATTATTTTTTAATACTCAAAAATTAGTCAATCATATTTTTAAATTATTAATATTATTACTTACATTTTAAATAAATACTCTATAAATACTCAATTATTAATCATTATTTATTTTAAAAATTCTTTAATTATTTTTTTTTTAAAATTAATATACTTGCGTTGTAAAGGTCTATGCGTTGTAAAAGTACTTACCATATAAAAGCATACGTTGTTAATGCATGCGTTGTAAAAGCTTTTGCGTTGTAAAAAATGCGTTGTAATAGCATTGCGTTGTAAAAGTTGCGTTGTAAAGGTTGTTTACCGCAGCAAACACCAGCAAAAAGGATGGTTGGAGAATCAACACTGAGGCAATGTACTAAGCATTGATGCTGTTAAATAGCCAGAATGTCTAACCTAAGTCAAAAAATAGCAAATAGACCAATCACAAAATATGTCAACACTGACAACATAGTATGCCTAATGAATCATGTACACATCTCCCTATTACATCTCATAGGTGATCAAGGATATGCTCTCTGCCCATGGATGATGACACCAATTCGAAATCCTACCACCCAGGCACAGAGGCATACAATGCTGCACATCGACGCACACGTGGGATCGTGGAGCGTACATTTGGCGTGCTCAAGTCACGTTTCCGTTGCCTGGACATTGCAGGTGGCAAACTGCTGTATAGCCCAGAAATGGTAAACAAAATAATAATAGCGTGTTGTGTATTGCACAACATTTGTGTCCGCACAAATGCTCCCTGGATCGAAGTGCCTGCAGCACCGGCCGATGACCAAGATGATGACGAAGATCAACGAGGTGGCCCACACACCACTGCCAATGCTGCTGGAATTGCCCGAAGGGACAGGATAATAAACAATTATTTCACTTGAGCACATCACATTGTGACTGACAAAATCAAAGACATGTATATGGAAAATTGCCTCAAGAACTGTTTGTGACAATAAACAAACTCAACACACATACCCTGTCTCCAAGTTACTTTATTGCATCAGTATATCACTATGAAATGTTTCCATTGTACAATAATTGCAAGTAAGAGTCCAAAATGAAAATCCTGGTGTGTATGTTTCATCATCACAGACAGTTAACAGGGTGTCAATGGTGCACAACTTGACTTTACAAGGAGTAAAATCTGGCACGCAATTCATCAATGGTTGTGTCAAATAGCATGCAAACCATGAATCACAGGGTGTACTTATCATTAAAAATTGAAACTTCATGGGTTTGTAAGTACAAATAATGAATTTCATGGTTAATTTGGTGTTAAAGTTTCAGGACAAATCTGAAAATTGGGCGTGGAATGTTGCTCAAATCTGTGAAGTGGGTGTTGCATGGGGCTCTAATCGGAAATATGGGTCCTAAATTGGGTGCGAATGTGAAATTAGGGTGTGAAATGGTGCCAAGCCTGAAAATATATCTCTGCATGCATCCAAGACATTGCATGAGCCACCAGCAGAGCTCACATGCACACCATCTCTGGACACCTTCAGGAAGACCGTCCAGACCGGTCTCTACTTTGAACAAATCAGCTCATTGGCAGTATGACCCAACAGGGTGCAGGCACTAACTACGGTCGTGCTTTGCAGAGCAGGAAGGCGAAAGTAAAGAGGTTAGAACGCCCCTGCGACTGGTTGGTGGCTGGTATGTGGGCCCATAGCCCCAACTAGTCAGTTTTTAAAGGTGTGTGTCCAGAGAAGGCGATCTTTGACCCCTTCTTGCCCTGATGAATTTGCCACAAATCAACTGGCAATGAAACATGTTGGCCGTCATTATTAAGGTATGCAACATGCTGTGTTTTTAAATAGGGGGATAGACTCCTAACCAGAATAAACAATTATTTGAGAGTCTAATACCCCTCCCCATTTTTTCCTGTCCTTGTTCGCACAGTTTATGTGTCTTTTTGTTTTCACACTACACCGTTTTGTGTTATGTGTTGTTTCACTGGACACTGCACAGTTTTTTCTTGAGAGAGAGTCACCAATGATGAAATTGACGTGGGCAAGCTGGTGAGAACCAACCAGTAGCTCCTCTGGTGGTGCGCACGTGAGGTACTCTCTCTCTCTTTACACATTTTTCACCTCTTCATCATCGAGGGTTTGTGTAGAGTTTTCCTATCTGTGGACTGACTTCACATTTCTTTCATTCTGACTTTACTGACTTATACAATTTTTAATTTTGTAGCATTCTGGATGGGGTGATTCTATATAATATAATGAGCATGGGTGGTTTGTGATAAAACACACTTCCTCCACTCATTCCAGAATAATAATAAATGTTTGCTACAGTGTGCCAGTACTTTTTGTGTTGAAAGTATGACCCACCAGACAAGAACTATCTGACCATCTCCATGCACCCCGTGTTGGACAAAGTCACATAAACACCCAGATGACTGGCTACATTGAAGAGAACTCCATCATGGACCACTCCCAGTCTTGTTTGGGTATCAAGCACAGCACCAAGAACGTACACCATGCTGACAATGCTTAAATATGCATGCCACTTGACCTGTGTCACATTGTGGACAACACATCCTACTACACCTCTATGCAGCCACAAACACCCTCTCACACACCACACCCCACATGCCAGACACCACCACAAGGGGATACGAGGAAAAGCCCTCTACTGGAGTACAACATGGAGCGTCACTAAGCCACACGTTTTGCTATATGCACATGTCCCCACTCACTGCCATTGCTAGACAGCACGGGGTAAGCATATCATCACACACAGACAACACACAGCTCATCCTCCCCCTCACGAACAACGCAGAAGACACAAAAGCCAGCTCCCAGGAATGAATGTCGGAACTAGCAGATTGGATGACACACCTCGGCATAAAGATCAACTGTGAGAAGACTGACCTCCTCATCTCCGCTCCATCCACATCCGCATGGGACAACCTCTGGTGGTTGACAGCCCTTGTGAGCCCGCCCTCACTGACAGACCATGCACGCAAGTTTGGCATCATCCCAAGTACACCATCATCCTGTCCAGACAGATCTACTCCATTTCATGCTACAGCTGTCTACAGACCGACCCTAATCCATCACAACGGATAACCCCAGGAAGCACAAAAATTGGCCCAAACGCACTCATTCACAGCAGACTGGACTACTGCAACAAAATCTACGCAGGGAGATACAAAACGCCACTACACAAGTTATAACACAGCCTGAAAGCTGGAGACACACCTGTCTTTAGAAACCCACATCCCAAACACAAGAGGCAACACATACAGAACATCCAATGTAGCACCAACAAGGAGAAAGTAAGCTGCTAACTACTCACACACACATTCAATTCACTACACATCATCAGCCACAAAGACATCCATGACAGAGTCAACCTCAACATCCCCAAGAGGAACTACTGCTCTGACAACCTTGCCCTTGCAGACTCGACCGGGATCGGCAAATCACAAGGCAGAGGGAGAGCTGCCCCCTACGCCGCAAGCAAAGCCATGGACGAGATGAAAGTCAAATTCCAACAATCTCACACCCAGCATGCTTACATGCGGAACAACAAAACATGTCTATTTGGATGAGGTGGAGCTGCACTCCTACTCCCCCACAGCGCTTTGGGAGCCGCACGTGTGAGTAGGGCACATCATGCCCACCCTTATTGTCGGATTTATATGCACACATACTCATCACCTACAGACCACCCCAGGGGAGTACTACCCTTACAATTCACATCTCTTTTTGTAATGAATGTCTGTGAAATTCGTATCAGCACAAGTCATGGAAAATGGATATGCATTGGCTTCCGGTATAGGGACCGGCAGTTTAATGGAAGGTTGGTACTCTACACCAGCAGTTAAAGTGATGTGGAATTAAAGATTTGGCTGAAGTATACAATCTTTGTGGTGGAGTGGGTTCTGGAGCGAAATATTGTATATTGTTGATGAGGGCAACTTGGCATTGATTTGGAGTGTTGCTAGTTCTTTGTGGACCTGTAATTCTAGAGCTGAGATGTTTGAACTACAACTCAAATACCATTGCAGCAGAGGGTTACGTGAGTTACTATGGTCTGATAATAGTTTCTGACCAAGTGATAGGATATCCTACGGAGGGCTCCGCTAAGCGACTTAAAGACACACACAAAAATAGACACTTGAGATTAGGCCTGGGCGGTGAACTTCGCTCCATTCGTGGAGTTTGCGGATCCTCAGATTGGAGGATAGCTAGTCTAAGAAGAATACAGAGCGTCCTCTCTCGTCCGGCAGACCTGTGATTGGCTGGAGGAAAAGTAGACTAAAACACATACAAAAAAAGACATTGGAGATTCAAATTGTTGATACCGGCATCGGATTGGAGGATAGCTAGTCGTAGTAGAATACAGGGTTTCCTTTCTGGTCCGTCGGACCTGTGATTGGCTTGAAGAAGAGTTAGAAATCATGTGACAGGATATCGTAGAGAGGGCTCTGCCTTTAAGTGACTTAGAGACTCCTGCACAAAAAAAGACACTTGAGGTTCAAATTGTTGATGTCAGCATTGGATTGGAGGATAGCTAGTCTTGGTATAATACAGGGTTTCCTCTCTGCTCGGGCGTTGCAGTGATTGGCCAGAATGAGGGTCTGAGCATAAATATGGGCGGTCGACATTCATTAATATATGCATAGATTTCGGCTTAGATGAAACAAGTGGTTGGTACTTCCATAAAATTGACCAGAGAGCGAACAGGTATCTTGGAAGGTTGTGATTGATTGAGAAACGGGTATAAATAAGGTAGGTTAGATAACCTGAAGGGTAGGTGTGAACTCATAAGACATCCAAACCAGGAAACAGAAAGTATGAACGTCAGTACTGGTAAGGATATTGCCCGGGGTAGATAGCCTAGATTAGTGATGGGAGGATATTTTGATGGTGTTTTTAAACCCATGGTTTGGTGAAAGTGAGGTCCAATACTGCATGGGGCTCAATTGTAATGGAGTAACGAGATTACTCTTTCTGAAAGGAATTCATGTAATAGAGTAATGGAAATTGATGTCTTTTTCATTACAAAAGGCATGGGGGTCCTTTAATTAATATATTTTTTTGATGAAGACAATTTTGACATTGAGGGTATTAAATAGGATACTGAATTAAATCATTTTGTTATCGATAAGATGGGAGCGCAACATGCCATCTAGTGGTACAAAATTGTATCTTTGTGGATTTATGAGACAACAACGGGAGCCTACACTGGGTGGAAGACAACATTGGGATATTGATTAAGTGAGTGATACAATTTTCGGGCCGGGGATTTTTACCTGGGAAAAAGGAGGACAATATAGATTATGTTTATCCACAAAAATAATTTTCTTAAACGGTGTGTTCTGGAATTGGGAGATTGGGGTTTGCAAGGATATCATGAGATTACCCGATCTCCATTTACAGGCCAAATGTCCTGATGGGATATTTGATGGGAAATTTGTGGGATGTTAGGCAACTGCTGGAATTATCTAATGAATTTGTGAATTTAATTATTTCGAGATTGTTATCTGATCTTTATACAGAGGGAAAATGTATGTGAATAATGGATCACAGGGTTTGGTAGGCCATCGGTACAACTTTGGTGACGGATTTAAGAATTTAATGGTTTTAAGAATTTATTAATTATGATTGTTTATGGACTATGACTGAGACTGGGATGGTGGAAATACCCAGTGAATGGATTATATTAGATTGTTTATAGTTAGGGAGTCTTGCTGGGATGTGTTTTAATGTTTTTGTGGGAAAATGGTGAATGGGTAGTGTAGTACAATTTGGATGTATTAAAACATCATTGGTGATATGTAAGTTTTACATTTTATACCCTGATGAAGTCCCACTGGAGCGAAACGCGTTGGCTGGGCTGAATGGATTGCTCTGTCAAATTGGCATTATTTAAATAAAATTGGATTCAAAGAAACTCGCAATACTTCTGAATAACTTTTATTCATCACATAATGACTACTTGATCTATTGCTGGAGAACAGTTTAACCATCCGTTAATTTTGTAACATAATTAAGCCCGGTTGGAGCCAGCATAGTTGCTCTACGCGGAACTCCACGGAGTTGGGAAAAAACTCAGTGGAGCTCCGCTCTGCGCCTACACCCCCCTCAATCAATATTTTTAAAAGAAATATAAAAAATTAAGGTAAATTAAACCCTCTTACATTTATAGCGGCTTCTCCGGCTGCCCTCCTTCTCCTCGCCATGGTCCTGCAGAATCCCCTATGTCAGACGTACATTGTGGCTGAGGACTGCGCTCGCATGCGCATTCCTACCATTATTATTATTTTTATTAGGGGAATCTTGTATAGCGCACAAATACCCCAACGGGGTGTCCCGGCGCTTCTGTGAAAGCTGATGCTGTGTCTGACTCAGTTGGTATCAACAGAAGAGAAAGGTTTTTAGAGCTCTCCGGAAGGGGAGCTCCTCCTGGATGGTCCGAATGGGCAAGGGTAGCTTGTTCCAGAGGGAAGAAGCACAGACTTGGAATGTTTTTCCCCCAGAACGGGCTTTTTTGAATCTGGGGGTAAATAGAAGATGTTTAGAGCTCGAGCGGAGAAGTCTGGTATTGCTGTATGGACGAAGGCAGGAGGATAAGTATGCGGAACCCTTTCCCTTGATAGCCCGATGAGCTAGGGTAAGTGCCTTAAATTCCGCCCTTTTATGAACCGGGAGCCAGTGCAGCCTATGTCGATGGGGAGTGATACGTTCACGAAGGGGAAGACCACCGACCAGGCGAACAGCTGCATTCTGGACTGACTGGAGGCGACGCTGGAGGCCCAAGGAGAGACCAAGGTACAGTCCATTGGCATAATCCAGATGGGAGGTGATTGGAGACTGCACGATAGTTTTCCTAGTATGGCTAGGGAGGAAGTTGATGAACTTTTTCATCATTCTCATCTTAAAGAAACAGGCCGAGGATACCGTCTGAATTTGTTTTTGGAAAGAGAGATTGGTATCCCAGATTACCCCGAGATTTTTAACTGAGTCTTTAGGTGAAGGAGGTGGACTCAGTTCCAGGGGCTACCATAAGTAAGGGTCCAGAGGCGAGGGCTGATGGAAAAATATAACCTCGGTTTTGCCGGCATTAAGCCGGAGGGAATTATTATCCATCCAGCTTGCGATGTTGCGGAGGCAGTTTTTCAGCGGATCAAAGGTAGATTGAGAAGGGGAGTCGAATGAGAACAATAGCTGTATATCATAAGCATAAGAAGTGGCCTTGATTCCAGATTGAGTGATGATCTCGATTCTCGGCCAGAGGGGAGAAATAAACATTGAACAGAAGTGGGCTCAGTGAAGAGCCCTGAGGGACTCCCCACCTGAGAGGGCGACAGTCCGAAGTAAATGGGGGTGTGAAAACTGCCTGTGTCCGATTGGACAGAAGGGAGGCAAACCATTCCAAGGCCTTGCCTTGTATGCCTTTTGCCTGCAGACGGTCAAGGAGGACGGGGTGGGAGACGGTGTCGAATGCTGCCGACAAGTCGAGCAGCACCAACACCGCTCTAGATCCCTCGTCCAACTTCCATCTGATGGCGTCAGACATCTCAATGAGGGCGGACTCGGTGCTATAACCAAACCTAAATCCGTGCTGTGAGTTGTGGAAGGCACCATTGGTTTCCAGGAAGCTAGCCAGTTGCCGCTGTACGAGTTTCTAAAGCACTTTAGCTGGAGCAGGGAGCAGGGAGATGGGACGGTAATTAGCAGGTTCGGTGGGGTCCGCATTTGCTTTTTTGAGTATAGGAACCAATCTGGCGTGCTTCCAGGAGTCGGGATAGATTCCTGTCTGGAGAGAGTCATTCCAAATTTCATTTAAGATGGGATTGAGCAGAGGGGCTAAGGATTTATACTGTTTTGCCGGCCAGGGGTCCAGCGGGGAACCAGATTTGCATTTAAGTAATTCTGCCAGCGAGTGTTCCGGTGTAATCACCTCAAAGTTAGAAAAGACCTGAGTGGAATTAGAACTAACTGAACAAGGTTCAAGATTGTCAGGATTAATCCTGCTAGGAAAGGAATTTTGAATAATGGCAATCTTGTCTTCAAAGTAATTAGATAACCTGTCGCAGAGAGCCTGGGACACCGGGGGTTGACACTTGAGGGCAAGAGGGTCAGTGAAGGTTCTGACGGTATTGAAAATAACTCTTGAGGATCCTTGTGCCCGGAAGATTTTCTCTTCTAGATAGGATCTTTTATGATCTATAATTTTCTTCCTATACTCTTTAAGGGCGGATTTGTATTTGAGTTTACTGTTTGGAGAGTAAGATCGTCTCCAACTTCTCTCAAGCTGTTTACAGGCCGATTTACAAATGCGAAGTTCATTCGAGAACCACAGTGCGGAGGGGGTGGCTCGTGAGGATTTAATAGGTCTAATAGGGGCTAAGAGATCAATAGCAGAAATGATCCAATGGTTGAAATTAGACAATCTAGTGTCTAAATCTGTAGCCTCCTCAGGGGCGGACTCTGAGAGATGAAGGGCTAAGTTCTCAGGGGAAATCATCCTCCAGTTACGACCCACTGAGTTGGACAGGGGTCTCGATCGTTCCTGATGGCAGAAGGAAATGGTAAAAGGGATCACATAGTGATCAGACCAGATTACAGGGATGGGGTCACTTGTAGAGGTATCTGTTAGATTAGTGCAAATAAGGTCCAAGGTGTGTCCTGCCTTATGCGTAGGACCGGAAATGATTTGGTTAAGCCCACCATCTGATAGGGTGGACAGGAAATTAACGATGGTGGGATCATCAGCATTGTCGATGTGAAGGTTGAAGTCCCCTATAAGGGTGAAATTAGCATAACAGGAGGAAGCTTGCAGGACATAATCAAGAAGGGCCGGGAGATGGGAGATTTTAGATTTGGGGGGGGCGGTAAACTAATAAACCTGAATAAGTACAATTAGCAGCTAGTTTGATACAAAAAGGTAGTGCCTCGATACACTCTATTTGGGAATAGGAGAAGGAAGAGATGGACCAGATAGATCTGTAGATAATGGCCACGCCTCCACCGGGGTGGATGTTTTGTCTATTGGCACACAAGATCTTGTAATCTGGCGGAATGGCAAGGCAAAGAGCGGGATTGGATTCTTCTCCTAACCAGGTTTCGGTGAGAAAAAGAAGGTCCCACTGATTGTCCTGTAACCATTGGGCTACATCTAAAGAGTGTTTCACGAGTGAACGACAGTTAATCAATCCAGCTTTAATGATAATATTCTTGGGGGCCGAGGAGTGTCGGGGGAGAGACTGTAAGAAATGACACGAAGGCGGAGAGGTGTTGTCTCTCGTTTGTACACAACAAGGTTTAAAAAGAAGTGACGGGGAATCGGAAAATGATATATGTGCATACGAACAGGATTTTATGTCAAGGCGAAGTAAGGCTTCCCTGCTGTAAGAGATGGTAGTGGAGAGGCAAGGCGAAGAAGAGATCTGACTCGTCACGGCCACGTCCGAGGCGCGGACGGGCGCAGACGGGCAGGACTCTGGCACGACTCCGGTGCGAGTCAAGCGCTCCCGCTGTGCGTGTTCGCTGCGCGAAGGCATGGACATCCCCTTTTATGCGCAACTAGAGCGCTGTGGATCCCACCCACACCCAAGATGGCCGCCGCTGTTCAGTGCCCGGGATCCAGCTCCACAGCATCAATGCTCGGCTGGGAGTGGCCCAGGGCAGCGGTAAAGAGGGGGAACGAGGTGAGCAATTCAAGCTTATTCAATCAAGCTATTTTACTAAAGTTGCAAAAGAGTAGAAAAAACGCCAATCTAGCAGTAAGTTCAAAGTAAAAGCAAGTAAAATCAGAGACAAAGCAAGAAACACAGCCTTCCGGCTTCCGCCTCAGGAGGGGCTCAGGCAGTCACACAATCAAGCGCTGGGCATACCGGGATCCCTTTTATGCGCAACTAGAGTGCTGTGGATCCCACCCACACCCAAGATGGCCGCCGCTGTTCAGTGCCCGGGAACCGGCTCCACAGCGTCAATGCTCGGCTGGGAGTGGCCCAGGGCAGGGGTAAATAGGGGGAACGAGGTGAGCAATTCAAGCTTATTCAATCAAGCTATTTTACTGAAAGTTGCAAAAGAGTAGAAAAAACGCCAATCTAGCAGTAAGTTCAAAGTAAAAGCAAGTAAAATCAGAGACAGCGCAAGAAACACAGCCTCCCGGCTTCCGCCTCAGGAGGGGCTCAGGCAGTCACACACAGTCGTACCATAATGTACGTCTGATCTAGGGGATTCTGCAGGACCAGGGCGAGGAGGTGTAGGGCAGCTGAAGATACCGCAATAAAGGTAAGTGTGTGTAATTTACCTTAATTTTGTTTTATTTAAAAAATATTTATTGAGGGGGGTGGAGGCAGGAAGGGTCAGGGGCTGAACTCCGCTCCGCTGTGGAGTCGAGGTTTTGCATAAACTTATTTTCACAGCAGAACGCGGAGTATGCAAAAATCTGCAAGCTCAGAGTTCTCTGCCCATGGTTACATATAATTCTGTATAGAATTGAGCGCACCTGTTCATTTCTTATTCCTTGACTTTGTGTTTGGGTGGCCTACTGAATTTGTATTAATTACATACCAGTGCACCATTTGGAGCCCACTTTGCCAGTGTGCTGTTTACTAGTAGAACAGGAAAACAATCCATCAGGGAATTACCCCATTGACCACCTGCCGAATGGAGTCTGCCTTATCTCTTCTTTTGAAATTCTGAGTCCTGTAAAACCCGGTTATTGGGGGCAATGTTTGGGTTCAGGCTTTTTACATATTGCAGGACTTCTGATTTCCCAAAGACGCTCCTCTGTAGTATTTTAAGAGTGGTTACATATTAAACATCCTGTGTTTTTTTTCTTTCATAATTTTTATTGAAGTTTTGGAGAAAAGCACATTAGTAATAACAGCAACACAATATCAATATTAAATAACAACCAGCAGAAAACAAAGAAGTGAAATAATTTAGAAAATTAAAAAGAGCAATACCAGTCGCTAAACACACTTATTATGTTTTTTAATTATGAAACGTGAAAGGGAGGAAAGAGGAAGAGGGGAAAGAGAGAAAAGAAGAGGGAAAGAGAGAAGAAAAAAAATTGTATAGTAACTAAGATAAAGGTGGGTGTGCAGGAAGATACAAAGTGAACGGTAGCCACAGTAGATCAGATTTAATTTTCTGAGACAATGAGAATGAAGAAACAGTAGCAATTCTATGTTCATCACAAATACAATTCCACCGTGTTAATATAGATAATTTAGAGGTGTCTTTCTAACAAGAGAGAATCACTTTAAATGCAAGAGCAATAAAAAGATCAAGTAACATAGGTTTAGGAGAAATATTGTCAAAATCTGGTGAATCAGTCTCGAGTAAAACATTTTACCTTGATAATGAAATATTACATTAAAATATTTCTACACATTTTGCCCAAATAGATTCCCAATATTTTCAACACATTGGAACAATAATATAATAGGAGAATTAAAGTCCCTGTGAAGGAAGAACAAGACCAGCATAAAGGAGAGGAAATGGGAGAGAACTTGGATATACATTCAGGAGTACTGAGAGCTCTGTCTGATACGAGCTGCTTTGGATGTTTTAAATAATTTAAGCCAAAATGTATCCCAAGCAGGGGTAGGAAGTGAAATGGATAAATCAACTTCCCACAGCAGCTCAATAGGTGTTTTGGCTATTTCAGGGATAGGTGACAATAATAAGTCAAGTCAAGTCAAGGAAAGCTTTATTCGGCTGTTTTTCAATACAGTCATAAAAGCACATAGTTATGATAAAATAGAGTTCAATTCATAATATTTACAACATTATACATATAAAAAAGAAACATATATCATACTCAGTTAAAAACATAGTACAAAGTTTACAAATTCATAATAAATGATTTCCTGATTTGTAGCACCTTTTTAAAAAACGTTGTTATTCTCCACGCTACGTGCTCACTTTCTAAAGGCTGGAGTGAGAGCATGGCCTGGCGGCACTGCCTAAGCCCTAGCTTAACATATTTT
The DNA here is from genome assembly GCF_964204655.1 of Triturus cristatus. Taxonomy (NCBI): domain Eukaryota; kingdom Metazoa; phylum Chordata; class Amphibia; order Caudata; family Salamandridae; genus Triturus; species Triturus cristatus. The sequence goes on from NC_140580.1 coordinate 1,000,617,335, forward strand.
AGAGAAATGCAGCCTTGGGTATAGAGCCATGAGAGATCTTGTGTAACGGTGTAAGGGAAGTAAGTGATAGAGTGGCTGAGGGAAAGTTATTAGTTGTTAAGACTGCAAAGAAGATGGTATTAAAAGATATGCCTAAAAAACGAACTTGGTAAATTATAATCAGATTGCAGTTGGGAAAAGGGAATAACAGAGTTATGTTGGACAAGCTGATAAATAAAGATAATACTCTTCTTCTACCAGTGTTTATAATAGATGGACTTGCGCTGAAATTTCATAAATTTGTTATACTAAATAGAGGAGGCTAGGAAACATTGACGAGAGTCAAAACCTGCAGAAAATACATTGTGTAACAATTGTTGAGAGTATTTTTCAATATAGGATTATTTGAGATAAATGTGCAATCAGACATACATAATGTTTTCAATTGAGAAATCCTTTAATAAAGAGTATTCACCAAATTCATGGGTTACATCAACAATGGTCTAATTAAACATGCAGAGTTATTTAATTTAAAATCAGGAAAACGGACACCACCCTTAATCTTGGGATGTTTGAGTTTAGTCAAAGCAATACAAGAATGTTTATTGTTCTATAGAAATTTAGTGTGGAGTGAATTAATTTGAGAGAAATAAGAAATGGGTATCTTAAAAGGTAAAACAGACAATGTATAAAGGACATGTGGAACAATAGTCATCTCAATATATCCAACCTTCCCCACCATGATAAGTGGAGAGGAGACCATGAGGAAAGTTATTTCTTGAGTGTGATTGTTAAAGCATTAACCCCTTCCCCACTCATGACGGAACCACTCTGTCATGAGCCACGGTCGCCGTGTGCTCATGACGGAGTGGTTCCCTAATTCCCCGCCTGTGCGGGCGATTAGCGCAGTGGGCGGAGTCATGACGGAACCACTCCGTCATGAGCACAGCTCAACCGCGGCTCATGACGGAGTGGTTCCGTCATGAGCACCGCGCCACCGCGCTGCCCCCAAACCCCCCCCCCAGCGCTGCGGCGGAATTCCCGCCGCAGCGAAAGGGTTAAACGTACAACTAATTGTGTTCAAAACGGTGGAGAAAAATCAAATTCCAAGATATTTTATTTTGATAGGGCACCAAGTAAAATTAATGTTGACAAACATATATTGATAACATGAAGAATTTAAGGGTGACATTTTGTTTTTGGAGAAGTTCAGTTAGTATCCGGAGATTCTAGAGTATAAATGAATTTCGTGTAAAAAAGGGAGATAAGGAGGAGAGGGGATTGTACATATAAAACAAAATATTATCAACATAAGCTGAAAGTTTTGTTTCAGTGGAATTATGTACAAAACCTGAGATGTGTGGGTTAACACAGATACATTCAAGCAAAGGTTCTATAATAGAACAAATAGCAAAGGGGAAAGAGGACATCCTTGCCGAGTACCTCTATGTAACTGAAAATATTGGGAAAAACATTCATTAACAAAAATACTAGCCCATGGAGCAGAGTATAATAATTATTAAATGAAATTAGGACAAAAACCATACCATTGAACAGTAGCAAACATAAATTGCCAGTTACTACTAGGCCTGGGCGGCAAATTCCGTTCCGCTCGCGGAATTTGCGGAATTTGCGTAATTTCGCGTTCCGCGGAGAACGCGAAATTGCTCACAAGTCCGCTTTCCGCGATTTCGCGAAATTTTTGCTTGTTCGTGTTCTCAAAATGCGTGTTCGCGAGATATTTCTCCCCGAGCACGCAAACAGCAATTGTGAACAGGAAAAAAGCATCGCGAACAAGCAATTCCGCGTGTTCGCGGAATTTCTGCATGTTCGCGGAGATTTTTTGCCGTTTCGCGGAGATTTGCGTAACGCAATTTCGCAAATTCCGCCCACCCCTAGTTAATACAATCCAAGGCCTTTCCGGTATCGAGAAACAATGCTGCTATAGGAGACTAATGTTTTTTACCAATAGCAATAACATTAGAAAACATTCTAGCATTATCAGTAGCCAGTCTGCCCTTAACAAAAATAGATTGATCGATGTTGACCAGTAACAGAACAATAGTCTCAAGACAAGACACAAGGATTTTGGCAAATATTTTGCGATCATAATTAGATGATAATTTTTACAAAGGGTGTGATCTTTATCAGGTTTGGAAATAAGGACGATCAAGGCTTCTAGAAAGGAATCAGTGGCCTTAGATTCTGCAAGAAAAGAGTTGAAAAGTTCAAGTGGTTTAGGAGGAAAAATGGAGGACAAAGTGAAAAAAAGTTCAACAGAAAGGCCATCAGGATCAGGAGCCTTGGCTTTTTTTTAAGGATCTGATGGCATCTGTTATTTCCTGGAGAGTTATCTCAAGTTGTAATAGATCAAATTTATCAGGTGAAGATGGGGGATTAGGTAGGCCACTAAAAAAGGTGGGCATATTTTGTTCTCAGGGTTAGTGTCATCAGAGTAAAATGACTGGTAATATTCTTGAACATTGGTCAAAATATCTGCATCAGAATACAACATTTTGTTGGTATGTTCATTTAGAATGGGACCAATATTTTTATGTACAGATTTGATTTTTAAGAAATGGCCAACATTTTGCCCGCCTTGTTCTGACCTCCGTGATACTTAGATTTAACATTAAGGAGAATATTGCAGGTATCAATGGTGGCAAGTTTGTCAAGAGCAGACCTGTTTTTATTTAACTCATGTAGTACAGAAGTGGATGTAGATGAAAAGTAAGTATACTCCAATGTTTTGAGTTGTTGTAATAAAGTAGTATATTTGGCATGGTTGTCTTTTTTTCTTCCTTGCTGCGTATTGTATAGTGAAGGCACGAAAAGAGGCCTTGAAGGCATCCCAAGTGTTAGGAACAGATGTGTCCAAAGGTTGATTGGTTTAAAAAAACAAAACTCTTTAATAAAGGTATTAGCTTCATATAAAAAGTTATTGTTGGATAGGAGAGATTTATCAAATTTCCATCAAATAGTTTTAAAATTGTTCAGAGATAAGTCAAATGAAGAAAAAACAGGAACATGGTCAGAAATAAATAGAGAGCCAATCTCTGAGGATTGGATGGATGGAAGTAAAGCTTTACTAACAAAAATGTAATCAATTCTCGAATGATTATGGAGAACATTGGAGAAAACCATGAGTTGAAAAGAATCAGGATTACAAGTTTTCCAAACCACAAATAATGGACGGGTGGTAATGGCAGATTGAAATGCTTTGTGAGATTTGTCGGGATTAAATTTATATTTAGATTGTCTGTCAGTAAATGGGTCTAACCACTGATTAAAACCTCCTGCAACAATAATGTTAGGATTGTCAACAGAGGCTAATAAAATCTTGATGTTGTTCCAGAAATCTGGGTCCGGTTTAACTGGACCATTAATGTAAAAAAAAAAATGTCCCTATTATGAATGATTACCTTAGCCATTACCCATCGTCCATCACGGTCCAGCTCGAACTGCCAAGTGAAGTCTTCCAGATGATGAAATGAAGATGGATTAAACCCAGATCTGTGACTGGGGGTGAGTTTTTGAAAAGTTACAGGGCTCCATCCATTATTTCCTCGTATTTGCTTTGTTCTCCCTAAGATGGCAGGGTATGCCGAGACGTGGGTCCCTTGCTCACTTTACCACTGGACTCAAGCAAGCCTGGCTGATGAGGGGTGTTACCCCAAAACAGTTCCCAGGATGCTTTTTTCCAGTCCAGTCCAGGGAAGACCTGGCTTGGCAGTTTGGGCTGGACTGTTCTAATAAGGAAAACGGTCAAGACTTATTTGCATATGGCTGGGTTTGAACTGGGGTGGCGAAGTGAGCTAAAGAATGATGATGGATTCAACCCAGATCTGTGACGGGGGTGAGTGTCTGAAAAGTTTCAGCGCTCCGTCCATTATCTCCTTGTGTTTGCTTTGTTCACCCTAAGTTGGCAGGGTATACCCCGACGTGGGTCTCTTGCTCACTTTGCCACTGGACTCAAGCTAGCCTGGCTCATAAGGGATGTTACCCTGAAACCGGTCGCAAGATGCTTATTTCCTGTCCAGGGAAGACCTGGCTTGGCAGTTAGGGCTGGACTGTTCCCATATGGAACAGGGTCAAGACTGATTTGCATATGGCTGGGTTTGAACTGGGGTGGTGAAGTGAGCTAAAGAATGATGATGGATTCAACCCAGATCTGTGACTGGGGTGAGGGTCTGAAAAGTTTCAGCGCTCTGTCCATTATCTCCTTGTGTTTGCTTTGTTCGCCCTAAGTTGGCAGGGTATACCCCGACGTGGGTCCCTTGCTCACTTTGACACTGTACTTAAGCTAGCCTGGTTGACATGGGGTGTTACCCCGAAACCAGTCCCAGGATGATTATTTCCTGCCCAGGGAAGTCCTGGCTTGGCAGTTTGGGCTGGACTGTTCCTATAAGAAACAGGGTCAAGACTGATTTTCATATGGTTGGGTTTGAACTGGGGCGGCAAAGTGAGCTAAAGAACAATGATGGATTCAGACCAGATCTGTGACTGGGGGTGAGTGTCTGCAACATTACAGCGCTCTGTCCATTATCTCCTTGTGTTTGCTGTGTTCGCCCTAAGTTGCCATGGTATACCCAGACGTGGGTCCCTTGCTCACTTTTCCACTGGAATCAAGCTAACCTTGCTGATGAGGGGTGTTACCCCAAAACTGGTCCCAGTATGCTTGTTTCCTGTTCAGGGAAGACCTGGCTTGTCAGTTCGGGCTGGGCTGTTAAGGAACAGGGTTAAGACTGATTTGCATATGGCTGGATTTGAACTGGAGTGGTGAAGTGAGCTAAAGAACAATGATGAATTCAACCCAGATCAGTAACTGGGAGTGAGTGTCTGAAAAGGTTCAGCGCTCCATCCATTATGTTCCTGTGTTTGCTGGGTAAAAGAGATATGCATGGGACGCAACAGCACCAAGAGCAAGAAGCGAGGCAGAGGGAGAGAATATAAGATATGAAGGAGATTACAGCCATGTAGAAATATTACAGAAAGAGGTAGAAAGAATTATTAGTAGAATGTGAGAATAACAAAAATTAGAACTAGAGTTAGAATATGTTAGGAACTCTGGGAAGAAGATTCCACAGAGTGAGATACTTTGGAAAAAAATATTTTAAATTGACAGGACCGTCAAAGGAGCGTATAATGTCCTCATGAGCAATTTTACATAAACAAGGATGCAAAATGCCATAATTAATATGTAATTGTCTCATTAGTGGACAAAGAGCACAAAATTCTTTCTTTCTGGCATTGGTGATATTAGAGAGATATTAAGAGGTATAAATGGCGTGACTAGACTACAAAAGACGACATTTTACTTTTGCAGCCTTCAACAGACGGATGAGATCTGTAAACTCCAAAAATAATATTATAATTCCTCTGGGCCCGATTCACAGAACTAACTTAAGACAAAATCCTAAACTTACTACCATTTTCGTATTCACAGAAGGCACTTACTCATTTTGGTATTCACAGAAGACACTTACTCACTTCGGTATTCACAGAAGTTAGGAGTCCTAACTTTAGTACTCCTAAATGCCTTCTGTGAATACCGAAAGTATTACAATTAGGATTTTTCTCAGTTTAGGAGTCCTAAAGTTAGGACTCCTAACTTTACTACTACTAAACTGAGAAAAATCCTAATTTTAAGGCTTTCGGTATTCACAGAAGTCATTTAGGAGTCCTAAAGTTAGGAGTCCTAACTTTACTACTACTAAATAGAGAAAAATCCTTATTTTAAAGGCTTTCGGTATTCACAGAAGGCATTTAGGAGTCCTAAAGTTAGTAGTCCTAACTATACTACTACTAAACTGAGAAAAATCCTAATTTTAAGACTTTCGGTATTCACAGAAGGCATTTAGGAGTCCTAAAGTTAGGACTCCTAACTTCTGTGAATACCGAAATGAGTAAGTGCCTTCTGTGAATACCAAAATGAGTAAGTGCCTTCTGTGAATACCAAAATGGTAGTAAGTTTAGGATTTTGTCTTAAGTTAGTTCTGTGAATCGGGCCCTCTGAGTCTGGCAGAATGAGGTTGTAAATGATCAATACAATGTGCATTCTACGATAACTTCGATGACCAAGACCAAGGCACCGTCCACCGACAACACCACCCAGCAGACCCTCCTCACCTGGACCCCTTTCACCACAGAAGACAGCGCAAAGACTATGAAGAGCATCCACTCCGGAGCACCTACTGAACACTGCACACTTCACATCTTCCCCAGGGCCACCTCAGCCATTGCACCAGAACTGTGAAGGACAATAAACTGCACCCTAGAAACAGGGATGTTTCCCGATGACTGAAAAGTGGAAACATGCAGAAGTCAAACCCTTCCTCAAGAAGCCCTCCGCAGACACGACAGACCTCAAGAATTACAGGCTCATCTCTCTCCTCCCATTTGCCGCCAAAGTCATTGAGAAAATCGTCAACACCCAGCTAACGCACTTCATAGAAACGAACAACATCATCGACTCATCTCAATCCGGATTCTGCAGTAACTACAGACCGAGACTGCCCTCCTAGCCACAACCGACAACATCCGCATCCTCCTCAATCAAGGCCACACTACAGCCCTCATTCTACTAGACCTGACGCTGACATACAGAGAACTGAGTTAGTCTGGATCTGCTCTTTCCTCTCCGGCAGAACATAAATAATAAGACTACCGCCCTTCCTCTCTGAACTCACAGAGATCAGATGCGGAGTACCCCAAGGATCCCTCCTCAGCCCCAAGTTCTTCAACATCTACATGGTCCCGCTTGCAGCCATCGTCAGAAAACACAGACTCAGCATAGTATCATATGCAGACGACACCCAGCTCATCCTCTCCCTCAACAAGGAACTCGACAACACCAGGCACCGTTTCTAGGAAGGAATGAAGGACATTGCATCCTGGATGAGCAGCAGCTGCCTGAAGCTCAACTCGGAGACCCATGCACTCATCACCAGCAGGCTGACTGGGAACATGGCGGCTGGTTAGACTGGCCGTGAGCTCTCCCCGCAATCCTCTGGACCATGCTGGATGTATAGGAAAGTGCCCTGAGCCGTCTACTGTAAGGGCTCCTCTGCTGTAAAACGCTTCTCTACTGTGCACCTTGCTAGTCACGGCCATGACCTCGGCGCACTCGGTGCTGCTGCCTCTGGCGTTTCTTGCTTAAAGGTCGGACGGCGCAGGGCAGCGGCTTTCGGCTTCACCGGGGCTGGGAAGAGACGCAGGCGCGTGCTCTCTGACCGCACCTCCCAACTTCGGCGTGCTTTGCGTTCTAGGCATTTCCCTCTGCATGGAGCAGTGCACAGCGGCTTCCAGGTTTCAGTAAGGAGATGCAGGCGTTAGTGTCTTGCGTTTCGCCTTGCTAGCTTCTAGGCTGGTGGGTGTTTTTGGCCTCGGCTTTCTCTCCAGTGGACTCTCCTGTGGGCTATACCTCTCCTGTGAACTAAACCTCACCGTGGTGGAACTCATGGATCTTGTGTTTAGCAGTCAGTGGGGGTAAGCTGTTACCGGTTACCTGTTTTTGCTTTATCCTTATTGTTTTGATCCATCTTTGATTTACCCCTTTGTTTATTCCTGGTCATAACTGCGCGAAGTGTATGTACTGTGGGCGCTGGGCAGTCGTAGATAAGAGACAATAACTAGGAGGCAGCCTGGCTGGGGGGAGTATCGGGTCAACCCCTTGTGGCTCTGGGGGTCGACCGTCTCAAGTTGCATATGGCGTCGCTGTGAAGAGGCAGGCAGCTGCTAGGATTTCCTTTCGAGGAACCTTGGGGAGAATTTGCTGTAACTGACTGCCCCAAGAAATACGGACCAATGGCTTAATAAAAGGAACTGAGAAGGAGGCTTGGGCTGACGTAGAGCTGAAATCTTTAAACCTCCTAGAAGCTGGGTGGGGAAGTTACCTTATTACGAAGTCTGTCTCTATTAATTTGCATTTATCAGTTGTCACCACTGTCCTATCCTCGGTCTCGCGCATGAGCCCTAGATGTCTCAAAGTAGCGCCTATTAGCAATCTGACCTTGATACAACATACCCCTCGGAAGAGTGGAGCAGAAAGAGGCAAAAGTAAACAAGAGGGTTTGGGGGTTACGCACAGGCCAGCCACAGTTCCTCCCATAGTAGTAGCTAGTCCACGGTTATACCAGCGCAGACTATGCTGCCTCAACAGAAGAGAAGGGGGGAGGCCCCTAGCCGATATACCCTAAGAAATACATTCTTTGGAGCCGGAAAATTTTCAGATATCCCTACTGGGGTTCTGCCAATTTCTGGGGTTGGAAGAGCGTTTGTAAATAAAACGAAGAAGAATGCTGGGGGTAAGACTTCTATTATTTCTGACTTATCTTATTCCTCTTCTATATCCCCTCCGACATGGCCGTGGAAAGACCCCATTCAATTGAAAATAACCCCCTCCCTTAGATTTTTCTTTAAGGTGCTCCCGTCAGATCAGCAAACCCATCAAGCAAATATTCCTCAGTTAGAAAGGCAGCTCTCATCTCAACCTGCGCCTCGTACCTGGTTTCTTGCAGACCCCAAAATGGCCAATACCGGTGAAGGAGAAGTTACTGTGATTGTGCAGGAAACTGATTTGAATTTTCCAATCCCAAATAAATATCAAATCTTAAATGTCGGGTTGGAAGATCAGGCTATGAGTAAGTTCCTCAGGCCTCCAAGCAGTTATCTCCTGATATTAATCCGGATAATCAGCTTGATTTGAATAGTTCCAACCAGTACAACCAGTTGGAATTGATGAAGATGCTAGGGAACCTTACCTCAGAGATCAGGAGTAAATTTTCTATATAGGAAAGGAATCAGGCAAAAATCAAGGACACTTGCTAAGCGTTGGAGGTGAAAGTCTCTGCTATCACGGAGAGAATCTGTTTGATGGAAGCTTCTGTTGAGGCTCTAAATAAGGAAGTAGAAGCAAATCGAGCTGAAACCCAAACGCTAAAAAGTGGTGAAAAATCTATGATGGGCAAAATTAAAGCCTTAGAAAACAACAGCAGGCGTAACAACATCAAAGTGCTTAATGTCCCAGAAGGTCTGGAGGACGATAATATCAAAAGCTTCTTTATAGGTCTGTTAAAAGAGTTTATTCTGACTATTGTCTCCCTAGACTTAGAAGCTGATATTTAGAGAATCCATAGGGATCCATTAAAAAAAATACTAATAGAACATCTGCCAGAAGAATTTTGGTAAACTTTAAAACATTCCTTCTGAAAGAGCGGATCGGAAGCACTCAAAGCTGGCTCCTATACCAAGGGCAACTGGTCTTTCCGAATCAGGTTTGACTTGTCCAGAATTACCCGAGACAGACAATGGGAACTGGGGAAGTTTATTCCGACTTTAAGATCATTAGGGGCGACAGCACAATTGAGATTCTCTGCTCTGTTAAAAGTAATGTGAAACAAAAAAATGACCAACTTTAGAGATCTGAAGGAAGTGGGAACTTTTATAGAACAAATAAAGGCTCAGGGTCGAATCTGATTTTTGAGGTGTAATATAGTGTAATATATACTTTTTTTTTTGGAGGAGAGGGGAGGGAGCTTGACTGGGTGAATTTTCATCAAGCCCAGACCAATGTTAAGGAGGGTTCCCATGGGGGGAGGGGAGGGCACAGCTCGGGGTAGCTATTTTTTTATTTCTTTTTTTACTGGGTGGGGAGCAAAATAGGGAAAAAGAAAAAAAAGTCCTCATTTTTCAAATAGACAAGATAACACAAATAAAAGTGGGTGGATCTGTAAACAACGTATCCTACTGGCACTCTCTCTTTAACTGCAATTAAATTCCTAACGTGGAATGTTAATGGTCTAAGGATCTTAAGTAGACAGAGGAGAATCCTCCAATATCTGAGCCAATCTGAGTCCGAAATGATCATCCTTCAAGAGACTAATTTAACATGTGAGGAATGAAAAAGCATCTGTGATAAGCAGAGATGGATTAACTTCTCCTGCCACAAAACACAAACTTGGTATACCAAAGGAGTAGCTGTTATTATTAAACATGCAGCCAGAGCTACTTTAGGTGAGGTTAAGGTGGACTCTAACGGGCGTTGGGTCATTTGTGATGTTAAAATTCAAAAGGAGTGGTATACTATAGTTGGTTACTATGGACCCAATATAGACAATGAGACCCCCTTAAACGTAATCCATAATCACTTGATTCAATATAACTATCCTATTATAATGGGGGGAGATTTTAACATCCTTTTGAACCCAGTTCTAAATAGGTCTAGCGGGGGAAAAGTAGTTACTTCAAAAATGGGTTCGTTTATAAAAGTATTAATGAGGGACTTAGGTCTAATAGATATTTGGAGAGAAAAACACAAGGGTTTGAGTGCATCGTCAGATTTTACTTTCCACAATAAAAAATACGGTCATTCTTCCCATATTGATTACTTCTTGATTGACTTAACACTGTTTTAAAAAAAAAATCATTTATTAGGACTTCAGAACAAACAAGATATTACAAATTATTAGGCCTGGGCAGTAAATTCCGCTCCGCTCGCGGAATTTGCGGAATTTCGGTAATTTCGCGTTCTGCGGAGAACGCGAAATTGCCCAAAATTCTGCTTTCCGCGACTTCGCGAAATTTTTTCTTGTTCGCGTTCTCAAAATGCGTGTTCGCGAGATATTTCTCCCCGAGCACGCAAACAGCAACTGTGAACAGGAAAAAAGTATCGCGAACAAGCAATTCCGCGTGTTCGCGGAATTTCTGCATGTTCGCGGAGATTTTTTACCGTTTCGCGGAGATTTGCGTAACGCGGTTACGCAAATTCCGCCCACCCCTACAAATTATATTATTATTATTATTATTATTATTATTATTATTATTATTATTTATTTTTGTAAAGCGCATAGTCACCAAGAAGTATCCCAGCGCTAGGAACCCTAATTCAACAGTTCGGCGGTACCGGTACAGTGCAGAGGTGGGGGGGGGGGGGGGGCGGATGGGAAAAACAAAGACTCCGATTCGTGGGGGGACTTAAGACCTTAGGGAAAGAGATGAGTTTTTAACTGCTTCCTGAAGGGCAGGTATTGCGATTCTAGTCTCAGGTAGCGGGGGAGCGAATTCCAGAGGCGTGCCGCTTGGACCGAGAAACGTCTTCCTCCAGATCGGGCTTTCTTGAATCTGGGGGTGTTGATGAGGTTTTCTGAGTCTGAGCGTAGGGATCTTGTAGTTTTATAACGGGTGATGAATTTGTTAAGGATCGGGGGGCCTTGATTATGTAGTGATTTATGGACTAGGCATAGAGCCTTGAATTTGACTCGCTCCCTTATGGGGAGCCAATGAAGAAGTTTGAGAGCAGGTTTAGCAGAGGTTCTGGCAGGGGTATTTGTGATAATCCGGGCAGCGGTGTTCTGGATTCTCTGAAGCTTGTTGAGAGTCGCTTCCGGAGCGCCCAGATAGAGCACGTTGCTGTAATCAAGCCTTGAAACTATTAGGCCTTGGATTAAGAGTTTTTGGGAATTGGAGGGTAGCAGGGGCAGGACTTTCCTCAGAGATTTCAGGAGACTAAAACAGGTCCCGGCGACCTTCTTTGCCTGTATAGTGAATGAGAGGTCAGTATCAATCCACACGCCCAAACTTTTTACCTCTGTTTTTGGGTCAGGGGGGGGACCCAGACAAGCTGGCCAGATGTTAGGGGAGAGTGAGATACCTTTTGGGCCAAGGAGGAGGACCTCCGTTTTTGTCCCATTTAATTTTAAGGATGACCTATTCATCCAGTGGTGGACCTGCGTGAGGCAGTTGTATAGGTCAGCTGATTGTTGTCTGGGGTGGGACAAGGACACCACTAATTGCGTGTCGTCAGCATAGCTGATAACACTCACTCCGAATGGGGTGATGACCTCCTCCACTGTGGACATATAGATATTAAATAGTGTGGGACTCAGGGAGGAGCCCTGAGGCACACCACATTGGAGGGGCATTTCAGAGGAGCGGGCATTCTTCTCCCAGATCTGGTAGGTCCGTAGGGCCAAGAAGGATGAAAGCCAGGACAGGGCTGTGCCTTCCACACCAACTCCTTTGAGTCTATCAATAAGGAGTTGGTGGTTCACGGTGTCGAACGCCGCACTTAGGTCGAGGAGGATCACTGCCACTGATCCTCCTCCATCCAGTAGTGCTCTGGCCTCCTCCACCGCAGCCAGGAGGGCGATGTCCGTGCCCTGCCCTGGTCGGAAGCCCGTCTGGGAACTTTTTAACCTGTTATTGGCCTCCAGAAACTGCGATAGTTTCCTATTTATCAGTTTTTCAGCAATTTTGCTGACTCCTGGGAGTAAGGAGATGGGCCTGTAATTAGCCAGAATTTCAGGGTCGAGAGTGGGTTTCTTCAATAGTGCTTTTACGACGGCCATCTTCCAACTCGGGGGTACAACTCCTTGCTGGAGTGAAGTGTTGATCAGATGAGTAAGAGAGGGGAGGATTGTAGGAGCTACCTCCTTGAGGATTCGGATTGGAGCGGGGTCCTTAGGAGATCCGCTCTTCAAAGACTTAAGCGTGTTACTTACCTCTTCTGTTGTAACTTGGCCCCACGAAGTGAGACAAGTGGGTAATGTGGGACAGTGGAGAACGTTATCTTCACACGGATTAGCAGGGGGAATTGAGTCCAGAATTGTTTGGATTTTCTCGTGAAAGAAATTAGCCAGCCGCTGGCATTTCTCCCGCTCGGCTTTAGGATCGGACAGGTATCCTGGTCTTTGTTCTGGGGTTTTTATAAGCTCTCTAAGGATAACATATGATTCCTTGCTGGAGCATCCCGCTTTCTCTATTCTTTCCTGGAAGAACGTGCTTTTCGTTTTCCGGATGGCGGTTTTATAGGAAAGGAGAGAAGTAGAGTAGATGTTTTTATTAATTACTGATTTATCTCTTCTCCAGGAGCGCTCTGTTCTTTTGCACTCCTGGCGCAGAGCTTTAAGCTCTGGGGTGTACCATAGGGCAGAAGGTAGTCTTCTAGGATGTTTGAGGGTCGCAGTTTTTGGGAGTAGAGTGTCTAGGGATGAGGTGATCCACTCATTAAACTGTTTGTCCACCGTGGTAGGGTCGGAAGAGAACTCAGGGATGGAGTCTTTAAGAGTGGCGGCCCATTCTACAGGTGATAGTTTGTGCCATCGACGGTCGATTACCCGAATTTTAGAGGTTCGGGGGTACGAAGTGGGAATTTCCCAGGTGAAAGGGACCAGAAAATGGTCCGTCCATGGGAGGGTCACAGGTGACTTGGTGGTGATGGTAGCTATATTGGTGAGGATGGGGTCCAGTAGATGTCCCTTCTCATGGGTGGGCTCGTTGTTCACCAACCGGATATTTAGTGGAGTTAGGTCTTGCCGGAGGTCATAAGCTGACCGATCCGATGGATCCGTGAAGTGGAAGTTTATATCGCCTAACATCAGGAAATTGGATGTAGACGAAGCTAACTGTGATACCGATTCAATGACGGCATTAATAAAATTCCCAGGAGCACCTGGGGGGCGGTAGATCAACAATCCTGCCAGGGAATGAGCTGGAGAGGTTTGGATAGAGAATTCACAGCTCTCACAATCCTCAATGACGGCGTTAGAGATTCTACAGGTAAATTGTTCCCTGAGAATTATAGCTATCCCCCCTCCTCTCCCTGTTGGTCTGTGTAGAGCTTGGGAGAGATAGCCTGTGGGTAGGGCCGTGACGATGTCTGGGTCGGTGCTATCTGACAGCCATGTTTCCGTTAGAAACAGTATGTCGAGATCGTGATCTTGGATTAAAAAATTCAATTCGATAGCATGTTTCGGGAGAGACCGGCAGTTAAGAAGTCCCATCTTAACTGTGGGTTTTGTCAAGGTCAGGGGGGTCGGTTTACAGCGCGAACACTTCGTGAATGTGTTACCTTCGATATGCGTGTGGTAACAGGCCAGGTTTTCTTTAGGTTGTAGGGCGCGTAGAGCGTCTCCCGTATACATCAAACGATCTTGGGGGCCATCTGGCAGAGTCCCTGGGCCTGGGGCCGTCTGGGCCCGGACGGGCCCAGACGGGCTTGCCTTTGGCGCGCCTTCGGCGCGCTGACGGCGCGCCCGCTGCGCCCGTCCGCTGCGCTCCCTGAACTGACACATGATTTATGGACGGGAATTGAGTTGGTCGGAGGTGGGCGTGGCCTCCCGGAGGGGGCGTGTCCTAGTCTCCTCGTTGCCGTTAATGGCGGCTTGCGCGTGGGTCCTGGGTGAACACAGCGATTAGATCAGCTGCTTGCCAGTGCCACAGGTGAGTGCAGGGGGAGGGGTGCAAGGTGATTTTTTAAAAAGTACACAGATACAATAAATTTTAAAAATGACAATCAGGTTGCATAAGCGTCGCTCCCGGCTTTCGCCTCAGGAGAATTGGGTTCAAGTGCAGCTCTCGCGTTCAGAGCGCGCTTTTAACTGTTTTTTCTTGGTCGGAGGTGGGCGTGGCCTCCCGGAGGGGGCGTGTCCTAGTCTCCTCGTTGCCGTTAATGGCGGCTTGCGCGTGGGTCCTGGGTGAACACAGCGATTAGATCAGCTGCTTGCCAGTGCCACAGGTGAGTGCAGGGGGAGGGGTGCAAGGTGATTTTTTAAAAAGTACACAGATACAATAAATTTTAAAAATGACAATCAGGTTGCATAAGCGTCGCTCCCGGCTTTCGCCTCAGGAGAATTGGGTTCAAGTGCAGCTCTCGCGTTCAGAGCGCGCTTTTAACTGTTTTTTCTTGGTCGGAGGTGGGCGTGGCCTCCCGGAGGGGGCGTGTCCTAGTCTCCTCGTTGCCGTTAATGGCGGCTTGCGCGTGGGTCCTGGGTGAACACAGCGATTAGATCAGCTGCTTGCCAGTGCCACAGGTGAGTGCAGGGGGAGGGGTGCAAGGTGATTTTTTAAAAAGTACACAGATACAATAAATTTTAAAAATGACAATCAGGTTGCATAAGCGTCGCTCCCGGCTTTCGCCTCAGGAGAATTGGGTTCAAGTGCAGCTCTCGCGTTCAGAGCGCGCTTTTAACTGTTTTTTCTTGGTCGGAGGTGGGCGTGGCCTCCCGGAGGGGGCGTGTCCTAGTCTCCTCGTTGCCGTTAATGGCGGCTTGCGCGTGGGTCCTGGGTGAACACAGCGATTAGATCAGCTGCTTGCCAGTGCCACAGGTGAGTGCAGGGGGAGGGGTGCAAGGTGATTTTTTAAAAAGTACACAGATACAATAAATTTTAAAAATGACAATCAGGTTGCATAAGCGTCGCTCCCGGCTTCCGCCTCAGGAGAATTGGGTTCAAGTGCAGCTCTCGCGTTCAGAGCGCGCTTTTAACTGTTTTTTCTTGGTCGGAGGTGGGCGTGGCCTCCCGGAGGGGGCGTGTCCTAGTCTCCTCGTTGCCGTTAATGGCGGCTTGCGCGTGGGTCCTGGGTGAACACAGCGATTAGATCAGCTGCTTGCCAGTGCCACAGGTGAGTGCAGGGGGAGGGGTGCAAGGTGATTTTTTAAAAAGTACACAGATACAATAAATTTTAAAAATGACAATCAGGTTGCATAAGCGTCGCTCCCGGCTTTCGCCTCAGGAGAATTGGGTTCAAGTGCAGCTCTCGCGTTCAGAGCGCGCTTTTAACTGTTTTTTCTTGGTCGGAGGTGGGCGTGGCCTCCCGGAGGGGGCGTGTCCTAGTCTCCTCGTTGCCGTTAATGGCGGCTTGCGCGTGGGTCCTGGGTGAACACAGCGATTAGATCAGCTGCTTGCCAGTGCCACAGGTGAGTGCAGGGGGAGGGGTGCAAGGTGATTTTTTAAAAAGTACACAGATACAATAAATTTTAAAAATGACAATCAGGTTGCATAAGCGTCGCTCCCGGCTTTCGCCTCAGGAGAATTGGGTTCACCAAAAATAACTGAAGTCCGTATTTATAGATAAATGTATCTGCCCACCCCCCACCCAGGCGGATCCAGACAAAACAATACAATACAGAGAAGAAAAAAAAAGGGTTATTTGCACGACAAAAGACATACGATTGGGACCTAGATTACCCTAGCATGCCACAGGGTAAAATGTCTATTAATCCTCATCGTTATTTATCCATCTGGTTAAGCGTTCCCAAATCTTTAATCCCCTAGCCCTGATTCCCCTTCTTCTAAATACCAAGGTCTCCCGTTTATAAATAGAAAGTAATTTACCAAACCAAGCATGTATAGAAGGAGGATTCTGATCAAGCCAAACACTGATAAGACATAGCCGGAATACTGTCATTGTTATGTAGACCAATTTCCAATCGGATTCCTCCATTTCCTGATTGCTAATCCCTAATAATATAACCTGGGGGGAAAGTGCGACAGAGTATCCCAATATAGAATCAAGGCGTTGACCAATTTCAGTCAGCAGTTGGAAAAGTCGAGGGCAGGTGGCAAATATATGGATACTATCCGCAGCCAGCGACCCACATCGAGAGCAATGTATCCCTGAGATCCCGCCCCATCTGTAAATTCGAGCCGGAGTAATATAAAGGTTACACCATGTCTTAAAACATTGACTTAAGACTGTTGAAGTTTACGTTATCAATTAGGCACGTCCTGGAACATCTCTCTGACCATTCTGCTGTAGTGTTAGGTCTCCAAATGCCCAAATGGGAATCTACAAGGAGATGGACCCTTGATAGAAGACTCCTTCTAGACCCTCTAATAGTTGCACAGTTGAAGGAAGAAACACAAACCTTCTTCGACATTAATTTAAACTCTGCCTCATTGGAAATTATTTAGGATGCATATAAACATTTATTAGAGGGGTGGCAATAAATTTGGCTGCTAAGAAACATAAGGAGAAAAAGAAGATAGTACAGAAGCTGGAGGAAGATATCTTTAGAGTGAGATCTGAGTTTGAATCCTGACAAAAGGGCAATTCGATAGGGAGGAAGGTAGAGAGTTAACTGCTAAGAAGCAGTTATTAAAAGACCACCTGGACGACATAACTAGGAAAAAATGGGAGGCCAGTAAACTAGCCAATTATGATTGTGGTGAGGGATGCGGGAAACTCCTCACTTGGATGTCCCGGATAAATCAAACCAGGAATCTAATTAAAGAAATAACTCTAGACTCCGGAGAGACATCTTCCGATAATCTGAAAATAGACCTGTATACAGAAGATCTAGTGGTCTTGGAGCCGCAAATTAAGAACTATATTGAGGATATAACGCTCCCCCACCGCATAGAAAGCCAAACTAGTCTGTTGAATCAAAATATTGATTTATCAGAATTAAAGATTGTGCTGAAACATTTAAAGAAGGGTAGTGCAGCAGGAACAGATGCCACCCCGAATGAACTTTATATAGCATTGGCTGAAGAGATTGCCCCGGTTCTTGTGACTTTGTTCAACAGGATCTTTTATGAGAGCAACCCAATCCCCAAGTCATGGGATGAGGCTGCGGTTTCTTTGATTCTTAAACCAAATTTTTTAAAAAAAACTGTAAGTCATATAGACCTATTTCCCTGCTAAACTGCGATTATAAAATCTTTGTACAAATTCTAATGGGGAAGCTGAATTTGGTAATGACTCCCTTGGTCCATTTGGACCAGAAGGGATTTGTTAGGGGTAGTCAGCTACACGAACTAACGCATGAGTTAATCGGGTGATTGATATAGCCACTACCCATAATCAGCCCCTCTCGATCTTTGCTTTCGATGAGGCGAAGGCATTTGACCGAGTGAACTGGCAATTCTTAACCTATATGATTCAACGGTTTGGTTTGGGCAAGCACTTTGTTAGAGCCATTAAAAAAATCATCTATAAAACGCCCACTGCCTGACTTATTATTAATGGCAATCTCACTAAATCAATTAAGATAAAACAGGGGACAAGACAGGGATCCCCGCTATCCCCCTTTATTCTTTGATTTATATATAGAACCCCTTGTGTAGCATTAGGGCGAGTTATAATATTAAGCCTTTTAGATGGACGGGTTGGTAGAAAAAAGTCGCCTTGTATGCAGACGACTTGATGATTTTCTCTAGTGAATCTCCTACTATCTTGCCCAGTCTGGAGAAACTACTGACGAATTTCGGAAGGTTGTCAGGGTACTTAATCAATTTCCAAAAGACAGAGATAATGACCTGGAACATCCCTGTAACCTCTGTTACAACAAAACAACAAATTTGCTATCTTGGCATCCAAATCACCCATGACATTACTAAGATGACCTTGGTTAATCTAGACCTTAAACGGAAAGAAATGGTTTTGTTATTAAATTCTTGGAATAGTCTTGCATTATCTATTTTAGGGCGGTCTAATCTAATTAAGATGTCAATCTTGCCAAAGTTTATTTTTATTTTTAATATGATCCCTTTATCCTTCGATCAGTCTGCTTTGAAAAAAGTACTAGGGTTAATAAATAGTTTTCTTTGGGCTAATAAGGGGGCGAGGATTGCTTGGCGGAAGCTGAAATGTTCAAAGGTTGAGGGGGGAATCGCTAGTCCTGATCTCCGCTTTTACTGTCTTGCCCTTCAACTGAAGAATATAAGACCTCTCCTATCCAATTCTTTTGTTTTCCTCCTTTGTTGCTAACCATGTCTAAAAACACCCCACAAGGGGGCGATGGATGCCTTTTTAAGTTTGGACACCCAAAATACTTAAAAAAAATAAAACTTACGGTTCTAGGTTCGGCCTGTGAAGTTTGGTTTCAAATCAGGAAGATCCTGAAGATTTTTTATTATAGTTCAGGGGCCCCCATCTGGAACTCCCCAGGTACGCCAGTCTGCTTAAAAGACACTCTATCCTCCATACAGGAGGAAAGTAATTTGAGTTGGGGACAACTGCTTCAAGGGAATAAACTCCTCCCTTGAAGCAGTACAATTCTACGCACCAACGACTTGCAAGATTTAAGTTCTTTCAGTTATCTAGGAGAAGAAGCTAATGTAGAACATGAACTTTCTCTTCATGGCCCCCTTTTTCAACAAAAGGAGTTATCTAAATGTTATTGGCTTTTGATCAAGAGTGAACCCCCTTTAGTACCTATGGAGGAGTCCTGGAGAAGAGACCTGCCTTCAACCAACGTAACACACCTATGGCACGTATCGATGCTCTCTTTATGGAATGTGGTCAAAGCTGCCTATCCTAAGAGGAACAATCTGTTCACACTCCATAGGGCATACTGGACCCCGAAGAAGCTGGCTAAACTGGGAGGTGTTCATCGGAAGGTTTGTCCAAGGTGCGCCTCTGATGATGCGGATGACTTGCATATGTCCTGGCAGTGTCCTTCTATTCAGGGCTTCTGGCAAGATATAGGTAAGATTGTCTCGGAGGTGCTGGGGTGGGAGATCAAGGTAAGTTTAAGTCTAGTTATATTTGGGGTCCTTCCGGAGGAATGTGTTAGTTATAATTTGTCTCATTCACAGGCTTCTCTCTTATTTGTATTGGTCTTTCTTAATAAGTGTGAAATTTGCTTAAAATGGATCACACCACAATCACTAGTAATATTAGATTGGGTTGCCTCAGTTAGGTGCATCCATAACTTAGATCTGCCTAGTTTAGCAAGGAAAAGATGTAAAATATGGAGGAATTGGGTTGATTGGTAGAATATGGCTGAAATGTTTATGTTTGCTATTTGACATTACATACATAAAAGCCCAATGATTATTAAATATGTGAGCGCGGAGTTAGTGCACGCATGCGGTGGTGGTGAAATATATCTGTCTGCTACACTTATCTCAATCAGAGTCTTAGCAATTGGATTTCTTGGACCCCGGAGGGTATAGGAACCTGAAGGTATCATCACATTTATGTGTGGATCCTTGAATAAACCTTTGGTTTGCTTAAAGACTTCTCACTTAGTTATGTTTAATGAGGACAAAAAAAATAAATCACCAGCAGGCTAGACTATGGAAACGCCCTCTACACCGGAATCAACAAATCACTCCTTCGCAAACTCCAGACCATCCAGAACGTCGCAGCCAGACTTCACCTCAACATCCCACGACATGACCACATCACCCAGCACATCCGCGACCCCCACTGGTTCCCCGTCGAAAAGAGAGTTACCTTGAAGCTGCTGACTCACGCCTACAAAGCCCTCCACAACACCGGAACCCAATAGCTCAATGAAAGAATCTCCATCCCCGTCCCCAGGAGAAACCTCCGCTCTGCCAACCTAGCCCTCGCCGAGATCCCCCGCATCCACAGAGCCAGAACGGGGGGCAGATCCTTTTCCCACACCGTGCCCAAGACCTGGAATGAACTCCCACTCAGCATCAGATAGAGCCCTACACTCCAAGCCTTCAGAAAATACCTCAAGACCTGGCTCTTCGGATGACCTTGGAGTTGCTCGTGAGTAGTGCGCTCTATAAATCCCCTGATTGATTAATTGATTGCATGTTGAATGTTCAGATGCTGGATCATGATGAAGGTTCAAAAGCTCAGACAGGAACTTCTTCAAGAAGAAAAGAAGGTCTGGGCCTTCCAGTTTTTCTGGTAGGCCATCTAACCGAAGGTTATTATGTCTATTTTGTTTATCAAGATCCTCAGTGTGCTATTTGAGAAGCTGGATCTCTTGCTCCAAGATAGGAATCTTGGTAGTAGCATCATGTAAATCTCTTATACACTGCTCCATTTCAAACAATTTTGCTTCCATAGAGATCCATCTATCCTCAATTTGTTGAAGTTTTTCATTAGTAGCAGACGTAAAGGGTTTTAATCCCTTCACCTCATCAAGGATAGTATCAAGAACAGGGTTGTACGATGAGAGAATGGGAGACGGGGGTCATTTTTCATCCTTGTAGGTTTTGTATCAGAAAAAGGAGGCTTAGCAAACGCTAAAGGATCAGTGGCCATTGTTGCATGACGAAGAGGACAATGTGCCAGCTTTGATGACGGCCTGAGCCTGCGCATATGCTGTATGAACAACACGTAAAAGCATGCACATGTGAAGGAAAAATATGTGTAAGCTTTGACCCCAATATCCAAAGCGAAGAAAGCACTCACAAATAATTGAATATCCTGCATGAGAAAAAGTAGCAATGTCTATATAGAACAAGCTGTGAGAATACAGCAAAAAAGCATTTTAAATGGCATTTATAAAGGAAAAATGTCATTTAAATGAAGAAAGTGGCTTAAAAAGATAAAATAGTGCTGAAAAAAGCATGAGAGGAGGACAAAAAAGAAGAAAAAAAACATTGCCAGGCGTTTACTTGTTGAAACACTAGTTCTCCTCAGCCATAAGATGGAAGCGGAAGGATGAAGTAATGGCGGCTGCCCGTATCTGAGAAAACAAACTCACCGCCATAGCTCTGGGTTGGAAAGATATGCAGAAAGGGTCAGAGCAGCTCAAAATGCTTCTCTCACCATCGAGGACATTGTGGGAAAGAGGAGCTGCCCCAAAGCAGAGCAGAAAGGCTGCAGACAGAGAAAAGAGCTCCTTGCTCGATCGGAGCTCAGCTGAATGCCGCCATCTTCTCCAGCGCACAGACCATGCCCACCAAACATCCTGTGTTTAATTTCCAAAAAGCATTCCCCCTTCCTCAACACAAAGGAAGAGCATTCGTCATATAAGTGCTGCAGATGCTCTGTGTTCTCTGTTGTGTTGTACCTGTGACGTAACTGGTACGCCACGATGGGTCATGTGACCCGAGTTGGAATAAACGGGGTCACGCGTACGTAACACCACTTGGGTTTACAGCTGCGCTAGCCACAAAAGCATAATCTCGGCTCCTGTCTTTATTTCCAATACAGGCCACCGCACACACATAATTGGCCCCCGCTGACGAGGTCGCGTGCCCTTGCGACCCCGTCAACGCAACAACTGGCGACGAGGATTGGCGTGCCCTGTCCCCGCATCGAGTGGTGGCCGCAAAGGTGCTCTATCGACCTTGCCGTGCGCGTGCCACGGTGCGCTGTGGACCGGAGTGCGGTGCCCCGTGTGGAGGATTGGTCCGCGCTGTTGCTGAGGCGCGACAGGAACTGGATCCAGCCATGACAGTATCATGGTGAGCTGCTGCTCCCTTCGTGCCCCCAGCCGCGTGTGACGCGCTCTGTCACTCGGCTGCATCGGAGAGCCGGCAAGCACTCTCTGCACACACTGGCGCCTGATATGCACTGCCACGGGCTCTGGAACATACCAGCTGCGGTCGGCAGTCTGCCCTGCGCGCCTCTTACTTGTGCATTGGTGCTGGAGGCAGGACTATTGCATAGCAACAGAATCAGCTGCTAGGTGCAGCAGAGACCAGGATTACAGCTAACCCTCAAGGCAGAAGCGGTATATCAAGCAGTGGGGACTGTGGACAACAGACAACAGCCTACACTCAAGGCAGCAGCTATATACGGAGCAGAGGGGACTGTGCGCAGCACCTGTGGCCCAGCGCCTAGGAGTACCAGCAGGGCTAGATAAACAGGGGTGAAGCGTGATCACGTCAGCACCGGAAGTGAGGCTCACAACGTACCAGTATTAGGAGGGAGGCATAAAGCAGCACGGCAGTGGCAAAGGCACGGTAACGCAAGGCTGCGGAGAGTCACCATGTCTACTATCCCCCCTATAGAGCCATTTGTGGTGGAAGGTTCCCCGTCCGCACTGCCCCGAGGTGGAAAGACTGGGTGGAACGCTTGATAATCTTCTTTGAGGCCATAAGGACCAGAAAAGAGCCATGTTACTACATCTGGGGGGTAAAGACATCCATAACTAAGATGCTCGCAGAAGCCTCCCCCAAAACTCACCACACGTTAAAAAACTTTGAACCGATGGCTAACCAAGATTACGAAAGATTTATCTTCTGACAAGCGCGCCAACTCCCAGAAGAGTCGCTGGACACCTTCCACGCCCGGCTCAAGAACTTAGCGTGCACATGCGGGTTCAGAGATGAAACAGAAGAGATCAGAGGACAGATAATTTAAGGCTGTGCGTCGGCCAAGCTCCGTGAAAGGATCCTAGAAGAATCAGGGAAGCCGTTAACCGACATACTGACACTCGGTCGTACCAAAGAATTATCAAAGGCTAGAGCGGCCCACATGGAGGCTGCCCTCCAGTCCCCAGTCAAGACGGAACCTGTGAATGTTGTGACGACCAAGCCAGCACCACGGTGGAACAAGAAAGACACCGGGATCGCGTCCCCAGGGCAGGCGAAAACATGTGGGTACTGCGGAGGACCACTCCACAAAGCAGCAGAATGCCCAGCAAAGGGCAAAAGGTGTTCAGGATGTGGGCGATTCAATCACCTCGAAAAAGTTGGCAGGTCGAAAAGGTATCGGAAGCCCTGACAAGTGGTCAACATGGTACAGGAAAGCAGGAGAGATCCCAGTGATATGAATGACGATTTGGACGAAGAAAGGGTTGTGCACAAAGTGCACATGATTGGAACGGCCACCAAGAAGGCACGACGACTGCCCCAACGCCACGTTCAAGTGGGCCCACACGACGTTATGGCTGTGGTAGACAGGAGCACCACAATCAACATCATGGCCGGCTGCCCTATACGAGACCATGGATCCGGCGCCACCGCTATATCCCACAACAATCACAGTTTTTGTCTATGGCCAAGACACGCCACTGAAGATGAGGCCGATTCAAGACCCTGATTTCCCACGGCACACATTCAATCACCACCAACGTGTATGTAACGGAAGATGGACAGGGCATGCTATTAGGCTGCCGGGCTGCGGAAGCCTTGGGGGTAGTAACCTTTTTCGTTCGGAGTGCTCCAGGAATCCATTCAACAAATCCTGGAGGAATTCGCAAATGTATTCAAAGGGATTGGGAGATTCATAGGCAAAGAAGTCCGTCTTCACATCGACCCCACCTTACAGCCGGTAGCCCTACGTCACCGGTGGGTGGCATTCCACTTGCGTCCTCTAGTGGAAGAAGAGCTAAAGAAACTTGAAGAGGTGGACATCATTGAAAAAATGATGGGGCCCACCCCGTGGGTGTCCCTGATTGTCATCACCTGGAAGCCCAAGCAACCAGGGGCAGTCAGAATCTGCGTTGACATGCGGCTGCCAAACACTGCCATCCAAAGAGAACGTCATATCACTCCGACCGCAGACGACCTGATTGGGGAGATGGCGGGAGCATTTTGGTTCTCTAAGTTAGACCTTAGATCTGGGTATCATCAGATTGTACTGGATGAAGCCTCCCGCAATATCACCACGTTCTCAACTCATGTTGGTCTTCGGAGATACACCCACCTGAGCTTCAGGGTGTCCAGCGCGGCGGAAGTCTTTCAAAACATGATACACGAGCTGATCATGAACATGCCCGGAGTCATCAATGTCAGCGATGGCATCATGGTGCATGCCAAAACAATCCCAGAACCCAGTTCCCGCCTGACTCAAGTGCTCCGCCGAATACAAGATGCCGGACTCACCCTCCACCGGGAAAAATGAGAGTTTCTAAAAAGGAAACTACAGTTCTTTGGCTACACCTTTTCCGCTGAAGGAGTCAATCCAGATCCTGACTAGGTCCGCGACATTAAGGATGCCGTTGCCCCCACCAACGTCACGGAGGTCTGCAGTTTTCTTGGGATGGTGAACTACTGTGGGCGATTTATTCGAGACCTCACAATACTCACCCAACCGCTGAGGGAACTCACGAAGGAATCCACTCCCTGGAAATGGGACAAGGAACAGTCCAAAGCCTTTAAGGACATCAAGGATGCCCTCTCGGAGGCCACCACACTTGCATTCTTCGATCCCCAAAAGATGACATTGATTGCTATAGACGCTGGTCCTACCGGGTTGGGAGCGGTATTGCTACAACGACGTCACCCGGAGGAAGATTGGGCTCCAGTGGCATTCGCCAGCCCGGTCTCTCACGGACACAGAGCAGCAGTACTCCCAGATAGAGTAAGAGGCCATTGCCATACACTGGGGGTGCCGTCCCTATCATCTCTACGTGTATGGCAAGCCGTTTGTCGTGGCGACCGACCACAAGCCCTTGGTGGCTCTATTCTCCGGGACATCAACAAAACCACCACCCAGAATTGAGAAATGGATGCTGCAGCTGCAGAACTACAACTGCAGAGTGGAGTATCAGCCGGGGTCCCGAAATCCGGCAGACTATCTGTCGTGTCATCCTCAAGAGGCCACTGAGCAGGAAAAAGAAGATGCCCCTGATACAGAGGAATATGTCAGGTGTGTCACAGCACGGTCCTGCCCTCTCCCACTTTCCATGGATGACTTACGAGATGGAGGATCATTATCAAAACTGCTTGTGAGGATCTTGGTACTGCTATAGCTGGGGGATACACTGCAGATCTGTGAGTGAGGTGCGTTGGCGGAGCTGGGTTTGAGGATCCTGCTACTGGAATAGCTTGGGACAGTGTTGCAGGACACGGCTGGGATGCAGAACCACTTGTGTGTACGTTTTTAGGTCTCGGCCCCATGATCTTAAAATACGACATTGTTTTAGCCTATGTTTACTCTTTCTTTCTTAGCCCTGGGTTCACTTTTATGGACCTGTTCCGGGCCTCTCGATGTCCTCTTCCAAAGCACCCCTCCTTCACCCTCTCTGTGAACAGATACCTTTCACTCTGCTGTCGTTTCTCTTGAGGTGATTGCACACCAGATATTTCTGCAACGCATCTAGTCGCCTCAGGGACGGTTATATTTCCACCGTGCGCATGAAGCATTCTGCCCTTTTTTTTTTTTACCATGTTTAAGCATCCACAGGCTGATGAGAGGCGGATTCCATGCCCCTAAATCTTTCTGGTCACTCTGATTTTATTTTCACCCCAGACCTGATCAGAGACTATTCCAATCTTAGGCTAATGTGTGATTGATTCCAAGAATGAAAACTACTCCCTGCTCCAGTCTGGGTGATGTCAATGTTTAAACATATTTGCTGGAATATAAAGGCGCTTTTCATAAATGAAGTGACACCAATGCACAGCGCTTTATGCAGGGAACCAGTTTTCACAGGGCAACCTAACTCAAATAGTGTAAATAATAAAGTGCTTCTTGCATAAACCTAATTAGGCCCTCTCATTGCCGAGACTAATTGGCTATGCCAATGCTTATTTTCCATGACAACCATATGACGGAAGAGTGGGAGAAAACAGCTAATTATTTCTATCTAACTGGAATCATTTGCAGCTAATTATTTTTATTGTAACTGAAATGACCTGATTCCCCATTCCGTTTGCAAAAAAGCAGTTTCTATGGTGGGCTGAATCATAATACTGGTTTATCTCTACAACTAGGTCCATTAATATCGACCTTCCCTCCCATTGATACATATAGGGCAGCCAGTTACAAAGTATAGATTTTCACTGAGGTTAGAGCGCTCACTGAAACTTAAAAATAAAGCATTTTGTGAACTTTTACATTACTTTGGGGCATACTATCAAGCACGGCGTTAAAATTTTAGCCGCTTTGGCGGCAGAATACAGCCGCTAAAGCGGCGATAATGGGCTTGATAATATGCCACAGAGAATTCCAATAGAAGCCCATGTTGAGACCAGAACATGGGCTTCTATGGGAATTCTCTGCGGAATATTATCAAGCCCATTATCGCCGCTTTAGCGGCAGTTTTCTGCCGCTAAAGCGGCGATAATTCTAACGCTGTTTCTTGATAATATGCCCCCAAATCTTCATCATGGGATTCATGATTATTAAGAACATTAGTATTTGGGAAGAGGGCATTTGCTAATAAGAACTAGACAGGTTTGTATAAGACAATCATGAATACGTATTGGATTGAGTTTACCCAGACGTGGGTCCTGTGCTCACTCTGCAACTGGAACCAAGCTATGCCCGACTGATGAGCCCTATTTAGGGCTAATCCAATCAAAATTAATTTGCATATCCCTGGGTTCAACCTGAGGTGGCTTGTTGGGCGAAAAATAATGGACTGGGATGCGGCTCAACCGATTGCCAGTGGGTGATATTCATTCGAGATTCCATCCTTCACCTTGTTGTAAAAGCACAGTTATGATTATGTTATACACAGATTACATTGTGCTCAAAGTTTGTATTGAAATTGTCTTTTGATAATCTCTAACAGCATTTCAAAACTATTGTGTTATAAAGAATTAAGACATTACTGTGGCTAAATGTAAAATTCTAATATTTGGCAATCTCTGTACTTGGCCCTTTCTGCAGGGCCAGTCCCAAACATTTTGGCTTCACCCTCCTGTTTTCTGAACCCATTTTTGTTGGCTTCTTGGACTCTGCGCACTTTAGCACCGCTAACCAGTGCTAAAGTGCTTCTGCTATCCCCTTTGAACATGGTAAAATTGGCTTACACCCATTTGCTGCGTTTAATTTACTTGTAAGTCCCTCGTAAAGCAATACTACATGTACCCAGGGCCTCTAAATTAAATGCTACGGGTGGGCCTGCAGCACTAATTATGCCACCCACTTACCTTCCATTGCAGCCTGATTGTGCGGTTCAAAACTGCCATTTTGACCAGGCAAAATAAACCTTTTGCTTATCCTAAACCTTCTTATTTATTACATATAAGTCACCCAGATGTCAGGATGCAGTGTAAATTCATGTTTTACTACTGCAAGGCCTAAAGGATAGTAATGGGTTACCTTATTGCATTTAAGTGATAAATTTCAATTGAAAGGAAATAGGAATGTCGAGTTTGGTCTCTGAAGAACTGTAATTTAAAATCCTCCTTAATGGTAAAGTTGTATTTTAAGTGAAAATTCTGAAAACAGCACTTTCAGAAAGTTGGCATTCTCTTGTCCTAACCATTGGGTGCCTGCAGCCTGTTCCTGTGACTAGGTGTAGCTGGCAATTAGTCTTTGAGTATTGCTCCCAGACAGTGAGATAAAGAGGGAATGGGTGATTGCAGGATTGGCCATTTTGACTTGATAGGGTGCAGAGACATCACCTACCATACTTGCACATCACAAAGGCTCTGCCTGAGCACATTCACAAAGGGTTTGACACTACTCGTTTGTGATCCCAGACAAGCTGGCACTAGGGCAGGGAGGCAGGAAGCTCCAAACACCACCGGGGGTGGAAGAATCTAAAAATATTCTCCCATTTCAAAGCTGATACTAGATATAAAAATTGAGTCCTCAGACCCAACTCTTCGGTACACCTCTGGACCTGTGGAAGACTCTGAAGGACTGTTGTGCTGCTCTGCAAGAAGGACTGCTACTCTGTTGCCCTGCTGCCCTGCTGACTGAGTGAAAAGGACGGTACCTGCATTTTGATCCCGGGATCACCAGAGTGACTACAAAGCTCCAACCACCTTGAACTAAGCACCTGTACTCTGTCTGCTGAGAGTCTTGTCCCCCAAGAGGTGCCACCCCAGTCCTGGACCCGTAGAAGTGTCCCTGAAGGCACTGTATCAGCCAGACTGTTGTCCTGTGGGCACAACCGACGCAGTGTAATGCATCTCCTCACAGCTCCACTTTGTAAATGCCAATGGGAGACTGATCCTTTGCATTGCAAGCCCCTAGTTGACGGCATCCTTGACAATGAAGCAGGACTTCACATTGCTGCCCCGCTGCTCCTTCAGAACCACCTCTGCATGGCACATCCTCAGCACGGGACTTCTCATCACAAGCCCCTTGTCAATGGCAACCTCAGCAACTCTGCCTCACAGCTCCTCTAAATCTCCGCCGCATGATGCATCCTCGAAGTGGGAGCTCGCAACGCTCTGGAAACCAGAATTTAATGTACTGTGTTCTGTTCGGCAGGCCTAACTTAGTACCTATATCCGGTCCACGCTCCATCGCAGTTGGCCTGAACTTGTGACTTTGTCCTGGTATGGCACGACCAGACAACCACAGATAACCAAAGGTGGCACTTTATGCTTTAAGGCACTATTTTCATTTAAATCTTTAAAATTGCATATCTCCGGTTTTACTAAATTGGATTATTGTTGTTTTGGGCTTGAATAATTTATTATATTTTGCTCTATTTTTCTAAATTGGTGTAGGATTTTTCTTGTGTTGAATTCTGTACACGCAGGAATGACTGTTTGATGTGCTGCATAAATACTTAACAAATTGCCTCTAAACCTGACAGCTTTTGTGCCAAGCTACCAGAGGGTTAAACACAGGTTTATTTGTGGTATGATTATGACTTCACTCAGGCAGGAATTGTGATTGCTGCTTTAGAAGGGTTTGGGTTTCACCCCCATCAAACTGTAAACAAATTTCCAACAGCACGGCATACATGAACAAGAAATAATTGTATAAAAGAAATCGGCACCTGGAATTGGGATTGCATTTGGATTGCAAAAACAATTTAGGCCTGATGCACTAACTTTATTTTGTAGAACATAAAGTAGTACAGTATATTATTACTGTTATTATTACTATAAATATTATTATTAATAGTATTATGAGGACTTATACAGCGATATTGTGGCCTCAAAGGTATCCTGGTGCTACCCCCCTATAAGGGGACAAATCTAAAGGACATTCTGAACAATTATATGGGGAAAAGCCATGTTTTAAGGGCTTTTCTAAACTGAAGCAGGTCTTGACAAGCTCTTGAAGAAGAGGGAAGACTATTCCAGAGTTGTGCGGCCCTGACTGAGAATGCCTAGCCATCCTGTCTAACCTTCTGAAATTTTGGAATGCATAGAAGGTTTGGGGTTGAGGACCAATGATCTCTCAGATGTATTTGGCTTTTAAATTTCCTTTGCAGAAAATCAGGCCTTTTTGTGAATTGCTATAAAAGTAATACATAATGATGTGAATGCAATCCATTTCTTCACTGAAAGCCAGTGGAGCTCTGCCAGAGCTTGAGAAGATGAAGACTGCCTAGATACATTCAGTGCTAGCATAGCGGATGCTGCATGTACCTGATGAGTCTTTTGACTAGGAGTTCTGGGACGCCTACCAAAAGAGCATTACAGTAGTCAAGCCTGCTCAGGATCATACACTGTACTTCCAATGCCCTTGCAGATGGCGGTAAAAAGGGTAGGATTTTCCTAATATTGCGGATCGGGGCATAACAGGTCTTATTAACATGGACCTCCAAGTATAAATTGTTCTCAAAGTAGACACCTAAATTACAGACTGTAGATGAAATTACCAATCTGACACTGTTTAACCAAGGCCACCAGACCGGCTGACGGTTTACCAGTCAAGCAGCAGGGACTTTCACTTTGTTCTCCATTAAACATTAAGGAGTTGCTGCTCAGGCAATTCATGACATCTCTTAGGCAGTTGTGAAACAAGTCTAGTAGCTCTGGCCGAGAGTTGTTCAAAGAGAGGTTCAGCTGTGTATCATCTGCATGCCTGACAACATTTATACTGCAACATCTAATAATGGCTGCAGAGGTCCTGCTTGTATTATACCAAATGCAATTCATAAACAACAGATGGAGATCTCCAACTCCACCTCCCCATGTGTAAGTCTATTACTTAGTAGTAAATGTGGGAGGTAGACCAAGGGAAGTTTCTGGAAAATAATGAGTACTTACTATATAAGGAGGAGTTTAGGGAAGGACATATGCATACAAACACCTGCCTACTGGTAGTGTTTTTAAAAATTGTGGTCCAAAAATTATATTTATAAATTAAATTAATACATTTTAATTATTTTAGTATTTAATAAACATAAAATGTGGGTTAATATGGTGTAACATTTTATTTTATTAGTTCTAGGCAAATAGTAATGAGTATAAATGAATGTATTAATTTATTTTACATTCAAATATTTTTTATAAACTTATTAAGCTCTAATAGTTTTCTCTATTAATTACTGTTAGTCCCGACAGCCTTAGTGTGGTCTTCCCCCAACCTTTTGCCTATCTCTCTCTATTTTTCTGACCTTCTTTTTCTGGCTTTAGCTCTCTGTGCACTTTACAACTGCTAACCAGTGCTAAAGTGCTTGTGCTCTCTGTCCTAAACATTGTAGTATTGGTTCATCCCCAATTAGCATATTTAATGTACTTATAAGTCCTTAGCTAAGTGGTACCTCTTGTACCCAGGGTCTGTAAATGAAATGATATAAGGGGGTCTGCAGCACTGGTTGTGCCACCCACATAAGTAGCCCTTTCACCATGTCTCAGGCCTGTGTGTGGCGTTTTACACTGACATGTCGTCCTGGCAAGATAACCCTCTTGTCAGGTTCAAACCTTCCCTTTTTATACATTTAAGTAGCCCCTAAGGTAGGCCCTGTATAACCCACTGGGCAGGGTGCAATGTATTTAAAAGGCAGGGCATGTACTTTTAAGTTTTACATGTATTGGTAGTGAAAACTCCAAATTTCGTTCTTTACTACTGCAAGGCCTATCTCTCCAACAGGATAACTTTGGGATTACCTTATTACATCTTTTAAGTGTAATTCTCAACTGTGAAGAGATTGATTTTTTAAGTTTGGTGTCACTGGACTCACAATATAAAATTACAACTTATGGTGAGGTTGGATTTTAAATAACACTTTTAGAATGTTGGCATTTACTTACTTCAACCATTTGGTGCCTGCTGTCTGTCTCCATTCAGTCTGGGTTGGGTTACAGCTGGGATCTTTGTATTCTCTTTAAACAGCCACACAAACATGGCTCTTAGGTGTGGAAGCTGGATTTTCCTGGGAGATACCACACACACTATCACCCTGGTGGGCATCCTAGCGCTGAAACAGGTGTAGTTCTGGCGTGGCCTAGGACAGGAGGGAAGGCCTATTTGAAGAGCCAATTCTTCAGATTCTTGGGAAACAGCAGCAGTTTTTCCCAAATCCAACAATTTTCTATCACTCATTTTATAAAAAAAAAAAAAAATTTTTTTAGAGGCGTACTTGAAACTGGTCTCTATCGGGCTCTGTTTTGTGCCCTGGCACTGGTGGTCCATTTTATCCCAGACTGCAGTGACACCAGGCACATCGATATGCGCTGCTCAAACTGCTCACTTCTCACTAGTGGAGAAGTTATGGCATGACGTCATGCCAGGTGAGCCTTGTAGGGGAAAGGAAATCCTTCAAAGAGAGTCATTTTCACTCTGGATTTCCCTTCTCCATTTAAAACTCAGGAGCACCAACATTGTCATGGTGTCACCAGGGCTTTAAGTGGAAGCATTTTCAATATTATATACAAACCATAGTTTCTGCTTATTTATCTTATGCAACTAACAACCATTGACAAAGCCAATAGTTCTGACTTGTTGTAGGCATGATGTTACTTGTTGTATCATATATCTGGATGCAATGACAGAAACAGCAAAATACAAGTCGGGCGGCACACTATGCTAAGCACAGATTTTTAGCTTACGTGTTTTTAAGCCACACCCTGTAATTAAACATTGGCCACGCCCCTTTGATAGACTCCCCCCCCCAGTTTTTCATCCCACTTAAAGCCCTGGTGTCATCCCTCAGAGAGCATCAGATAATGTAGATACCTCTTTAAGCGCTTGCAGATGGCGCCTGAAAATCGGCGTACGCCATTTTGAGCTGGGCACAGATTTCATTCATGCAAACAGCATGACGCTTAAAAACAATACTCAAAAACAACAAAAGAGTGACTGTTATATCTAGAAAATAGAACAGCATAGGGAAAGACTTATTTCTTTAAAAGATCCCTAACTCACCAACCTGGTTGGTGACATGCTTCATCATTGGGTTCCCACCAGAGAGGCCGAATGCCTCCCTGGAGTGCTACAACGCCTGAGTTACAGCGGAGCAGGTTTTTTTGTGCAAGGATGTGAGTGTGGTGAGTAATGTAAATTAAAAAGGTGGCAGGTTTTGACCAGAACTAATTTTAATGGTGGAGAACCGGCGACCGTTAAAAAGTGTGACGGAGGTTAACTGGCTGGTTAGGTTAACCAGGACCGTCCGATTTTATGAAATGAGTGATAGAAAATTGTCAACGTGTTTCAGCTTATCTATGCATGTTCGCTAAGCATTCATCAGGACCGAGAAAGTTCCATGGCAGTATGTGCTCGCTAAGGCGCACCCTAACCAATGGAACTGTGTGAACGGTAAAACTCACGGTTCTACCTGTTAGGCCTCCTGGGATTTCCTAGGCCACTAGACTCTGTAAGATAAATAAACATGACACACATGGAATATGTACAATACAATCAGTGGTCAATTGTTTCAATGCTATCCAAATGGAGTAGAGTGTTTTAGCAATCCCATGCTGAGTAAGGAAAGCGTTTAAAAATTGTGATGACACTAGTGTCCTTAGCTCTGGCATCCGTGTCCATTCAATACAGCCTCTCGGTACATAAACATTATCCTTTTAACAGAGGGGTCCAAACTACAGAAGAACCCACTGTAGTATATTCAGCCCTCTGGATGAAGGCGATTACGCGCATAATTTACGCATGTATAGAGTGTGTAATATAATCATTACTATTGGTACTCAGTAACTCGTGCTCCTCAAAAACATACACGAACGTTAAAAAAAGCGGTATGCGGGTGGGTAAAAGCGCATGGGCATATGTATGTATATGCGAAAGGACGCTACTAGCATGGAAAACATGGCAGCTTACATAGGAATTGGACTCGTTTTGCGTCATGGGTCCGGGAGGGGGGATGCTGATAGGATCTAGGACAAAAGGAGCCAGAACGTAAGCGTTGAGAAATAGAAAAAAAGTACAAAGGGAACCCGTCCTGGACCCCCAGTAAACTTACTTCTATGCTCACATACTCCCGTGAGGCACCTAGCGCTATCCTCCTCAGCCCGAATGTTGCCGCCTAGCAGCCGTCACGAATAGAAAGGCTTGCTTAGCGATCACGTGACACTGGCGTAGCGCGTATGACGAGTTACGTCCACGTTACTGTGTAAAAACAACTAGACTGCGCTGAAGTAGGGGTATTGGACTGAACTTTATTAGTCAATCTCGGGAGCAAAATTTGAACAAATCCAATTCAGTTCAGTGAGAATAGATGTTTATTAGTCAGTCTCGGTAACCAAATTTTGAGCAAATCCAATTCTGTGCAGTGAGATCGGATGTTATTTTAGAACTCAGTTTCATCAGAAACAGAATTAAATGTCAAACAGATGTGATAGTGGTGGGGATAGCGCTATTGCTAATGCACTGATCGTGGTTAATAGTGTGAAGGGCAAATTGGACAAAGGCACTTCCAACAAATAAATCTACGATCATTTTCCCTGTAGTAGTTTGAAATAGGACGAAATCGCCAATTCTAGTTTGAATTGCAATTGAGCAGATACAGCCTTTGGTGGGGACTTGTTGGTGCAATACACTCCAAAAGATAGTATCTGGATAGATCCCTAATCAAAAGGATGTGCTTGAGATCTGGATAGCGCTGTTCAGAAAGGAAATGACAGTTAACCTTTAACGTTTAAGAACTGTGCCCCATGGGATATTGTCATTAAGTCCTGTACGGTGTGTTGACAAACGATAAATCCACCACTGTTCTTTTTCAAAGAGCGTCTGGTGGTTGTTTGAGCCTACATAGGGTTGTTCGATAATAGTTCAGCTCAGATCGTTCGTGGTGTTATTTGACAGTAGGAAATGTTCTGTGAGTTTTGTGGTACTCTTGCGACAACGAATATTACTCCGATGTTCACAAATTTGTTGTTTTATTTTCCGTGCTGTCATTTCCACATACCTGAGTCCACAAGGGCATGTGATCAGGTATATCACGTTGGTAGAGTTACAGTTCATGTGGGACCTTTGCATCCATTGTTTGTCGGTTTCCAGTGAAGGTTGTTTCGTGGTGGAAGTTAAATGACAAACACTGCACGACCCACAAGGGAAGTGTCCCGTTACTGGGGGAAGGCCCCATGTACTCAGAATCGTCCTGTCGGCATTCTTGTCCGATTTTCTAGGGCGTGTGTGCACGGGTGTGTCCTTAATGCTCCTTGCTCTTTTATAGGAGAACAAAGGTTTCTCCCAAATGTAATTGTTGCTCTCCAGGATTTTCCAATGTTTTTTGATAGATTTACTAACTGCATTGGAACAATAGTCATGCTTGCCCAGTTAGTGATGAGCTAAATTGCTGAGAACATCTCAGAATGGAGTACAATTTCTGCCTCAGCATTTTTGTACATCAAAGGAGTTGTGCTCTCATCCGTACCCCTGGAAATGCTATCAAATCCACACTCATTTATTTGCAACTTTTCCACCGACATTAAGGATCAAAGTTCGCCCTCAGTCATCCAAAGAACAAACCGTCTCAAAACTTCTCCTGGGGCTGCACTGGCAGCATTTATTTTCATGTCGCCAATAATCATTTTTATTGCAAATGTTTCAGATTTTTGTGTGAAGCTCACCTCTGACGAATGGTGCAGATTGGTGAAACTCAGAGTAGATTTTCCATCAGCCCAGGCAGCAGCAAGCTGTGTGTGATTATTTGTTTTTATATTTGTTTCCAAACCAATAAATGGCATGGCGGCAATCAGTTCACTTAATTACAAAAAAGCTTTATTTTTAGGAGAGGGCTTAGGGACAGGGTGGGGGCAAAAGTACCTCTTAGGTACTTCTGTCATGGGGCCCGTCCCCTTCTTAGACAGTGTAATTTTCGTACAAGTTAGCAGGTCTGTTATTGTCTTTTAACATGCGAATAGCTCTAACTCTCACAAATGCAAGACCTATTGCATTGCAAAGCTGGTTTTCTCCTTGCTTACCAATCTCTGGCAGTAATAGCACTCAGTCTCTTAATCTAGTTCTGAGGTCATTGTAGGTTTTGCATCAGCGTCTCGCTCTTCAGGCCATGTTCCCCCATCGCTAGGAAGGAGGTATGCTGGACCACTGGCTGCTCCACTCCTAGTGGGCAGGCCTGGGCCACATGGCAATTTCCTGGATGTAGCATTGATGGTCATCAGAGGCAGTCCTCTCCTGGATGGACATTACTGGCAGCAGGTGGGCTTCTGATCGCAATATGGCCTCCTTCTGGTCTTTGGGACAGTAGCTCAGGGCTCTCTGAAATGAGGTGTTAATTTAGTTCTCTTTCAGGTGCAGATCTGGGTTCAGTGATTGGGTTGATTGGAGGCACTTCTGGGCAGTGTTGGCTGGATCCAATCGGGCGCACTTTAAGATAGCACCACAGGCAGCCACATAATTGCTTCAGCATATTTGCAAATTCCTTCGAAGTAGCAGCTTTCACTTCTTGTAGTGTAGTATGCACAGGCACACATTTGATAAGCGTGTGGACTAGCCATAATCTCAGTCCATTTGGCATTCATAGCAGAGTGTCTCAGCTTCACAAGTTTCTTCTTCCACACAACCCTTGTGCACAAGTGGGTAGGTGCCATGGCTGCATCTATGAATCACTTCAGGCACTCAAGCCAGTATCACAGGTCAGGATAGTCTTTCTTCAGCAGTACAGACCTCTTGGATACACAGCGCAGACCTCTCAGAGAAGGGCTATGGCAACATGGCAGAGTTGACAGACGCATTAGTGCAGGGCCATGAATCCTCCATTTTGGTGTCAGTGGCCTGCTCCAAGTCTGGGGCAGACCAATTGCAATCCAAATGAGTCAAAAGGACAGACAAACAGCACCAGGTTCAACTGTTCTTGTCCACACCAGTAGTAATGTCCTTCTTTTTCTCTTGTTCCAGGCAGCACTCTCCACGAGTTCCAGGGCAGGGAAAACAGTTCTTCCTCCAGATCAGACTTCAGGTGATGTCCCCTCACGTTTGGGAAGCTGTCTTTCAGGCAGACATGAGCTCTGGCAGTCAGTGGTCCTCTGGGTACTGTGTAGAGCACCGCCTCCTGAAGAGTACTTGGAACTGGAACAACAAATGGGTCAACGGCTCCCCCTTTTGTGTGAAGGCTAGCAGACAAGGGATATGTCTTCTCAGTCTGCCCTTACATAACTGGTTGGTGTTAGTTTAGTTCTACTTTCATGTGTCCTTCTCAGGCTGTCTTCCTGACTCAGCCTTTAAAAGAGTGATGCTCTTCACAGCAGAGCCATCTCCAGGCTAGATTACCCACAACAGAGTCTCAGGAACTGTGAGCATTCTGCACTTGACTATCAATAGCCACATCAGAAAGTGTTCATGAATGGAGACGAAAGCCAGACTCCATTCTAAAGGACCCCTCTCACTCTGACAACAGGAACTGCTGTCCCACCCTTAAATCCTACCATCCACCAAATGGCAGTCTTCAGGAAGAGTAATCAGCAGCCCTCTATATCAAAAGGCCCCAATCAAAATTCTAAGGGGAATTTTGCCTCATTTTTCACACTCCAGTGTCTAGGTTCCCTTCCTCCACTCTAAGGTATGTCATTAATACACTTCCATTGTCTGGGAAACTAACCTCACCTCCATCTTGTGCACATCAACAGACCAGGACTTCTAAAATTAACCCTGAGGCCTAAGCCATTTTGCCTTAATCAGCTGGTGTTCAACACTTACCAAGCACAACAAACACATACCCATGGGCTTTGAATCTTGGAACTAGGATCCAGGTTTATCAGTAGCCTCATGACTTTTCACATGTAGGCACCCAATCTAATGACACAGACAGAAAATGACTGGTGACGTTATGATTGCAAAAACTCATGGGATGATGCCACAACTTCACTACATGCATAAACTGGTGACAGGGACTATAGTCCTCGGTGAAAATGGAGGGCATGCTTACTGCACCCTTCCATATCAAGGACAGGGCAGGCCTAGGTCATCGAACACATGCTTGACCCATGTGAGGCAAAAACTTAAATGCCGGGAAACCATATACTCGTATATAGGCACACAGGAGCAAGACTGTATGAGATGCACAGGACTTTCCAATAGTGGAAAATTAGAGAAAGCAAAGTGTTTCAGGACATACCATGGGGATTTCTTTCCCAACACTTTACATACATTTACATACATGGACTGCATGTGAGACTATTAATCCGAAGTGGGACTTTCATTGATGAGTAAGGATTAAGGACGAAGATAACTTTGAAGCGCCGATGAGTAAGGATGAGATCTTAAGGAGGCCCATGAGGAACCCTAAAACCTCAAGGGCACTAAAACAGGATGATTTCTCAGAAGCCTTCTTTAAAGCTTTCAGTAATCAGTTGATGCCAGTCCTCTTAAGGATTTTCCAGGAGGGTTCCTGGGATGCCACAGTCACTTTGACAATCACAAAGACCCTGATTTTTCTTATTCTTAAGCTGAATATGCTCCCTATAGAGTGTGCCTTCCACTGCCCCCTACCTTATTCAATGCTCACGCCAAAATATTGAATGAAAGTCTTGCAACCCAGATACAGGCAGTGATGCCCTTACTGGTGCAACTGAGCCAAGAGAGATTAATTACTGTGTTAATTTAGAAAAATATGATGTTGATGCACATCATGATATATGTACGTATAATAACGAACTTGCATCACTGTTTTTGAATTCAACCAATTTGACCTCCCCCTCAACCCAGAGTCAAAAGTACGTGGTGAAGCAGGCCCTTTGACCAAGGCCTGAAGCAACCGATTGACAGATAACAGGTGGGGTAACATATAACCCTTAGAAAAACACTCAAACAGGAAAGCCCGGCTTGATTCCACAGATAGGCAGCGACACCACAATGGTCTTAAGAGATTGGCCCCAATAAAGCACATATGGCTGGAGGGGCGCGAGTTCCCAAAACACAATAAAGTCAGATGCCACACTAGGGGCCTGATTAGGATGGCCACCCTATCGGACAATGGGACTCAAAGGCGGTCGCACTGCCTATCTCCTGTATTGCGGCAGGTACTGCAGGCTGCAGCACATGCCGCAGTACGAGAAATAGACAGGGAACATATCCCTGCACTATGTGGCAGGCACCAGGCAGTGCCTGCCACATGGGGCAGGGATTTGTAGGGGGGTACCATAGGTGCCCCCAACACCCACAATCAAGGGCCAGGGAGCAAGGGCACCCACTAGGGGCCCCCAATGTTCCTTTCCGTCAGCATTTACATGACGGGTGAATCACCATGAAACGGCTGGCAGGGAGGGACATCGTAATCCCTACAGCGGTGCCTGGTAGGCACCACCGCCATTGCAGGGATTGAGAGGCCCCTTGCCACACCGGCGGGCTCGAAGAGTCCGTCGGATGTGTGGCGGTCAGTGTTTCCAACTGCCAACACACTGCCCACCATTGTAATATATCGGTGGCGGTCTCCCCGCCATTGTAATTGGTCCCTAGAATAGGAACATTCAGCCAATCAGAACACAGCATGCACACTGCATGCAGTGATCGTGCGCTTCCCGTACCGGACATCTGGACATGTACCCAAAGGCCCCACATTGGGGTCCACACAAGGTCGATACCCACATGCGCTTCTTATCAAACAACCAAACTTATGTCCCTGTGACAGGCCGAGATTTCTGTCTCTAAAGGAATGTACAAATTACTTTATGAAGCTTCATGTAATGTATAAAATGACAGCCGAAACCAATGCGCTTTGAGACAGTCTTCAGAACCCGATTCTGTCGCCAGTTCTTCCGGCCACTGCGTTTAATTAAATCACCTGTTCCTGTTTTGCCAAATGCCTCTTGTCTTTTGTTGTTTAAGGTAAATTTACATTTGAGCAACAACTGGAAGACAACCGGGTCAACATAAATATAAACATAAACATAAACATAAAAAGCTTTATACTTCACTGATGGCTCACTTGCCAAATACGAAAAGGATTTTCAGTTCTCACTTTCCTTATTTACTTGGTTTCAGCTAGGGCCATATTACGAGATTTAAAGTCCTGGTTGGGTTCATAGAATTCCACTCTGGTTTTTAGTATCTCAGGGCCTTCATTTTGCAAAACCTTATGTGCATGGCATAGTAGTTTAATGTTTGTCTGCTTTCGCATTGGCAACCAGTGCAAGGAGGCTAAGTAGGCTAGAGCAGAACCAAACCTATCTGTGTTACAGATTAGTTTGGCTGCAGCATTTTGAATCACTTACAATCTTGTAAAGAGGTAATCAGCCAGTGCAAAAAATAATGCATTCCCATAGGCTAGTCTACTTGTTATTAGGGCCTGGACTACGGTTTTTCACCTGGCTATTGGAATCCATTTAAACATTCTTCTCAGCAGCTTGAGAATGCCAAAGCATTTACTGCATGTAGCCCTGACGTACTCTTGCATAGAAAGTTGGTTGTCAATGATGACCCCTATCTTTTTTGCTGTTTTTTGGACATGGGTATCTCCCTTAGTATCTATGGTCATCAGGAGGCATCCCAAATCAGATGCGCACCTCCGAACAGGAGGATCTCTGTTTTCTCCGCATTGAGCATTAAACAATGCTTCATCAGCCATCCTGCTACTTCGATTAGGCAAGTCCATAAATCACAAATTACATTGTAATCCTCCTTCAGTGATATCAGTATCTGGCTATCATCTGCATAGGACGTATCCTCAAAACCCCAATTCCTGATAATATGAGCCAATGGGGCAACATAAATATTAAAAAGAGTGGGGCTCAATGAGGAACCTTGGGGGACTCCACAATTAGACATAAAAGAGCAGGATCAGCAAGAAGCCAGGTGCACTCTCTGTGTTCTATTCAACAAAAGGAGCTTAGTAAGAGCATGAAAATGTAAGCCAATCTCATGAGGTCTGCCTATCAGCAGTCTAGGAGAGACAGTATCAAATGCTGCAGACAGGTCCAATAGGATCAGGGCTGCAGCACTGCCCAGATCAACAACAGACCTGATATCATTTAACACCACTAACAACATGGATTCACTGCTGCTGATAGCACAGAAGGTCGTCAGGGAAGGGTCCGGCAGATTAGTCTCCAAGATGTTGGTCAATTGTCTCAAACATTTTGGACATGAAGGGAAGAAGAGATATGGGCTGATAATTGGAGAGGATTGACACATCAATGCCATATTTTTTTGCCAGAGGTAAAAGTGCTGCTTCCTTCCTAGTCTCTGGATCAATTCCTTCTGCAAAGAACATGACTATCGTAGAATAAAGAATTAATCTTACTGTATCCCTGTTAAAAACAAACGACATTAACTTCTCGGCTGGTTTGACTGACTTGATTGACTGTAAGCTTAACTTACTTTTCAGGATGGGGCAAAAAGCAGCACACAAAATATCCAAGATACTTCACTTTCCGCAGGCAGCACCCCCTTATATGAAACTGGAGAATGCAAACCGATTCCAGATGCCCTGTCAGATTTTATTTGCCAGGGGAAGAATGCTAGCATAGGAAGGATGCAATGAAAACTCCAGTCTAGGACCAGAGGACAGTGGCTTCTACTTGACCAACTACTGCCAGGGTGCATTTCAATGTCACACAATGAAATCCAGAAACAAGTAAATACAGTAAATGACAACTGCTATGGGACATGCAATGGATTCCAGGCCCTTACAGCAACCCTAAGCTTCACATCTCCCTAATCATGAGAATATCACAGTGAGTCTTGGTTTACGTAGACCGGAGTTGCCGAATGACTTGTTTCCATCCCTTTTCACCCTACTCTGGGGGAATACAAATTTGACCCCCTATCCGGGGACTGGCATCTTTTCAAGCTTGAAGAGAGGGTTGCTGTTTGACAATCAGGAACATGTTCAGCAGGTGAGACATTAAATCCTTTGAGCACACTAATGAGGAATTGGGCTGCTAGAGGGCAAGAGATATAGATATATTATACATTAAGCAGTATTGTCAAGGGTATGAAGGAGGGGGCAAATTAAGAGGCCACTCACTCTGTTCAGGATATGCACTGGATACAATATATAGTGGATCCTTACCTATTCTATAACAGGGCTTCATGCCATGAACTGACAATGAGCAGAAACGTGCTGCAGGATTATTGGAAAATAATTATGCTAGCATATGTAGTTTGGTTATGCCCCAACTGGGGCCATTGGAGAAAGGGGTTCTGGTATTTATTAGGGAGGTTGCAGGCTCTTTTCTGGTAAAACATGCAGAGGTCATACTGCTGGACTGTCCATCCAAAATTATCTTCATTCCAGAAAGAGGAGATCTTGCACACTTATTGGTGCCAAACCATGCAATCCTGGCACACTGTTGATCTACAGGGGAGCTTTGGTTTCAGGGTATGTGGTATTTACTGGAAAGCATTAATAAAATGACACAAAGACAAGACTTTTGAAAACATTGGGGCATAATGATATCATACTTTAGTCGGGAGTCTAAAGGAGCACAGTGTCCCAAATGGCTGCTCATCATGAACATCCTGGAGGAATCCTGCTTCTAGCTATAGTATGCAAGGACGGCACAAATACTCCTTTTATATGAGTTAGGAGAATGGGATAGAGTGAGAGGGATTGACCTATGTTTGGGTTAATATGCCTTGGGTACTGAGCTGAAGGTGGAGTGGGACAGCGTTTAGAAAGTGTTGGATCTCAGAGGTTGGGAAGTCAGGTTGTTGTGCTAAAACAGGGTGGTTCCCATTTGATATGGTAATGTCTATCTATATTTTGGAGAGGAGAAATGAATTAAAAATTGTTGAAACATAAATAGATCAATGTTACATGCACAATGCTGTGTAAGCAATATGAGGTACATGTGAAAGGACCAGAGCGTTAATTGTTTATCTCAATAGTGCTGGTTCCAAACACTTATGGCCAAGTGTGAATTTGGATGGCTTTCCAGGGAGTAAACTGAATAACTAACATTTCACAGTTGCAATCTCTTGCATTGATGCACTGATAGAAAGGAGTATGATAGATTCAGTGTACTGTATTTCAGTATGCAAGTGTCTTAATTAATGAATACTTGCATTTGAAATGATTAAAGCATTACATTAGGCACCATGATCCCCTGGAAACTTTCCTCAGCTTTTGAATCTTTAGCTAGCAAGGCATGATGTATATTGCATTGTTATATCTCTTTCTCATAGAAAGCCTCTATCATTTATTTCTGGTTTTTTGAAGCTGATAACTGATTGCCATGATGTAGCAACAGTTGATATCTAAACTTGGTACCCACTGATGCTACGCCATGGAAGCCTTCCAGGGCACGCTGAAAGATGTGCTCTCTAACAGCCTGTCAGCACAGCTTGCTTGTCTGCTTTGACTAAAAGTAGAAAGCACAGCTGTAGTAGGGGGAAGGAAAGCAGGGATTGTGCTAGGGGATGGAAATGGTGGCAGGTAAAGTATTTTTTTCACATTTGGGTCAGGGAGGAGAGGCTGTATTATGTATCGTTCCCCATTAGTTCTCTGCACATGCGTAGCAGTTAAAAGCAGGGGTGGATAAATTTGCGGGCCATATATAATATAAAATTATATAAGGGCAAAAAGTGAATTACGGGAATGTTGTTTTACTTCAGGGTTCTTCTGAGTGACAAAATAACTTGAGCTTCACTCTTGTCTCTTTAATGTCACTCAGAATCCCTCAGTAAAAATCATTCCAGTAATTCACTATTACCCATCTATAGTTCTTTATGTTATGCATGGCTTCCATAGGAAGTCTCTATCCTTTACCCCAGATTCTAAATCTGGCAACTTACTGCAATGACATAGCAACATTCAATAACAAAATTCGTTACCCGTTGTAGCTACATCATAAAGGCCGGCCAGGCTGACAGGGCTCTATTACAGCCTGTCAGTGCAGTGCTGTTGTCTGGTTTGACTGAAAGTGTAAAACACAGCTGCAGAAGGTGAAAGGGAGGCAAGGAATGTGGTGGGAGTTAGTTAAGGATGGCAGGTAAGGTATTTTTTCACATTTGAGTCAGGGAGCAGAGCCCATGTTATGTATGGCTCCCCCATTACTCATCTGCCCTTACATAGCAGTAGGAAGCAGGGGCAGATGATTTTGGGGGCAATACACAACATAAAACTGTAGAACGAGTAAAAAGTGAATTACAGGGATATTTGTCACCTCGGGGTTCTAAGTGATGTCATAGAAAACTTGAGCTTCTATTTGATGTCACTTAGAACCCCTTGGTGAAATATATTTCCATAATTGACTGCTACCCATCTATAATATCATAGTAACATTACATGGAAAGGTGTAATAAAGCTCTTTGTGGTTGTGATTAACTTAAGCTTGTCATGTCAAATCAATAATACTTTATTCGTAATATTTCTTTGCACAAAAGGAGATGCTAACAATAAATACATGAATTTAATAAAAATGTGTTAATTAGCTCAAACATTATTAATAAACCATATGAAATTCAGTTGTAAAAACATTTTTCACCAATGGCTGTCAATTACATAAATAATTAATCCACCTCTATATTAAATTAATAGAACATGCAGGGTTAGAATGATGCAAAGCCCCCAACCCTAGCACCACGCCGTTTGACCAATAGCAGGACACATATACAATGGTGGCTTGAACTTCCAAGCCACTAAAATGCTTTCCTGTGATTGACAATAGCCCATAGGTACATAGCCAAGACCCAGCAAACTAAAAGGCTGTCAAGCATTTGGAAATGGGTCAATGCGTGTTTATACTGTCTAAAATTCATTGAGCGCAGATATGGAGACAATATTGATTTTCTTTGTTGGGAATAAAATAAACAAAAAAAGAGTTAATGATGAGCTGTTTGTTCTGAAACCCCATCACATGGACAGCGAGACAAATTTTGAAATGTGTGTGAATTAGCTGGGAAGCCCACCATGAATAGAATAACATTTTAAGTGAAATGTAACCAAAATAAAGCGATTCTGCAAATTATGAACAAAGGTTAGATAGGGTTGAGCATCACATCTTACTGTGGGTGCCCTATAATAAGGAGCTACACTTCATTTGTTTTTTTTAGTCTCCAGTCTAGTAGCAGCTGCCTTTTCTAAAAAGATATGATTCAATTTGGTTTTAGGGAAGGTAACAAAAACTAACAGAGAGTCAAACAATTTGTGCAGGCCAATACTTTCCAATGTGGATCT
Source organism: Triturus cristatus (assembly GCF_964204655.1). NCBI lineage: Eukaryota > Metazoa > Chordata > Amphibia > Caudata > Salamandridae > Triturus > Triturus cristatus. The sequence continues at coordinate 1,000,661,878 of NC_140580.1, forward strand.
CTTGTATCTCAGCCATGGTATTGCTTTGGCATGATGCAATTCAAGGCAATCCATTAATACTGCTTGATTTAAAATCAATGTTTCACATTTCCAAATAGAAAGCCACAATAACAGAGGGGCCAATTTAACAGTATCACTAATATAAGAGAATCCCAACTCATTATGGCATAAAACAATTGAACACCTTTGAGGAAAGGAAAGTAGCCTTTTAGCAAAGGCGTCTTCTATGCATTGTAAAGAATGCATGCTTGCTATGCCCCACACTGCCATCCCATACGTGGCTGCCACCTTTAGCTTTATAGGAATAAATCTGTAGCAATTCAGGAATAGGTTTTTCCCCCACCTACTTTGAAAATGTAAAGATGGTTGCAACATCTCTCTCCTGATGCAGGGCTCTATTGCTCACCATATGCTTCCATGAAGAATTCCCGTCAAATAAAACTCAAAGGTATGGAAAGGAGTCAACCACCTCCAATATACACTGGGCAAGATAAAATACTGGCCACTTCTTTGATGGTGAACCTGTTAATAATACAAATGATTTGGACTGGTTGACACGCAGGTCCAGGGAAAGCATGAACCAAGCAAATTCCTCTATGAGACTTTGCAGTGCTCTAGAATTAAGCAAATCCTTATTTAGGGTTTTCTGAAACCTCATTAATGACATTTCTTAATGAAAATGAATAAAGTATATTAAAACTCAAAGGAAACAAAAACCAGGCCTTCAGATATGCCATAAAACCAGGAAAAAGAAAGTAAGGACCTGATTTAGACACTAATAATCCATCACAAATGACAGAGATATTCTGTTCAGCCTATTACAAGTGCATTAGGATATAGTTTAGAACCCCGTCAGTCAACCTTTAAATCAGGCCCCAAGTGTTGGTCTGTTTGGCTGGCTTGATTAATATCAGATTTATGTCACATTTATTTGCACATAAGATCCAATGAGACACAGAACACACGGGGCCCGATTCACAGAATTAACTTAAGACAAAATCCTAAACTTACTACTTTTGGTATTCACAGAATGCACTTACTACTTTTGGTATTCACAGAATGGATTTACGACTACTAACTTTACGTCCGCACTCGGGCCGGAAATTCCGGCCCGGAGGCGGAGCTTCTGACCCGGAGGTGGGGATTCCGGCCCGTCTGCTGGATTTGGAACTCTCAGAGTGTGACTAGCATGTATCCAGTTCTTCAGTCCTGCACACTTCACAGCAGTTGTTGTAGTCAGGATGACCTGTCTTGGGAAATAATGAGCAGTCCATGTAGTTAGGGTAAACAGCTCCCTCTTTTACAGCAATTCTCACTGGGTCCACATTTCTCATCAGGCCTACATCTTCCCCAGTGAAGTCCCAGACTGCTGCTTTCACTGTCTGTTCATTCATCTGGATTGAATACAGCATAGGTTCCAGCAACCTCACACTCTCGATTAGCTATGGTCATTTTGTACAGGACATCCTCATCTGGTGTTTCAAAAGCTATTCCGTCTGGTGTACAGAATATGGTGCAATTCATTTTGCACAACAAATCCCTCCCTAATAGAATCACAGGACTGGTGTCGCACACCACGAATCTATGCATATCTGAGAATTTCCCTATTCTGACCTTTACAGGATCAGTAAGGTACGTTTTTATCTGGGTGTTTGACACACCAACTACTTGGATTGTTTCATCCGAAAGAGGAAGATTTTTCACATCTGCTGATCTGACAGTGGATCGTGTAGCTCCAATGTCTACTAAGAAAGTAATGTTTTCATCATTAACTTTCCCATCTACAAATGGTCCTGTCTGATCTATTTCTAGAGATGCGCCAAGTACGCACTCTGCTTCCTCTTTTCGGCACCGTCAATAGATTTCTGCTGGCTCACTTTCATCATTGTGCATCCAATATTGTGACACAGCGCTCGCGCGTTGCGGTTTGTTTACCTGTTCTTCATTGTAGAATCCCGTTTCTTTGCTATACCTCTGGGTACTTCGGCTCTGTGGTAAGGGCGGTTTTGGCACCTGATTCTGTAGACCGCTAGCCTTCTGCTGTTGCGGCGATGGGCCACTCCCCTCACACTGCACCTGTGGATTTAATGACGGATTTTCATCATTAGCAAGAGGTGGATTTTTACACTCGGATTTCCAATGCCATAGCCTGCCACAGTTGTGACAAGGGAACTTCTTCTTGGCTTCCTCAATGTTACCCTTTCCCTTTCCTGGACCAAACTTTGATTTTATACCTGGATTATTGGCCTGTTCTATCAGCTGAGCTTCCTGTCTCTCTGCAACTTTTACTTGAGCCCACATTGCCTTCTCTTTTAATTTCCGCTGTTTTGCCTCAATTTCATCACTAAAGTATTTAGCATGTCTCAGAATCTCATCTATTTTCTTACTCTGCCAGTCCACGGTGTGCTGCCTGATCATGTCCCCAATCTCAGGATGCAGACCATACACAAATCTGTACACAAAATGACTCTGGTCCTTTTCTCCCAGGCTGTCATCCCCACTAAACCGTTTGAACGCCAGAATTAGCCTCTCATAAAATGCGTGGACTGACTCTTTCGCTTCTTGATGTGTTCGATCTATTTTAACCCAATCTGTTTCTTTTGGGGGCACTTTATTCTTCAAGAAGGCCATGACCTGTTCATACTTCTTCATGACCTCCGGGTCTGGAGCTACTGTTTTGGGTTCTCTCGGGTATTCTTTAGTGGGCCAGTCTATGACTATCTTACATTCTGTCCACAAGTCTGCTGGCATTATTAGATCAAACAGGCTATTTAGATCAATCCACAACACCTTTGACAATTTCACAAATCTGTCTACCTGTCTGTACCACTCGACTGGCTTTTCCCGTAGTCGAGGGAAATCATTGGTAAATGACAAAATGTCCTGTCTGGTCCATGGGACATGCACATATCCTCCTCCTGGAATCTCTCTCATAGGTAACTCCATTACCACCTTTTCTTTTTCTCTCACAGGAAACGCTGGGAACGTTCTGTCTGAGATGTCATCTCGCTTACTATACCACCTTCTCTTCCACTTATCCACATCTCCCCATTTCCTTAATACTGTGATTATGTCCCTAATCTGCCCTATTCGTCCTGCAGCGTTCAGATTCTCAATGTCTTTTTCTGTAAAATCCACCCGGTAGGGCTTTTGTAATGCCTTTACCTTGTCCATGTCGATTCCCATTTCACGCGCTATTTCTGCTAGTCTGTCATGTAAATTCTTCGCTCTATAGGTGATGCTTTTGCAGAGGAACAGTAGTTCCTCATCTTGGTAGTTTTTCAGCTTTTCTGTGGGAATTGTCCCTACTATCAGTTCTTCTAACACCATCCTCAGCTTTGCAACATCAATGGTATGTGATTCCTTTTCTTTATCCTGCAAACCTTTTAGCCAGTCATTCAAATCTTCAGTAGTTATACTCACTGACTTCTCCACATTCCCTGGTTCTGTCAGTCTCTGTGGTTCCAGCATTGATCCCTCTACCCTTCGGCCTCTCTCAGCAGTATCGGAACAATAAATTGGATTCTTTGACACAGGAAGTTCACCTTTACCCATAGCATGTCCCCAGGAACTTTCTTTCGTTTTCATCAGGGACTGTTCTGCCTGTCTTTGGTTCACATACGGAACTGTTAGTTCCCGCTCACTGTTTTTCTGCTTCTCAAAAATAGGCATAACCGGACCTATGGTCACAGGAACTGTAACTGCTTCTAGATTTTTCGTTAGCTCCCTTATTTTCTCAGTCAATTCTAAGGTGGTTTCCGCTAGTTCCCTAGAATTTTCATTCTCAGTCTTAGTTTCCTTCTCTTTTAGTGAATTTCTCCGTTTTACTTCTGGGGTCATAACTTCTGTTTTAATGATTCTCAGGCTCTCCCTTACTGGTGTTCCTGTAGTGGGTGTTTCTGGTTCCTGTCTGTATGGAGGCGGGCTCTTGTAAAACATATCATCTAAAACATCGTCATCTGTATCACTAGCCCCATACCTCCGGGTTTCTACATGATTTCTTTTTTCTAGACATTTTCTTCCTCCACTTTCTCCTTCCGTTCTAAGAGGAAATAACCCTTCTGTCATACTGGCATCTCGCCACCTCCTCATTCTATCGCTATGAGTTTCTCAATCGTTCGGCCGCCCGAACATGTACCTGTACCTGGATCCATTCCTCTGCTTTTCTCGCTCATGCATTTCATCTTCCCACTCGGTCAATGCCTCAAACTGCGTAGGCCTAGGTCGCGGATCTAAACTCATCATCCGTTCCCGTAAGTTCCTTAATATGGCCAAATTAAAAGACCCATCCTCTGGAAACGCTAGAACTCCGTCTTCCTTTGTATATTTTGCCCAATTGTCTAACCAAATACAGGTATGGTACCCATATTTTGCAACCATAAAGGATGCGGGGGTCTTTGCCGGAGGAAGTAACTGTCCTTCCCTCGTCACAATTTTCTTGTCCTTTACAAATATATTTTTCAATTTACTAAACACAGACTTTTTCTTCCTCTCAGGTGAATGATAATACATCTTCCCGTCTTCTGTGAACTCTTTTAGTCTTCTATACCTCGGTTTGATCTTTAATCCAATAGTAGCGCGACTCTTACTCATGCACCAATCCTGGCGCGTCTACGTCACTGTCACAACCTCCAATCCCTGCGCGACTCACACTAACGCACCAATCCTGGAGCGTCTATGTCGTTGTCACAACTTCCAATCCCTGCGCGACTCACACCAACGCACCAATCCTGGAGCGTCTACGTCACTGACTAGCTGTCCAATCCCAGCGCGGTCTTTCTGACGTCTACAGTCGCTGCGGCGGCTTCTACTCCTGACTCCTGTCCTCAGTCTACCCCTCCTTTACAAAACTACTCGGTAGACTTTGTTTCAACTTTTACAATACTTGTTAGTTACATCGTACAAACATCTCCATTGTCTGCTCCGCTAACCACAGAATAGCAAAAGACCTTTCCCACGAGAATCCTGTTGTCCCAAGAGCAGCACTTACCTCTGCCCTACTACAGAATTATTACGTCCATTGGCAAAGTAGCACGTCCCTCTACTTCACCCTTCTACCACGCATTAATTAACTGTTCTCTCCGGAATTAAAACACATAGTTGGAAACGTAATGCTCCTGAGAATTAACACCAGAGTTCCGCAATTAATTCAAATGCTATTTAATTCACGCACTTTCACACAAAGAAGTACTGTTCATTCACACAGAATCCTGCTTTCCTGAGAACAGCGTACAGTCTGTTCTACTACAGAATTATAACATTTGTTAACAAAGCAGCGCTTACCTCTACTCTGTCCTTCTAACAAGCTCAGAGAACACCTGCTACCTTTTCAATAAAAAGCGTTATCAGCATACCTATTGGTTTCCTGTTACTTTAGACTGAAATTTCACAAATAACTCTTTGCTATCATATACACTTCTCTCACACAGAAATTATCTCTACTGGTGACACTCCGCGATGCCACCGAATCGAACCCAGACAATGCGACGCGCAACTTCGATTTTACGCGTTTCCCCGTGTACCTACGGGCAACCACAATCCCGTCTTTCCCGAGAACAGTGCTTACCTCTGTCCTACTACGGAATTGTCACCGACTCCTTACATCCCAGAAGCCGTACAGACTACATAGAACTCACTACGACTTCAACATATAGTGTTAATACATATATCAACATCAATTGATAATCAATAAGCTATATATACATGCCAAAATCATCAACCAGAACAATAAAACTCATCTCTTGCTACCCAAGATACTGGTAACTATATATATATATATATATACTCATCAACCTAGACAATAAAAACCATCCTCTGCTACCAAGAAAACTGGTGCAGTTCAGAACGCAAAATCTCCTCCTGCTTCCACGGACGGAATGATTCCACAGTCACACGCACATTCATACATCATACGCTGGTGGGGCCCATAGCACCAACATTCATTCTCATCGATCTATCCGTGCCTACAGAGGAGAGGGGTCCGGAGGCCAATTGGATCATTTAGTTGACTAGGGATGTGATGATAAACACTTCAATTCTTATGCTAATAAAATATACATTTCAAGAAATAACCACCTGACACAGTTCTTCAAACAATCAATTTCTTTATCTAATTTAAATTTTTCATGTTAAAATCCTAACAAGTGCAATAATCTTGAGTCATAATTACCTGTTCTGGCTAATTGTCGTTCTCTAAGTCAGAATCAGGTCCTCAGAAAATCATCAAAGAGTCTAGCGTCCTGTGACTGCTGTCAGCGTCGTGAATAGCATCGATCAGGGTGCGTCTCGAGATCATAGGGTGGTAACCGTTAATTTCCCTCTCTGGACTACCAATATTTATACTGAAATTTTGCATATAAAGGAAACATTTCATAATTCCTAGTCATTTCATTGGCTGAATTAAGCCCTGTCCCAAGATTTTAAGTAACATAATTTAATGTTCACATTCGGATGATGTATTCAACCAGGCGTATGGGAAAATCGTCCCCAGGTCAGGAATGTATCAGTCTATTGTGGAAAAGGTGGCTTTTGGTTCCAAACTAGTAACATTTTCATCCGTGTTCAGGGACATTGGCTTCTCGCCCAGAGTAGTCTTCATGGACCTGGTACAGGGGTTCAAGGAGAGGTTGCTACGTAGTCAGAGCAGACGCCTTCCTCTGCTGTCAATTGCATGAAGTCATGTACTTCAGTATGGATTCGGCTGGCGGCCATCTTTCAGCAGGCCGAAATAGTCAACTTAAGGTAAAGAAACACAAAACGTAATTAATACATGGAAATGAATAAAACAATGTTATTCCCTTGCTAATACCCCTATGTGTATGCATTTATCTAGCCATATGCGACAATTAAAGCCGTTAAATGCAGGTTTATTTAGGCGCAAATCACATAAACATATATAAATGGATTGGGTATACCAAATAATTTTATTTTACCCGCTCCAGCAACAGCAGTGGGGCGGTGGTGCCGTGTAAGGGGATTTGGAGGGACGATGCAGAGGGAAAATTAAATATATAATTAATTTTCCCTCTGCATCGTCTCTTGAAATCCCCCCTTACACGACCCCACCGCACCACCACTTTTACCTGCACGGACTGCAGCTGTGTTCAAGGTATGTAGTTGTGGAGTTAAGAATTATAAATCTATACTGACTTCACATATACTTACCTTCTCTATATTTTTGTTGTTGGCATTCGTCCTAAGATATTTTGTAGCATAATATATTAATAAAGAGTATTGACCTTGGGCCATTGGTAGCTTCATGGTTTCCAACTACAAGGCATATCTGTGCCATGTTTTATCCATGTGAGGTGTTCTGTTTAATGTTTCATTGAACTGGGTTCTATTGTGGGAGAAATGCAAATGGCACAAACTATCCAACTATTACAATCACAGATACGTAGATTGTATTGCAATAATTCAGTTATGATGAAGCATTGTGCAAAGGGCTGATGCAGATGGGCCTCATCAATAGTGTCCCTTGATATTCTCTGATATTACTATGACAGTCATCTCATTAAAAGGCAAAACCATCAATGCCCTGATATAGACCTTTAGAGTGCACTGATCTGGTCCTTTTGTTCAAACTGCGGAAGAGGCAAGTAGGGCCTTATATTTAGCCAGATGGGGACATGGAACTGTATGGGAACCACCCACCTCTTTCGGGAAATGCAATGTGCTGTTCCAGAATGTCAGTTTTAATGCTGAGGCCTGTGGGTCAGGCAATGTGATTTTTCATGTGTAGTGTGTATGGAGTGCGTAGTATAGATCAAGTAGTTGGCCTGCTGGCCTATACCAGAGGTATGTGGGGGTGCCATATGATGGTGGGGAAATTTATTGTGCGCTATGCATGAATGTGTCATCTGACCTGTGGTGGTTTCATCACATAGTGTTACATGTTTAGCAGTATTAGGAGGGAAGGTGTTATTGGTGTGGTGTGTTGAGTGGTATGATGTTGTGTGATGTGGTATATAATGGAATGTGTTTTGTAGTGCTGGTTGGTTAATGTGTATTTTGGTGCTGCTAAGTGATCTTCAGACTGCATGTGCTCTGCAGAGTTTCACCTGAGCATATATCTGCTCATGCAAACCAGAAATTTGCAAGCTTCATCCAATTGCATGCAAGAAAACATGCAACATTAATGAGTTCCTGAAAGTCATAAATCTGCATTCAAGTGAGACTGTAGACCTGCGACTGCCATTTTATGCCTATATATGGCAATCAGGTCCAGTAGATGGAAATAGGATGCTTCTGATGCTTCCTTTTTTATGAAAAAATACAAAATTTTCCGTTAATCAATCTCTGTAATATTTACATTTTAATGAAACAGACTAAGGGCCAGATGTACGACCTGAAAAATAGCGCAATTTGCGAGGCACTATTTTGCATGTAGAACAGTGTGTTGAACACTTTTTGCGATTCCCAATGGGGTCTAATTTGCAAGGCTCATGAATATTAATGAGCCTCTTGCAATTTGAGAGCCCATTGGGAATGACAGGCCCTCCCAGGGATGGTGGCCAGCTGGGCTCAGCAGACCACCATGTCTGGGACGGATTTTTTCATAAAGCAGTTTTTTTTTTAAATGCAGCCCTGTTTCCTTAAAGAAAAACGGGATGCATTTAAAAAAGAAAAATGAAACTTTTCAGTTTAATTTTTTTAAGGGCAAGCAGTGGTGTCTCGGACCACTGCCTGCTCTTAAAAAATATTTTCCAACATACTCAGAAAGGGGAAGGGGTCCTCTGGGGAACCCATCCCCTTTGCGAATGGTTTACTACCTACTCGAAGTAGATTGTAAACTGCGAGTGTTTTGCAGCCGCAAATGCGGTCGCAAAACAGTAGTACATAGCATGTTGACTCGCTATTAGGAAGGGACGCCGCTTCTTAATAGCGAGAGTCGCAAATGCTATTTTGCGAGTCTGTGACTCGCAAAATAGCATTTGTACATGCTATTACCCATTTTTACGTCCGCAAATGGGAGGTTCTCCCGTTTGCGGCCGCAAAAAAGGGTTGTACATCTGGCCCCAAGTGCACTATGCTTGTTATGAAATTAATGTTATCTTTGTTTTACATAGCATGACCGTTTTGAATCTTGCTATAGCAAAACGTTTGTGCTCTGAACCGTAATATTGTATAATTTTTTATGAAGCCCTTGGCATCACACTCATCCAACTTAGTAAAGCTGTCTTTAACATATACTAATATTACCCAAAATAGGGCCATGGTTATTGGCCTCAAAAGGATGAATGGTCGACTTGAAAGACTCAAATGTCTTATCTCTGGATTATACAGGTATTTCTGCAGCCACAGTATTGAGCATTGAGGCTGGAAGTATTTTTAAAATGGGGATCTTGTGATTTTACTAGCAAACTTGTATGCCAGCAATAATACATGAAAAATGTAACATGAAATTGGGCTTTAGACCTGGAAGTAAAACTCCACTCTGCTCGCCAAGTCTGCGGAATTCAGCAACTCCGCCTTCCGCAGAGAACTCGGAGTTACCAATAAACTCCACAACAGAGCAGATTATTTTTTCCGTTGACGCTCTCAAAAGTTCATTTTGCGCACGCGGGAGTGACTTGTTAGGTGCTGGCGAGCACCCACGAGATTTGCTAGCCGCCCGCGGACTCTCCACGAGATTTTGCCCCCGCTAAATCGTCTTTTGTCCGTGCCAGCAACTTCCAGCATGTCTTTTGTGTCGTAGTCGATCATGAGTGAGCGCAATCAAGTGCTACTGCAACCTGGGAAAGATTTTCTCCTCAAGAAGCAGCTACGTCACCTCAAAAAGACAATTTGGAGTTAAAAACCTTCTCAAATTAACCGTTCGTGTTGTTTGTTTGCGCGAGGGGGGATTTTTTTCCTTTTTCTCCAACAAGAAGGAAGTACAGCAGAGTCTCCAACTTCCTGTTCCCGCCCAGCAGTGCTTTGTCCATCTCCTAGTCACTTTTCATTTGGATTTGTAGCTGGAAGGATCACTCTCTGTGTCTGCTGCATATATACCACTGGATTTAAGGACTTTGTATTTGAGATTTCACAAGTAAGTGAAAAAAGCTGTTGTATAAGGGTTTTGTTTGTTTGATAGAGGGCATGCACCAGGATTTATTTGTATTTTTATTTGATTTTTAATATTTATTGGGGTGGGGATGGCGTGCAGTTTCAGTAGGGGCCTAGTTATTTTTTTGCATGTTTTTTTTCTTCTTTTGTAAAGGAAAAATGTTGCACAGCTTAGTACATTTTCTCCATGTGTTTTAATAAATGTGCAATAGTCATTTAATTCTCAAGGTGGCCTTGTCTGCCAATGGGCCTTCCAGCCAGTTGTCCCAGTACTAGTCATGGGTGGCCATTATGCGTAGGCGGCCTATGTGCTTTTGCCATAAGCCTGCATGTGTTCTTTGCTGTGGCGATGCCTCCTTGCTGGTTGTTATTGTTGTTTTTTTGCATGTAACTTTTCTTTGTTTGTAAAGGAAAAATGTTGCACAGTTTAGTACATTTTTTGCATGTTTAAAAAAAATCTGCAATATTCATTTAATTCACTTGTGGCCTAGTCTGCCAATGGGCCTTCCAGCAGTAGGCCCAGTACCAGTCATGGGTGCATGAAACAACTGTTTCTATGGTGTCTGTTGAATTGAAACATCATTTAGGCCATGGATAGCTTTGAATCAAAATACAAAATGTGTTTTTTTTGGGTGGTATTTCACTTTTTTTCTGCATACAGTGTATAGGTGGGGTAATGCCTATGGAGACTGTGTGTTGTAAAAAAGTTTAGCCCAGTTAATTTTTGTTTTTGGCATTGCTGAATTAATGCTGTGTTATCTGTGTTTCCATGCCTTCTTTGTCATGCCAGTGTGTGAGTGCGTTTGCTGTACACCGCCATTTGTCTTTGTTCCCCATGCCATGACGCCAGGGGCCATTTCGAGAAGTCAGTGTCCATAGGCCTGCATGTGTTCTTTGTTTTCCATGCCTCCTGCTTGTTGTGTGACCATGTGGCTGGTGGCCATTTTGTGTAGGCAGCCAGTGTGATTTTGCCATAGGTCTGCATGCGTTCTTTGTTTGGGATCATGCCTCCTTGCTTGCTGCTTGACCATGTGGCTGCCGACCATTTTGTGTTTTATGCTTGAGGCCCAGTTGCACAATGCTCATACTAATGTAGGGTATGAAAGTGTTTTATATATCATTACATACTTTGTATTTTTCACCAGTACTACTCCTTGCCTCCCAAATCCCAGTGTTTTTTTAATTAACATTTTTTGCAAACTTTTTTATTTACATTTAATTTGTTTTATAATTTTTTTTCTTCTTGGTTATTTTCACATCTTTTTTCAATTTCTCATTTACTTCAAACATTTAAAAAACATTTTTTACATTTTTGTAAAAAATGTTTTCCCAATGTTTTTCCAATTTTTTTCCTTTTTTTATTTCCTTTTATTTTTTCTAATTTTATATTTCCCGTTTTCCTAACATTCAGAATCAAGCCCATGTGCCATTGACAGCGCACAGCAGCACAACAGCATCATTTTCTAAGGATTTTTCCATTGTCAGTTTTCTTTTGTCACCTGCACCTCCCTGAGTGCCACATCCCATTCCCAACTTGATGCACATAAAGCAAATAGTTATGTATTGTTTCTCTTTCTTGTCCTTCCTGAGTGTGCATGAATGTTTAGGTTGTGTGATTTTACAAATGGATACACTGTATTGTTAATTATTTATAACTTAAGTAACCACAATAAATGATACTACTAATTCAACTGCAATAATGCCATGTTTCACTTCTTGATTGTTTATTTTTAGATACACAAGAGAAATCACCGTACTGTCAGGCAGAAGGACTGTGATCACTGAACACGGACATCACTTCAGCTTGTTAAGCTAAGTGCCACTGCCAACTGACAGCTTCAAGATGGCCCCAAAGAAAGGTGCTGCCAAGAAAGTGGACAGTGGGGAGGAGAAGAAGCCAATTTCCACCGCTGTTGTGCCGGGTAGGACCTTTTTCAACAAATGTGTGCCAGCCACACCGGCCTCCAGGGAGCAAGCTGGGAGCAGCACCCCCACATCAGCAGAGCCACTCCACCCCAACCTAGGCCCATGCCCATGTCTGGCAGATAGGCAGCCACTCTAATCACAGCAATACCGACGAGCAGTGACATCAAAATATACTTATCTCTTTTGCAAAGTAGTACCCCATCATTGCAGAAAACTCAGATAAATGGACAACAGCCACAGCCAGTAACAGTAGTTCCTCCCGAAGTAGGAACAGTCCAGGAGATTGAGCTTCATGCTGAGTAAGTAGAAGAAGCCTCTCTTTTAGAAGATCCATTGTCTTCCAGATATCCAGCAACAAAAAGGAGGTGTACTCCACCATCTTCTTCTCCAAGCTACACGTCTGATGATCAAGACTCCACTTGGATGCCACCTCAGTCTGAGACACTAGGGAGGCTGAGGAAAAGGAATGTTCCTGAAAGCCTTAGAGTTATGGATGAAGAAGAGGAGGATGACAACGAGTCAGTCATCGTGGATGTTAGCCCAGGTCCAGTGGAAAACAACGTTACCCGGTCTCAACCTGCTCTGAGGGATGTGGCTCAGATTCCACCACCACCACTGCCAGCTGCCATATTTGCAAGGCCCCAACAGCGACCTACATCCACAACCACTTCAGTAGAATTAGGCACTGCAGAGAGGCAAACGTCAACACACTGACCTACCACCACTTCTTCTGCCATTGGTCGTGACACCATTGTCAGAAAGTAGACCTCCCCAGCTGGGATTTCTTCACAGTTAGCGAGAAGGAGCCAAACATTGTTATCTGCTTCATTCTCAGCGCAAGTGTTAGTGGTTGTAAGCTTGGTACAAACTATGGTACCTGAGGCCAAGCAACCCATTCAAGAAAACACCACATAATCCGCTATGATGAGGACCATAGCCAAAAAACTGTAAGTAGTGTTGGTGAAGGTGGTAAGAGCAGGGAATCCAAATCTGTTCCGATCATGGTGGAAGGTGAAAGTGAAGAAGAGGTTGACATTTTTGTTACGCAAATCAGCCCCAGCAGTGCAGTTGTAGCGCTAGCATAAGCAACATCAGAGTGGCACCAGAGTCAGGTTGAGATACCATGGCTAGGGCATACATTGACTGCCCCGCTTAGACACAAATAGAGCCTACTGTTTTCTGCTGTCAGTCTCAAGAGGTTGCCTGCATCAGTGACACCAGAAAAGAAAAACTTCCAGGCTACTATTCCTGACATGTTTCAGCAGGAGGGGCAGTATGAACGCAACCACCCAAATGCACGTTTGTACAACACAAAGCTGGCTAAAATGTTAGCACTGGACCTCCTCCCTTTTCTTTTGTGGAAGTAGTGGGTTTTCTACAATTTGTGGCAGCCATCTGCCCAAAATGGAAGGTTCCCAGCCGGACCTATTTTGCCAGAGTTGCTATTTCAGCGCTACCTCACAATGTTCTGGAATTGGTTGGACAAGCTGTGCAGCAGAGTGCTGTTCACACTATCTGCTAGATGACAGACATGTGGACCAATTGCCGAGCCACTAATTACATGTGCATCACACTGGATCTCTTTTGTGGGGATTAGAGAAATGATATCTGCAGGTGTTGACACTGCTGAACTTTTCAATGAAGCTCGGAAGCATGCAACAGTAGCCATGTTGCACATAGAGAAATCCCATAGAACTGCAAACATATTGGATGACATTAACAACAAGGTCCATGAATGGCTGCGACCAAGAGGACTTGATCTTGGATTTGTTGCCACAGACAATGGCAGTAATATAGTTATGGCCATGGCAGATGGTAGCTATTTCAGGGTCCTGTGTTCAACATCATTGTATTGGACTTCAGCAACTTACTGTCCACTTGCAGAAGAATCTGCACTCTTTTCAGCCATTATTTTAGAGCCCAGAAGCAGTTGAGGGTCATTCAGCATGGTAATAGAATGGCAGTTAAAGAATTCATATAGGAGGTGCCAGCTCATCAGAACACAACATAATACATGTTGCAACGTATGTTTGAGCAGTACATACCGATCAATAAATATGTCATATAAAGAGAGGATGCAACTGTGAAAGGCCTGATCAATGAGATGGACCAATGTGGCCTAGCCAAATGCATGACAGAGATGCTGCTTCCTTTTGAGGTTTTCACATGGGAAGTCAGCAAGGAGGACAGTACCATGGGTCAAGCTATCCCATTCTTGCATATGCTACAGGAACAGCTAAAGGTGGTGTCTGAAATGTACGCAGGTGTGGATGAAAAAAAGATGTGCATGAGTTGGTGGAGGGCTTAATCCTTCGCTTATCTGTTAATGCAACGAAACATTGTGTCATCCAAACATTAAATGTGTGCCACAATTCATTATCCACAGTGCAAGCAATTACTGCCCACGTTCATTCCTTTTTCAGATGGGGATGTTTCAAACTGCAAGACATGGATTGCTGGGAAAGCCAGCGACCTAGAAAAAGAACGGCTGGAATTTAGAGGCTCACTCCTCTAGGGCACAACTTCTGCAGTGCAGCCCTTAACTTCAGAGTCTGAGGACAGTGCTGTTGGCTAACAGCAGCCAAAACTTACAACAAGAACACCAGCAACAACAGGATCAAGATCAACTGCGCCAAATCCTCCATTTGATTGGTTTCAAAAGGCAGGGCTTAAATCTAGTGGAGAGGCCAAGGCAAAATAGGTTGAGCAGGTGGAGTACCAATGACTATTGAGAGGATGGTCTAGGCCTATCTGGAAGGTCCAACAGAGGTACCTTTATCAAACCCCATTGGTGTATTGGTATGGAAGAGGCACCAATGGCCAGTGCTCAGCAGGCTGGCAATAAAATATCTGGCTTGCCCGGTAGTCAGTGTGTCTGCTGAGCGTGTGTTCAGTGCAGCTGGTGCTGTTCTCACAGGACCTGTCTCTTGCACCACATCGTGGAGAGATTAACCATGAATCAGCACTTTATGCCACCAAATTACACCATACCTGAAGTATGACAGGAGGGGGATGCTGGTGATTGGTCTGACTCCGGTCATGGTAGTAGTGTGTTAGCTGATCTACTTCTTGGTGAACCACCGGAGGTTGAGGATGAACTCTACTTCCCTCACCTGTACTGAGTAGGCCAGAACTTTCTATCACCAAACTGCTTTTACAAAAAAAAAAACGATATAGCTAGGGGAACATTACATTATTTTGTTTGTTTATGTCTGACTGACTGATGAAGCCCCACCATTTTAGACACAAGTATGGCCAAATTGGGGTTGGACCAGTGTGCTGTGAAGAAGCCCCCCCATTCACCTCAATGACATTGGAGAGACAATGCCTGCCTCCATCCCGCGCCTATCTATCCTTTCTTTATTCTCCTAGCAAGACTGTCCCACGACATTTGATTTACAAGACTGTCCAATGTGTGTTTCGTGAATCAAAGACGATCAGCAATGTACCACTGTGCTTGAATTAGGACAGGTAAGTGGCATGCACCAAAGCAAGGTTGAAATATATTTGGAGTGATTGTTGTTTGTGAGTGTGTTGAGATGATTCAAGTAGTGGTGGCAGACAGTGAGAGTGGGTGTTTATCTATAACTATTAGGCTTGATTATCTTTGTGATGATTTAAAATATTGGTGACCTAACGACAGGCGATTATTTTTTTCCTGAAGGTGATTTTTTCCTTCCCCTTTGATACTTAGCGAGATTTGTTTGCCGGCTCCTCACTGCTTTGTTTTCTGGTTCACGCTCCTCAAAGACCCTACCAGTCCCATTAGCTAACAAACACAAATCTAGTCTGCACAAAAAAATTACTCATTGTTTCTCTTGTTGGTCATCAACAGCATTGCAATGCCAGTCTATCTCTCCCATTTGAATTGGGAGTGGGTCAGGAGTCAGTACGTAGTTGTACATATTCATTACTCAGAGTCAAGAGGAAGATGGAAGGGCTCAGGGTGTGACTACTTCAATAACTGCCAGAAGGAGGAAGTTATCAACCTCCCGAAAACCAACATGGTCTAGAGGTGGCTCTAAGAGGCCTACTCAACCCTGTGGACTGGTGAGAGGTACGTTGATTTTTTTTAAACACATTTTATTGCCTTTTGCACTCATCATTACTCATGGAAGTCCAACATTACATTCATATATCCATTAACATGTACCTTTGCCTTATATTACATTCATTTGTGAGAGGTGCATTGATACTTGATTTGGGAAATGCAATGCTGCTGAGTGTGTGTGCTCATGATCATCATGACAGATGCAAGATTGATCATCCCGATACATACAGCCACTTGTCTGAGATTGTTAGTTGTTGGTCTTACAATTGAATTGCTCTCACTGAATTGATCGCACATCAGTCATAAAATGAATGATTGCAGAAAGACTATTCACTTGCTCTGCCTCTAAGTCCTCTTTTTGGAACACTCCTCATGAAGTTTACCCTTTGTGCTTCATAAGACTCATGCTTACCTTACCAGACCGGTTCAGCAAGGCACCCAAGATTGACGGACAGTGCAAGAAGAAGGCAGATGCACCGCACAATAAGGCAATACAGTATCATTTTTCTTTTAATATTCCATTTTTAGAACTTTCTGTGGTACTCACTTCACTCCTGCTTATTTCTATTTACTATTTTTCAAACATTTGTGACAGAACATTTAGATATATAATAATATAACATGGGTCTCTCTGGGGCTGACAGACTGTTTGGAAACTTTGCAATGCATTTAAGTTAATTGTGTCATAGTCATTCCTTCATTTCGATTGGATCATGGATGCTCATCACCCAGACGAATATTGTCTTTGTATAGTGTTTGTCGTTGTCACACCTTTTCCCAAATCCCCCTTCCCATCCATTCATCAAACCCCTAACCCTCTTCCGCCGTGTTGTGCGATTTATTGAGGCGTGAGTTAATAATTTACACCATTAATTGATCACACACTTGGTGGGGGGATGTGGTGAAAGCAACACCAACTCAGTGCAGGATCATCAGTTCTTCTAATACCTAAACAATAGCTCACACTTGCCCCATTTTCCCACACCTGCATTAAAAATTATCAATATTTTGGATATAGAAGAACATTATTCGTCTGCATCATCGCTCAGGTATTGTGTTGCGTAAAAGTTTAACCTTGTACACTCCAGACTTTGAGTTCACTTCATGATTCGACTATTAACCCCTTTAGTTTTAATTAAAATACTAGCTTACCATTGTTCTGAATAATTTCGTACTGCGTGTTATATTTTCACTACCAGGTATTCCTTGTTGTGTAGTAGTCTGATCTCAGTTGTCTGTAAAGCTATGATATAATAATATATATAACCCACTAACTCAGTTTTTATTTAAATTTAGCTGCCTGTGATGAATAATCCTTCTGATTAATCCTACAGTTGGAGTCCACCTCAGTGGGTGTGGGACCTCACTACTCCATCACTGTTAGCATGCTTAGTTGCCACTACCATCATCATGGCACCTTGGGAAACCATGCAGCCCTCGCTTCATCTATTCAGGTAAGAGAACCATGGAGCATTGTTGTACTTGTAGAGAATATAGGCAATGGAAAGTGGAAAATTGGAAACCTCCCTCCCACCTCCCCTTAGTGGTCAATATAGTTGCAAACTGCAGAGACTAGGAGAGTAGTAGTAGGACAAGGGTACCAAATAACTAATTGTTATACGCTATCAGCAGGTTTTAAAAACAGGCTACTGCTGAGCAGCTAAAAGGCATCCGTTCAAAGTAAAACACCTCCAAAAAGATTTGAAGCATAAATAACAATATTTATAACCAACCCCTTCAACCTTAAACTGTCCTAATCCTATCCCCAGACCTGTTCCCAACCAATGTCTAAAATGTCAGAAAAAAGTAAAACTGAAGTCCAAACTGTCTCAGTCCCAACTCCCATACCACCCACAACAAGTCCAAACCACCAACACAAGGGTTAAAAAAGGGGTGGAAGAGGGCACTAACAGTGGGCCAAGAGCTTTTTAAGATGCCCCTCCATCTTGATGTGCCTGGCTTCCATGGCGTCCAGCCTCTGCATAATAGTTGAGGTCAGAAATTGAGGGGGGGCAGCAGTGAAGGAACGCTGGCGGGCGGTTGCCAGCGGACTGTGGCGCCATTGTTGAGAGGCTGGAAGTGCTGGGGGCAGGCTGGGGCAGCGACCACCTCCTCCTCCAGGGCCACCGACCACTGGTACACATCACGTATAGCCTCCAGCTTTTGCTGCTACATCCTGTCAGTTTGGATGACCACTGACAGCAGGAGTAGCTAGAAAGAAAAAAGAGAAATCGTAAACAATGCTCTGTGCAAAACTCTTGTTTAAAATGATGTAGTGGTCCCCAAGGGCTATTCAATTTGGTACCCACACATGCCTGGCATAAAACGGCGGGCCAGGAGCTTTTTAAGATGCCCCTCCATCTTGATTTGACTGGCTTTCATGGCATCCATCCTCTGCATAATACGGTGGAAGTTGCGGTCAGAAATTGAGGGGGGGGGGCAGCAGTGATGGAACGCTGGCGGGCAGCTGCTAGTGGACTGTGGCACCATTGTTTGCGGCATGCTTTACCTACTTGCTTTTTCCTCCCATAGGATTGTATTGTGCGTAATTGCGCACAACTTTGAACTATTTGCTTATCTTGAAAAATTCATTAAAATACAGTGCTGACCTCTGAACATCATTCTTGGTTCCAAAATATGTATAAAAGATGTATTATTTTTCTAAATTCGCCTCTGATTTATTCTTTGAGTGTGTGTCTCATTTATTGCCTCTTTGAGTACAACAAATGCTTAGCACCACCCTCTGATAAGCCTAACTGCTCTCCCACACTACCACAAAAGAGAAAGTTGGTATTATCTACTTTACCCTCTGCAAACCAACAAACCAGAGTGTACTTCATTTTCGTACAATATATAGAGAGGCGGCTTCCTACAGTTCACGTCCCCTGATCGGAGTGGCAGATCCTTTGTCGAACCTACGCTACACCTACAGTTGGTTAACAATAATGTACTTTTGCTCTGCTGCCTCTTATTTTTTGGCTTGTGTTGACTTGCCTTTCACTTCTTGTGTTTGACCCTTCACTGGAGCATAGCCACTTTATCATCCTTTCAATTGGCTGACTTGAATTCTTGAGCTCCACAATTGTAGGTTGCTACTTTTTTCGTTATGGTTAAGCACTCGAGGAGAGTGCATGTATTTCCAGCTCTCATACTCATGTGCTTCTCCCCTTCTTGCTCTGAATTCCTTTCACCCTTTTGTGCTGCTTCTCATCATGTGCTTCTTCCGTGCCAAACTCCCCGGAGCTGCATGTTGCTGTCTGGCTCGTGCATTTCTCCTCCTGCCCCCAATTTGTTCTTTCCCTTGTGTGTTGCTTTTCTCCTATCGCACCTGCTCAGATTTATTTCTATTGTATTGATCCCACCCTCGCCCCTCCGCTGCTCTCTCTCGAGCCTGGTACTATGATATTATATTTATCTTTTTTGGCTGGCTAGGCAGCCATTTGTGCTATCCCCTCAACCTTAAAAAATGCACTTTTGTGCTGCATTGATTACCTTATTTTGTTTAAATTTACTGATCCATCTTGTATCGGTAAAAGAAAACAAAATTGTGTCTGTTTCATTTGCCAGTCATGTGCATGCATAGTGATGCATATGCAAGTCTGCCTAATGAAGAATGCACAAGATTGCTTGATGACTCATGTGCGTACATATGTTCAGCAGTGGCTTCTCCGCTATGGTGGAGGAGCGTCGCCCCACCTGCCAGCAGCCCAAAAAATTAAATGATAATAAACCCTTGTTTATTATCATTTTATTTTTTCTCTTGGAGCTGAGGACTGGGGGTGGGGCCAGGTTGATGACAGGCTGATGGAGGAATGGTTACACTGCTATTCAGTGTGCATGATGGTCTGGCCGACTGTCTCAGCCCAGCCAAACTGTTATGTGCACTGAAGTTCTCTCCAACACCACCTGCATTGCCTCGTTGGAGAGAACATGCATAGGCTCCCAGTCTAACTGGGAGCGCAAATCCTTGGCGCTGATGCTGCTTTCAACAGCATGAAAGCAGCATCAGGATTGGCCGCAGGGCACTCTGGGAGCCTGTGCCTGTAGAAGAGAGGGGCCAAATGTGGCGATGCAGGTAAGTCGTTTTTTTTTTAATTTGTCCTGTCCGTCCATGCCCGTCTGCCCCCTCACCACTCTATCAACACACCGACCACTGCTGGATATGTTATCATGCATGTATGTACCCACAAGATGATGCAGACCGCAGTATCATGCCCTTTTCTCCCCTTTTGGCTGATGTTGCACAGCATCCACAAAAAATGGCATTTCCTGTTGCAGTACAACATTGCCTAAAAGTACTGGTAAAACCAATCAGTCCAAAGGCGAGACCCCATTGGCTTTACCAGTACTTGTCCTTTGTGTTCGCAATCCCATTACCTATGCTGGCTGTGGCAGGGGGCCGTCCTTATGTAACAGGGAGAGGTAACTGCTGTGGGTGAGTGATGGACTTCTAGTAACTTTACACTGTTCACATTTCAATGGTAATACTGAAAAGCATGATGTGCAAATTTGACATCCGTTACTGTAAAATTAAAACCATTAATTTCATATGGTTGGGGGAAGGTTAATAAATGTAGGCAACACAAACTCAACAATTCGCTGATAAGAGTACATAAGCATGGGGGAGGGAATAAAAAGTGATACCAATTTATAGTATGCCCTATAAAAGAGATATTCGTATGCACATTCATAAAGCATACTCAAATCCAACATCGGGTAATTTAGGAGTTGCCTAATATTGGGTGGCCCTATGAAAGTGAGAATGCATGACCTGAGGGAAAGCTGTTTCATGGACATCAGTATTTCTACTAATGTTTACTAATGTGCAGACTAGATCAATGGATTTAATTAAAAAAAATACACAGTCTGTTTGGGCAAAGACAAAACAAATGGTAAAGGATCAGAAAATGTGACATACCCAGAAAAAAGACCTCTTACCCCAGGATTAGTGACAGGAGGGTTTCGCTGTAAAGGTATAGATGCTTAAAAAATGCCACACATTATATTACCTTTGGCTCTTAAATTCCACCCTGCCTCCTGCATTTCCGGGGAGAAGTGGAACTAGTTCCTGTTCCTGGTCAAGCAACTATTTATTGCTACACTTCCTGGTGCTGGGAGGTGCTCACTGGCACAGCAGTTTTCCTACAGTTAGCATACTTGGCAACTCACCAAGCGCATCTACGGGATACATGGACATCCTTATTCCTTCTAACTACATTCATGACCATAACTGTAAAAAGTATCTATAAGTCTTTGTTAGAAGCGCCGGCACTGGTTCTTGCTGATTCTATATTCCTACCTGTGAAATAAAGGGCAATAAAAGAAGCCAGACCCACCTCCGCCATCCCACCCTTTCCAAATACCCATCACATAGGATTTCCCAGGCTCTTCCAGGCAAAGCTCAGTCCAGAAGCGTCTGAGCTGGACCCCAGCCCTGTCACACAGATGTGGTGCATGGTAACACTAACTTCAGTTGAAACTTTTCATTTTCACCATGGTTGGTGCAGTCAGTGATGTGCATCTTGAGACACATGTCTCAGGATAATTGTCATTCATCAGGAAAGTGTAACAAATTCATTTAAATGCGATGGAAATGCTGCTCACAGCCTTCTCAGGACTCTGTTCCACTCACTGAGCGCAGATGCATCGACTTGAGTTTGTTAGCTAATAAGCTCAAAGGAGCATAGTCAAACAAAGAGTGTAGGGAGCACACTGCCTGACATCCCAGCACCCAGTTTGCCCAAATGCATTATGGTAAATTTGGTGAATGGTAACACTTCGGGTAAAAGTCTTCCGTTTTCACCATGGGTTGTACATCCAGTACTATGTATGTCCAGACACATGTTTCAGGGTGTTTGCCATTCATCAATAGAGAGTTACAAGCTCACTGCGCTCACTGAGTCGTACAGAGACCTGAGAGACCTGCATTCCCAGCACCTTTAAATGAACGTGTTACTCTCAACTGAGGAAGGACAGTTATCCTGAAACGTGAATAGAGATACACAGCATAGGCTATACTAACCATGGTGAAAAAGAAAGACTTTAAGTGAACTAAGTGTTACCATGCACCGCATTTACCATAATGCATCTGAGTGAACTGAGTGCTGGGATAGCAAGCAGTGTGCTCGCACCCTGTTTGTTGGATTATCCTCAGAAGCAAGTCCACTGACGGCCTTGTACAACCTTAGACCCTGTAGCTCTTGCTTCAGACCAAGAAGCCCATGTTCACTCTCAAGTCATTAAAGACCAGTTCACCATGTGGTTTCATGAGGGTTCTATTTACCCTCAGCTCCATTGATGCTCTGGACACTCAAAGGCGCTGAGGCTCCAGACACAGCAGAACTTCAAAGCTCCAGCCCGAAGTCTCATCACTACGACAATAGCCACGCCCAATTTAAGTGCTCAAGGCTCCTGACGCTCTTGCTGAGCCTCAGTTCGCTGTCTTTCCTGCTTATTCTTCTGTCCCCATGGCTCTTACTCATACAAGGCCAGACCTGTGTTTTCTGGACTGAAAACGAATGATAAAGCCGTTTGGACATCTTAAATGCGCTTAATGATTGGGGTGCACTGGCTGATAAGGTTGCATGTGAACAGTGTAATTGGAGGTTAAGAGTGAGGTGCACTGGTAGTATGAGATGTCATTGATAGGAATGAGGGGCACTGACAGAGTTGAACGCTCATAGGGTACAAGCAGATCAGATCATAATTAAGGTGTTCTGATAGAGCTATGGGTTCTTGCAGGTCATGTCTGAGGAGCGTCAGTGGAGCTCTGTATGTAAATGGTCGGTGGAGACCAGGGTTCAGGCCCGTTTACAGAGCTGTGTGTGCATGTTGTACATGCATACAGGAACAGCTTGTGTCAGGGAAAGGAGGTGGGGTGGGGGACAGGGAGTGTGGATCGGGGACGAACAAGAGAAATACAAAAAATTAAAAAGAACTTACCTGCAGTTGCCGCCCTTCAGCATCGCGCCATGCTCTTCTGCTCCTCTCTTCTCCACTGCAGGGAGGCATAGGCTCCTAGACTGCACTGCGGCCAATCCTGACCCTGCTCTCATTTGTTGTAACGATCATGAATGAGAGCAGCATCAGGATTGGCCTGGTCGCCAATGATTTGCGTTCCCAGACAGACTATGCATGCTCTCTCCAACCCAGCAAGGCAGCTGGGATTGGAGAGAGCTTCACAGCGCATGTGGGTTTGGCTGGCCTGAGACAGCCAGCCAAACCCACATGCTCAGTGAAGGCAGGGCACCTACCGCTCTCCCTCAGTGCCTGTCATCACATTGTGCCCACCCCTAAGACTCAGCACAAGACAAATAAAACAATAATAAAATCAGTTTTAAACCTGTTTTGTTATCGTTTTAGTTTTCACGTTTTTGAGGGTGCTGGCAGGAGGGCGATGCTCCTCTGCCATAGCCCCTGCATGCATTTCAAGAATGAGTTGTAAAGGCTAAGACCACAGGCCCTATCATCTAGGATATCGCCATTTTCCACCATGGAAAATGGCGATATGCACACTATCTCTAGGGCTACCTGCTTTCTTCTGATTTCAAGCTGAGCTTCCTCATACTTAAGTAGTCTCTCCCTTCTCTCCTGAGAGGTATCCCTCTATGAGAGGAGATTGAGGTCCCTACAGATGAGTTAGAATGGTTAGACTCCACTGAGGGAGATCTTGACCTTCTTGGCCCACCACCAACTCTCCCAGGAGGGACAAAGAGGGGTCCATTATGGTCCTCTCCATCACTGTCTAGGGGTATTGGATTTTCCAGGTCCAGATCATTGTTATCTGCCTGGCCAGCCTCAGAGGTCAGGTCATGGGGAGTTACACCCCTAGGCCTTTCCTCAGGTGCTGTCCCACCCACTCTGCCTACTCCTTCAGATCCTAGAGATCTGCTAAGGTCATCTAGCCTAAGTACCTTCAGTTTCCTAGTTGTACATAATGCTCTAAGTTCCATGAATGGGAGTCTATCATACTGGGAATCTTGTGTAATAGCTGGCACGGGAATCCCTTTCAGAACGCATGCTAAATTTGGTGCCTGAACGTTGCACGCGCCATGCAATTGGATGTGCCTACAAACTACTGAGTGATCAGGTGTGGAAGTGCAGTCTTCACCTTTCAAATAAACTTCTTTACCTTCTCTCATGCACCTATATGTAAATGGGAGAGACCAAACTTCATACAGGAAAGCAGTACCCAACGGTTCATATCTGCCTAGGGCATAATGTTTCATGCACAAACTGAATTTAAACAAAGGAAATGGTAATGTGATTAACCAGTGGATAAGCCACACAGCGGAGTTCAATTCGGCCATAGAGAAAGGCAAAGGTTCTAACTTTTCAATATGCAGTAATGAGTATGTTGCATCTTTCATGGACATGAATTGTTGTTTTCGCAGTTAGATTAAAGGGAAGGAATAAAGACGAAGTATTCATGTAGTCCCAGGGGACTTTCCCAGCCTTTAACGTTTGCAAAGTCCATGCAAACTGCATTATAGAACGTAATTGATTTTGACCATGATACAAAGCAGACATATCATCCTGCTCAATATCAACAACAGATGAAACAATATTATCTAACATGTAAATTCTGGAAGAAAGGGTGTAAATGCTATTATCGATAACAGCTAGTACTTTTTCCAAATTGATCAATGGCTCTCAATCTGGAAGTCGCTTCAATTTGAGATAATTTCCAAACTTCGTTATAAACAGCATACACCCATCTCCTGGACCTGCCACCTACAGGACCCTTAACAAAATCATTCAAATCTATTTTGTCATGTAATTTAGATAAATGAAGTTTAACAGATGCCAAGGTGGAATGTTGCAGCCAAGATTGGCATAACTTCCCTACAGAGTAGGTAGTAACAGAATGAGAAGATTCAAAGCGGGGGTCTACTCGAACCTGCGTATACCCAGGTCGCAGACCCAAAAAACGATGTTGACAGGAATCTGAGCTTGTCTGCCAAGTTAACCATCCTTCCGAATGTAATTTGGAAATATTGAAGGATGTATTAGTAATGTAATTTGAATAAGCACCCAGATCCGGAATAGAGGGGGAATTCAGTTTTTTAGAGGTAGCCAATCCAAAGCAGGTGGTCTGAAAAATAGTAGAATTCAAAAATAATATGTGGTTTGGGATGAGGCAGGCACGATGCAAAGCTTCAGTTCCTTGTACCTGTCACGGTTTAGAACCCCAAACAGATTTAAGATCAATAGTAGCTTTCCACAGATCAGAACCCCTGACTGCCAAATCATCCATAAAGGATTTGGAATACAATAATTTAGTGTGTGTCAGCCTAACCTTCGAGGCAGACTCCGCTGCCACTTTAAAATAAAAGGCGGCAGGATGCGAAACACTGAAATCAGTAAAATAGGCAAATTTGTTCACTAATGTGCTGGAGCTGCCTAGCATTGGCATTGGACAATGTTCCCATTGCGTATAATTTACCAAATTTCGATACGTATTAGTCATATGTAGGAAATGATTGCCATAATGCTGATAGCAAAACAGCTCCCCATAATTAGCAGTGTCTAAATACAAATCTTCAGCATCAAAAGCGGCATAATATTTCAAATCAGAAAACAGTGCCTCTATGGCCTGAACGTCCCAAACACCAGGCGGTTCTCTTCTGCACCCACAAGAGTAAATTGTTTCCTACTGGAAAATAATGGCAGCTTTGCCTATACGGTGACGTTTCTGGTAGAAATGCTGTTGTTACTGTATCTAAATATAATAGGAGCTTTCGTATTTCTTTTAGGTTTGTTTTGCCTTTTTGCAAATGAAGACCCCATCAACTGTATTCTCTTTTAAACAGCTGGTTGGACCCAGCTCTCCATTGCTCATTGTTATCGAATTGGTTGAAGATTATGTTTTCTGGTTTTTAAATGAATGTGTGCAACAGTGAATTTTAAAATTGTAGGTACTCAGGGCCTCCCAGGCTAAAGCACAATAAAAATATGTGCCGAAGATCACATACTCACAGGTTTTTCCTGCAGAGGAATGGGGAGATGCTCGGAGTATCTCGAGGTTACACCACAAGGGTTGCCTTTAACTCATCTAGCGCCGCCAACTTTAATCTCACAATGTCTGGACCCCCAAGCTGCGTGCATCTCAATGGGCACACATTTTATGTAAATGTCTGAAAGACGGACCCATGACATGGGACAGATAGAAAAATGGGACGTCGTGCAATTTCTTTTTTCAGAAACATAGTGCAGAAAAAGATCAGACTAAAATCTGTATGCGTGATGAGTGAGGTGTGACGCCGTCAACATAAATCGTGCACTGTGGACTTGCTGGTGCTTCTAAAAAGATTACAAGTATTGTGCATGTGAGGCATCCCCCAATTTGTTTGAGACTAGGCCACGCAGCTGTGCTGCTAAAGTCTGGGGTTAAGGAAAGTTAAAGGCCCTGCATGGCCCCTGCCCTTCTTCCAGCCTTCTCCTCCTGGCCTGACCCGGACCGGGCAGTGGCATTATACTTGCACAAGCACACGGTGCCCAGCACCGGAGGCATGATTGCTCAGGGCAGGTCTGGGACTCGTCACTCGGTAGTTCACTCACTTCGCAGTTCATGCATATTAAGTGAACTGTTAAGAGAACAACCGAGTGACGAGTCCAAGGCCTGCCCTCAGCAATCATGCCTCCGGCATCGGGCACGGGGCACCTGACCACTACAATACAACTGCCTAGCCTGGAGCAGGATAGACAGGAGAAGGCTGGAAGGAGGAGGAGGACAGGGGCCGGTGCCCTGCAGGGCTGCGCGGCCTGCTTTAACTTACTGAACCACGGACTTCATGTGAAACCGAAGCTACTGCCACCCGATGATGGTGACCGTCATGTCACGCCACCCACAAGGTCATGACCCCACCCCCAAAAAAACAGTTTCGGTAATGTAATTTCTTAATATATTATTTAAAGCTGTTACTTACGGTTACTGCCCTGGTGGTGGGCGGCCGAGCATTGGCCTGCCTGCCTTTGTGTTCGATAAGCGGCCTAGGCCAGGCTGCAGCTGCTGCCTGCACTACGAAGATGTTGGGCCGGGCGGGCCAACCACCTCAACCCAGAGCTGCCTCAACCACTGATGACTTGTGGCGGGGACCGGTGCGTGCGTGTGTATGAGGCATTTTGAAAAAAATCTAGCATGCTGCCTGCCACACAGCCTTACCTCCGCAGAACCAAAACCAGCCCCCTGTGTCTGCCCAATCAGTGTCCCGCCAACCGGAAAGGGCTACCGCCTAAATAAAGAAAGCAATTTTAAAATATGGATTGTGATCATCACTTAACTCACAATCTGATCTGCATATTGGATTCATTCATGCAGTAAGTAAGTGGACCAGTATGTGAGTCATTGAGGTAATTTCATTTTATATACTGTCATACATATTGCCATATGACGTGCAGAGTTGCAGACACTAGTGTTATGTAGACCCGGCCCTGATAAATAAGTGCCGGTGCTATGCACCGGAAAGCACCGGCACAAATTAAGCACTGCCTCTAGTGCTGCAAAGCCGTTGAGCTCCAGGATTTAAAACTGCATAAGGTAAACCGGCAACCACTGACCTCCACTGACCTCTTGTGCTGCGACGCCATTGAGCTCTAGCATTTAAAACTATGCAATGTAAACCGGCAAGCGCAGCCTCTAGGCTGCGAGTCCCTTGACCTCCAAAACACCTAAGTCCGCTTTGTATATGCAGACCACAAAGAGGAGGAAGTGGGGGGGGTAAATGGGGGCAGCAAATGTCAGAAGGGAAGGAAGTCTGAACAAACTAAGGGGCATATTATCGAGGAAGAGCGATAAACACACCTCCCCCCATACGGAACAGTTTCTTCTGCAAATGAGCAGTCTTTAGGCGTGCTTGACAAATCTCTCGCCGGCACTTCTACACCACAACAAACATTAAACAAGCATTGGCCGAGCGGCCGAAAAAAGGAACGCCACGCGGTCGTGAAATGAAATTTTTAAAAAAAACGTGAGTGGTGACGTGAGTTGTGCGCACACGCGCGCGCGACGGAAAAAAGTGCTGTGCACGTCGCGCGCGCTTGTGTGCGTAATAGCAAGCTGGTGGCCGGCCTGGGTAGCACTTTTAACCCACTTACTAAATTTCTCGCAAGTGCAGCGCATGCGATGACTGTAGCAAGACCTAAAAATGGTGCAGCTTTCAATGTGTTTGATGCTGGAAGTAGCTTTTCTAGATGGGTTTCTCTTCATTCAGGAATGAAAAAATATTTCATTTAGCGCAAACTTCCTGGTTCATATTCCGTCATTTAAGTAGCTCTATTAATCATTACTGCATTCACCCAAGAATTATAAAACTGTTCCGATGGCTTAGATTCGAGGAAAGTCATTGTTTTAGTACTTCATCTTGCACAGTAATATTATTACTGACGACACATTAAAACAGGAGGACGATTGGTAAACTCTACAGCTGATTTCTTGGTTTGGTATCGGGAGGTTATGTAGGGGCATATTATCAAGGACAGCATTAAAATTATCGCCGCTTTAGCGGCAGGAAACAGCCTCTAAAAGCTGCGATAATGGGCTTGATAATATGCCGCAGAGAATTCTCATGGAAGCCCATGTTCTGGTGTGAACATGGGCTTCTATTGGAATTCTCTGCGGCATATTATCAAGCCCATTATCGCCGCTTTAGCGGCAGTTTCCTGCCGCAAAAGAGGTGATCATTTTAACGCCATCCTTGATAATATGCCCCGTAACGTTCATCGGGTCAAACTGCCAGAAATTGAAGCCGATGTTAAACTCAAATAAATCTATATTTTATAGGATGCTAACACTTTAAATCCTTCGCATAAATTAATCTCGTGTCCAGTTATGAAATTCATACTGCTTAAAAGATGTTAGCGAAACATAAGGTGACACAATAACATTCAGATGGTGTCTGTAACATACTGCAACGCATTATAGCCCCGAAACCCATTATGACTGTAATGTTTGTCGATTTTAAAACTTTATTTATGGGCACTGAAAGTGTCAAAAACACAGCGATTATTACGTGCTGCTTTAAAGGCGTGCTGTGTGGGGCTGGATATTAACTGAAAAAGCAGTTGTCATTGCTGAAGTACGTGCCCTGCTGCTTTTAAAAGGCATGCACAATACCAGCACAAAAAAGCAAGTACATTACCAAATAAAGCCCATGTATTCTCACATCCAGTGAACGTGTTTTGTAGCCAAAGCGTGTTTAGGCAAAAACAAATAAACAACAATAACTTAAAACCACTCAAGCAACACGTGCGTCCCTGCTCGTTCCCACTGCAATACTCAATGGGTGTTAACTGTAAGGAAAGGTGGGACATGCACCCACCAGCCATTAGAACACTTCCATTTTTAAAAGACACACACAACAGCCACACACACAACAGCCAATCCTAACCAAGGAGGAGTCAGACCCCACAAAGCACAAACAACAGATCGCCTGAGAGTGCAAGCTCTATTTAGGCTCGACCTAAAAAGGAGGTGAGTGCATGGCGAATGGTTGAAAAGCTGAAAGGATGCATGAAAGGGGCAAAGGTTCAGTTTGTGAAAGATGTAGGAAATGGGTGAGGAGAAAGGGTTTATAGAGGGATAGATGGGTGAATGGAAGAATGGATAGAAGAATAAAAGGATGAATAGCTAGAAGGGTGGAAGGATGGAGAGATTTATGTGTGAAAGGAATGATCATTGGATGGATGGATGACAAAAGGAATGGTGAAAAGGTGGATGGATGCATGAAAGTATAGATTCATGTGTGAACAGATGAATGAATGGAATTCCAATAGATAGTTAGAATGATGCTAAGGATGGACGGAGGGATGAAAATATGAATGGATGATGGATGAATGGAATGGTGGCAGGCTGGATGTAGACATGGGCGTCCGCAAGGGGGGGACAAAGGGGGCACTTGCCTCCCTCCCCATCTCCCCCACCCCCAGATCCTGGATCTTTCACTTGCCCTTTATAAAAATTTAAAGATTGACCTGCAGTTATAATACCAGTCGCAAGATTTTGAAATTCATGCCCCCCTGAAAAAAATTCTGCGGACGCACCTGGATGTATATATGAGTGCATGTAAGAATGAAAGGAACTATTCTAGGAAGGGTTGTACTATCTCTTTTAATCTACTTTTCCCCTTTTCTCTTTCATACATTCACACTTTCTCATTCACACTCTTTATGTGCCGCTTTCACATTTGCTTACAGATTCTCATATGATGTTTTGCTCTTGTTCCGTTCTTGCATTTTTACCCTCTCTCTACCTCTCCCAAAAGATTTCATCCCGCTCTCAGCCTGTACCCTTCTCACATTCACTTTCTCACTTCCCTTTCTGCCCTCTTTCCTTCCCAAACTAAAAATCTTTCCACCTCTCACACTCGTTCTTCTCTCATCCTTCTCACTCTTTCAAGCCTTCCCTCTTTCAAGACCTTCTTCCCATGTCCATAATTTCTCTCTTACAGATACGTCTTTGATCCCAGTCTCCCCTACATGACACTCTTTGTTTAACCCCGTATACTCTTCCTCTCTGTAGGATGTTTGCCCATCTTCTTCAGGGTTCCAAAGAACATTGGGCACGACAATGTCAGATTGGAATTTGGTCTGAAAAGACAATCTTTAGTAAGACAATCTGCATTTTAAAAATCTTAATATTCCTTCTTTTGTTCAGACCCAGGCACACTTGCTAATTTCTGCTGGCAGGAAATTATGGGATATGAGAAGGCTGAGGGTTGGAGATTTTATTTATCGGAGAGCTTAAATCATTTTAAGTACCAGCCTTTTGAAGATGTAGTAATAAATATATTGTGTTCAGACAAACACTAAACCAATCAGCCAATTTCCTAACGATTCTATTGGGTATGGATGAGATTGCTCAAAAAAAGCCATGCATTGTCAGTTATCAATTCATTCACCAAAGCGGTGCCACAATTGTATTTGATCTCTCATTTAAAACCCCTTATAAGAGATAAATTCCTGCTGCTCCTAGTTGGGAGATACCCCACAAAGGATGGAACCCCCCCATGGGTACAAACTTGGCCCTCAAACAGTTGTAGGTTGTGCTGTTTTCCTAACGAATCACTACTGCATATTTTATCCATTTGTCCACAACTTCTTCAAGAGAGGAAAGCCTTAATAAAGTCCATCCTTAAAGAACACGGGGTGAGGACATGTCGACAAGCAATTACCACTTATCTCTCCGGGAAATTGGCTAATTTAACGACACAGTTTGTAAAGTTTTTTCTTATTGCAGAAATAAAGTTAACTTTAGAGTATGCCATCTGATGATAGGGGCTTGTGATAACCAATAATTGGCTTGTGATAACCAATAATTGGCCTGTCCAACTATGCTGTCCGAAAGATATAATTGTCAATTATACCTCTATAATCTAACAACTATATAGAATGTTGATTGATGTAAGAAAGACTTCTTTGAAAGGGTCTGCACCGTGGAACCGTATCTAAGGTATTTTAATTGTGGCATTTTATCTCTTTGATTTAAATAAGGCGCAGTGCAAAATATTCTTAAAGGGTTTTGAGAAAGGCACCATTTAAAAAGGATTTGCACTGGCACTTTATCTATGTTTTTTTTTAATTATGACATTTTCTATCTGAATTTCAAAATATAGGGTGCTGTAGGTAATTCTTACAAAATTTTGTAGAAAATGCAATTATTAGTTTTATAAGTAATGTAGCATTGTCTTTTGTGACTTGTGTGAAACATCTGATTTCTAATATTAGAAATGGAATGTCAACCGGATAAGGTTGGTATCCTTGTAATGTTTACATATTATAGCACTCTAGCAATGGCACTTTAAATTAGGACTTGGAGAAAAACCTACAAAATGTTGCTAAACCATGGTGTGATTGCTGTATTGAAACATAATGGTATACAACCTTTACAACGCAACTTTTACAACGCAATACACTTACAACGCATTTTTTACAACGCAACATCCACTACAACGCATTCCATTACATCGCAGGACACTACAACGCATTTTTAAAAACTACCTTTACAACGCATTCCATTACATCGCATACTACCTTTACAACGCATACCATTACAACGCATAATATTACATCAAAACCCCTACACTATCCAACACTTACCCTACTGTTGCACCCCCTGGAGTTAGAATAGTAATTTTTACCCCTATACTATCCAACACTTACCCTACTGTTGCACCCCCTGGAGTTAGAATAGTAATTTTTACCCCTATACTATCCAACACTTACCCTACTGTTGCACCCCCTGGAGTTAGAATAGTAATTTTTACCCCTATACTATCCAACACTTACCCTACTGTTGCACCCCCTGGAGTTAGAATAGTAATTTTTACCCCTATACTATCCAACACTTACCCTACTGTTGCACCCCCTGGAGTTAGAATAGTAATTTTTACCCCTATACTTTCCAACACTTACCCTACTGTTGCACCCCCTGGAGTTAGAATAGTAATTTTTACCCCTATACTATCCAACACTTGCCCTACTGTTGCACCCCCTGGAGTTAGAATAGTAATTTTTACCCCTATACTATCCAACACTTACCCTACTGTTGCACCCCCTGGAGTAAGAATAGTAATTTTTACCCCTATGCTATCCAACACTTACCCTACTGTTGCACCCCCTGGAGTAAGAATAGTCATTTTTACCCGTATATTATCCAACAATTACTCTACTGTTGCATCCCTTGGGGAGGTAGATTAGTAATTTTTACCCCTATACTATCCAATACTTACCTTAAATGCAATGTAATATTATGCGTTGTAATGGTATGCGTTGTAAAGGTAGTATGCGATGTAATGGAATGCGTTGTAAAGGTAGTTTTTAAAAATGCGTTGTAGTGTCCTGCGATGTAATGGAATGCGTTGTAGTGGATGTTGCGTTGTAAAAAATGCGTTGTAAGTGCATGCGTTGTAAAAGTGTGCGTTGTAACGACATACATCCAAATATAATGTATCCCCGATATTATTTTACACTTTAAAATGTTTTGTTGTGTTTTTCCACAATTTAAGGTTTTTTTATTGTTACTTCCTGTTTGTAATGATTTTTATTAATCAACAATAAAGTATTTTCACAGAGCACACTCATTCTTCTCTCATCCTTCTCACTCTTTCAAGCCTTCCTTCTTTTAAATCCTTCTTCCCCTGTCTATAATTTCCCTCTTACAGCATACGTCTCTTCCCCCAGTCTCCCCTTCATGGCACTCTTTGTTTAACCCCTTATACTCTTCCTCTCTTTAGGATGTTTGCTCATCTTCTTTCGGGGATGGAAGAAGGAAATGCACACATGGGTTCAGAGAGGTCTGATGCTGTTCTTCAACCTTTATTTTGCAGCATATGCTAAGGCAGACACACACAGTGAAGGATGTTTAAACATTTACTGCACTCTGGAGTCACAACGGATGTGCCTATGTAGAAAAACTACAGTCTTCTCAATGGTTCAGTAAATGGCCAATGCCCAAGAAAGTGCAATGATAGTTTGTGCCACACACTTACACACCAGTCGAGAAGAATTTCCATAACTCGAGGGGTGGGCCTGTGCTAGCAGCTGCGTCATGAATACCTAAGTCCTAAGTGACGCAAGAGAAACCTTGAAACACCTGAACATCTCCCTGTTCATATCCCCAGCTTTTAATCACACTGACTATCCCAGAAAGCATGGCTAACATCTGGCCAGTTTATTAAGGTATTATCCCAAATGAGTTGCAGCTATAAGTGCTGTAGATAACATGTATGATTAAGAACCATATCAATGGCCCTTCATTAAAATCAACTTTCAAAAGAAGAAACGTGCAGTCATTGTCGCTTGAATTTAAACTTATGACTGATATTGCAGAACAGGTATCTGGTTGCATATTGTAGGAAAGTGCCCTTTTTATATGGTCGCCCCTAACCTTTTGTCCCAATGCTGATAGTTATGACTCTGAAGGTGCACTTGAGTCTGCTGCCCAGACCCCAGTGCCAGTGCTCTCTCTCGAAAACTGGTATGTGTGAATAGGTAACTCCAACTGGCAAAGGGCTTTAACCCCTAGTATATTGTACCCGAGGTACCCGGGCAGTGGTGTTAAAGGGTTCACCAGGGTCTGAAGCACTGTTTGTGCCACCCTGAATGACCCAAGTAAACAACTAACAGCCATCACAGACTGCAGGAGCACTGCAAACTGCTCAAACCTAACTGTGCCCTTGCAATGTGTGGCACAGAAAGTGCACCCTATTAATATATAAGAAACAACAACAACTCTCAACTGGTATCATTCGACCAAGACAAATAATTTGCATGTAAAAAACATTACAAAGGAGATAAGGAAGACTCAAGAAGAGAATGATTTAAGAGAAAACATACTGTATTAAGTTAGGAAAAAATTACTTACATAAAAACATGTATAAATTTGAATAGTTCAAAAAATGAAGCAGTAATAGCAGCACTGTACATACAGTTAATATATCATAAAGACAACCCGGACTTGTACTTGGTGCTTAAAGTGTATGTGACACGAAGACGGCGACGCAAGTGACAAGGTGAGATCAGCAAGGGACGGCGCAACGTGAAGTGAAAGTGAATAATGGAATGATAATTACAAGGTTCTGAATTCAATTTTCGACATTACAGAATTATTTATACATCAATTTGAGGAACCATAAAGCCATCAGTTAAGCTGAAAAGGTCGACGGCGTTTCGATCCTGATTAAATTGGGATCATCGTCAGGACAGGGTTGAATTATTCATCACAGTGCTATACAAGAAAAGGAAAACAGTATGAATGAAAGATGGAGAAGTATAAATTGTAAAAGGAAACGAGCTAAGGTCCAAGTATTCAGAGAGCTGGTCTTGCCAATTAATCAAGACGTGCAGAAGTGACGGGGAAAAAAAGGCAAGGTAGGTGATGAGGTAGTGGGGGGGGGGGAAACAAAAGAGCGGGGAAAGGGAAGAGTGGAAGGAAGAAAGGAGATAAGCAATGTATTTACCTAAATGGATGAAGGTTCAAGGTTAAGGAACGGTGGAGAGAAAGGGTCCAAAATAATTCTGTGAGGGGAGAGATAAAAGGTATTTAAGTCATAAGGGCGATGTCGAGATAGAGGGAAAAGTCCGATGCTTGCCAGAACCAATTACCTGGGACTAGGTGACAGGGGGCGGGGCGCTGGATCCAGAGGAGCAATGAAAGTCAGCAGGTCTGGGTAAGCGAGATTGAACTCGTGGCCGTAAAGGCGTAATGACTGGTCAGGTGTCAACAATTCTGAGGTGGGGAAGGAAGTCAGAATTAGCTTTAAAGACAAACTATGGCGTGATGCTAAGACTAATTAGCGCACAGAAAACGCGAATACTTACAATGAAAAGGTATTCGTTTCACATACAATGACAAGGGGCTTGAAACGGAAAGTAGTGGGTCACGAGGGATCCATGATCATGATGGACTAGAACGGGGAGGAAGGTGGAGAATCCGAGGGAGGGGGAGGCCGCCAGGACAACCTGAATTGGGAAATAAAATTAAAAACACGGAGTTGTCCATTAACGCTATCAATGGGGGGGAGGAGCCGGGAAAACTGAAGCCGAGAGAGGGCGCTTACCTAATGTATACGATGTCCGGAGGAAAATTCCGGGGGATTGGGGCGGTCAGGACTGCCTGGAAACGGAGAAATTACATGGAGTAAACCATTAGCGCCATCAATGGGAGGGGAGGTGCGGGACTAGTGAACCTGGGACGGCATGCTTACCTAATGAATACGGCGTCCGGGCGGTGTCTCAGTCACCAGGACTCCTGCAAAAAGTAATTACTTCGCGGGAATACGTAGGGAAGCAATGCTGTACAAATAGGCAAGCAGGGGGAGTGGTTATGACGTGAGACTACGTCCGGTTGAGAGGTCGATGGCAATGAAGACAGAAGAAAGTGTGCTGGAGGAAGCAGGGAGAAAGGGGAGGTGGGGGAAATTGTCAGAAGGACACATGACAATTAATTATTTTATTACAACTGCCACGAAGAACAAGTGGTGTAATTAAACGGGCTGTAAGTTAAAATGGGGCTGTATATAACAATTAACATACTAAAAGGGCATATATTGAATATCCTCGGTAATCACCTAAAGGATAAATTGTAAAGGGGTCAATGAGGGTCATGAAATTGACAAGGGGCCAGCCAGTGAAGAAGAAGGGAGGAGGGTTAGTGACGGGCAGGGTAAAGAGGGGGGGGGTTGGGGGGAAAAAAGGGGAAGGGAAGGGAGGGGAAGGAAAAAGGCGAAAAACAAAGGAGGAAAAGTATCAGTCAGTCAATAGATTCTATGCAAATTTAAGAATCAAGGGTATATTGAAATTAAATTCAATGAGGATACATGTATATGGGGGGGTGGGGGAGGGAAAAGAACAAGAAGGCAAACATCAAGGAGTCAATAATTTCATGCAAGTTTAAGAATCATGAACGGAAAGAAAATAAATTCCAAGGGAACATATGTGTAGAGAGAGACTTCAGAGCAATATCGTACTGTTCCATTCATCAATGGTATTTAAGCCAGCGTTCACGGAGTCACAAATGGTCATCCATTTGGACTCACTTTTGTTCAACAGTAGTTTAATATTACCCCCTCTAAGGGGTAATGTGGGTTGTTCAATCACTTGCCAAACAAAATCTGTGGAGTTGTGACCCTTTTCCAGGAAATGGTTAACCAATGGAGCAGTCAATGTTTAAAGTGTATTCGGATTTTGTGTTGTATGATACGCTGTTTAATCATTTGGGTTGTTTGTCCAATATACGTAAGGTCACAGGGGCATCTGATTGCATACACTACATTATGAGACCTGCAGTTAGTCATGGTTTTAAGTATGTAGCTTCTGGCGCCTGTTTTGAACTCCTTAGTATTTTGCGTTAAATCACACACTGAACAGTTCTGACATTTGTAATGGCCATTGATAGGGGGGAGGCCCCACGCTGCAGTAATGGTATTGGTTTCAGGTGTGTTGGAGGGCCAGGTTATAGCATGGACCAAGTGTGTCGCAAGATTTTTACCCCGTTGATATGAAAACAGGGGAGGTTCCTTGAAAGAGTCAAGCTGTCTGAGTACAGACCAGTTACGTTTGATGATTTTGGAGACCAAATTGCTACAAGGGCTAAATTTGGAAACAAAGGGAATTCGTGACATGTTTTGTTTGGGTTGTGGTGCAAAAGTACTTCCCGTGGACAGTACCATTCATTCATTAGGTCTCTCTTTTAGGGATTTAATTGTGTCTATTAGAATGTCTAGGGAGACTCTCTCTTATTCTGAGGATTATATCCAATGACTTATTGGTGGCCCTTCTCTTCTCTTCTTTCAGGACCCTCGTCCTCCACCACCCCTGTCTCCACCCCTAATTCCTCTCGTCTACTGTTGGACAAACTTGAAAAACTGAAAAAGAAGCAAATCAGGACTGATTTGCATGCCCGTATGCTTACGGAATACCTAAAATCAGGAGTAATACCACTAGGCCTACAAATTAGAAATATACCGGCTATCTTTACCCAAGATCCTAAATTCCGGTTAAATTTCAGCCACCTGGCCACCACTTGCTCTCGCCACTGGATGGTGTTGGGGATTGATACCGCAATAGAACATAGTCGACTTGAACTAGAGGAAATTGCTGAATTGGAGAAATTGATTCTAGCAGACACTAGTTGTACAGAGGCCAAAAACCTTCTTGATAAAATCAGTGCAACTATCCTGACCTTTAATACCTTCGAACAAAATAAAAAAGTCACTAAAATACAGAAGGATATCAAATTTTATAGTGTTGATAATACTTATCCTTATCTTAGAGAAGAGTTTTACAACACTCCATTTACCCCACTTAGGACACACACTTGGGGTAGATCACGTAACAACTAGCGCGTTACTTTCTCAGATTCCTCCAACACCTCCTTGGAAGACTCAGACGGAGCCAGTACTTCTAGCACAAGTGGTTTGGCTCAAAGACCTCAACCTCTCTTACCACCTGGTTTTTTAGGGCCCAGCCGCGGACGCGGCCGATCACAATCCAGACCACGCAACAATCGCCAGTACCAACACCAATACCCAGGGGAGAGACAAACTCGCAACAGGTATTACCAATGGGGACCTCCCCAATGATCTCAATTACCCCTGTTAACGATTCATTGACTATACCTATTTTCAATTTATCTAATTACATTCTCTCTGAACATGAGACTCAGATACTCAGTAAAGGACTAAGTTTTGTACCTACGGAACGTACCAATTTCCTTGACTTACAAGCTAACCTTTTGACATTCTTTCGTCGTATAAGATTGAAACAATTTTTCTCTGACAAACCCCGTGACCTTAATGTTTTGACTCCCCGTTTTCATCCCCCCTCTAGATTCAACCCCCCTTCCATTGCCATGCCTACTGAGATTCTAACATTTGAACGTCTAGTCCTACAAGAAGTAGCTAACTTAGGAACACGTTTTGAATATGTTCCTTATAACATACCGCTATCTGAAAAACTGGCTCTCAAAAACCTTGCAAATAATCCACAACTGACCATCAAACCAGCAGATAAGGGCGGCGGTATAGTACTCATGGACAATCACAAATATGATTTGGAAATAAGAAGACAACTTTCGAATAAAAAACACTATTTACAACTGACCAAAGACCCTTTACCTGCTCTTAGGGATAAAATATTGGCATTGACTGCAAAGCAAAAACCCTCAATATTATATCTGCAAAGGAGTTTAATTTTCTAAATAACCAGTTCCCTCGGACACCAGTATTGTATATACTTCCCAAAATTCATAAGAACCCTACAAATCCTCCGGGCCGTCCCATCGTGTCCGGTTGTGGGTCCATTTTGGAACCTTTGGGCAAGTATATTGACGCAATTATCAAAGAATTCGTACCCCACACGGATACTTACATTAAAGACACCATGGATCTCATTGTGACAATTGAGAACAGACCATTCGATAACAACTCTGAAATCATGGCAGGCTTAGATATCGAATCTCTTTACACTAACATCCCCCACTCGGATGGACTTCGAGTTATAAGAGATCTCCTAGATTCTAGACCACGCCCCTGTTTGATCCCTACAGAATTTGTAATGGATTTACTCCAAGTTGCATTAGAGAACAATTACTTTCTATACCGTGATTCCTTTTACCTACAAGTTAAAGGAGTATCCATGGGTGCATGTTTTGCCCCAAATTTTGCTATTCTGTACGTACACAACTTGGAGAAAACCCACATCCTCACGGGCATCAATCCCTTTCTTGATTGTATCTCCCTCTGGCGTCGCTATATTGACGACATCTTGGTCCTTTGAAAAGGCACTTCAGAGACACTTGATTTGTTCATGGTTTGGCTCAACCAGTCACAGCAACATCTAAATTTCACATGTGAAGCTAAATCCAATGATTTACCCTTCCTTGATGTCACCATACACGCCGAGGAAGGTGTGATTGGTACTCGCCTCTTTCGAAAACCCACGGAGAGAAACACCCTTCTCCATTACTCTAGTTATCACCCCAGAGCTTTGCGCGATGGTCTCCCCTATGGCCAATTCCTACGTATCCGTAGGAATTGCAAGTGGCGTAAAGATTATTTCTCTGAATCAGATGTCCTAATGCAAAAGTTATCAGACAGAGGTTATCCTAAACGCCTTCTGTCTAGAGCACGGAAGAGAGCCTGGTACTGTCCACGGGAAGTACTTTTGACACCACAACCCAAACAAAACATGTCACGAATTCCCTTTGTTTCCAAATGTAGCCCTTGTAGCAATTTGGTCTCCAAAATCATCAAACGTAACTGGTCTGTACTCAGACAGCTTGACTCTTTCAAGGAACCTCCCCTGTTTTCATATCAACGGGGTAAAAATCTTGCGACACACTTGGTCCATGCTATAACCTGGCCCTCCAACACACCTGAAACCAATACCATTACTGCAGCGTGGGGCCTCCCCCCTATCAATGGCCATTACAAATGTCAGAACTGTTCGTGTGTGAGTTAACGCAAACTA
This sequence comes from Triturus cristatus, assembly GCF_964204655.1. Taxonomy (NCBI): domain Eukaryota; kingdom Metazoa; phylum Chordata; class Amphibia; order Caudata; family Salamandridae; genus Triturus; species Triturus cristatus. The sequence goes on from NC_140580.1 coordinate 1,000,701,869, forward strand.
CTAAGGAGTTCAAAACAGGCGCCAGAAGCTACATACTTAAAACCATGACTAACTGCAGGTCTCATAATGTAGTGTATGCAATCAGATGCCCCTGTGACCTTACGTATATTGGACAAACAACCCAAATGATTAAACAGCGTATCATACAACACAAAAGCCGAATACACTGTAAAACATTGACTGCTCCATTGGTTAACCATTTCCTGGAAAAGGGTCACAACTCCACAGATTTTGTTTGGCAAGTGATTGAACAACCCACATTACCCCTTAGAGGGGGTAATATTAAACTACTGTTGAACAAAAGTGAGTCCAAATGGATGACCATTTGTGACTCCGTGAACGCTGGCTTAAATACCATTGATGAATGGAACAGTACGATATTGCTCTGAAGTCTCTCTCTACACATATGTTCCCTTGGAATTTATTTTCTTTCCGTTCATGATTCTTAAACTTGCATGAAATTATTGACTCCTTGATGTTTGCCTTCTTGCTCTTTTCCCTCCCCCACCCCCCCATATACATGTATCCTCATTGAATTTAATTTCAATATACCCTTGATTCTTAAATTTGCATAGAATCTATTGACTGACTGATACTTTTCCTCCTTTGTTTTTCGCCTTTTTCCTTCCCCTCCCTTCCCTTCCCCTTTTTTCCCCCCAACCCCCCCCCTCTTTACCCTGCCCGTCACTAACCCTCCTCCCTTCTTCTTCACTGGCTGGCCCCTTGTCAATTTCATGACCCTCATTGACCCCTTTACAATTTATCCTTTAGGTGATTACCGAGGATATTCAATATATGCCCTTTTAGTATGTTAATTGTTATATACAGCCCCATTTTAACTTACAGCCCGTTTAATTACACCACTTGTTCTTCGTGGCAGTTGTAATAAAATAATTAATTGTCATGTGTCCTTCTGACAATTTCCCCCACCTCCCCTTTCTCCCTGCTTCCTCCAGCACACTTTCTTCTATCTTCATTGCCATCGACCTCTCAACCGGACGTAGTCTCACGTCATAACCACTCCCCCTGCTTGCCTATTTGTACAGCATTGCTTCCCTACGTATTCCCGCGAAGTAATTACTTTTTGCAGGAGTCCTGGTGACTGAGACACCGCCCGGACGCCGTATTCATTAGGTAAGCATGCTGTCCCAGGTTCACTAGTCCCGCACCTCCCCTCCCATTGATGGCGCTAATGGTTTACTCCATGTAATTTCTCCATTTCCAGGCAGTCCTGACCGCCCCAATCCCCCGGAATTTTCCTCCGGACATCGTATACATTAGGTAAGCGCCCTCTCTCGGCTTCAGTTTTCCCGGCTCCTCCCCCCCATTGATAGCGTTAATGGACAACTCCGTGTTTTTAATTTTATTTCCCAATTCAGGTTGTCCTGGCGGCCTCCCCCTCCCTCGGATTCTCCGCCTTCCTCCCCGTTCTAGTCCATCATGATCATGGATCCCTCGTGACCTACTACTTTCCGTTTCAAGCCCCTTGTCATTGTATGTGAAACGAATACCTTTTCATTGTAAGTATTCGCGTTTTCTGTGCGCTAATTAGTCTTAGCATCACGCCATAGTTTGTCTTTAAAGCTAATTCTGACTTCCTTCCCCACCTCAGAATTGTTGACACCTGACCAGTCATTACGCCTTTACGGCCACGAGTTCAATCTCGCTTACCCAGACCTGCTGACTTTCATTGCTCCTCTGGATCCAGCGCCCCGCCCCCTGTCACCTAGTCCCAGGTAATTGGTTCTGGCAAGCATCGGACTTTTCCCTCTATCTCGACATCGCCCTTATGACTTAAATACCTTTTATCTCTCCCCTCACAGAATTATTTTGGACCCTTTCTCTCCACCGTTCCTTAACCTTGAACCTTCAGCCATTTAGGTAAATACATTGCTTATCTCCTTTCTTCCTTCCACTCTTCCCTTTCCCCGCTCTTTTGTTTCCCCCCCCTCCACTACCTCATCACCTACCTTGCCTTTTTTTCCCCGTCACTTCTGCACGTCTTGATTAATTGGCAAGACCAGCTCTCTGAATACTTGGACCTTAGCTCGTTTCCTTTTACAATTTATACTTCTCCATCTTTCATTCATACTGTTTTCCTTTTCTTGTATAGCACTGTGATGAATAATTCAACCCTGTCCTGACGATGATCCCAATTTAATCAGGATCGAAACGCCGTCGACCTTTTCAGCTTAACTGATGGCTTTATGGTTCCTCAAATTGATGTATAAATAATTCTGTAATGTCGAAAATTGAATTCAGAACCTTGTAATTATCATTCCATTATTCACTTTCACTTCACGTTGCGCCGTCCCTTGCTGATCTCACCTTGTCACTTGCGTCGCCGTCTTCGTGTCACATACACTTTAAGCACCAAGTACAAGTCCGGGTTGTCTTTATGATATATTAACTGTATGTACAGTGCTGCTATTACTGCTTCATTTTTTGAACTATTCAAATTTATACATGTTTTTATGTAAGTAATTTTTTCCTAACTTAATACAGTATGTTTTCTCTTAAATCATTCTCTTCTTGAGTCTTCCTTATCTCCTTTGTAATGTTTTTTACATGCAAATTATTTGTCTTGGTCGAATGATACCAGTTGAGAGTTGTTGTTGTTTCTTACATTATTACCCTATCTCAACGAGGTTTACGGGTTACGCTCCTGTTGTTTTTTCTAACCCCTATTAATATATGCCAGTAACCCTTAAGGAAGGCCTCCTAAGCCAAGGAGGGAGTATGCAGTATATTAAAGGTGGGGACATATAAGTGCAAGCCTATATTTCCCTAAAGTGGCTTTCCCCATTGAAAACTACTATAAGTATCCTGGGGTGATTAAATCGCCAACCCAGTAAGGCTGATTACTCATTTACTCTGTTTTTACTTGATTGTTTTATTCGTTTTAAATCACTTTTCAACTCTGCACTACTGCTTGTTGCAGGGTGTTGGAGCTTTCCTACTGATCTCTGTATTTCTTTGTACATAATATATTTAGTCCGGAATAACTAATTGCTTACCTTACTTCAACGTGATTTTAGTTCCTTCCTGCTGACATATGGCCATTGTGCATCTGGTGTGCTTTTCCTCTGCAGCACATGTGCAGGCACTATTTTGGAGGGGTCGGCGTTCTAGTTTTCAGACGGGCTGAACCTCGCCATCTAATTAATATGAACTTCTGCGTGGACGCGCACATCGGCACGCCAAAGGCAAGCCCATCTGCACCCGTCCATGATCCGTGCGCGCCCAGTGCCAGCCTCCCTGCCGGTTTGGGTCCCCAGAACCATGATAACTGGTCATATAGCAGGGAAAAGCAACTCTCCTTCAACACTGAAGCATGGCTTTGTACAGGCCCCACACTATCCCCTGGTGATACACAATTTTGCCAAATCTGCCCAATCTGCACCCTCAGACTCAATTGTGTTAAGATAAAATCACGGGACCACGCTAGGATCAGTACTGAAAACGGGTCGGCAGAAACAATAAGATGCACCATGGTAAATGCCTGATCACTCATTAAACATGCAATGGAAATGGCTGACTTTCTTGATAGTTCTAAAATTGATATTGCTTTTATTACTGACACCTGGGCTGACACCGCCTCTGGCCCAGACCTAGTTACTGCCAATCCTCCTGACTACTCGTTAATCAGGCTGGACCGTATTGGAAACAGAGGCGGCGGTCTAGCAGTTTTCTTTACAGCCAACTTTAAAGTCAGACTTGACCCACTACCCCATCCGGGTTGTGAAGCCTGACCTTCAAAATTTGTCTCACAAATCACCACTCCTTCAATGGGGCCTTGATCTACAGACCTCCCAGCCAAAGAAACCGCTTTCTAGATATGGACATGTCCCCATGGGACATTAAAGCTAATTCCTCTGATTTCACAATTCTCTGTGATTTTAATTTCCACCGAGAGAATAAGGAGGATCCGGACACCAAGGATCTCTCAGCATCCTTTTCTCTTCTAGGTTTAGCGCAACTAGTCTGCAGCCCCACACATTCGGGTGGCCACACCCTATATGGCATCTTTTCAGACTGTCCTCTTATTCAGGTCTCTCCTTCTCTACTGTTAACCTGGTCAGACCATAAAGCAGTGATGTTTCATCTGAACCTAGGGGGACACAGTTCGGTTGAGCATATAAACTCACCCAGCTTTAACTATCGACCTTGGCACTTGATCCCGGAAGGTCTACTTACAAAGAACCTGCTTGAATCTAGTATACTAATATCTCCCAATCTGGATCAAGCAACCAACGATTATCACAAATGGATTAGTGATTCCATTAACAGTCTAGCTCCAGTGAAACGAGGAAATAATAATAGAGCTAATCCATCTGAACCTTGGTTTAATGAAGAGCTTAGACTGGCCAAAAAATCGTGTAGAAGGCTTGAAAGAAAATGGAGGTCAAATTATTGCTTGGAAGATAAGGACTCATATAAGGCAGAACTATTACAATACAAAAAACGTCTAACCAAAACCAAGTTATTTATAGAGAAGATTAATTCAGCTATGAAGACCCCTAAAGAGTTATTCTCCACAGTGGTCAAACCAAGCAACCCGCCACCAGCTAGCTACCCCACCGCAGATGCCTCCTTCTGCAATAAACTTGCCACCTTTTTCAAAACCAAGGTTGAAGTGATCTTTAATGCCTTAACCTCAAGCCTATGCACCGGGGGGCTGTGCTCGAATGACAACCCACTGGCAGCAGAGGATTACGACAACCCACAGTCAATGGAGGGCAATGTGTTCAAGACAGGAAAGAATATCAGGAAAGCCACTTTTCCTGGAACCGACTCAACAACACCTTCCCAATGCAACAATTCCATTATCTCTGCTTTCTCCCCTCTTACATTAGACTAAGTATTCAACTGGTTCAAGCAAATTAAGTCAGGGTCACCTTTTGATCCATGTCCGCCGAGAGTTATGCAGCTAGCTTCAGCTGTAGTTCCTGAACATCTCCTAAGGATCTTTAATCAAATGCTCTCGTCTGGATATTTCCCTATAAATTGGAAAGTGACATCAATCCTTTCTCTCCTAAAAAAAAAACAATCTGGATGCTGATGATCCCAAGAATTACAGGCCAATCTCATGACTTCCCTCCTCAGCCCAAATGATAGAGAAAGCTATAAATACTGAGTCCTCTCTATTCATCCAGGTTCACATCTTTCTGGATCCCTCTCAGTTTGGCTTTATAAGCCAACATAGCACTGAGACTGCCCTGATCAAAGCAGCTGAATATTTCAGAACAACTTTAGACAAAGGAAGGAACGATGCCCTAATATTGTTAGACCTTTCATCAGCGATCGATACTCTTAACCATCAACTCCTTATCAACTGACTGCTCAAGTTAGGTGTCAGTGGTACTGCTCTTAAACCCCTCAACTCATTTCTCATTGACAGACTACAGTATGTGGAATGTAATGGTCACAGATCTACATATTTCACGCTTCCCTGTGGCGTACCACAAGGGTCGGCACTGAGTCCCACCCTCTTTAATCTGTATGTTGCACCTTTGACTTCTCTAATCAAAAGCCTTGGCTTCTCGGTTGTCTCCTATGCTGACGACACCCAGATTGTAGTATCAGTCACAGAGAATGCTGACAACACAGCTAAATGCTTTCACAATTGCATGGTACAATTTGGGAGGTGGATGTCCAACAACTGTCTGAAACTGAACTCAGACAAAACGGAGGTGCTACTCTTTGGCAAGCAACCATTCTTTTGGTCTCCTTGCGAGTGGCCTCAAGAATTGGGTACTCTCCCTGTCCTGGTGACAAAGGTGAAAAACCTGGGAGTACTGTTCAATGAAAACCTTTCTTTTGTGGGTCATGTCAATGCCATTATCTCAACATTTCTTTTCATCTTTAAATCACTTAGGAAGGTCTTCGCTTTTATCCCTCCGGACCTAAGCAAAGCAGTGATCACAACACTGATTTCTTCTAAGATAGATTACTGTAATGGGCCCTTCCTGACTGCGCATAAGAAAGCCATGGATAAACTACAAATGGTCCAAAACGCGGCCACCAGACTGCTTTTGGGAATTCCAAAATACCAGTCGGTATCCAATTTTTCACCCTACTCCATTGGCTTCCATTGGCTCCCGGTCAAAAGAAGGGTTATGTTCTAGTCCCTGTGCATAGCCTTTAAGGCCCTCGCCTCTGAAGGTCCAGCTTCAGTTAAGCAACTTTTCCATTGTTACATACCAGCCAGAACCTTAAGCTCGGCCTCCCAGGCTAACTTGGTTGTTCCGAAGTTCAAAAGAGCTACCTGGGGAGGCAAGAGCTTTGCATTGGCAAACTCTGGAATACAATGCCACTAACACTCAAAACCTCAAAAAACCTCTACACATTTCGGAAAGCCCTTATTTAGCCATTAGTTCTTTTTGCTCTTTCACCATCCTGCTTCACTAGGGCTGCAGTTGTGCTCCACTCGGACCCATCCTGTTCTGGGAGTCTGTGCCTAAACACCTGCGCGTAGTAGTTCGCTTTAGAAATTAGAATTTCATTTCATTTCATTTAAGTGTAAGCGGTCCATAGGATAACATAGCTTGTAACAGGGCATTTCCGAGGTTGGCAGCTCCATTAAGGTATTGCTGAATTATGTCATGTTTGGTATCAAACAATGTACCTTCTAGCCCCAGACACAAATCTTGTGTCAAGGGCAATGTGACATGCACCCAGGTGGCTACCTTAGAGGTTGCCCACCTGGTTGCCTCACCTTCTCTGTGCTCTGGCTGGCATACCCGCGCTGGCTACCACCAAGACAGGATTCTGACCTCTTGCCAGGCAGTGTGATCACCCCAGGAGTCAGGCGCAAAGGCGTGGGAAGGAAGGAGGTCCTACCTCTTCCTAACCAGACAGGCTAGCGAAGTGGAACATCAAGGCGGTGAGCTCCAAGGATCACCATACTTCTGATATGTATCAGGGCTGACTTCCAAAGGAGGAGACAGCCCTCCCAATCCCTCAGGCACATTTGCACCCAAGCAGATGGAAAATGAGGTATGCAGGAAGTGTACAACCCATTAAAGCTAGCCGCCTCTCTAGGGTGGGCTACCTGGTCTGTACAGCTAAGGAGACTTCTGACATTTTCAAAAGTGGTAACAAAGTGGGTTCTGGGTAGAAAAGGTGACCTACACCCTCAGTGGCTATTAGCTCCCACACCCCTACCTCCCCTAAATCTAGGATTTAAGGGACACACCTGACAGCAGAACCTCAGTTCGGAATCAACCTGTATCGAAGAAGACAAAGAAGAGACCCGTGTCTGCGACAACAGTTCTTGGCACAAACGCAAACCAAAAAAGGAATATCCTGTCCCTTTGGCAACGCTCATGGTACTTCATTTTCCAGACTTGTCCTAGGCTAAAGATCGGTTCCCCCTTTCATGGTTATATAGTCCTCGGACAGGGAATACCATCATTTTACATGTTCACATTCAAAGTTGACATCTTTCTTAAACGTTGACACTTGCCACACATTTGCATGCTTGTACATATAGGATAACAGTATCTGAAATTCATTTGCTTACATTTACACTTCTTCATAGGCATATTATCAGGGCCTTGAAATTTCTGTATCAGGCTTAAATTCACTGCACAGAATGTTGATGTTTGTTGTCTTCCCGGCGACAGCCCTGCAGGGATGGAACCAATAATGACAGGCTGAGTAGAGCTCCAGCATGGTAACAATGGGTGAAGTTTATTATATAAATGACACCAATCCTTTTTTGAGACGGAGAAGCATTTAATGGTCTCTGTCGAGGTTGGCCCATGCCGGAATTCCAGCCCAGAGGAATCCTTTTGCTTCGCACAAGAACTGGGTCCCAGATTAAGCATACCCACAGGTATCTAGGGAATTAGATCACCCTTTGGTATTCTGGAAGATTCATACCCCCTAAACCCAATAGTTTAGGAAGCTCTATGTAGGAGTATAGGTCTGATTATATATATATATATATATATGAAACAATTAGGTTACCCTTGATTGAAGACGCACTCTCGAGGCAAAACAACTCAGCAGAGACTTTTAATGTGGGTAAGCTGCATTTTCCATTCAAAATATTTTCTTCGCCTTACGCGTTTCGAGCACCACAGCTCTTGTTCACAGGCGTCCACATCTCTGGCATCACAAAATCACGGCAAGACGTCGCTCGTCACTGCATGCTGAATCAATATTTGCCCTCCGGTGGGCTTCTTTAGTGTTGAATTCAAGTTTTGCCGTACCGTCACAAAGTCTTGAAGGGTTCAAGGCTTCCGGTCCCAAATTTCTCTCTGATGGTGGTGCGTCCTCACGGTTGGATGGCCGTACTACATGAAACAATTAGGTTACCCTTGATTGAAGATGCACTCTCGAGGCAAAACAACTCAGCAGAGACTTTTAATGTGGGTAAGCTGCATTTTCCATTCAAAATATTTTCTTCGCCTTACGCGTTTTGAGCACCACAGCTCTTGTTCACAGGCTCAATGGTGGGCTTGCAATGACTGTATAAACACCATGCCTTTGGCACACAACCCACTGGAGGGTAAAAATGTTTATCACAAGGGACTACGTACTCCAGCATGCTTTGCGAGAATGAACACTAAAGAAGCCCACCGGAGGGCAAATATTGATTCAGCATGCAGTGACGAGCGACGTCTTGCCGTGATTTTGTGATGCCAGAGATGTGGACGCCTGTGAACAAGAGCTGTGGTGCTCGAAACGCGTAAGGCGAAGAAAATATTTTGAATGGAAAATGCAGCTTACCCACATTAAAAGTCTCTGCTGAGTTGTTTTGCCTCGAGAGTGCGTCTTCAATCAAGGGTAACCTAATTGTTTCATATATATATATATATATATATATATATATATATATATATATATATATATATATATTACCTACTGGCGGTCGCCAGTAGGTAGTTATAGTTAGGACCACGTTTCCATAGGAAATCCGCAATATTCTATTTTGAATAACTTTGGCGCCGGTCGACGAATCCTCGCGAATTTTTCAAAATAGGTGGGGCGCTACGCTCCGCTCCTACCCTGAAAGTCTCGGGGGGATTCATCAAGCGGGGGCTGAGATAAAAGGGGGGTCCCAAAACGCGTTTTTCCCATGCATTTTTCCATAGGACCTTTAGACAGGGCTACAGCCCGAACGGCTGAACAGAATTACTAGAAATTTGGCAGAGAGGTAGTCCTCAGGTCAAGGAAGTGCCTTTTGTAGGTTTGGTGTAAATCTGTTCAGTAGATTCTGAGAAAATAGCCTTTAAATCAATATATATATCTGAGCCAGCTTACGGTGCGCTTACGGTATGCTTACCGTACGCGTACGGTGGCGTGCGCGAGCGCGATTCTGATTGGCTCTTAGATCTTAGTAAACATTCGAATCGGCCGAAACCAGGAAGCGGCGGCCGCCATTTTCTCTCTCGCACTGAGAGTTAGGTTTTAAAATAAAGCCCAAAAACATGTAAAGGGGCTGTTTAGACAGCTCCCACACACATAGCCATGTTGAGGGAGTCCCCAAAGATCCCCCAAGGGCAAAAATTTAATTTTTATTTTTTCGCTAATTTCGCCGATTACGCTTACCGTACGCGTACGGTAAAAAATTATAAAAAAAAAAAAAACTATCCACACTCTCCCCACTCCGTGTGCAATTGGTGGCCGAATGCCACCAATTGTGCATGGCTTATAAGAGGTGTGATAAACTATAATATTTTTAAAAAAAATAATAAAAGAAAAAATTATCCACACTCTCTCCACCCCGTGTGCAAATGGTGCCCGAAGGGCACCATTTGTGCATGCCTTATAAAAATTACGAAAAATTAAAATATTACCTTTCAAAACGAAGTGCATCATATGTCCTCCATGTGCGCACGGTGGGCGAAGCGCATCGTGCGCACATGGCCCATCTAGCGTAACGTGGGCACGCGGTGCACGTAGCGCACTGCGTGCCCACCGTGCGTGCACGGCACTAACTGCGTAAAGTGGGCGCACGGTGCGCGAAGCGCACCGTGCGCGCACGGAACGAACTGCGTTAAGTGGGCGCGCACGCCACGAATGGCGTAAAGTAACTTAGCATTTAAAAAAACGTACAAATTCACTGAAAAAACCATAGGTTTCACACACGTTATAGTTAGGAATTAGCATTTAAAAAACCTTGCAAATTCACTGAAAAAACCATAGGTTTCACACATGTTATAGTTAGCGGAAATTTTACTGATAAAAAACCAGTGAAATTCCCCCGTTATAGTTAGTGCAGGCAACTATAACTCACGCGACCGCAATCTTCTGCTGATGACATATGTGTCTTTATGAAAAAAAAATATTTGTTATATATGTATAGCTAAAAATGTATGGAAGAAGACATGGGCAAATAAGTGTCTAAATACAGTATTAGCATCAGCAGAGGATTGCGGTCGCGTGAGTTATAGTTGCCTGCACTAACTATAACGGGGGAATTTCACTGGTTTTTTATCAGTAAAATTTCCGCTAACTATAACATGTGTGAAACCTATGGTTTTTTCAGTGAATATATATATATATATATATATATATATATATATATATATATATGCATTGAGTCAATGTAACAGCACAATGGTTGAATTGTTTTATCTTCTTTACCATTGTTGTAATGCTGATTACTCTGTTCTATTTCCTTCTATTAATCATTGGGGCATATGTATTTTACACAAAAATCTCTTGCTTTAATAAATGTTTGAAAAGCCAATTTGAGTATTTATTGTGTATCCCTTGGGGCATGCATCAGTTACTAACGTAAGGGCCTTTCGTTAGTAACTGATGCATGCCACATGGTGCTCCCAAAGTTCTAGCTTGGATACTTATATAATGAGTCTCCTAAGTGTTTTTCTTTTGTGTGCCCAAAGACCCTACTCACCAATTAACTGAAGACATCCGTGGTGTTAGCGGAAAAATTCTCCTCTGCGGAGTATGGAACACCTATTTCTGGCTGTCGATTGTTAAATCTTGAACCTTTCAGAGGATCACCCCACAAAGGTACCCTCTCTGTATTTAGATTTTTACATGGAGAATCCAGCACATGATGCTATATAACGCGAACTCGACTTGAAAGTATTAGAGCACTTTACTAGAGTTACATTACACAAGCACACAATTTTTGGTAGGCACAGGGAGATTAAGCGATTTGCCCAAAATCACAGGATGTTGAGCCGACGCTGAGACTCAAACCTGGTTACCCAGTTCCAAAGTTGGCAGCTCTGACCACTACGCCAACACAAATGCTATTACACCATGGGCTTACCCTGACCGGTGGGGATGTTATCTTCGTGGTAGAGACCCAGGAAGCGTTTAGAACAGAGGTAATCTATTCATGGATCACATTCCCAGCAGCAAACGGCAACAAAGGGATTTTCACACCTACACTGAAGCACAAGTGGCAAACAACTATAGACGATATGAGGATTTAAAAATCCTATTGACATATCAGGAACACATGAATTGGTTCCTAGGCGCCCGACTACATACAATAGAAAATGTCAGACTAGGTCCTCTATGTAATGAGGGAACAACATGGCCATTCCTACCCGGCTGCAACCCTTATCCAGGTATAAGAAACCTTATGGCTCCAGAGATACGTGTACCTTACACAGGTATACTTACATTATATAGATGGCTAATACAATTAGTTATACAAACAATTACAGCAACCCCAGCAAGGGGTGTTCAAGCTGATCAACCACAATTGGCAATGCCTAGAATTAGTCCAGTGACTGTTAATGAAATTATGGGTAAATTTCCTGTTAGGCAGGATGAGATTCCATTCTGGATTGCACAGAAAACAAATCAGCTTGAAGCAGTGTTTCCCAATCCAAGAAAAACATAGATAGATTTGTCACAATGTGCCTACCATTAGGTATGGTTCCCCAAGTGGAAAACTGCACCACTTGGGACACAGTCTTTGCTGCAGTCTATACCATAATGCATGGTACACCATAATTAGATGTTTTGCCAGAAGCACTTAAACAGATTCAAAATGAATACAGGGTAGCCCCTACCCTGGACTTGGGGATGGAATTACTGGCCAATTTTGCTATGGTATTCTCAATGATATTAAGTAACATAAAAGGGAAAGCCCCAACATTGGCAGTAGGCCAGCAGCTCGCTCAGGTTGCTCCGGAAGACCAAGAGTGCGAACTACCTAAAATTAATTCGGACACCTATTCCTCAGTAGATTGAGATAATTTGGGAGCTAGACACAACTAAAGCGTAATTCTGAAGAGGATAACCCAAAGCAGGCACCAGAGTCTTCTAACAAAAAATGCTGAGGTAAAAATAAGAATAAAGAAAAGACTAAACTACAGGGTGGCTCTCCTCAACAGGAGTCCTCTGAAAAGCGCTATAATTTGCATTACCATGATTCAATTAAACATCCTTATAGGTATTAGTATCCTGATTCACATTCGTCTCGTTCCTTTCTGGATTCATCCAAAAAACTCTTGGCGACAGGGGAATGAACAGAGTGCAGATCAGAGGAGTGTGTGAAACCGAAGGGCTCACAACTTTCTCCTACCTTCATAATAAATAAAGGAAGAAAAACTTCTGCAGCAAAAGCCTCAATTTAAAAAGAAGAAAGTGGCTGGGATAAAAGTTACATGCCACAAATATTGAAGACTTTTTAACGGGGAGTGTGCTCTGACTCAGCTAGTCAGAGCAGCAGAAGTCACAATAGTTCATCAGAATAATATGGAGTGTCTGGCGGCAGTAGCAACGAGTGACTATGTCCATGTGGAAACACCGGACCAGAGACTTGGGCCAGATACACAAAGGTGTCACGCAATGCAGCGCAACACCCAAAGAGGCTGCGCTGCAATGCGTGATGCGGAGAGTGCTGTGAAGTGCCATATTCACCGTGATATGGCACTCTCCTACCCTCTCGCTAGCTACGGCACTGATCTGTGCTACTGTGCGCCAGGCACACACCTTGCCGCCATAGGGCTAGGGTGTGTGCCTGAGTCTACCATAAATATTGTATAGGAAGAGTACCCTTCCTGTACAAAATACTATGGCTAGACAAATTTAACATGTTTACATACTTTGTATGTGTGCTGTACAGTGCAGCAGACATACAAAGTCAGAAAAGCAAGGAGAAATGAAAACGTTTCTCCTTTTAATGCCTGTCTTTCAGCGTGGTTAATTTTGTACACTAAACCCTGTCTATTAATGTGAGTAGATAAGATTTTGCATCAAAAAGCATAGATGGTTGAATGGGAACGCGCATGTACCACCCCCTTTGACGCAAAGTAATTCAAAGCAGTGTTTTGCGCTTCTTTGCGTTACTTTTCCATGCAAACTAACGCAAATGGCAATTTACAGGTTTAACATCAGGTGTGCATCAAAAAAATAATGCTAACTGAAGCTAAACATTTGTGAATCTGGGCCTAAGTATCCCACGTTAATTATATGACAACTCCAGATTGAGGGGGATACGCCATGTACTATTAATGTTCTCTTTTGGGAGAACTGTCATTCAGCTATTGCCCATCTGAGTTTGTTAGAAATGTCCCACTAGGAGAAACAGTACTATTATTAGCTTTTTCCAACCTCATTTCAGAATCAGTAAAACACACACATGCGAAGGAGTGGGCCCTAGCTCAAGTACCAGCGTTGTATTGTAACCATGTGGGTTGAGATGAAGGATCCTATCACCACATCATACCAATAAGGTCTAGCCCACAAGCACAACCACAATATCCCATTAATCATGAAAAAAACACCAGGTTAGAGAAAAACTCATACAACTTGAATATCAGGGTGTGATAGAGAGTTGAACCTCACCAATCCTTTGTTTCCAGTAATAAAACCAGATCATTCATATTGCTTGGTCTTAGAGTACAGACAATTGAACAGTGCTACATGCACATTTGCAGTCCAAAATGCGCATGACATGGCACTAATGAACAATATAGTGTGCAAAAAATATAAAACCACATTAGACATCTCAAATGGGTTTTTCTGCTGAAATACAGCACCATATTTAACGCCCTTGGTCTCAAAAACAATTTGGTTGATTGCCACAAGGGTATAAAATAGCCTTGGGTTGTTCTTCGCCCATGTAACAGAACTGTTACAAACATTTTATGAGCAAGCATTGTCCTATGTCTATGACATATACTTGACTGATGATGTCCTGTTCTTGGGATACAAGTTGGTAAATGAAGGCAAAAGTCTAGCAATACATTTCCCAGACAAAATGTGCGCTCCCACAACCTCCAAACACACTGAAAAAACTCCAATCAATTTTGGGTTTTCTAAGTTTTGGCAGAACACACATACTATATTATGCGCAATGGATAACACTGTTTTATGATTTTATTCATCCAGACCTTTCAAGCACATATTGGACACCACAACTAAAGGAAATATAAGACCCAGGAGGGCAAAGAGGACACAGCAACAACAAATGGACCTGCAAGCACCGAGAGACAGGTAATGGCATACAAGTAAGGTCTCCTCTAGGCAGAAACCAATTTAATCTCAGTAAAGATGGCAGAAAACAATTTAGAACCAGCAGGCACAAACTCCTTTGTCATAAAGTACCCAACTAACCTATCTAAGAATGCAGTCAAAAAATTCAAACACAACCTAATTAGAAAACACCCAGACACGCTGATCTCTGACCCCCTACTTCAATCTAAACAAAGGCATAATTATTAACTACTTGATATTTTTCACCAGAAAAATGACTAAATGGCGCACAGTCATTACTAAGATGCTCAACGTAAAAAACATAAACAACATTCCACATGGCACAAAAGTTGTGGTCGGCCCGTCACCAAGATTAAGAGCGGATCTATGCATAACTAGCTACAAGAACGGCATTGTACTTATACAAGCAGCTAACAACGAGCTAGAAAAGTTCAACCACCTATTTTTAATGCTAAAAGAGTGTGTAGATAACTCAAGACTATCTAATCAACAACGGACCACAGAAGAAGCCACACTACTCACCTCCAACAATACCGCCACAGATGTCGCAAGAATCAGAGACCCTCTAGATCCACAAACTAAAATAATACCAGGAGGCACAACGTTAACAGGAGGCTCATTAGACGGAAGTGATACCGAGACAGGTGAAAATTCCACACCATATGCCAATACCGCACTGACGTCACCTCAGCGAGAAGTATCAATGCCTCTACCTCGAGTTTTGACTTCTCCTACATGCAGGACAGTCAACGGGAACCTCCTTCCAGAAATAAAGGATTTGAAAGCTAACACCCCTCTCATACCCCACTCAACAACTTCACAAAGTACATCAATGACCTTACGAAACTCATATCCTCGTAACGTAAGATCAAGAGTTCAGGACTTAGGGAGCGCACCCCACCCCACTGTCACTAACCCCCGAACCAATGACAAAAGTAGGAAAAATGAAGAAACCAAAGCTCTAAAGCACTAGGACACAAACAAAACTCGAAATAGGCAGACACATACTCCCATAATATCTTCTAAGTCTCAAAAATAATTTAAAGCTCTTCAAACAAAAGTGGGTAATATGTCAAAGGACATTTCAAGGGCATTACAAACTTTGGAAAAAATAGTGAAAATCACGATAAACACCCACGCCAAAGTCGAAAACATCCAAAAATGAGTGCATAGCTGTCAAGAAAAGAGTAGAGAAACAGCCATGTCAGTATCAAATAGACATAACCAACCAGACAAAAATCTTAAATACTTATCAGACGATGAAACCTTAACCACATTGCGATCATATGAGCCGGAAGTTAGCAGCAGAGGGGAGGAAATTAAATCCGTCCTGATCGATGCTAATAGAAAATCCTGGCCTAAGAATAGGAAACCCAACCTTAACAATCTACAACAAGTCCCAGCTAACCGCCAATACTCAAGAAATGAACTCTAGCAATGCAGGGAAACCACTACTATGCCTCCTGCTCAACTGTCGGTCCGCAGCAAAACATGCTTCAGACATCGCAGCCCTCATAGTTAGTCAGGAAATCAACGTAACAATTCTAACAGAAACATGGCTTACGGATTCCTCCTCCCCGTTTATGAATCTTCTGGTGCCCCCTCATTATAACATTGTGAGATGAAACAGACGAAATAAGACAGGTGGCGGTATAGCCTGCATACACCGTTCGGATATAGAGATCAACCAAATACAGTCCGACCCTCTCGAATCTTGTGAATACCTAGGCCTCAATGTAAGAACAGCAGACAATCAAAGATGCAACCTGCATGCGCTTTACCACCCACCAGGCAATATTGCTACTTTCATAGAACAGCTAATGGAGATCATCACGGCTAACTCTAACTGTCACACTAATAACATATTCCTAGGCGACTTCAATTTACACTGGGATGACAATATTGACAAACAGATCAACGCTCTTAAAGACTTTTTCACAGATCTAAACCTTATTCAAGCATGCTCACAGCCAACCCACTCGAAAGGGGCAACCTTAGACTGGGTAATCTCAAGGAGGATAGATATCACAGTCCAATCAATTGTTCCTTGTGATTGGTCAGATCACCATGCCATAACCTTCCTGATACCCACAATAAAAAAGAGCAAGACGCGCAGCGTGTCAAACTGAAAAAGTGGACCCGGGACACCAAAGACCCTATTATGGAGCTACTAATAGCAAGATGTGAGAAGGGACTAAATCCACCTAACAACTTGCTGAACGCTAACGAACTCACTGAACACTACACCAAATCAATGACGAATTTAGTCAACTCCACCATGCCACTAAAACAAAAAAGAATATCTGAGAAGGATAAAAATCCATGGTTTAATGAGACACTGAATGAAGATAGGCGTAAATTGAGGCTTGCAGAAAGGAAATAGAGACAGCACCCATCATCCCCCCAGCTTAAAACACTCAGAAAGATCAGAAACGAGTGCAACAAAAAAGTACTCAACTCCAAGAAGGAATTCTTTAGATCGGAACTAGACAGCACCAAAAACAGACCACGGAAACTATTCGAGATGTTAAAGCAACAATCAAATAAGTTGGCCAAATCTGCATAAGAAACCACTAAAACTCAACTGAGCTGCAAAGAATTCTCTACATTCTTCACTGACAAGGCCAACGCGGAAGAAAGAGAGCTCAGGTTGGCAGCTGACAATCTTCCTAGTCAACTACCAACACAAAACAATGATACCAAGACAAATGATCATGATAGATTGAAAAACAATGGGCAACCTTCAAGATATATGACTAGAATACCATTGACAAAACTCTCTCGGATATCAAACGTAACAACCACTACAATGACCCCCTCCCCTCTAAATGCTTAAAAAGAATCAATCATATCGTCGTCCCAGTATGGACAAAGATAATGAATGCCTCACTATCTCAAGAGATCTTACCGGAATGCCTAAAAGCAGGTCAAGTCCTCCCTATCATCAAAAAACCTACAGCGAACCCGGCAGAGCCAAATAACTTTCGCCCAGTAACCAATATTCTAATACTCGCCAAACTAATAGAGAAATGTGTACAAAATCAACTGAGCAGCCACATCGCCAAATTCAAGTTGCTGGACGACTGCCAATCCGGATTCAGACCAGGCCACAGTACGGAATCTGCAATCTTACACATAGTGGATGATGCGCTGCAAGCCCTAGAACACAATCAAACATGCCTACTAGTCCTTCTTGACCTGTCGTCTGCCTTTGACATGGAAAACCACGCAAAACTGCTGGGCAGGCTTCAAGACAGGATGGGACTATCCAGAATTGTTCTGAAATGGTTTGAATCCTTCCTTCAGAACAGAACTCAAAGATTCCTAGTCAACCAGACGCTTTCCCCATCATGCCCAAATTCAATTGCAGTCCCTCAAGGATCAATACTACCCCCATCACTATCCAACCTTTATGTTGAGCCCCTCACAGAAATTCTCCGAGACGCATGCATATCTTATCACATGTACGCAGATGACACTCAGATCTACATCAAGATAACATCACTGGAAGACATAAAGAAAATGAATGAGGCCTCAAAAATATCATTACACTGGTTAACTAGCAATCATCTGAAACTAAAAGCACACAAAACTGAATTCCTACTAAATATCACCACAGAAGTGAAGGAATGGACCAAACTGATCACAGTGTTAAAATGCACCCCTATACTAGTTGATTCTGCAAAATCACTGGGAATCACGCTTGATAAGAACCTAGACATGAAAGCCCACATCAAATCAATGACAAAAAGTGCCCGGTTTCACCTGAACTATATTAGAAAAATGAAACCTCTCATCTCCACAGCGGACCTCAAACTGGCAGTCCAGTCCTTAGTTATTTCAAGGATTGAATATGGATGTACAACTCTAACAGGTCTTTCAAAAATTTCCACAGCTCCACTAAAAGCATGTCTAAATGCGGCGGCAAGACTCATTACTGGATCCAGAAAATACGACCATATCTCCCCTCACCTGAAAGCATTAAACTGGTTACCATACAAAGCCAGAATTCAATTCAAGCTGGCATGTACCACACACAAAGTGCTCCACTGCAAAATTCCAAGGTACTTAGCTCAGAATATAGAGCTTTCAGGGGGAAGCAGACCAGGTAGGAGTGCCAGAGAGCTGCTGCTGAAACCACCCATCTTTCGGAAGAAGAAAACGTATGAAAAAGCTTTCTCCGGAGCAGCCCCCAGAATCTGGAACTCACTCCCTCCAAACATTAGAAAAATTCCAAGCATAGCAACATTCAAGAAGGAAGCGAAAATCTTCCTAATGAGCAAATTCCTTCCATAGGCTAGACTGTTCACTTTAGCACCGTGACTAATACCCAAACGTCGATCGTGAACGCGTCTGATGGAGAACTCTCAGAAAGCACATCAGAAACATGTGTATAGAAATACTGTTACACCTTGTAAAAGAAACCAATAAGAAAATCATGTACAGGAATATTATATTTATTAATGCTGCTATTCACACTGTATTACAAATGTTCCACATGTAACTGTGGAGCGCTATGATACCCAAGGGTCAAGTCCGCGATATATAAAACTGAGATTTTGCATTCAGTACAAGCTGACATGCTAGCTTCAAAACACTTACACACACATGTTAATAGCACAAGTTTGGTGATCTCTGTAATTGCTGGAACCTTAGGTTACACATATATCACATTCAATGAGGGTAAGCCTATTTACTGACAGCAGCGGATGCAGATGATGTCATTGACTCTACATTACAGACACAGACATACCTTCAATGTAAACACAAATATCCTCTACCAAGTGAAATATTGCCTCTAAATCAGTATTACTTTGTAATTTATACTAGACTTGGGCGGTGAACTCCACTCGTTCATGGAGTTTTCTGCATTCCGCCTTCTGCGGGGATTGCGAAGTGCAGAAAACTCTGCTCCGCATAATGGTAAGCGAACATGAGCTGCCACTCGGGTAGAATTTCTACCCGAGTGGCAGGAAGATCAGTGTGAATGGCAGTTCATGCCACACTCCGCCACTTGCGGAGCTCTGCAGAGTCTTTTTGTCACTTCGCAGAGTTCCGTCTAGGGGAACTCCACGAACTCCGCCCAGGCCTAAATTATACTGATAGTTCTGCCCAGCCTGCAGTTGGAACAAGACATCATCAATACTCAGCCACTTGAACAGCGGTTGAGGGTAAATTGAGGAGTGGAGAATTCCAGCTTCTTAAAACATTCAGACAATCACAAGATGATTGCACTATCCAGATGGATGAGCTAAAACATCTTATTCTGGCACTTGAGAATACAGATCCTGAATTCCCCACACTTATAGTGTGAGAATAGTATTATCATGTCCAGTCTTATAATGGGTATCTACACTATTGGAGACAGAATGGATTCAGAGATTCAAAAGGCTACACAATGAAGCATAAGATGCCATGGGGACAAGTGGCGAAACTGAGAGCGAGTGTGCCATGGGCTCATGTATTCACACACTGAGCCACCAATGTGTAGGAATACACATTGCGGGGAATTCACTGGCTGATGAAGCCGAAAAGGCAATGGTGAAGATTGCTGCTGTAGCTGCATTGACTCCTTCCAGCATTTGAAGAGATGTAGACACTATGAAGTCTGTCACTGCTCTGTGATGTCCACTACGAAAAGGGGAACCCCTAAATGGCTAAAGGTAGAGCAGCAGTGGATTAATCAAGAGTAAACAAGAAGGAGCCTGCTGTGCCTATGTGCTTTGACAATATGCAATTAAGTCAGTTTCTAATAAAGACCACTCTTACTAGACCATGCATATAAATTGTACCACGAATCAGGTTGCCATATTTTTACTTTTTTATTTTCAAATTAATTGGAAACATTTCTTAAATGCATTAATCATATATTGAAGAGAACAGAGGACATAATAATCCTACGAACAACAATGCCCATGGAAAATCTGAGACACAAATTATTCAAACATTCTCACTCACACTTAAATCCATTCAAACCATAAAAACATACTACACATACATCCTAAAATCTGGAAAGTGACAATTCAGAGGCCCAACGTAGTTGGCATATCTTTTTTTCAAGAGAACACAAGGATTAATATATTGTTGGTAAGAGTTTGTGGTCATGAAAATTCAATGGGTCTTTTTCTGTTCAGATGGGACAGTGGTACATATGCATATTTGACTAATAATATTGCTCCGGACCATTTTAGTATCTGGCAATTATCTACTAGAACCCACTCTGGTCGGATGGAACTTTTTACTTGCCCAATAGCGTGGAGGGAATAAACACAATTATCAGAAAATGCTATCCGCAAATTGTCATAATCAAGGACTCGAGACTTAATCTCCTGGCTCTCTGGCTTTTATTATCAGCATGAAGATTTGAAGATACAAACTCCTCAATACGAGGCACAACAAGTACATAGACACTAACACAAATGCTACTCTACGAAGAATCCGCATACGACTAAAAATAACTAAAAGCACAATTTCTAAAAGCATGAGGTAGAAAACTACCAAGCCAATGTCGATATTAGGGACACTGAACCATACCATCTCTGTCCCTACTCTGTACTAGATAACATCCCTACTTAGCAATCCCTTGAGACCCTCAATCGAGTAAAAGGTGTCAGAGTGAAACTTCCTAAGAAGTCTTCACTTAGAGAGCTTGATCTAAAATGCCCTCTCTAGTTCCTCGCCTAACTCTTCTCTGCTCTGGGCTGCTCTGTTCTGCCTCCACCCTCGGGGCGCTTTTCCTAATACAGAACCCCAAATCCCAGAACACGCCCTTTTGCACCTCCTCTTCCTCCGGGTCGTCTTTCAGTAATTTTCCACAGAGCGCTGTCCAGTTCCATCGTCCATCAGCTTGGCCTTGAGTCCCAGACACCGTCCGCACTAGGAGTTACGATTGGCACATTCCAATGCACTCCCATGTCTGGCTTTAACTACATAAGTCAATTCGTGAACAAAGAACTTCTCTACTAACGAGCAACTGTCCTTGCACCTGGGGTGAGATCATGCAAGGCAGACATACTTCACATCTTTTAACTTTGCAATTTACTACAGCCTAAAACCTCTACTGGAATAAATCCCTTTTGGCCTATTGCCCTCGGCTAACATAAGAAAATAACAGGCCTTTCGCCTCAACGATATATGTGAAGGCTGGCCACTACTTCGGTTACACAAGCATGTCTAAATCACAGTATTGACATTTACGTCTTTCTTTTCATGTATGGTTAAACTAAACAGTCTACATGCACGTATTCTAGGCTACACATTTTAACATCACCTTGTGTTCAAGTAAACTAAACTCTATGCATTTCTCTAAACCTATTCACAGCAGCATGGTACATTGCTAACACTTCTATTTAAATCGATATAGCTTATACATCTCTTGATACATTTCACACACATAATACCTGAGTACATT
The DNA here is from genome assembly GCF_964204655.1 of Triturus cristatus. NCBI lineage: Eukaryota > Metazoa > Chordata > Amphibia > Caudata > Salamandridae > Triturus > Triturus cristatus. The sequence continues at coordinate 1,000,723,722 of NC_140580.1, forward strand.
AGATTATATGCGGGTGCCGACTAACAGTGAATTTAACGCACCCCTACAATTTTCAACCTTTTAAGCGCTACATCAGTTCCCCCCTTTGATGACATCCGTCATCACACCATTACAATCTCCTTCTTTTTTTTTTTTCTTTTTTTTTTAGTGGCATTTGTAATTGTGTACAAACAGAAAACAATCATAACATTGCGGTCACATCACAACAGCATCCTTCATCCAAGTTTGTCTATTCATTTCCTAAGCAGAGGTCTCCCATACCCACCGCCTTTTACCACATGTACTAATCGCTTATTAAGTCTGTTGCTGCATTTGCAAATATTGGGTTAGATACGCCCAGTAGTCCCTGGGCTTCGACCCGGCAGGAAGTTCTTCTTCATAAGTCCTCAGGGTATCTCTACAATACGTTAAGTCCGTAAGCCAGTCCTTCGGCTTCGGGCTCCGCCTGCCATTCCAACAGATCGAGACCCTCCTTTTGGCCATTAGCAGCGCAACCACACAGAATCTACGCTTTAGGGCTCGAAAGTCAGGCAGCAGCCCCAACAAACAGGTTTTGGCCTCGCAGCGCACCTCACCGCCCACCATAGCCCCAAGCATCTGCGTCACCTGCACCCAGTATTCCCCAATTGCCTCACATGACCAGGCCAGGTGAATGAAATCTGCCCCGTCAGCCCCACAGCGCTCGCATCTAGAGTCCACCCGCAGCCCATATCGGTGTAGTCTGGCCGGTGTGTAGTATGTCTGGTGTAAGTATTTGAAATGCAGAATGCGGAGATTACCATTAGGTGTCAGCATGCCCGTCAAAGTACAGGCAGTAGCCCATTCATCCTCTGTTAGCGGAGTGTCCAGACAGCCATTCCACTTCTCCATGGAAGCGTTCGTGGTTGCCGCTATGTCCACCTGCATCTTCGTATACAGTGTGGATACCAGGTGTTTGCTCGCAGGTGTGGTGATTAGCCACTGCAACGCGGTTAGCCCCGGAGGTTCCAGCGGGTACGTTGGGTACAGCCGCTTCACAGCCCTTTGCAGTCTATGATAATTAAAGCGAAATAAGGCAGTCATGTTACTAATGAATGTCAGTTTTTCTAGCGTTTTAAAAGTCCCATCTTCGTACAGGTCCCCCATGGTGTCAATGCCCACTTGGCGCAGCAATTCCAGTCCCATTTTTTCTTGCTTGACCGATATTGCCGGGTGCCATTGAAGCCGGAGTGCCGGGGCATACAGTGGCAATTTATTAGCTTTTCTGCCCATGGTATGCCACGCTTTGTTTGTGGCATCGATGGTGTTTATGTCTTTCATGTGCAAAGGAGGCCTGCGATGGGTGATAATCGCCTCGAGTGGAACTGGCATAGCATCCCCCTCCTCAATCGCAGTATGGGTGAGAAACGGGACTTTGTGATACCAAAAATGTGCATACTGTGCTTGTGCGCAGAGGTAGTATAGGCAGAAGTCAGGGACCCCGAACCCCCCTCTACTGTATGGCAACGTCAGTGTCCGCATCTCCACCCTGGCCGTCTTTCCCGCCCAGATAAGTCGAAGGACCAATCGAGGTAATCTGTCGGAACACCTCCGCTGGAGGGTGAATAGGGATGTTAGTGAACAGATAGAGTAGCTTCGGCAGTACCACCATTTTGACGATAGCAATTCGATCAGCCACCGATAGTGGGAGTTGGATCCACCTCCCCACCTTCTCCTCTAGTGCGTCAATCACCTTCCCGTAGTTAGTCCTGATCACGACTTCCGGGTCCCTGTGGTACCACACACCCAAATATTTTAGCGGGTCCATCTTCCATTCCAGAGGATAGTCCATAGGGTGTGGTTGCGTGCTGTCAGTTAGGGGAATGATCATGGACTTGGCCCAGTTTATAATGACACCGGATTGCCGCGCAAATTTTATATACTCCCTCAACAAGCGATTCAGATTGGCCTGTGGGTCCCTCACAAAGAGTAGCATATCGTCGGCGTACAATGATATGTGCAGTGGCCGCTGCGGAAACTGCAGGGCCGAATAATGGTGCCCCTGTCTTATTTTGCACGCAAGGGGCTCCAACGCCAGCGCAAACAAGAGAGGGGACAGGGGGCATCCCTGCCTCGTCCCCCTCCGAATGTCAATGGTGTCTGAGATGTAATTATTCACCCGAACCCGTGCCACAGGTGCATCATATAATAAGTGGATCCATTGGAGGAACATTGGCGGGAATCCTATCCTCCTCAGCACCGTGTTCAGATAGGTCCACTCCAAAGAATCAAAGGCTTTGGCTGCGACCAAGAAGACCGCCGCCGCCTTCGTCTCAGGCGTTAGATAGTGCGAGAGTGCAAACAATGTTCGCGTGTTGTGTGCAGTGGAGCGTTCTGGTATGAATCCAGATTGGTCGGGCAGGACCAATCTGGGCATGAGCGGGTTGAGTCTGGCCGCAAGCAATTTGGCCAATGTCTTGTTGTCCACGTTTATAAGGGACAATGGTCTGTAGGAGTCGCAAAGTTCCGGGTCCTTTTGTGGTTTGGGAAGCGCTAGTAGTATCGCCTCTCGTAGGGTTGGCGGTAGGTGTTGTTGCTCGTGAGCATTACCATACATTTCCACCAGATATGGGGCTAGTTGGTCAACAAACGCCTTATAAAATTCACCAGTAAAGCCATCGGGGCCCGGCGTCTTGCCATTCGCCAGCGACTTAATTACTTCAGTGACTTCCTCTACCGTAATAGGCTGGGATAGGTATTCGCGGTGTGTGTCCGATAGCCACGCTATCGCCACGTCCTCGAGGTAGTCTACGATTTCGGCCTCATTGGCCGTTGGCCTGGATGCGTACATTTCACCGTACGCAGCCACAAGTTCACCCAGTATTGCTTGTTCACCATATTTCCGCTCCCCTTGGCGCCCACGAATCACCTGTATGTTTTGCGGGGCACGTCCCTCGCATATGGTAGCCGCCAGGCGCCTGCCCGGTCTGCCGCCCTCCCCATACGCCCTCGCCACTTGTCTTTTCGTTGTATACTTAATTTCGTCTTCCGCGAAGCTATGAAATTCAGACAGTGTTTTCCTAATGTCCCCTAGTATCCGAACATTCTGTGTGCTCTCATACTCCCATTCTAGAAGTCGCAGCTTGTCTTCCCTGGCTCGTATCTGCTGTTGAATGTCTTTTAGAATACCTGCGTTAGTGCTTATGCAGACGCCTCGTATGGTGGCCTTGCAAGCCTCCCACAGTACTCCCGGGTCGGTCGCAGAAGGCGCATTATTGTCAAAAAAGTCCCGTATCGCCTGCCCAATAGTATCGGCATAAATGGGGTCCATTAGTGCTTTGGCATTAAATCTCCAACTGAATGCAGGTGGCGTGTAGTTCGGGAGCTCCAGAGAGAGGAGTACCGGGCTGTGGTCTGTGAGTGTTCTGGGTAAGTGCCTAACCTCCCGTGTCCATAATGCTATATCCCCAGTCACCAGCCAGTAGTCAATGCGGGACCAACTGCCGTGCGATGTAGCTACATGTGTGGCCTCCAACTCATCCGGGTGTCTACTTCTCCAGATGTCAGTGAGTGCCCTATCAACCATTAGATCCTGGAGGACACGCAGTGCGCGCCTGTGTGGTTCCGTTGTCATTCCGGATCTATCGACATCATCACAGAGCGCAAGATTAAAGTCTCCACCCCAAATCACGTGAGGGGCCTGCAAATCACGCAGTTTACCCCACAGTAAGTGGTAGAACTGCGGGTCGTCCACATTAGGCCCATACACATTCACCACAGCTAGCCTCTGTCCCCGCAGGAGACCAGTTAGTATTACAAATCTCCCCATGTCATCTGTCTCAACCTTATCTATCATATACTTCAGCCCCTTTCTAACCAGCACTATTACCCCCCGTGCGTATGAGGAGTAGGATGAATGGTGTACCGATTCAGCCCATCTCCGTCCCACATTCATTCGGCGTGTCGGTGCACAGTGTGTCTCCTGTATTAGTGCAATGTCTATGCGCTGCCTGTCTAGGTATGCCAGCGTTTGCCTAATTTTCTTGGGGTTGCCAAGCCCCCGCACATTCCACGTTAGCAGTCTAAGATACCCCGCCCCTATCCTGTTCTCAGCCATCGCTCAGTATCTACATGTGTGCACCAGTCACCCCCACCTTTAGTGAGTGGGCCCCAGTAGCTGTCGCAGCGGGCAAGGGCCCCATTAGTCCTCGCCAATGGTACTTGGAGTTCAGCGATGCATCTCATGCGCAGTGACCAACAGTTCAACTTCCCAACCACAACCCATTTCCCCCCACCCACTTTAGCACCCCAACCATGTCAAAGACATACCCCACAATTAACATCAAACATCAAATTAACTGAATTCGGGGATCACCCTCTTCGGGGGACCGCCTAGAACACACCTCTCCATCCAACTCAATGGATGTGGACGGGATCATATTATGCTTCGGAACTCAATAGCTCCCATATCAGTGCAGGCATCTTAACAACCCTCCCCAGGGCCTAGCGCAGCAGCCGTAATGATCCATTCCATCCGAATCGCAACACTATTTTCCTGCTATTTGACGGGCAGCAACCAGTCCTTCTTTCATGCCTCTCGCGCCATGTATTTCTCCCGTCCGGCGGAGCTGTCTCAAGAGGCAGCCATTCCGCTGTGCGCCCTCTAGCGCCCCCCACAATCTCCTTCTTTAGAACTGATTTAAACGGTACTGGTCATGACTCTGCCATGTCGAACTCCCTCCATTCTCTTAAGACTCTCATATTGCTGATCCTGAAACTTCGCCATCCTTTTCTCATTTGCTCTAAGAGCTCTTTCAACCTTGCCTCCTTGATACCACTTCCACGCTTTCACGCATCCCCACAAACAAATCACACAAACTACAGCAATGATAATTGGCTTCAACACTGAACCAAGAAATCCTCTCCCCAAATTCGCAAACCATGTTCCCACTCTTCCAAATCCCTGTCCAATCTTTTCCCACACATTCTTCTCCGTCAAATCCATAATTTCCTTGTGAATAGTTGTGATGTTGTCTATGTACTTCCCCAACTCCTTCGTATTGTCTGGAATATATGTGCAGCATTCTTGAACCTTCAATAATTTACAGACTCCACCTTCCTTAGCTAATAACACATCTAACGCAAGGCGATTCTGCATAACCATATTCAGTATCGACAACATCTCTCCCGTCACCAACAACAAAGACCTCGCTGTATTCATAGACAGCTCATCAACTACAGTCGCCAACCTTCTGATCTTCACATCATTCAACACCACACCCATACTAGGTATCATTGCTCCATATAAATCCCCAATCACTGCACCTGCATTTACAGCCCTGCGTCTCCTAGAATGTTGTCTCGTCTCTAACAACTCCAAGTCCTCTGTGTGATAAATCTTCGGGAATATGATGGCCAAATAACATATGCCATACCAATTTGCAGGCAGTCTGACATAAGCATTCTTTCCACATACATAATACACTGTCGGAATCACTTCTACTGGACCTTGCATAAAGTCCTTAACAGAAGCCTCCATAGTGAAAGTCTGAGAGCAAGTGCTATGTCCTACTGCAACCTTCTCCGTGGCTGATTGAGGCCGCCCAATACACAAATTCCCTTTCTGCACTTCATCTAATGCTATTGGTCCATAGCTTCCCTTGGACTTGTGAGATTTCTCCTCCTCAGTCCAATCTACTGGACTATCTCCGGTGTCTCGCGTCTGGGTCAACTTTCTATACCTGTCTTCTACCTGATCAATGAACTTCTTCTCCGTCTCAGATAACGCACATGTCAGGTTATGCCTGTGAGCATGCGCAGTATCCAACTTCACAGTAGGTCTAAAATACTTCAGGAGTCTGTCCTCTTTCTTATAATAGTCGTACTTATTCAAATGCTTGATTGTTGGAACTTCAGGAAGTACCGTATCAAAATTTGAAAAGAAATACTCGAACTGCCTCCTGTCGTAAAATAAACTGAGCAATAAACTACAAGAAATCCCATAGGTCAATGGGAGATGATGATACTTGATACCTTCATCCACCGAAGCAGGCAACTGCATACACACATAACAATCCTTCACATCCATCGCATCCACATATTCATACAACAACTTCGCATAAGCATTGAGTTTAAAATCACCCTTCGACAAATCCATGTGGAGTCTGCGATCCTCCCTTAACTTTGATGTTCCCTGTTCTCTGATACTGACACCTCTCTGTCCTGGGGTAACAGGTGTAGGTGCTCCCTGAACCTTCCCCTTCTGTCTGTGAGCCACCATGTACGAACTTATCACTACTGCAAATATAGTGGCTAACACAACTCCTACCAATGTGCCTATTATCAATCTAGCCCTACGATGTGTGCTTGCAGGATCTGCCATCTTCGGAATATACTCAATGTTCAATACAGTCTCTGAAATGATAAGTCTCTTTCTCATTAATGTCTCTTTTGTGAACTTTGGCAAAACCTCCCTAACTTTTCTTCATTCTACAACGGAAAGTCCCTAATTTTATTCTTCTTCCACTCGGGCCTAGGTTTTCTTCCTTCTCCTGCTTTACAACATTCTTGAATCAGTCCAAAATAACTGCTGGTCCCAACAGTTCCAGGACCCCCTGCAATATCTCGAGCTTAAGAATGGTCAATTCTTGGGGATCTGGCACAGCGGTGAACGTCGGGAACTCCAAGTTGTCCAAGATCATACCACGAATGACACTCAGAAATGGTGGACTCGGAACGTGGATAGTCAGGATTCCTTCGATCTCCAATCCCGGAACTTTCAGCAACACTTCCACTCTCGGGAGCGGAACACTGTTGACCAATGTCATCGACCTCAATCTTCCCGTGCTCTGTAAACCTGGCATCAGTCACTGGATATGCCCACTCTGGTGAGGCGTACTTCTGGCTGGGCACTCGAGTTCTCTTTGACCTCCTCAAAGTACCTTGAGGATGCTCTTCGTCACTCGATTCTGCTTCTGGCTCCTCCGAAACTGGTGCAAGATCTGTGCTCGGCGCCAACCTGAGGTTTACCCGTTTCTGCTTTGCGGGCCAAACCCTCTCTGCTTCCGTGACACCTCCGGTCTTCTCCTCGATACCCTGTGCACTGATCTCTTCTTCCTCGGCAGAACTCGATTCCGTACTGCCCACTGCACCTCTTATTTCTTCTCCTGTTTCTGGTTCGGTGCTTCTCTCACGTTCTCCTTCAGCTTGATTCAGTGCACCACAAGCTGCTTCAGCAACCCTCACAGCTTGACTTACCCTCTCAGATGGCTCTGCCACCTCAGCTGGGTTTTCGTTCTGGAGAGGGGCTGTATCTTCCAAGGGTGCTGGAACTCTACGGGTATGGGAAGCATGCACCCAGTTCGGTAAACCTCCACACTTTACTGCTGTGTTCGTGATGAGGATCACTTGAAACGGGCCTCGCCACCTAGCATCCAAGCAACTCTTCCTCACGTGTTTTCGGACTAGGACCCAATCTCCTGGGCATAAGTCGTGGCACAGGTCACTCGCAGCTGGAACCGTTGCTGTCTGCACCTGCTGAGACACAGAACGGACCACGTCAGTAAGGCCTTTACAATAGTCCAGGATCATATCATCAGTGATATTTATCAGAGCAGTGGCAGGTATTGCAGGCAAACGCATCGCTCTCCCCATGAGGATTTAATGGGGTGACAATCCAGTCCTTCTATCAGGCACACTTCGGAGGCTCATGAGGACCAAAGGTAATGCGTCAGGCCATTTCAGGGACGTTGACGAACACACTTTCGCCATCCGAGCCTTCAGAGTTCCATTCACCTGCTCCACTATCCCTGAAGCTTCTGGTCTATAACTACAATGTAATCTCTGATCTATGTTTAAGGCAGCACAAAGCAACTTCATGACTTCACTGTGGAAATGAGTTCCTCTGTCCGATTCAAAGGACGTCGGGAACTCGTACCTTGGAATGAGTTCTCTCAATAATAGTTTTGCTACCGTGAGTGTGTCACATCTGCGTGTAGGGTATGCCTCCACTTACCTGGAAAAGACACATACTATGACTAATATGTACCTCAACCCATTACACTTCGGCATTTCCACGAAATCCAACTGCATCCTATTGAAAGGTCCCCCTGACCTCCCTATGTAACTCAATGTCACAGCTGTCCTCTTTCCTACATTCATCTGTTGACAAGTGACACACCTCTGGCACACGGTTTCGGCCACTGCCCGAAACTTCGGGTTGTACCAAGTCTGACGAAACACTCTCATCATTGCGTCTCTACCAAGATGTACATCACCATGTATCAACCTCGCCATGGGATTCAACAAACATTCCGGCAACACCGCCCGTCCATCATTCGAAACCCATATATCCACATCTCGTTTCTCGCATCCAGCTCGTATCCAACTGTCTCGCTCCTGGTCCGAGACCCCTTCCTGAAGCTGTTTCAGTTCCTCCCATGAGTCTGCCATTGCTAACATCTGATCATATACCATTTTCTCCTCAGTTTCCTCAATGTGAGTCCCCGTGAAATTGCATCCCTGCTCTGCACAAAACCAGGCTACTTCGTCGGCATAGTTGTTACCCAATGAAACAAAATCATTTCCCTTCGTATGAGCAGCACATTTAACAACAGCAATTTCATCGGGACCTTGCAATGCTTCAAGCAATTTTCGCACATAGTCACCATTTCTAATGGGTGAACCTGAAGACGTCATAAACCCTCTCTGGGACCATAGTTGTCCGAAGTCATGAACCACACCAAACCCATATTGGCTGTCCGTGTAAATCGTTACACGGATCTTATCAGCTGCCACACAGGCACGAGTCAAAGCAATAAGCTCAGCCACCTGCGCGGAGTGTACTCCTTCTAAACAAGCGGCTTCAATCACCCCTGTGATGGTACATACAGCAAACGCTGCTCTCAATCGACCGACACTGTCTCTTAAACATGAACCGTCCACAAAGAAGATCTCATCCGAAACTGGGAGCGGTTCGTCGACAATGTCTGGCCTCGGTTTGGTGCACAGCTCAGTGACATCGAGACAATCATGGTCCTCACAATGTTCATTATAATCTACATTTGGGACAGGTAACAATGTAGCAGGATTTAAAACAGCACACCTCTTCAATATCACATTATCGGCTGCAAGGATAACTTGCTCATAACGACTCAGCCTATTATTTGTGAGGTGCTGTGTTTTAGTCCTAGTCATCAACAGTTCAACAGAGTGTGGCACATGTACAGTAAGAGGATGACCCATCACAATGCTCTCACATCTCTCGATGCTGACACCTGTTGCCGCAACGGACCTGAGACATCCGGGCAACGCAGAAGCTACTGGATCTAAAGTAGCTGAGAAATAGGCAACTGGTCTACGGACACCTCCGTGATTCTGAGTTAACACTGCTAATGCGCAACCTTCTCTTTCGCAGCAGAATAATGCAAATGCCTTGTTGTAATCCGGCATTCCCAACGCAGGAGCGCTACATAAGGCTTTTCTCAGCCTCAGAAATGATTTCAAACAGTCGTCGTCCCATGGTACCGGATCACTTACATCCTTTCGCGTCAGCCGCTGTAAAGGCTTTGCTTCAAAGGAAAAGTTTGGGATCCACTGGCGGCAATAACCCACCATTCCCAAAAACATTCTAACTTCCCTCTGCGTCGAGGGAACTGGCATTCTCAGAATCGCATCAATGCGATCTGGAGACACCTTCCTTTTACCTTTCTCAATTCTGTGCCCCAAATACTGTACCTCAGGTAAACAGTATTGCAGCTTGTTTGGGGACACCTTGTGCCCATTTTCTCCCAAGAAATTCAACAATGCAATCGTATCTGTTCTGCAAGCGTCTTCTGTTTCCGACGCAACAAGCAGATCATCAATGTATTGCACTAAAACAGAGTTTTGTGGCAACACAAGACTTTCGAGATTTTTCTTTAGAAGCTGATTAAAAATCGATGGGCTCTCCGTATACCCCTGTGGGATACGACACCACGTTAATACACGATTTTGCAAAAAGAAATCTGCTCTCTTCATGTAGGGGAATCGAAAAAAATGCTTGACACAAGTCAATCACTGTGAACCATTCAGCTTCACATGGGATCTGAAACAGTATCACAGATGGATTCGGTACCACTGGACAACATGGGACAACTATGTCGTTTATTTTCCGCAAATCTTGCACTATCCTGAACTTCCCACTTGGTTTCTGCAGTCCCATAATGGGCGAATTGCATGGACTACCCATGATCTCCACCAGTATTCCCTGCTTAATCATGGACTCGATCACAGGTTTAATCCCTGCAATCGTTTCAGGGGATAATTTGTACTGAGGGGTTCTTGGGAATTCCGCGTTTGGCTTGACCTGTATCTTCACTGGTTCTACTCCCCTGACTAAGCCAATCTCCTCCCCACTTAGGTCCCACACATCGATGGACACTGAGTCCCTCATATCAAGTGGAAGTTCCTCCACCGTCAAAGCTGGGTACACTTCCACACACCCCCGCTGATTTGCAACCTTAAAGGTCGCATCATCATCTCTTGTCTGTACCTCTACTCCTTTCGGGGTACAGTAAATTGTGCAATTGAGCTTGCATAACAAGTCTCTTCCCAATAAACAAACAGGACTAGAATCGCACACCTCGAACTGGTGCCGATCCCTAAAGTTTCCTATCCTGACTGGAATCGGTTCTGTCAAAGGGCTAACTAGCCTCTTATTCGCCACTCCAACCACTTGTATGCTTTCTCCAGAAAGGGCTACACCCGGAACTACTGCTGATCTTATAGTTGACCTGGTAGCCCCGTATCAACTAAAAAGGTAGTAGGGTGTCCGACGAGTTCTGCTTCCACAAAGGGTCCTCTCTGATCTACCTCTAAAATGGCCCTAAGTATGCAATCATCATCTTGGCTTAAACTCAACCGGGCCAGCAAATCCACCTCTTTCTCCTCGCTTACTTCAAACATGGGCATCTGCAAATAAGTTCGAGCTCCCTGCTGTATGTTCTGTATCCTGGGTGGCTGGGGAATCTGCACTTGCGGGATGCCGGTCCCCCCTTGCATCATTCTCGGTGCAGTCACCGTCTGTACCTGTTCCGCCCCAGGGACCTGAACTATTCCTCCCTCCATCTGTTGCTGGTTGTAGGGGTTCAGGGGACACTCGCGCCTCCAGTGTCCCACCTGGTGACACTGATGACAAGCAGTCGTTTTTTTCAGTATCGCTACATCTATGCCTGTCCTAGGGTCTATGGGCCTTGGCCTTCCCTGACCCTGCACGTTCTGATTTCCTGTCTGATAATTTACCTGCCTCCTTACCACTGGACCCCCATTCGGCGGTCCCTGAGCAGCTTGCATCTGTATAAGCAGCAAATTATCTTTCATCTTCTTGTGCTTCGACTCAATCTCATCCGTGCAGTACCTGGCGTACCGCAAGATTTCATCCACGGGCTTATTCTGCCAACAGATCAAATGCTGCTGTATAATGAGACTAACCTCGGGCTTCATACCCAGCACGAACTTAGAAACAAACTGTCCCATATCTTTCGTTTCCAACTCATCTAGGCCACTGTACTGCTTAAACGCCTTCAAGAGTCTCTCATAAAACTCATGTACCGTCTCCTTTGGTTCTTGCACTGTCCTGTCTATTTTCACCCAGTCAATGTCTTGGGGTGAAACCTTCGATTTCAACCAGGTAATTACTTTATCATACAGCCTCATCACCGCTGGCGACGGACCATTGGTGATCGAGTTCCTATCAGGCTCATAGTCCGGCCAATCAACGGCAACCTTGCATGCGTTCCACAAATCTCCCGGAACTACAATATCAAATAAGGTATTCAGATCTATCCATAATACCTTCGAAATCTTAACAAAGCGCTCAACTTGCTTGTACTACTCTGCAGGCTTCTCCCTGAGCCTAGGAAAATCATTTGTAAATGATGCCAAATCACCCCTGCTCCATGGTACATGCACATATCCTCCATTCGCCACTTCCCTCAGGGGGAAGGTCTTTGCCAGTAGCAACCCTTCACCCGGAGTTCCTCCTTCCGCTCCCTTAGAGGTCTTTTTCTTAGACCATTTCTCTTCCCATTTATCAAGCATCAACCATGGTCGCATGGCTAGGATCAGTTCTCTAGTATGTGACCTTAATCCAACAACCCTTTTCTCCTCCAGCTCTCGCTCGGTATAATGCATCCTATGACTACCCTGCAACGTCCTAGTCTTGGATAAGTCCACATCATACTCTTTCGCCAATCCCCTCAATTTCTCGTGTGCGATTCGTGCTTTACGAGTCACATCTTTCGCTATAAAGAACAGCTCATCCGGACTGTATGTTACTATTCTCTCAAGCGGTAGACTTCCATAGACTATTTCATCTACCTCCGCCTTGAGTCTGACTATGTCCAACATCCCCGCTCTCAAGGCTCCTTTCAACACCTGACAACTGGCTCCACGTCCCTCATCATATTCACATTCCGGCTCCTTCTCTCTCCTCTCTTCCGGTGCTTCTATAGGAGCAGAATAACTCTTAAAGTTATCCCGAGCTCTCTCCGATTGGACCACATTCCGATTCAGATGCCTCTCTGACGGTACCCATGACCTTAAATCTGATCTCGACTCCATCAGATTCCTCGGCCTCACCGGTCTCTGTTCCTCTTCGCCCCTAGATGTATCTGACACCGCTACCAATGGCATACTCCATTGTACAGGGCTTGGAGGTCGGGCCATTGTCCCTTCCAACCCACTCTCCTCGCTTTGTAAATGTAAATGTAAATGTGCAGATATTTATATAGCGCAAATCACCAACCGGTCTCTAAGCGCTTGCTTAGGGAACCCGTCCTGGTATTCCCCTGTGAGATAACCCAGCAGGGCATCCACAAGGTGAAAGCCAGGCATCCCGCCGCGAGGGGCCATTGTGGAGATTAAGCAAGCTATTGCCCAGAGTCGCAGAGTGTGAACCCATGAATCGAGTATGCACTGGAGCGAGAATTATCGAGTCCATGGACAATTTATGGACTCAAGACCCAGCCGAGCCGGGAATTGAACCCTGGTCCCGGGCTGACCTCTGCTTCCAGGTCTGCCTACTCTAACCAGTGAGCCACACTTTCCCTTCTCGTTCTTTCTGCTACCTGTTCGGACCTCTCCCTTTCCTCCGATTCCGGACAATAAATCGACACAATCGGTCCAATAGTGACCGGTACCCTATATGCATCCGGTAACCTCATCTCTCTCTCAATCCTCCCACTAGCCTCAGACTGACTCCGTGGACTCTCTGTTCCAAACGAGACCAACCCTTCTACTCAAGTCTCGGGTTGTATGGTTACCCTTCTAGTTTCCCCTCTCTCACCCCACCTGTCATCTGTTTCTTCTGGATTGTAAGGAGGTGGTCTCTCGTCTAACAATCTCTGCAATACTCTGTCATCGGAGTCACTCTCTTCATCCTGTGCTTTCACATGCCTTATCCCCGTCGAGTCTATCAATAAGGGATACAGTTTCTCTTCCTCAATTGCCTGGACTCTCCATCTTTTCTCCGCTGCATCCCACTTGGCATCCTGAAATGCCCTGATCGATTTTCTCATCCTTTGCTGACTCCTTCCCTTTTCCTTATCATGCGCTGCTCTAATCCACGCATGTAATGCTTCGAACTGTGTTGGTCTTGGCAAAGGTCTTAAGGACCCCATCACCGACTTCAGCTGGTACAGCACCGCTAGTCTAAATGAGCCATACCTCGGGAAAGCTAGTTCCCCTTCACCTGGTGTAATCTTGTGCCAATTCTCGATCCAAACTATGGTATGTAACCCCACGTTCTTTGCCATGTAATGTGCTGGGGTATCCTCGGGAGGGGCTTCTTCTCCCTTCCGAGTAACCACATGCTTGTCGCCTCTACACAATTCTCGTAAAACCTTAAGACACTTCATGGCAAGCAAATTCGATCTCGCACTCTGTTTACTTCCTACTCTTAAATCCTCCAATAACCGCGCGACTCACACTAGCCGGCCTATCACAGCGCGACACTCTCTGACGTCACCTTCCTTCGGTTGCAGCAGTTCCCTTCTCCAAACACGTCTCACGCCTACTCTCGTCCCATTCATACACTGAAATAACCGATTAAGTTACTTCTCTGGCTGTCCGTCCACAACCTCTGACTGTTCGTCCACAGTCTCTCGACCTTGTTGACCTCGATTGGCGCCCGTCTGCCCCCGTCCGGCCAGACAGATCGCCACTGATAGGTTACTAACACTCCGATCCACACACAACAACCCACGACCAGCGTTAAGTTGCCATACACACACACGTTCGCTCCCCCTATCTCGGTCCAGGTGATCGATGGTACCTCACGATCTCCTTTGGGTGGTCAACAAAATCTATCTCAGGTGTCTTCTACACCACAACTCCCGGGCTGCGCGCGCTCACAGCCTGATCTCACAATCACTCAACATACACATCAACTCCGCAAGACATCACACAACAAATCAACACCGCAATCTACAACATCTCATTTTGTTCATACTCACTCCTGGAACTGCTGCTTCCTGCCGCACTGCTACTCGCCGTCGATGCTCATCTGCCGCCGTCGTCTCCCGCTCACCGTCTGATGATTCACCATCACTTGTCGTCTTTTGGGCCTCAAGGATCACTTATCCTTATCTAATCTAATCGTCCCTCGCTATCGGAAGTAACCATCCTCTGCTACCAACTGCTCCGGCCCATTTTAGTATCTGGCAATTATCTACTAGAACCCACTCTGGTCGGATGGAACTTTTTACTTGCCCAATAGCGTGGAGGCAATAAACACAATTATCAGAAAATGATATCCGCAAATTGTCATAATCAAGGACTCGAGACTTAATCTCTTGGCTCTCTGGCTTTTATTATCAGCATGAAGATTTGAAGATAAACACTCCTCAATACGAGGCACAACAAGTACATAGGCACTAACACAAATGCTACTCTACGAAGAATCCGCATACGACTAAAAATAACGAAAAGCACAATTTCTAAAAGCATGAGGTAGAAAACTACCAAGCCAATGTCGATATTAGGGACACTGAACCATACCATCTCTGTCCCTACTCTGTACTAGATAACATCCCTACTTAGCAATCCCTTGAGACCCTCAATCGAGTAAAAGGTGTCAGAGTGAAACTTCCTAAGAAGTCTTCACTTAGAGAGCTTGATCTAAAATGCCCTCTCTAGTTCCTCGCCTAACTCTTCTCTGCTCTGGGCTGCTCTGTTCTGCCTCCACCCTCGGGGCGCTTTCCCTAATACAGAACCCCAAATCCCAGAACACGCCCTTTTGCACCTCCTCTTCCTCCGGATCGTCTTTCAGTAATTTTCCACAGAGCGCTGTCCAGTTCCATCGTCCATCAGCTTGGCCTTGAGTCCCAGACACCGTCCGCACTAGGAGTTACGATTGGCACATTCCAATGCACTCCCATGTCTGGCTTTAACTACATAAGTCAATTCGTGAACAAAGAACTTCTCTACTAATGAGCAACTGTCCTTGCACCTGGGGTGAGATCATGCAAGGCAGACATACTTCACATCTTTTAACTTTGCAATTTACTACAGCCTAAAACCTCTACTGGAATAAATCCCTTTTGGCCTATTGCCCTCGGCTAACATAAGAAAATAACAGGCCTTTCGCCTCAACGATATATGTGAAGGGTGGCCACTACTTCGGTTACACAAGCATGTCTAAATCACAGTATTGACATTTACGTCTTTCTTTTCATGTATGGTTAAACTAAACAGTCTACATGCACGTATTCTAGGCTACACATTTTAACATCACCTTGTGTTCAAGTAAACTCTATGCATTTCTCTAAACCTATTCACAGCAGCATGGTACATTGCTAACACTTCTATTTAAATCGATATAGCTTATACATCTCTTGATACATTTCACACACATAATACCTGAGTACATTAGATTATATGCGGGTGCCGACTAACAGTGAATATAACGCACCCCTACAATTTTCAACCTTTAAAGCGCAACATCAATATGTAGCAGGTATTTAGGGACAAAACTAGGGAGTTTACCCCCCCCAAAAAACGGACATTTTAGTCAAAAACAATAATTTCAAAAAGTATACAAGCTTGTGTAGCGAGTACGGTAAACAACACATTACTTGGAATTCGGATCCCTGGGCAAAAAGGTGTTTGCGCAGTGATCAGGATTTTACAACCTACTTGTAATTTGTGGTGAAGAATGTAAAATCTAGTCTTCATTTACCCACGTAACCCCCTAGACCTTAATTCTCAGTCATGCTATGTGATGGAAAATATATATGAGCGGCAGGATGGGAATAAGAAAGGAAAGGGACGGTAGAAGTGAAGAACAGTGCTACATTCATTTTAAAATATGGTAAGAGGCCATGTTAATTTGCATACCTGGATTTCATGAACTGCTTGATAACCCTATAGATTTTGTGCCAATTTTGGGGCGGCATTGGACTGGAGTTTGCCACTGTGCTTACCTGGTTTTCTTGAAGGAAAGGCGGTGATGCTCCTAATTCACTAGGGAGGATCAGACTACCTTTGTATACAAAAAAGGAATCAGAAAATGTTATGAATGTTATGAGTTGGTTGTAAAACCTGAGGCAATTCTCATCAGTTTGTTTAAAATTATTATCTAAATGCACAGTTTTGTTCCCTTTGCTCTAAATTTTCTTGGGAAGGGGGCAGTGACCTTCAGCTTCAGCACACAAACCTTAAGGGACATATTATCAAGCCAGGCGATAACATTATCGCCGCTTTAGCGGCAGAAAACTGCCGCTAAAACGGCGATAAAGGGCTTGATAATATGCTCCATGGATTTCCAATTGAAGCCCATGTTAAATGTGAAGGACGTCTAACATGGGCTTCAATAGGAATTCCATAGAGCATATTATCAAGCCCATTATCGCCGTTTTAGCGGCAGTTTTCTGCCGCTAAAGCGGCGATAATTTTTTTGCCTGGCTTGATAATATGCCCCTTAGTTTTTTTGAATAATGTCTTGACTGCTGTTTAAGAACTGCTGTGTACATGTAGTTTTACCGGCCAAATAATTTGAAAATCGTGCTGTAAAATACATCAGGTAGCACTATTTATTTCAAACTTACGTTATGGGAACACTAACTACCAATCTTCCTACAAATGGCCCAGATCACTTTATTTGCTCACTGAAGGGGCAATTCACTAAGGTAACTTACACTTTGGAGTAATTTACATGTGTAATATTTTTATAATCGATATTTTTGACAGAATTTTGTTTCTCACAATATTTTTGTGATCGAAATTATACCAGTGAACTGGGGACAGAGCAGGTTTTGGGCAGCAACGTCCTCAGCAAAAGTAGCAAGAAGTTTGCTGAAAGGCTCCTTAAATCAGCTGTGAATTCTCAAAAGCTCACTTTTAAAGGGCCTTTGGTTCGTGGCAGTGGGAAATGTGTGACATCACTGAGGCTTTCAGTAAACACAAAAGAGGGCCACTGACGCATGCACAGTGAAGTTGCTATCACGCATGCTCCAGCGTCCCTCGTCGGAGAGCCCGCTATGGGGCAGCTGTGCTAGGTTTGCCCAAGAAGGGGGTCAGGGCCGCAGGCCGCCACGCCTGGTCTTCCGGACTGGTGGCAGCCCGGTACTCAGAGTACCACAGCACTAGAAAGTTTACCTACCACCAGAGAAGTGGACAATCGAGAAGAAAAGGAATTTTGAATATCCTTTCATGCAGAGCCTCTTGTTAATTTAACTGTAAACCCCTATTGTTGTCACACAACCAACATGATAAAGGGGTAAAGTTAGGTCTCGATATCAGTCTTTATGCAGGCACGGCAGGGCCAGCAGGAAAGCCTTTACTGAAGGACATCTAGCTGTTACTCGCACACCACAATTTCATCCTTTAGAAAAAGTGATGCTTTTGATGGCATGGAAACAAGATAGGGCTACTTGTGAGTTCGGTAGAAGGGTCCAACTTCATATCAAGAACAGATATGTCTGATTTTACTCAGGCAGTAATGGATCTATGGGAAACTATTGCAGCAAACATACAGGCAAACAGGTGTAAGCAAAGATACACAGAAATCAGGCTTTGGTCCACTATGGGGCCAATTCCGATCTGGGTCGGAAAGCCCCCGACCGAGCCGGATCCGGAGTGTTTTCCGACCGAGCCGGACTCCTGCAGTCCGACCGAGCGAGTACGATGCGGCCGTATGCTGTCGGACTCGGTTCGGTCAGACCTCTATGGAAGTCAATGGGAGTCGGTCATACGACGCATACAAGGGCTCCCATTGACTGAATGGGTACGTCGCGCACAAGTGCGCCCCCTACAGTGGGTACCCGTCGGTGCCATCCGCACCGTACATGCCTGTGTTGGGGAGACCCATGGGTCTCCCCCTGTGTCCGAGTCGTAAGGCTGCGGGTGACGGGGAGGTCCGACGCGGACCCCCGAAGTCCGCATCCAGGAGCTTTTGTGAGCCAGATGCTCCGACTCGATCCGGCTGTCCGAATCGAGCATCGTACTAGCTCGGTTGTGAAACGTCTCCATTGCGCGGCACGGTTTGCATGTGACCGAGTCGTATGGAGCGGTTCGGAGCTGGAAACGATTCGGACTGAGATTTCACGCTTGTTCACATCGTACTTGGACGTCCGGACCTGTGTACGACTCGGTCGGAAAATAAGCCTCCGAATCGGATCCGCTACTTCCGAACCCGATTCGGCGCCCTTCCGACCGAGATCAGAATCGGCCCCTAAGTCGAAAGAATCGCATATGCCTCACCAACAATATGCAGACCCACAGCTATTATGCAGGTTGATATTATTCCGTAGAGGGGTGATGTAGGCAGAACTCGAGCACAACTAGCACATACACGTTTGTTTCAGTACCAGGGTCTAAAATGGCAATGTGTTTTTTTAAAACAAAACAATGTATTTTAGTTCTCCCTATTGAGTGCGTGAGTTGTAAGTTGAAGTAGCATGTTTTTCTTTTTTTCTCTTTTATCTTCTTTGGAGAAATTCTTTGCATCACAGAGTGATGAAAGCTAAGTGTTTTTTTAATTTTTAATACACCAATCGTTTTTCTTGTCTATGACTTTTTTAGTACACTCTTACTTGCATACCATTGTGTTGAATGGACACCGGCCCTCGGATCTTAGGGGCCCATTATGATGGCGGGCCGAGGACCGACCGCGGTGCTGGCAGTGGTGGAAAATGCTTTTTTCTGCACGCCAGCAGCGGTCCTCACGCCCGCCATATTAGTATGGCCAAACATAGCCCATTTCCCTTCCGCCGCGGTGCGATGTGTACCGCCATCAAAGTGCGCCTGCCACCGCGGCGGTGTGAGCCAATGGAAACTCACCGCCATGCGGAATGACGTCTCGTCTGCTGTACAATTCAGGATGCCCCAAACAGCCAGTCGCAGCGGAGAAACCACCCAACCAGAGATGGTGGAAGCTCGACAGCGGAGAGTGAAACCTGATTCCCGGTCCCCTACACCCAGACCTGACCGCAATGGATCCAGCTCTACACGTCTTCCCGGTGCTGTACCTGATACACTACCAGCAACTCATGCACCGTCGGGGATGCCGCCGAAGGTACGCAATCACACAATTCCGCACACAACAACAACACATTATCCATGGGCAGATATAGGGTTCCTATCCACACCAGACCCCCTGGTAGGGACAGGAACACATGCACAAGTGTACCCACACATGCCCTACCTGTCACCAATTCACACCTCCACATCCAGGTCACCCATCTACCGCGAACTTGAAGTAATGTCTCGGCCATGTCACCGCAGCGTTGAAGACGCAGGAAAATATGCGCACAATGCAGAAGGCAGGGCCAGCGCCAGGCATGGGCAGTCTACAAAGAACACAGGGCCACACCTTCACCCTCCACACACTAGGCTCCCCCCAACATGAAGGGACATGCCATGTGCCCCTTCGGTGCTCCCCCATGCGCATAAACCAGCCAGGTAAACCCACACCCTGCACCACACACAAAACAACTAGGGAGACAGCCTCAGCAGGTGGGGTTGCAGAGAAACACACAGCACAGAAGCGCAGGGCCAGGGCAAGCTACACGCCACAACAACACCACACTCATGGCAAGAAAACTGAGTCCAAACACAAAATGAACACAAACACAGATGATGAACAATCAGTCAACTGGACACACAGTCTGCCAAGTCACACAGACATACCCCACACTGACACACAGCCACATACACAGACCACATGCCAGCAGCAATGGAGGACAACAAATAGGAAACCTAAAGTGAAGTGCACACAAATGGAAGACCATGTAGATAACCACCAAGCATGTGTACATCACATGCAAGAGAAGGAACATATAACAACACCCTCAGCCCATCAAATCACACATGGCTGGCACAGTGAGTGAAGTCAAACCACAGTCACCTCAGTGCAACAACTCAGGGAGACAGCAAGGCAACCCATGTGTAGGCACAGGGATGAAAGGAGGGCTCTGAAGTCAAACAGTGAACAGCCACACATCTGTATCCACCTACTTGACAGGAGTATATCAGCAGCACTACACACAGGGCACATTGACACACCCCATGACTTTCAAACACAAGTAGGAACCTTCACACATAACCCACCCCCCTCACACCTGCAGCACACAACATCAGTGTCAAACACACATAAGGATGCCAGTAATGTCCAGTCAATACACTGACAAACAATCACACTCCCTGGAGGTATCCACAAACATCACACACTCTCAGGGATGCCTGAACCAATGTGTGCACAAAAACAACAGCCAAACACATAACTCAATAAAAACACACACAGAGCTACAACAAGACCAGACATGACCTGCGCAGCAAAACTATTGAAAGGCAATGGGAGCACAGACAGAACAGTAGTACACAACCTCATCAGTCAAGAAAAATACACAGACAACATACCACAACACAGACGAGAAGTGCATCATCACAAAACAATCTTGGACACAAACTGGGAGCAATGGGCAATAGGAAAACACAGACAGACATACCACACCACCCATCAAGTCAACATGGTGTCATAGTGTACTACATGATTGCACATGCACAATCCTGACAAGTGACATGTCAAATATGAGAGGACATAGCACAAGTCTGCACCCAAAACAAGCCCAGTAACAATAATACACCTTGCTGCATGTGACAGACATACAAGTAATGGACAGAACAATTGCAACACATATCAGAATGTATCACAATGCACAAACAACTCACACACAATGACAGGCAAATAGAACATCACACACAGAGCAACTGTCATATGAAAGAGCCAACACAGCCCAAACACAGCACACAGCCACATCAAACATACAACAGATGCACATGCCAATAAATCACATTGCAAACACAGTAGGACATCAGGGGATGCACACCAGGCAAGGACAAGGCAACATACACTCACAGCACTGTATGCACAACAAGCAGTGTGTGCACACTAAACATACCAGTTCCACACAGATATGAGTGACACACCAGGAACACCCTCAACAACAATCAAAACAGCATTCAAACAACACCACACTCAGGAAGTCAAGCAGTACCTCATCAAACACACATACACCTAACCCAACACCTACAGATGCCCAAGTCTGGCACCCCAAAGTGAAAACAACATGACCAGAGGACTGTGCAGCACAAACAGTTGAACTGCATATGAGCAAACATGACTGAAAAACAGTGCAGAAAATACCATACAACCACTTGGGAAAATGTCCTGAATGGCACATTGCTCCTGTGCACAGATCTGCAACAAAAAGCACAGTGTCACAAAGTATGTGATGGGGAGGCACACACACAGGCAAGCTAAGGGGACAGCTGACATCAAAGTGAAGTGTTGTGTACATCAGTAGTGGACATGGCAGGAGTGTACCATACACAAATAGATGGAGTGCAGACTCACAATGGCTAGGCATCAGAAGCACAGATAGGGGATGGTATGACACCACACACCACATGCCATACTGGAGGCAATAAAGCCCTATGTGACATCAATGCATGAGAAAACACACCCACAATGTCAGTGTGGCTGAGCAGGTCTGCACAGTCACCACAAACAGTATCAAGACACATGGCTGATCAACAAAACACAACACTGAATTGACAGTCACACGCTCTGCTTACTCACAAAAGGCATCAACAACAAGTAGGAGTCAGCCAGAACTGCATGGACACACCAACACCCTGCACAGTGCACAACATACAACTCACACATGTGCACACAATCACAATCAGACAACAATCAGACAAACAGGCACACAAATCCTGGGTGACACATGTGTGTAGCTGACATTGCAGGGGCACACACACATCAACACTACCGACAAAGTCACCCCCTTCACACTGCACACTTCTTGACCACCCGAGTGCACACATTGAAATCCAGCCAATTTACTAGGATGACTACCCATCACAAGATCACCAGACACCAACACTACTGGGCACACATTAAGTAAGATCACACAGACATGATGTTCCTGGCCAGCCTGCCTGCAATTCTGTGGATAGAATCCCACTCTGTGCTGGCAGTGCCTCCAAACCTGACATGTGTACAATATAGCTAACATTAAAAAAAAATGATAATGATAACAGTAGTTTATCTAAAACCACCATCATTGCACCCACAAGCTTCAGAGTCAGGAAGAACTGAAGTGCATGTCACCCCTGTAAAAAAATGAAAAAGTTAGACAAGCCATTGGCAATGTTGAAGTGGCATACAGAACATGTGTCACAGAAATCCATACCCACACAGAAAACACTTTAATCAGTAAGGAAACTCACAAAACAGACAACAGGAGCAACTGTCTTTATTCACATATTGCTCAGATAGGTACCAATAGTAGGCAAGAGCAAGGCCAGCGGCCAGCACAAAGTGCAGAGTAGTTACATGAGATTCTGCACAGGCAAGGGGCAAACAACAGTGAACAACAAGGCCAGTGGCCAGTCCAAGGTGCAGAGTAAGTCCATGAGAAGCTGCACAGGCAAGGGGCAAACATCAGTGAACAACAAGGGCAGTGGCCAGTCCAAGGTGCAGAGCAGTTACATGAGATCCTGCACAGGCAAGTGGCAAACAGCAGGGAAAACCAAGGACAGTGGCCAGTCCAAGGTGCAGAGCAAGTCCTTGAGAAGCTGCACAGACAAGGGGCAAACATCAGTGAACAACAAGGCCAGTGGCTAGTCCAAGGTGCAGAGCAGTTACATGAGATCCTGCACAGGCAAGTGGCAAACAGCAGGGAACAACAAGGCCAGTGGTCAGCACAAAGTGCAGAGTAGTTACATGAGATCCTGCACAGGCAAGTGGCAAACATCAGTGAACAAGAAGGCCAGTGGCCAGTCCAATGTACAGAGTAAGTAAATGAGAAGCTGCACAGGCAAGTGGCAAACAGCAGGGAACAACAAGGCCAGTGGCCAGTCCAATGTGCAGAGTAAGTACGTGAGAAATTGCACAGGGAATGTGTGTGACTGTACCCTGCCATGGTCAGCAACACAGTCAGGGGGGTAACAATGGGCAGTACAGGCACCGCTGTGGGCAAGACAGGTGTGTGAAGGGAACTTCCACTCAGACTTGGCTGTCAGTCGTACTAAGAGGTGGCAATGTGTTGGGGACAGTTGGAGGACTGGACCGGGGAGAGAGAAGTCCAGCTGAGGTAGAGGCATCAGTGGCTTGGGAAGCCGGAGGGTTGCTTGAACCCGGTGGTGTAGTGGCATGTGGAGGTGGAGTCATGCTGCCATGAGACACAGTGAGGGTGGGAGATTGTGGAGGGGTGCCTTTCCACTTCTTGGGGACTCTAAGTGGCTTCCCTGTCTTGGGATTAATGGAAAGTGGTGTGGACACAACAGGCAGACTCACCACCAAAGCTGCATCAGGTGCAGATGGTTGCCCTCCCTCTGGGGACATGCTGGATCCAGCAGTACACTTGGCCTGGCCTTGCCTTTGCCCCTCCATCCCCTGTTTACCAGGTGTACCCCCTACAGTGCCCTCTTTTCCCTGCTTCACAGGGCTTTGGATGGGAGTTGAAGTTGTGGATGAATCTGTCTTGGAGTTCTTCTTATGTGCTCTCTTAGCAGGCACCACTTTCTCAGCGGGC
Source organism: Triturus cristatus (assembly GCF_964204655.1). Lineage (NCBI taxonomy): Eukaryota > Metazoa > Chordata > Amphibia > Caudata > Salamandridae > Triturus > Triturus cristatus. The sequence goes on from NC_140580.1 coordinate 1,000,747,757, forward strand.
ACGGAAACTGTCTGCTTGTCTTTGCAAGACGCTTTTGGGACAGGAGAGTCCATGGCTGGGGATGCATCTGAGGCATGTGACCTTGAGGCCTGCTTCTTGGCTTCGTGGCCCTTGGTGTCGCCAGACAGGTTTTTGTCTTTGCGCTCTTGGGTGGCTTTAGTTTTCTGTGGGGATTGTGTCTGTGCCCTGGACCGCTTGGGCTGCTGCTGCTGTGTGCTGCGTGTGCAGTATCTTGCCCTTGAGGTCTGTGGTGTGTGGTCACTATCGTCAGATGTGGCCACTGGCAGGGGGGTAGACAAAAGGACTGGAGCTGGACTCCGAGATTGTGCCAGTTGAATTGCTGCCATCACTGCGGAGGACAACGACTGGACAGTCCGGTGTAGCCCACCCACGTCTGAATGTATGCCCTCCATGAAAGCAACCACCTGTGACAACTTTTTGTCGTGGTCTAGGAAGGCATTGAGGGGAGCTGTCTGGCCCACACACAGCTGGTGCCAAAGGTCCACAGACTCAGCACTGATGACAGCAGGGGGGGGGACAGGAGCAGGGGCATCGGTGCCTGGGGTGAAGGGCACTCTTCACATCTTACTGGTGCGAACACGGGCAGCAACAGTGGAAGTAGCTGGGAGGGTGGGCACTGTACGCTGTGTGGTGGGAGAGGAGGCAGAGTCCCCATTTCCTGTGCCCACCAACAGAGATGCATCACCCGCTGGCATCAGATGATGTTGAGGTTTGCGTCTCCGGCTGTGACTCCTCAAGCAGACACCTGTCCCCCTCCGAGGCGCTAGTCACATCTGTGTCACTGTGCTCCTATGCAGCAGTTGTGCTTGATGGCTCACCACTGGTGTCCGTCCCCTGTCCTTCCGTGCCCACAGGAGATGCTGCATGAGAGAGAGAGATGTAGGGTCAGTTCATTGGCATCAACAGAACAATCATATGCAAACAAAGCATCACTAAAGATGATAAAACACCACCCTGTGCAATAACATTGCACAACCTCAATTTTTTACTCAAATATTGCATTCAACAAGCAAACGGGGCATAAGTGAGCAATGTGATGCCCACACAGCACAATATCCTGCCAGTGGCTCCATTCAACCAGACACACAAATAGCTCTGAGCACACCTAGGGCCCTGATGGGGGCAAAGATGTACCCCACGACATGTTGCCAGTGTCATATCTGGAGGGAGCAGAAGGGGACAACACGGATACAGACTCGAACATCACAGTCCACAATGGCCATGAGCTAATGCCATCCACCATGTTGTACTTTGGGGCACAACTACTGTTGCACATTGTTGTCAGATGTCTCAGCCTCACAATTCTGAGGTCAGGCAATGCACGCATTGATGAAAGCACACTCAGATGATGCACACTTCCATTCCCTTTCATGGGATTTCCCAGAGTACCCCAATGCAGACGATACCTGAAGCCCATGACTCAGAAAACAATGTCATGACCCGTTACTCAAATTACATTAGGAAGTACACGTAGGGCAAATGCATGACAGCTGCACTCAACACAGAGGCCACTTACAAGCCACTGCATCACACTACCAAAATCGCATAGCCCGGCGCTGGCCCAGGCTGTGAACACATGCAGCCACTCACAGCCAAAGTCACCCTTCCAAGAATACTCACCCCTAGCTCGCTGCTGATGCTCCTTCAAACGTACATCCAGCTCAGACTGTGTCACAACCAAGTTGTGAGCCATTAGTGGTGTCATGCTCCGCCGTGCCAACCTGACAGTCCGAGGGAGCAGCCCCAGCATCATCTCTGCCACGTTCTTGCTCAGCTGGCAGATGTCATCCCACCTCTTGTGGCAGTGTGTGCGCCATCGGTTTCAGACACCCAGAGCCCGCACCTTGCATGCAATGGCCCTCCACACGGCCTTATGCTGGTGGACTTTGAGCTGCAGGCATGGGAGACAAGAGGGTGAAAAATCAGTGACACAGTGTAATGTACCAATATCTCTCAGTACAGGAGCATGATATTAACTCAGCCCAAATTCACAGATATGCCTAACAGAGACAAGAATGCATCTCACATGAAACATCAGCATGGGAAAATCACACGAAAATGCATGCAGGAATGAGGGTGGACACAGTACCTGCCCATCTGATACACATGCAGGATGCCAAAACATAAAGCTCTGTGTAGTCTGCCCACTTCTACTGTCCATTTTTAGGTTGAGCAGGACATACATTACTTATCAATATATGTTTGGGGGAAGACTCACTGTGTCCAACACTGTGCAGCCCTCAATGTCCTTGCCGTCTGAATGGCTCCCAGTGTCATGGATGTTACTTTGAGGGACATGATCTTACAAACCCACAACCTACTCACAAAGGCCTGTTGTGTGCTATCTACAGGGCTGAAGTGGCTCATTGATGGAGATTCCCGCAAAAAACACACATGTAACACTCTGTACATTCAGTGATGTGTCCTTGTCAGATTGGGCGTGACTGTGCAGGCCAGGTGGGCTCACACTGAGGTCCAACGTGGTGCATCAGAAATGTCACATGAAGGGACAATTTGTGAGCGGACACTGTGCCTACACATGCAAGTCCGTACACATGCTGGTGGAAATGTAGGGTTCTGCGCACAATAGTACGGCTACATGCTGTGTCATAGGTGCCTGCCCACCAAGAGTGTCATCCTTGGGTAATCTAGTCCTGAGCATAGTGCTGAACTGGAGATGATGTACATTTTTAACCAGACACAATTCCATCACTACACTCTGGATGAAAACACCAGCTAAGGCCTCAGGTGGGCCTGTGAAGGACATCAGGGACCCACACAGCCATTTACCCAAGTAATCACTGTCCTGACTCCTGCATTACCAACTTGCTGTGTCTCTGTATGGCTGACAAGACAATACATGTTCCTCCAAACTTGATGTGCAGGCAGGGAAACGTGTGAAATAGGCAACACACTCCTTTCTCCTGGAGACAGCATGAGGGCAGTGCATGACACAACACCACACTCTCAGGCACATACTGCAGCATATCTACTTCATGTGTGCCCCACCCTGCACTCTCACTCCCACTCTGAGAGACTTACCACGACATTTGGAGCACCATATAGCCCCGGATACTGTGTGAGCACCTCGTCCACCAGGACTTCCAGCTCCTCAGTGGTGAAGGGACTGGCACGGATCTTCTCAGTCCTCGCCATCACTGTGGCCAGGAGACAGCAGCAGCAGCAGCAGTTGGTGGTGAGGAGTGGCAGGCAGCAGGCCCTGGAGACAGCAGCAGCAGCAGTTTGTGGTGAGGGGTGGCAGGCAGCAGGCCCTGGAGACAGCAGCAGCAGCAGTTGGTGGTGAGGGGTGGCAGGCAGCAGGCCTGGAGACAGCAGCAGCAGCAGTTGGTGGTGAGGGGTGGCAGGCAGCTGGCTCTGTGAGCTGTCGAAATGTGAAGCTGTCTCTCACACATATATAGCCCCCTGGGGTCATTTCAGTGGTTCTAAGCTGCTGCAATTGGTGTTCCAGGTCAGCTTTTTTCACATGCAGCCAATGACCGGCACCGCAGGGGTGGAGCACGCCTACCACGATTTTCAAAACTTGCATTGTGCTACCGCGATTGCATTCCACATTGGCTGTAAGAGCATGGTCCATGGCAGTGACACACCGCAGGGGCCGGGCGGGCGCTACCGCGGTGGTGCATCTTTCAATTGCAGCCAATGACTGGCACCGCAGTGGTGGAGCACGCCTACCCTGATTTTCAAAACTTGCATTGTGCTACCGCGTTTGTGGTTCGCATTGGCTGTAAGGGCATGGTCCATGGCGGTGACACACCGCAGGGGCCAGGCGGTAGCTACCGCGATATGTGTGCCATGCATTACTACAGTGACCATTATTAGGGTGGCGGAGCATGCCAACCGCCATTTGACTATGTGTATATGCCTATCACTACCGCGATTGTGTCTTGGGCATTGGCGGTGTCACACCCCAGGTGCCAGGTGGTAGCTACCGCAATAGGTGTGCCATGCATCACAATGTATGACTGTGATTTGGGTGGCGGAGCATGCCAACCGCCATTTGACTATGTGTATATACCTGTCACTACCGCGATTGTGTCTTGGGCATTGGCAGTGACACACCGCAGGTGCCAGGCGGTAGCTACCGCAATATGTGTGCCATGCATCACAATGTATGTTCATGATTTGGGTGTCGGAGCACTTTGACAGTGCCTATGGACACGTGTGAAAGGCCAATGTGCAGTTCTCAACAGTGCACAGTGGCCACATGATCAATGGCACATGATTGTGCACACAATGCCAATGTCACATTTACCTCAATGCTGACTACACATGCCATGTTTGTTTTTATGCTTTTGAACATTGTCATGTCCTCCCTCACATATCACTTGTGATATTGCTGGGCATGCCCTCAGAACAGTGTTGTGATGGACCCTCCAATGGGTACACATGGCAATGTGTGTAAGTGCTGAGCAACTCACAGTGATGATTGTCTTACTGAACAAAGTGCTGATTTGAGTGTCTTCTTTTCCAGGCTCATTCACATGCCTGTTTTTCTTGCATAGACTGTGCTCATTGTGTTGTTGATGTGTGCCCTATTTGACTTACGCCTGAGGGTGTGGCAGGTACTGCAGCTAGCTATGAGACATTTGTGTTGCTGTTTCCCACATATGCTGTGTGAGATACTCCCTGGGCTGCTCATGCAAGATGTGGCCATATCCCTTTGGACATTCTCATAGTCAGATATTGTTTATGAGGTACTTGCTGTGTGAAAGGTGGACAAGTGTACGACTAGTGTAGCTGAAGGTGTCCCTACATGTAAGGTGTGCTGTACGCTCAAATGTGATGCTAGTCATTGTTTCCATTGTGTCAGTCAAAACGTAAGCTGTCAGACACATCTCCTGGTGGATTGCATTGACATGTGTCCTCTCTCATCTAACCTAGGAGGAGACCAAATGTGCATCGTGCCTTCACAATGCTGGCAGATATGGAGGATGAGGATGTCATCCGGAAATTCCGTCTGGATAGAGACACCCTCAAAGACCTATGTGCTATGTTGGAGCCCCACCTGCAACCTCCCGGGACATATCCGGGTGGTTTCACACCAACGTCTAAGGTGATGGCGTCCCTGCATTTTTTTGCTTCTGGATCTTTCCAGTATACGGTGTCCAGCACAGGTGGGATGTCACAATCTATGTTCAGTATGGTGCTGCGTGATGTCCTGTCCGCTATGATGATCTACAAGGATAGATATATCCATTTCCCCAGGGGGCGTGAATTGGCGGGTGTTAAGGGTGATTTTTATGTCCTTGGACACATTCCCCATGTTGTTGGTGACATTGATTGCACACATGTTGGGCTGGTTCCACCACAGGCACGTGAGCACATCTACAGTTATCGTAAACATTTCCACTCCATAAAAGTGCAAGTGGTGTGCCAAGGCGGATAAGATCATCTTGCACGTGTGTGCCAAATTTCCAGGCTCAGCTCATGACTCATACATCATGCGTAACAGCATTGTACCACAGCTGATGGCTAATCTGCTTCCTGAGCGTGCATGAATTGTGGGTGAGTATGCAGAGTCAATTAGCATGCTGTGTGTGTGACATGCTGTCCACTGCAACAGTAACATTACAAGGTTTCTCTGTGTTTCTCACACCTAGGTGACTCTGCATATCCCAACCGTCCTTGGTTGCTGAGCCCACTGCGGAATCCCAGGACACCTGCTGAAGTCCTCTACAATGATGCCCATTGGAGGACACGTCGTGTGGTGGAGCGTACATTTGGTCTCCTGAAGTCACGATTTCGCTGCCTGGATAAGACCGGAGGTGCACTGATGTACTCGCTTAGAAAGGTGTGTCAGATTGTAGTTGCATGCTGCATGCTCCACAACCTGGCCATTCGCAAGGAGATCCCCCTGCTCCTGGATTCTGATGAGCAGCCAAGGCCCCTGCCTGCAAACCAACCCGTGTCCAGTGACGAGGATATTGGAGAGGAGGAAGGTGTTGACCTGCGTCAGCAGCTCATCAACTGCTTCTTCACTTGAAGGTGAGTGACGATGTACAACAGTACCATTGTCTGATGATGTCACTGTTGTTGGCAAGGTGTATGTGAGCTTTGTGACTGCAACCGGTTGTTGACTCAGTGGAGGCTGATAATGTTACTGGAACAGTGTAGTTTGGAACATCTACAGGATGTGTATGTTGGCACTGTTGCTCATTGTGATGTGTGCATGATGGAGTAGCTTGATGGTAAGTGGTGTGTGATGTCTGTGATGCCACCCCTGACAAGTGAATCTTGTTCTGTTGTGTTTTCCTAGGTCCCGTCAGCCTCTGCTTGCCTACATACATTCCATACTCCTGGTACATTGTAATCATGGTGAAGACTGAACATCCTGGAATAAACACGGAGCAGAAACTACGACATGTGTGTAAGGAGTATTTATTTACAATGGTGACATGTGAGGGGGTGAACATTTACATTGACGTGATTAGTGAAGCAGTGAGTTGACAGCTATGGTAAATTAGAGAATCGAGTAGTCACCACATTGATGTGGTGACCCAGTCCAACAGATAGAATGACATTCACAAGGCAGTATGGGGAAGGACAGTCCAAAAAGTCAATGCAGTACTGAAGAGTGTTGCCATCATGGCTGGCTCCGTGACTGGTGTTTGGCAGGTGCTTTGCCACAGGATACTCCCAGGGAGTTCTTGGGACAGCCCCTTCGTTGCTTGGCAGGGGGGCGTCTGCTGTAGGGCCAGTGGAGTCTGAGGACTCACCCCTCTCTGTGGCCGCAGGGGAGAATGTTGAACTGTCATCCTGTGGCCCACCAGAGGGAGGTGGAAGTGTTGGTTGTAGCGCAGGCCTGTCCCTCAGTACTGCCACTAGCTGGCCCAAGAGGTCCACAATTTGGCCAATGCGGGTGCCCTTGGACCTCATCAGCAGGAGGAGCTCGCATGAATCTTCTTCTGACCGGCCCGTTCGACCCTGGGCCCGTTCATAGGCCCCAAGGACTCTGTTGATGTTGTCCAGGGCATCAGTCCCAGGGTCTGGTTGTCTGGGTCTGACCCTGCCCCTCCCACCTGCCCTGCTGCCACGGACCTGTTGCCTCACCACTGTGGGTCCCCGCATCCTCTCCCTGCCCTCCTCAATTGGTGGTGTGGGGTGGTCGTCCTCTGGGACAGGGAGAGTGTTGCAGACAGCACTGGTGGTGGTAGTGGTGGTGGTGGTGGACGCACATGCCATAACAGCAGAGGTCTGCATATAGGTTGGTGTTGATGCAGATGTGGTGGGGGGGACGATGGGGGTCCTGGGGCCTGTTGCGCCCTGGCACACCAGATGGACTGGCTCCGAGCTCCTCGTCCTCTGAATCCCGGAAGTCAACATCCAAGAGTTCATGTTCTAGGGGGGAGACTGGCTCTGCAGGTTGCTGGTGCTGTCCTCTGCAGTCAGTTCTTGGATACCTGTGGGACAAATGGGAAATGGTCATTGTAGTGCACCCCGCTAGCTTTGTGTTATATGTGTATTATTCACTGTTTGTACACCACACAGTTGACTATTCATCACATTGTTTGTATGCACACCACTGTGCCTCCAGACATGATGTTGAGGTACATGCATTACTTGTCTATGCTGCGAAGTGTTGAAACATAAGATGCTCCATGTGCTTATTTTGTGATTACAGGGACATGTTGGCATCTAGCGACTAGCGAAACAAAGAGTTTATGTGAAGGCTCTTTGTTGATTACTCTGCCTGGCAAACGTTACATCTGAGCATGAACTGGCCAATGTCATCTCAAGCATACTTTTGTCATGTCATGTGCAAATCTCAATTTGTACCACCAACCATGCTTTCTCTGTTTTTTTATATGGTCCTTGCTGCTCTGGCCACGTGGCACTTACACATGGCATTCAGTACTGTGCATGATTGTGCACAGACTTTCTTCTACATGTGAATTGGTGTGTCACACTGGTTGCTGTGATAGTTACATTTGCTTAGCTGTCTGCACATTGTGAGTGGCAATAGGATCTGTGTGTATTTCTGTGTGATGAGAGGGCTGGTGTTGTCATATGTCATCATGCTTTTTGAGAGGAATGGCTGGGTGCATGTACTGGCTACTTACCTGTTCTCTTTTCACATTTGGGTTGGATTTGTGACACATCTGTGTGTGTGTGTGGTGGAGGCTTCTATCCTGCTCAGGGGTGGGACAATAGAGCATATGTTGGCTACCTACCTGTTAGTTTGAAGTGTACAATGCAATGTCTGACATATGAATCTGGTTTGGAGGGAGTGATCCATCTTCATGATTTGTGGTACAAGGTGGCAAGGTGGTAGTATTAGTGCAGGCCTCACACCCACAAACAGAACAACCTAGGTAACTGGCTGCCTACCTGTAAGTTTGGTTGGTGTACAACGATGGCTGACACATGCTTCATGGTGGGTGGTGAGTCCCACATCCTGATCAGGGGTGGGATAGGGGGCCTGGTGGACGTTGTTGTGCAAGGATCTTACCCCCAAACAGTGTAACATGTGAAGATGGCTACCTACCTGTTAGTTTGTTTGTAGTGATACAATGACTTCCAAATGCTTCTGGGGGGGGGGGGGGTGCTCCATCCTGCTCAGGGGTGGGACAGGTGGCCTGGTGTGAGTTGTTGTGCATGCATCCCACCCCCAAACAGTCTAACCTGTGTAGATGGCTACCTACCTGATAGTTTATTTGTAGAGATACAATGGCTTCCAAATGCTTCTGGGGGGAGTGCTACATCCTGCTCAGGGGTGAGACAGGGGGCCTGGTGGGAGTTGTAGTGCAGGCCTCCCCCCCCACACAGCCCTCCCTGGGAAGATGGCTACCCACCTGTTAGTTATAAGTGTACAATGCAATGGCTGACACATGCATCTGGGTGGGAGGGAGTGCTCCATCTTGATGAGCTGGGGTACAAGGGTGCCTGGAGGTAGTATTACTGCAGTCTTTCCACCCCCAGACCCTCCTCCCTGTTAAGATGGTTACCTACCTGTTGGTTTGATGTGAGCAATGCAATCTCAGCCACATGCCTCTGGGGGGGGTGCTTCATCCTGCTCAGGTGTGACAGGGTGTCTGGTGGGAGTTGTAGTGTAGGCCGCCCACCCCCACACAGCCCTCCCTGGGAAGATGGCTACCTACCTGTTAGTTGTAAGTATACAATGCAATGGCTGACACATGCATCTGGATGGGAGGGAGTGCTCCATCTTGATGAACTGGGGAACAAGGGTGCCTGGTGGGAGTAGTACTGCAGTCTTCCCACCCCCAAACCCCCCTCCCTGTGAAGATGACTGACTATCTGTTAGTTTGTTTGTAGTGATACAATGGCTTCCAAATGCTGCTGGGTGGGGGGAGTCCTCCATCCTACTGAGGGGTGGGACAGGGGGCCTGGTGTGAGTTGTTGTGCAGGCATCCCACCCCCAAACAGCCCCACCTGTGAATATGGCTACCTACCTGTTAGTTTGTTTGTAGTGGTACAATGGCTTCCAACTGCTTCGGGGGGGGGAGTGCCCTATCCTGCTCAGGTGTGTGACAGGGGACCTGGTGGAAGTTGTAGTGCAGGCCTCCCAACCTCAAACAGCCCTCCTAGGGAGATGGCTACCTATCTATTAGGTGAGTGGAAACCATACAATGTCTGGCACATGCCTCTGGGTGGGGGGGCAGTGCTACATCCTGCTCAGGGGTGGGACAGGGGGCATGGTGGGAGTTGTAGTGCTGGTTGCCTGGACACATACAACCCTGTAAATGTTGGCTACCTTTGGGGTGATTCAGATGGAGTGAATGTTACATCTGTGGGACATGTGTTGGATATTGTGGTGCATATGAATATACTTGGGCCTCTGAGATGTAGCTTTGTAGTTGTGCTGGACAGTACATATCAGTGTAATGGTCTACATGTGTTTGTCCTTACCAGCCTGCACTCCTCCAGCTATTCCTGTGAGACTCTCTGGATGCAGTATGGCAAGCACCTTCTCCTCCCATGCAGTGAATGCTCTTAGTGGAATGGGAATGCCGCCGCCAGTCCTCTGAGCCAGCTCATGGTTCTTGCTCCTCTTCTTTTTGACAACACTCTTGAGGTCATGCCACAGCTTCATGATTTCCTGTCTGTTGTGCGGGGTGGTCCCTACTGCATTGACCTTGTCAACTATCCTTACCCACATTTGATTTCTTGTGGCTAATGGCGTCTGTTGGACCAGGTTACCAAACAGTTGTGGTTCTACTCTGATTATCTCATCTACCATGACTGTCAACTCACTCGCTGTGAATGTTGGCATTTTATCTGGTTCCATGGTGTGTGATGTGCAAAGGGGTTAGAGGTGCAGGTGTGTAAGTGGTGGGGTGGGGGTGATGTGTATGGTGTGTGATGTGCAGAGGGGTTAGAGCTGCAGGTGTGGAAATGGTGGTGGTGCTGTGTGTGGTGTGAGTAGTGATGGTGTGCTGATTTGCCTCTCCTTTGTGCTCTGGTGTTGGGCCCTTCAGTTGTGGAGTATTGCAAAGGATTCTGGTCAGGAAAGGGGCTGGTTTTATACTCAGCAATGTGGGTGTGTCCAAATGGGGTATTGCTGTCAGGTGTGTTATGTGGGTTGTCCTCGGATTGGTATTTTTGTAGTTGCCATGTGGGTGTGTCATTGGGGTGTGTTTGGTGTTTTTGGGGGCAGGGCTAGTTTGATGTGTGCACTTTGTTGCCTTGTTGTGAGCTATTTTGGTCGACCGCCAAATTTGTCACGGAGCGTCCGCAGCGGTGGCTATGCTACAAGTTTGCCACCGGCTCTCCCATTCATCTCTGTTTGTGACCGCGGGAGTCGGAAACAGCGGAACGTACCGCGGTCACATCGGGGATATCTTAATTTTTTGTTATGGTGCTGTCTCTGCTGTCACAGTGGCGGTTTGGTGATTTTCCACCACGAATCCGACTGCCGCAGATGGATTTTTGCCTTCTCCGCCCGCTACCGGTGTTTTTTAGTTGCCTCGTACCGACCTGGTCGTATTTTTTTGGTGGGCGATCCTAATTGTACTGCCGGTTTTCCCCGGTACCAGCGTGTGGTTGATTTCCGCTACCATGGCAGTCGGGGTGGTTTTCCGTGCGCCATGCTAATAGACCCCTTAGTTTGGGCCTGAGTAAGATCTCTCTCTGGATGAAAAATTGTTTGCTCAATCTCAACTGAGACAAAACTGAAGTTATGATTCTAGGCAAAAGGTCTGATCTCTGGGTGCCACAGCACTTGGGAGCCCTTCCCACTCCTTCTGGTAGTGTTAAGAATCTGGGGTTAATCGTGGATGAGTCACTATCCATGAAACAAGTGGCCAAGGTGACGCCCACCTGCTTTGCAGCTCTCACATGGTTAAAAAAGATCCTCTGGCTGATTCCTCTCTCTGCACAGAGGAGGGTGATCCAAGCCCTTGTGATTTCTAGACTGGACTATGGCAACATCCTGTACTTGGTAGCCGTCAAATCTACTATCCATAGACTACAACTGTTGCAGAACGCAGCTGCCAGGCTTCTCTATCGCCTACATTCGTTCACCTCGGTCTCCAGTGTTCTTCGCGACCTACACTGGCTGACTGTGTCAAACTGCATCAAGTTCAAAGCACTTTGCTATATGTTCAGGGTCAAATCTGGATCTGTTCCGGGGGGGGGAGTGCCCTATCCTGCTCCCCCCCCCGGAACATCCTGCTCAGGTGTGTGACAGGGGACCTGGTGGAAGTTGTAGTGCGGCCTCCCAACCTCAAACAGCCCTCCCAGGGAGATGGCTACCTATCTATTAGGTGAGTGGAAACCATACAATGTCTGGCACATGCCTCTGGGTGGGGGGGCAGTGCTACATCCTGCTCAAGGGTGGGACAGGGGGCATGGTGGGAGTTGTAGTGCTGGTTGCCTGGACACATACAACCCTGTAAATGTTGGCTACCTTTGGGGTGATTCAGATGGAGTGAATGTTACATCTGTGGGACATGTGTTGGATATTGTGGTGCATATGAATATACTTGGGCCTCTGAGATGTAGCTTTGTAGTTGTGCTGGACAGTACATATCAGTGTAATGGTCTACATGTGTTTGTCCTTACCAGCCTGCACTCCTCCAGCTATTCCTGTGAGACTCTCTGGATGCAGTATGGCAAGCACCTTCTCCTCCCATGCAGTGAATGCTCTTAGTGGAATGGGAATGCCGCCGCCAGTCCTCTGAGCCAGCTCATGGTTCTTGCTCCTCTTCTTTTCGACAACACTCTTGAGGTCATGCCACAGCTTCATGATTTCCTGTCTGTTGTGCGGGGTGGTCCCTACTGCATTGACCTTGTCAACTATCCTTACCCACATTTGATTTCTTGTGGCTAATGGCGTCTGTTGGACCAGGTTACCAAACAGTTGTGGTTCTACTCTGATTATCTCATCTACCATGACTGTCAACTCACTCGCTGTGAATGTTGGCATTTTATCTGGTTCCATGGTGTGTGATGTGCAAAGGGGTTAGAGGTGCAGGTGTGTAAGTGGTGGGGTGGGGGTGATGTGTATGGTGTGTGATGTGCAGAGGGGTTAGAGCTGCAGGTGTGGAAATGGTGGTGGTGCTGTGTGTGGTGTGAGTAGTGATGGTGTGCTGATTTGCCTCTCCTTTGTGCTCTGGTGTTGGGCCCTTCAGTTGTGGAGTATTGCAAAGGATTCTGGTCAGGAAAGGGGCTGGTTTTATACTCAGCAATGTGGGTGTGTCCAAATGGGGTATTGCTGTCAGGTGTGTTATGTGGGTTGTCCTCGGATTGGTATTTTTGTAGTTGCCATGTGGGTGTGTCATTGGGGTGTGTTTGGTGTTTTTGGGGGCAGGGCTAGTTTGATGTGTGCACTTTGTTGCCTTGTTGTGAGCTATTTTGGTCGACCGCCAAATTTGTCACGGAGCGTCCGCAGCGGTGGCTATGCTACAAGTTTGCCACCGGCTCTCCCATTCATCTCTGTTTGTGACCGCGGGAGTCGGAAACAGCGGAACGTACCGCGGTCACATCGGGGATATCTTAATTTTTTGTTATGGTGCTGTTCTCTGCTGTCACAGTGGCGGTTTGGTGATTTTCCACCACGAATCCGACTGCCGCAGATGGATTTTTGCCTTCTCCGCCCGCTACCGGTGTTTTTTCGTTGCCTCGTACCGACCTGGTCGTATTTTTTTGGTGGGCGATCCTAATTGTACTGCCGGTTTTCCCCGGTACCAGCGTGTGGTTGATTTCCGCTACCATGGCAGTCGGGGTGGTTTTCCGTGCGCCATGCTAATAGACCCCTTAGTTTGGGCCTGAGTAAGATCTCTCTCTGGATGAAAAATTGTTTGCTCAATCTCAACTGAGACAAAACTGAAGTTATGATTCTAGGCAAAAGGTCTGATCTCTGGGTGCCACAGCACTTGGGAGCCCTTCCCACTCCTTCTGGTAGTGTTAAGAATCTGGGGTTAATCGTGGATGAGTCACTATCCATGAAACAAGTGGCCAAGGTGACGCCCACCTGCTTTGCAGCTCTCACATGGTTAAAAAAGATCCTCTGGCTGATTCCTCTCTCTGCACAGAGGAGGGTGATCCAAGCCCTTGTGATTTCTAGACTGGACTATGGCAACATCCTGTACTTGGTAGCCGTCAAATCTACTATCCATAGACTACAACTGTTGCAGAACGCAGCTGCCAGGCTTCTCTATCGCCTACATTCGTTCACCTCGGTCTCCAGTGTTCTTCGCGACCTACACTGGCTGACTGTGTCAAACTGCATCAAGTTCAAAGCACTTTGCTATATGTTCAGGGTCAAATCTGGATCTGTTCCTAAATACCTTCTGGATTTAGTTCACCTATACCATCCTTCCCGACTCTTGAGATCTGCTCTGCAGACTCGGTTGATTGCACCAAAAATCCGACTGGTTCATATGAAAGGCCTATCCTTTTCCTACCTAGGGCCGCTACTATGGAATTCCGTGCCCTCTTCCTAGAGAGATTCGATATCCCCTCTCGTTTTCTGTAAGGGTCTAAAAACCTGGGTTTGCTAGCTTATTATTATGAAGACCTCTCCCTCTTTGTTCCCTACTCTCGCCCTGCGCTGGGAAATCCCTAGGGGTAGCTGTGCACATTACAAGTTTCTTAATAATAATAGTAATAATAATAATAATAATAATTGCATTCTTACTTTCAGCTTATATCACACACTTAAGGACTGATTCACAAAGCCAAACTTACACTCATGGTGGAGACTCCACACAACAATAGATAGGCCTGTTCTATATTTGTATGTGTGCACTTCTCAACTCCAACTTTGGAGTTTCAACAGTTATAAAATTACTATTAGTAAAATTAAACTTGTATTTTGTGATTACCCAAAAATTTTAACTTACACAAAAGTGTACTTTGACCTTTGTGAATCAGTTCCATAGCATTCATTTCTATTAGTATCTCAACTTTCTACATAGAATATAATATTTGATGACAAAAGTTTTAGATAGTTAACAGAGATGGTGTTACAAAAGATGACTCGTGCCCAGTCCTTTACTTAAATGATGGTGGAGCAACCTGAGACTGGTTCTGATACTGAGATGGCATCTGAGCGAAAGAGGACCATCGATTGATTGTTTAGTTGGCGAAGATTCATTAGGGTGCCAATTCCAATCCTGTAAAACCCGGGTACGAATCGTCGTACGGAGCGTATTCTCCATACGACTCGTACCCGGGAAATCCACCGTACAATTCAGCAAGTACGATTCGTACAGAAATAGCATTTCCGTACGATTCGTACAAAACACCGTACGGCTAAAAAATACCTACGAGTATGATCCTGGACAGCGCGTACGCGACGTCCCTACGGAGTCAGGCAGCGTTTTACGGACCAGCAAGTACGATTCAATCCTACGTCACTCCGCACAGCTATTTTTTTACGGCAGCCAAAAAAAGCCGGAAAACTGAGTCCGATGCAAAAACGGAGTCCCGGTACGCGACGGACAGCCATGGACCCCATCCTATGTGTCATCCCGGCCCTCTTAGCCTATGACCTGGTGCACCGAACCCGACGCACACACCGCAGAAGGTGAGAACAACACCCAGGGGCCAAGGGGGGGTGAGGGGCAGGAAACATACCCCCTACCCAAATTAAAACCTACTTTATTGAGGACATACATTACCTCCAGGGGCTGTTCACTTCAGGGGGCGTGTCCACCAATCCTTGCGTACCGCAACAACGGAAGTGGATGTGTATGTGTACCCCTACGACAACACTACAATAGTGATACGCACCGTACTCACACATCCATAGCGTGGGTACGGTCCGTATCACTATTGTAGTGGGACCGTAGGGGTATGCGTCGTATGGACCGTACACACGCTCTCAGAGCGTGTGTACGGCCCGTATCACTATAGTAGTGGTGCCGTAGGGGTACGCGTGGTACGGCCCGTACACACGCCCTCAGAGCGTGTGTACGGTCTTTATCACTATTGTAGTGGTGCCGTAGGGGTACACGTGGTACGGACCGTACACACGCTCTGAGGGCGTGTGTACGGTCCGTATCACTATTGTAGTGGTGCTGTAGGGGTACGCGTGGTACGGACCGTACACACGCTCTGAGGGCGTGTGTACGGTCCGTATCACTATTGTAGTGGTGCCGTAGGAGTACGCGTGGTACAGACCGTACACACCCTATGAATGCGGGGGTACGGTCCGTATCACACGTACCCCTACGGCACCAGTACATTTGGGATACAAGGCGTACACACGCCACGAATGTTGGCTTACGGCTTGGTGCAGCATATTACCTTTATATTGGTGTGTGTGTAGGCCCAGGACAGCAGTGTACTGCACCAAGGGGGTGGGTGGATGGGTGTGTGGCTGCATAGGATTCCCAGCAGTGGACAGACATGTGAGGGGTGGGTGCAGAGGATTCCCAGCAGTGGACAGACATATGTGGGTGGGTGCAGAAGACTCCCAGCAGTGGACAGACATGTGAGGGGTGGGTGTATATGACTCCCAGCAGTGGCCTGCAATATGAGGGGTGGGTGCAGAGGACTCCCAGCAGTGGACAGAGACATGGGGGTGGGTGCATATCACTACCAGCAGTGGACAGACATGTGAGGGGTGGGTGTATATCACTCTCAGCAGTGGACAGACATATGTGGGTGGGTGCAGAGGACTCCCAGCAGTGGACAGAGACATGGGGGTGGGTGCATATCACTACCAGCAGTGGACAGAGACATGGGGGTGGGTGCATATCACTTCCAGCAGTGGACAGACATGTGAGGGGTGGGTGCAGAGGAATACCAGCAGTGGACAGAGAAATGGGGGTGGGTGCATAGCACTACCAGCAGTGGACAGACATGTGAGGGGTGGGTGCAGAGGAATACCAGCAGTGGACAGAGACATGGGGGTGGGTGCATATCACTACCAGCAGTGGACAGACATGTGAGGGGTGGGTGCAGAGGACTTCCAGCAGTGGACAGAGCCATTGGGGTGGGTGCATATCACTACCAGCAGTGGACAGAGACATGGGGTGTGTACATCATTATCAGATGACCACAACTCCATGGGTGTATGTACGCATCCCTAAATTTGGACTATGATGATAGTGCCATAACAGCACATCACTGACAGCAGTGTCCCACTTCCAGAAGGATGGATGTCTTTCCCCCACTGCATGACACACCACATGTGGGTGTGAGGACAAATAACACATGCATACCCACCCCTGGCAGATGCAGCACAATACACACACTGAGATCATGCCACAAGACTGTATAGTCATGTCACTGCCAACTAAACTAAGAGAGCCAAAGGGAATACACACTGTCACGCACATCCCAGGACTGATAGTAATGTACAGGTGCTGGGACAGCCACCAAGATGTTGTCTCTCATGGAAGGAATAGGGTGTAGTTCCCACAGATACGATGCCCACAATTTTGAGTCAGGTGCCCAAATACCCTGCAGAACAAGTACCATATGTGTGCTAGGCCGGGATTACACACATGCATAGTGCTGAAAAGGGAGAATTTCTCCATGAAGACATTTCAACATACTCAATACACAAGTACAGTGACTAGCAAGGATGGCACAGACGATGCAGCCGGAGACATTGCTGAGCAGGCATGGCCATAGTTGAAGGGATCCGTCACCAACAAAGGAAATGTAGACACAGGTCAGCACAAAAATTGTGCAACTCTTTGCAGGGAAGATGTCAGGTGCCACAGAGGAAGGATCACTCCTTGGGACAATGTCTCAAAACCAAAATAACACACACTACCAATGATTCTTTGCAGAGACCTTGTGATGGCACACAGATACCATGGTCCACCTCAAGACCATCAGACTAGAACATTTCTCAGAACCATAACACATTACCACAACACCAACTCCTGGAGCCTCAGCACCAACATCAATACCTGAAATGCAATAGTGTTCAAAGTAAAAAGAAAATGCTTTATTCCGCATAAAACAAAAAATAGTAAATAACACTATATACAAAGGCCAGTCCATAATAGAAGTCCTTGGGGGACACATGGGCACGCGTCTTCCCTAGCTTGCCTGCACAGTGGAACCCTCAGGTTCGTTGACCGGGGGAAGGCACCATGTGGGGAAGGACCACCAGGCACCGCAGGGACAGGAGGTGGTAGGGTAGGTGTGGTGGGTGCAGGGGTGGACGTCTCCACCACAGGGGGTGGGGCAGCGCCAAAGGTGGAGGTAAGCTTGGCACTGCACACTTCTGCCAGGGCGTCCAGAGTAAACCCTGCACCGGAAGAAACCCCAGGCCCAACGGAGGAGGGTGGGCCGAGGGATGGGGTGCAGCGCTCTTGGGGGAGGGGGTGGGCATGGGGGGAGACTCAACTCCCCTGCCCGGGGACTTCCTTGCCCGCTTGCGGGGTGGTGTCACAGTGGGGCTGAGGGCCAGCTCAGCCATGTAGAACTCTTTGGGTGACAGTTTGGCCGGGGAGCCAAGGGGAGTGCTTTTGGAGGGACTGGGTTGTGAGGCATGCGGACTCAGACTGTGGCTGCGTATATCTCTTTTTGCCCCAGACCCAGTGGGTGTGCCTACATCCCCCTGGGTGTGCGTGCCAGGAGGTGTGCGCTTGCCCTTACTTGGTTGTGTGCTGCCTGTGTCTGGTGGGGTGCGTGCTTGGGAATGTCTGGGTGTGCATGGGACAGGTCTGGGAGTGGGAAGTGTGGATGGGGCTGGGGTGGGGGGGATGAAGCGCTGCAGGAGACTCACTGCTGCCGTCAGTGAAGAGTCCATGGACCGCAGAAACATCAGTTGGTCAGACATCGTTGCTGACATGCCCTCCATGAACGACACCATCTGTGTCAGCAGTGTGGTGTGCATACAGTGTGGGGCGACATCACGCCCCATTCCCAGTTGCACAGCGAAGTATACTCTGATATACCACTATTATTCTTTTGTCCATTTTTATACATTTAATCGATACTTGTTCAAATGTTTTAACCACTTTTCCATCTTAGTCCACATGCGAGGTCATGCCTTTTCAAAAAGCTTAAACTATTCAAGATGTGCCCATCTGGACCTCCTTCAAGAACGCAGCAAAAATGCATGATGTATCTTTAAGCAGTGTGCATTTATTTCAACCCAATGCATTTCGGGCTTTATTAGCCCTTCTTCAGGGGTAACTGCAATTGTCAATGTAAAAAAAACACCATTATGACATGGTTCTTCGCGTAACATGTCTCCAAACTCGTATACCCCAAATTATGAAAAATATAAAAATTAATTAATTAAACAACAAGAACTAACTGTTTCACACCCTATCCCACTCTTTATATAATTATTTGCAAACCAGTCTTTAAATAACTTTCCCTAATAAATAAAACCCCGTTGTGCCATTTTTAAATAAACCACATCCTGTGCTTTATTGAACTATCGCTTTTTAACTGCCCACAAAACACACCTCTTTCCTTCAATCACTCTTATCACCCCCAGTGTAATCACTCATCCTTCCATTAACACACTAATCTTTCTCCCATCACACACACCCCAATACAGCCCTCTCTTGTTTTCCCATTCTCTATTGACTGCAACTAACATTCAACCCTCTTCTAATCACTAGCATTTCATCTCTCTCTAACAGTCGCGCTTTATAACACACTTCTTATTCATTCTCCCATTCATACTTTTTTCCTTTCTCACCCACCACCCGCTTTCAAACAACTGCTAACCGGAAATGCTCGCATCACATACCTGCAAACACGGCGTCCTTCTCTTAACTCGACATACTCTTTCAAAAGATTACTTCCTTCCTCACGTGACCTCCTACTTAAATCACTCGTTCTCAACCACTCCCCTCCCTCCTGCCTATATGCTAATCAGTACACCTGACGCTCCCACCTCTCACATAACTTCCATCACCTCACAAACTACAACTCCCATAATCCTCTCTCATTCCATAAACACGTGTGACACAAAATGCCTTAACTTATAACATTACAAATTGTTTGATCACATGTAAAAAAACGAATTTTAACAAGCTCTTTATGGTAAACGTCATGGTATTAACATTGACAAGGTGACACAAATTCTTAAATTCTCGATGTTCCCCTTGCATGTGAACATATTACAAAGTTTTTCATGTTCTTTCTTTGGGTGCAAACTGTCAATGTGGGCATTTAATCAGTCACTGATGCAAAGGAGTGACAGAATGCACACCTTCCGTGACTCAATATAACTTTCTGTTTTGGCGTTAATCCAAGTCTGCTTGCAAACTGAAGCTAATGCCTTGCCCAGTGGCACGAAACTGAAAGTCCATACAGTGTGGGGCGACATCACGCCCCATTCCCAGTTGCACAGCGAAGTATACTCTGATATACCACTATTATTCTTTTGTCCATTTTTATACATTTAATCCATACTTGTTCCAATGTTTTAACCACTTTTCCATCTTAGTCCACATGCGAGGTCATGCCTTTTTAAAAAGCTTAAACTATTCAAGATGTGCCCATCCGGACCTCCGTCAAGAACGCAGCAAAAACGCATGATGTATCTTTAAGCAGTGTGCATTTATTTCAACCCAATGCATTTCGGGCTTAATTAGCCCTTCTTCGGGGGTAACTGCAATTGTCTGTGTAAAAAAAACACCATTATTACATGGTTCTTCGCGTAACATGTCTCCAAACTCGTATACCCCAAATTATGAAAATTATAAAAATTAATTAATTAAACAACAAGAACTAACTGTTTCACACCCTATCCCACTCTTTATATAATTATTTGCAAACCAGTCTTTAAATAACTTTCGCTAATAAATAAAACCCTGTTGTGCCATTTTTAAATAAACCACATCCCGTGCTTTATTGAACTATCGCTGTTTAACTGCCCACAAAACACACCTCTTTCCTCCAATCACTCTTATCACCCCCAGTGTAATCACGCATCCTTCCCTTTACACACTAATCTTTCTCCCATCACACACACCCCAATACAGCCCTCTCTTGTTTTCCCATTCTCTATTGACTGCAACTAACATTCAACCCTCTTCTAATCACTAGCATTTCATCTCTCTCTAACAGTTGCGCTTTATAACACACTTCTCATTCATTCTCCCATTCATACATTTTTCCTTTCTCACCCACCACCCGCTTTCAAACAACTGCTAACCCGAAATGCCCGCATCACATACCTGCAAACACTGCGTCCTTCTCTTAACTCGACATACTCTTTCAAAAGATTACTTCCTTCCTCACGTGACCTCCTACTTAAGTCACTCGTTCTCAACCACTCCCCTTCCTCCTGCCTATAAGCTAATCAGTTCACCTGACGTTCCCACCTCTCACATAACTTCCATCACCTCACAAACGCAGTGTGGTGTGGCCATGGAGGACATTCAGAAGCGATGTCTGCCCAACCTGCAACTGCCGCTGTATGTCCACAGACTCTGCAGTGAGGGCAGCAGGGGTGACAGGGGCAGGGGGCGCAGTGCCTGTCCCGAAGGAGACATGGCGGTGCCCTGCACGGACAAAAGGGACCGGAGCAACTGGGAGGGCGGTGATGGGAATGGAGGAGGCGGGGACAGATGTTGGGCTGCTGGCAGGTGTTGTAGCAGCCTCCGCCCCCTCGATGAGGTCAGCCTCGGACCCGTCTGCGTCGTAGTTGGGCTCGCCACCAGACAGGTCCTCCGACTGACTCCCCTTGCCCTCCGTGCCACTGGCTCCCGCAGACTCGCCAGCACTGGTGGCACTGGTGCTGGATCCCTCCTCCAGGTCCGTGCAGGTGTCTCCCTCGGTTTCCTCCGATGATCCTGTGGGCAAGGTGAAGATACAGAAAAAAATCAGTCACCTGTATACACCTGAAACATGATTAAAAAAAATAGGTCAAAGTGCATATCAGGCAATGCATCATGAGTAACATCTCGATTACTCCGCACATATGTAAACCCTGTACTCCCCAGTTGGTAGACCCACCATGCCACTTGGACACAAGGAAAAATAGGACACACCAGCCCAAAACTTGAATGAGAAATATACTGAGAAGCTAGTGTCTGGGAACAGTTGAGCACAGCAAGACAATGAAGTCATGCCACCTCTTGTTTACCCTGAAAGAAACAGTATTGGTGCACCCAAGGCAAAATAACAGACCTCAATACTAAAGGTGTCCCCACACTCAGAGACCTGTAAGTACTTTGGAACCCAAAACGAAATATATTTTGGTCCCTTGGGAATCACAATACTTTACACAATAGACATGTTTAGAATGTGGGAATGTGCCATTTTGTGAACAGAACACACATGTGCCTGTATAAAAGATGTCTCCCAAGGAGGTGCACACGAAACTACATTTACCCAGTCATTGTTGAAGCTGGCAGCCTTATTTAAAGAAGCCACTATTAGAAAGAAATGGTGTTGCAGAAAGTACATATACATGGGCACACGGAGGTCTTGATGACTTGACACTCGTAAGTTGGTATCACCAACAACCAAGGACTTACCCAAATTCCACAACACTGTGGGAACATGTATATGTATAATCTGAAAAACAGTCTTATTAGAACAGTGCCTTCTTTTAAAATGTGTCAGCGTGTTCCCTGAAAGTGTAAAGGTGGTTTCTTGTGCACTTCCTTGGGAGACATCTGTCATGCAGGCACATTATTGTTCTTCACAACAAAACATCAAACTGAAGCATTTAAAACATGAAGACATGTTGACAAGTGTTGTGAGTGCCAAGGTACAATAATTTTTAACTAACAACTTGAATTATGCCAGTTGTCACATGGCCATCCGTTCCCTGATGACACAGTTGACAACACATCTGACCCACTGCCTGTCATGTGGAGTGGCACACATGTCCAAACACAGGACAATGCATAAGCTAATGGGCCTGCAATTGTGTTATAAAAAGGCATACTTGCACTGAGGAGACACCCTCATGGCAAGCCAGAATGTC
Organism: Triturus cristatus; assembly: GCF_964204655.1. Taxonomy (NCBI): domain Eukaryota; kingdom Metazoa; phylum Chordata; class Amphibia; order Caudata; family Salamandridae; genus Triturus; species Triturus cristatus. Next base: position 1,000,770,129 of record NC_140580.1, read on the forward strand.
CACACAGATGTCAGCACACAAAGACCAAACTACGTAGCATCTGGACCACACACTGGTGCAAAAACTGTATGAGCAGGAATCATGTATTTAAACAATTGACACATGCTGCAAAGCACAAACATTAAACCCTGCACTACATGACTGGGTCACTGCACATTGAGTCTCAGTCCAGCCAATTATCACACACAGGTCAGACCTGGCAAGGAGACATAAGGTTTGGCCATGTAGGCCTTGCCCGCACAAACCCCCCATACCTGAGCCAATGTGATTGAGACAGATCAAGAAGTGACACCTCTTAATCAGGGTTTACAAAAATGTGCAGAAAGAATTCCCAAATGTACTCCACATCACCTCGTGAGGCTGGCAACACATATTTGTGAAAAACAATCATCAACAGATAGTTGTGAATAGACACACAGGCACTGCCCAGTGTGAGTATGCACAAGCCAAATGGGGTCTCCCTGTCCAGTGGACACATGTAGCACACTTTGGATAAATACAAATGAGGTCAGGGAACAATGCCACAGAGGCCAACCTATGCTGAACACACAGAGAATGGGCACAGTGTTGGATGACACACATGATTACGATGCAAGGGTGTCTCAGGGGACTGTAGTGGGCACACTGCTCCTTGTTCCTGGAATGATCTGACTGAAACATGAGCAACCGTCCTGGCACCATGCATATCTCCCACTCATACACATCATGTCTGAGGCCACAACATCGGTCATGCATGCTGCAAGTGTGTTCATTTGAAACCTCACACTCCTATGTTGAGACTCATCATCAGTGCCAACAAATATGGACCCCCAACTGAGTGAACCGGACAGGGCACAGGCAAGGTACCAACACATGTCACAGACCACCCTCACACATGATGCAGAAAGCAATGTGCACTTGGATTAACTGGCAGCCTAGATGACCATGTGCAATTGTGATTACACACAGACCAGGGGACACATGTCAAGGAGGGGAAGGGATGAATAAGAGCACCGGTTGACTTTGGGGAACAGAATATGCACTGCACATATAAACCCTGGCAGTGTATCCAGGCTACAGAGCACTTCCAAAAGCTGGTGACACACAACACAACAAACACACATGTACCTACCCCCTCATTGCTGCTGTCTCTCCTGTAACTGCCTATCCAGGTCAGGGAAGACCACCGCCAGGACACGTGTTATGTGGGGGGTCAGGCGTCGGCGCCCGCCGTGGGGGCATGGAGGAGAGAGCTCCAGCTGGACCCGGGCGATCCGCCAGGTCCAGCACCAGATGTCCTGCCACCGTTTTCTGACTTGGGCTAGGCGCCGACTGCGATCCCTCGCCGATCTCACGGCCCTGACGATCCGCTTCCAGATCCTCCCCTTCTCGTAGGCAGTTACCTGTGAGGATGGCAAAGTGAGACAACATCACTACACCTGCTCCATGTCACAGAGACACACATTTGAACATCTTTGATATGTTGAACAGGGCATAGGATGCTGCCAAGGAATTGCATCTTTATCATATGGACATTGGCCTCTGTGGAAGCCCCAATGCACTACATGGCATTGAAAGTACACAGGTGGCATGAGGGGTGCGACACACTCCCTGATCATGGCACACACTGTACATCACATGCAACACCAGGCTGATGGACAGCACCTCAAAGCAGTTACATGCCCCAGGCCACTGACGCAACCTCAGCAGAGTACACAGACACACACAGATACAGATCAATCACCTGCCATTGGCAACAGCGGATACAAACCTCACTCTGCACATGTGCCACTTGCCTGTGGGGTGTCACAGGTGTCGGGCTAGCTCAGCAAGTCAGACACACAGCACGGCTTACTTCTCACATCAGATGGGTAGAGCTGTTGCCTCCTCCATGCAGCTGTGGTGCAACACTTCACATAGACACTCATCCACATGACAAGGAACATTAACACACATCAATGTCCAGGAGGGCGTACACATCACTTGGGCACTCTCACCACAGGTCCACTCAACTCACACACATCTGTGGGTACAGTCACCTGTCACACCGGGGGGACCACTGAATCACCTCAGGACAATAGACCAAAAATGGATTTGCCAGGCTGAATGTGTCATGCACTATGGAGTGAATGTCACAGTAAGCACAATGCAAGTGAGGAGTGCACACATGAACTACATCATGCTCTGCATGAGAGACATAAGCCTTTCCCCTCCCTGGGACCCACTCTAAACAACATTGCATGTCTGTCTCACCTGGACACAATGCCAGAAGTGACAGTCACAAAAAAGGTGCACAGTGAAAGGTAGTGGAGTCAGCACTCACCTGCTCCCCTGGTCTCCCATACAGGCTGGGGTACTATGGGAGGAGGACATTCAGCAATGCCTCATTCTCCTCAAGTGTGACTGGCTGGGCCCTCTCCACAGTCCACGACATGGTGCCAGAGGAAGCACAGACAGCAGCAGTGTGGTCGACAGGAAAGTTGTGCAGGCAAGTGCCCTCTCATGGGTTCTGGCTGACTTATATCTGTCTTGCTGGGGGCTTTCATTTACAGGAGTACAGAGTGATTGGTCAGACTCATTTGCATCCTACGTTTCCTCCAATCCCTTTAAACATTTACCAATGACACGAATTTGCATGGTTCAAATTTTGAGCATCATAGCAAGGCAAACCCCACTTTGCAACATTGTAATTTTTGGGCCAACTGACTTTTCCAGCCCACATGATGGCCACATTGCAACTGAAATCTCTGTATCCATGACAACCAGGATGCATTTTGGGCCTAATACTTGTCCCCTATGTAATTTTTGATTCCAAAAAACATGTACGGTGTGTTTCACACGTACCCGTACACGTACGGCACCACTACAATAGTGATATGGACCATACACACGCTCTGAGAGCGTGTGTACGGTCCGTATCACTATAGTGGTGCCGTAGGAGTACGCGTGTGTGTACGGTCCGTACCATGCGTACTCCTACAGCACCACTACTATAGTGATACGGACCGTACACACGACGTGTGTATGGTCCGTACCACGCGTACTCCTACGGCACCACTACTATAGTGATATGGACCATACACACGATGTGTGTACGGTCCGTACCACGCGTATTCGTACGGCACCACTACAATAGTGATACGGACCGTACACACGCTCTGAGAGCGTGTGTACGGTCCGTGTCACTATAGTGGTGCCGTAGGAGTACGCGTGTGTGTACGGTCCGTACCATGCGTACTCCTACAGCACCACTACTATAGTGATACGGACCGTACACACGACGTGTGTACGGTCCGTACCACACGTACTCCTACGGCACCACTACTATAGTGATATGGACCATACACACGATGTGTGTACGGTCCGTACCACGCGTATTCGTACGGCCCCACTACAATAGTGATACGGACCGTACACACGCTCTGAGAGCGTGTGTGCGGTCCGTATCACTATAGTAGTGGTGCCGTAGGAGTACGCGTGTGTGTACTGTCCATACCATGCGTACTGCTACGGCACCACTACTATAGTGATACGGACCGTACACACGACGTGTGTTCGGTCCGTACCACGCGTACTCCTACGGCACCACTACTATAGTGATACGGACCGTACACACGCTCTCAAAGCGTGTGTACGGTGCATTTCACACGCTTACACTGGTGATAGGAGGTGCACATGAAAGGAATGGAGGTCTCCGACTCGCACAAGGCTGTACATCAAGTCATTGTCATTGCAGACTTTCATGTGCAGGACCTAGGTTTGTCAGGCAGTGAGGGCCGATTCACAGAACTAACTTAAGACAAAATCCTAAACTTACTACTTTTGGTATTCACAGAAGTTAGGATTTTGTCTTAAGTTTGTCTTAAGACAAACTTAAGACAGACTTAAGACAGACTTAAGACAAACTTAAGACAGACTTAAGACAAACTTAAGACAAACTTAAGACAGACTTAAGACAGACTTAAGACAAACTTCAGACAAAATCATAACTTAAGTCTGTCTTAAGTCTGTCTTAAGTCTGTCTTAAGTTTGTCTTAAGACAAACTTAAGACTAAATCCTAACTTCTGTGAATACCAAAAGTAATACGTTTAGGATTTTGTCTTAAGTTAGTTCTGTGAATCGGGCCCTGATATTGCACATGTCTCCTCATGTAGTTGCAAAATTGATGTGTGATGACCTGTGTACACATGTCATGTGTGATGGGGCACTATGTGGCACACTTCCCCTTCACACTTTGCACATGTGTGCCTGTAGTACAAACGTGTCAAGCACAGCATCACTGGTATGGCACAGTCACCACCACCCTCAACTATCCCCTGATGCCAGGGACAGGGACACTAACAACTGACATTTAACGATCAGCGTGCCCCGATGTGACTATGTCATGTGTGTGTCATGTGTTCCCATGAGCTTGCTGTTGGTGTTCCGTCAACTACATCTGCTGTTGCTGCATCCAACATGTGTCTGTGTGGAGATGGGCATGGCCCCCATCTACACACATCATGCCACATGTGGATTCCCACGTAAGCAGGGTCTGTATGCATCGAACATGATATATTGACATGAGGACATATCTGCGTCGTCTCAATGTCTGTGTTTTCTGTTTTCACGTGTACCCCTTCATTGCAATGTATCTGTACATTTGACATTCCATGTGACCTGTGCGTCTAGCTTGCCGTCAGCTGTCTGTATGAGATGACATCCTTCAAACGCAGCTATGTGGATGTATGTCACTCCTGTGATGTCTCTGGCTGTTCACTCAGACTGGCCCCCAGCTCGTTTCTGGGCATGTCATGTAGACTTGCCAATCAACGGGTGTATCTGGCTTTTCGTAGGAGTATCACCAAGCTGGCATACGTATTGCACAGACCAGACTCTGTATTTAGCAGATGTGTAGTAGCAGTTGAGCATGTGCTCTGTTCATTAACATTGATGTTGTTATGCTCTCAATCTTCGTTATTCATTACAATTTTCTGCAGGGCACCGCCTGTCCCCCGACCAATGCCAGACTTGGGTGCCATGAGGGAACGTGCCGGCATCCGACGTTACAGATTCACTCAACAGTTGATTGAGGACTTGACCACCAAGGTGGCACCACACCTCCAACCGCGACACAGGTATCCTACTGCGCAGACCCCCAAGATGAAGGTGAAGGCAGCCCTACATTTTCTTGCCACTGGTACGTCTCAATTCACCATAGCTGATGTTGGTGGCATGTCACAGACAATGTTCAGCCGTGTCCTGCGTGATGTTTTGGCAGGCATGTTGGAGCACCTTGATGAATTCATCCATTTTCCGACTCCTGAGGAGTTGACAGGTGTCAAGGGTGATTTCTATGCCCTGGGAGGGATGCCCCATGTCATTGGGTCCATTGATGGGACACATGTAGCTTTGGTACCACCACAGGCACAGGAGGTAGCCTATCGCAACCGTAAACATTACCACTCTATAAATGCCCTTGTGGTGTGTCTTGCTAACATGCTGATTTCCCATGTCTGTGCACGTTTCCCAGGGTCAGCACACAATGCCTACATCATGAGGCGTAGCAGGGTGCCACAAATGATGCTGCGGCTGCACAACGAACGAGCATATCTTGTTGGTGGGTATACTCTGTTTGTCCTGTGTGTTGCGGTATCTTTGGCTCTTACGGCATCTCCTGACCCGCTTATTTACATGATGTTTCCATGTACGGGACTCTGGCTATCCCAACATGCCATGGCTTATGACGCCTCTCCGCAACCCAAGATCAGCTGCAGATCACCGGTACAACAATGCACACGGGCAGACCAGGCGAGTGATTGAGAGGACGTTTGGCCTCCTGAAGAGCCGATTCCGGTGCCTTCACAAGACAGGCGGGTCTCTCCCATATGCACCGGCGAAGGTCTGCAAAATCTTCCTCGTTTGCTGCATGCTGCACAACATGGCAGTGGAGAAGGCAGTGTCACTCCTCGTGGAGCAGGATGAGCAGGAACATCCACCCGTGGAGGATGAAGGGCTTGGTCACGAGGCAAGTGAGGAGGAGGAGGAGGAGGAGGAGGAAGATATCCGGAGTCAGCTTATACGCAACTTCTTCTCATAATGGTGAGTCACTGGGTCTGAGTGTGCATGCTTGGAGCCTTGGGTGGCATGTGTTGCAATGTGTGTGTCCAGTTGACTGTATGCTAAGTGACTTAGATGTGTTTTCTGATGTTTAACTCGAGTGATGATGTCATTCCACACATTTTAGCTGAGACACTTTCTTTTAAATTAGCAAGGGGACAACATTGTTTCTGTTTAGTAAATGACCATGTATGCGGAGAAAAATATTTTAGCTGACTTCTTGTGTGTCTGTCATTCCCAGGTTCTTGCGCATGTTGTCTGCTCGTGTCATCGTTGTCCTCCTGCTATTCCTCATGAGTATTGCAACGTGTGCTGAATCAGCGTTCCATGCACGGACATGGGGAAATGTCATTTTGGGTAAGGATTGCAGCAAGGCATTTTGGGTGTGGTACGTGTTTGGAATGTGTGGGGACTGCTTCTGTGCATGTTGTGTTACCATGCATACATGTCGACTCACCATGGGGCACATAACATGTAGCATGACTCCCATGAATTGATAGTCACCCTTCGTGACAGTCATCTGTAATGGTTTTTGGATTCTGATCAAGGCATCAATGTGTGTAAAACTTCCCTCTGAAACATACGGGATGCTACGGGTGGACATAGTGTGGGACATCCCCATAACAGGCTCAATGGGGAATTGCAGCCTCTCCGTGTGCAGCAGGAGGTGTTTGGCTCATCCCCTTAACTTGTGTGCCAGTTCATTTGGATTTACAACATCCGTGTTGTGAAGGGGGTGTCCAGCGTAGGTCCCAGATGTTCAGTCAAATGACCTGTGAGTCTGTTCATATTGATGCATTTCCCTTAGTGTGACCCTGAGTAAATAAGGTGTTCCTCACCCTCCAAAGTGCCTCATCTCTGTCAATGCAGGTCTCTTGCCACTTTACATGCGTCATCTCTGGCATAGTTGTCAAAGATTGTGCATATGAGTCTATGTGTAGTTTGGCAACATGCATGCAGTTCTTCATGGATTATAATCTCTATTGTGCATGAAGTCCATGGTTGTGTATGTATTTGGGCAGGTTGCTCCCCCCAACGGGCCGTCAACGCCTGCTGAGGGTGTGTCTCTTGTGCGCAGCTCGGCCTTCTGTTTCCTGATCCTGTGTCAGTCATCTTTGGTGATTGTTCATCCATTTTCTCTGGGTGAGCCATGAGTAACCTGACACTCCTTCCTTTACATTGCCACCAACACCGACAACTTTGCCCTGCTCAACAATAGTGAGGCCACCCCCCTTGACCTCTCCACAGCATTATGCACGATGTGCTCACACACTGTCAGCTCACACATCTCCAACACTGGTATCCAGGGGATGGACCAGCATGAAATCACCAAGTAGCTCACCAGCAAGGCCATGGGAGTGGGACTCAAGCCTTCAGCATGTAGTATAGTGGCGTCATCTGGCACATGGCCCAGGGCTCATCTCTCAGCGTGTCAATCTTCAATGTGTCCAGGACCCCCCTCTCCACCATCACATGCGCACACAACCTCATCATCATCTCGTATGCCATTGACAGCCAGCTGCTCCTCACCCTCACCTAAGACACAGCCATTGCCAGTTCCAACCTTCAAGAAGGCATGAGGTCTGTTGATGAATGGCTGAACATCAGCCACCTGAGGCTGGACTTGTACAGGACTGAGGTAATCATCTGAGGATTGTCCCCTTACAGCTGGGTCAACTCCTTGTGTCCCACCCGCCAGGGCACTGCACCAGCACCTAGTGGCCACGTGCACAAGATGGTGTGCATCATGGACTCGTCTTTCACAATTGCCATGCAACTCACCAGCATCTGTACCTCATGCTGCAACACCCTCCGCATGATGCATATGATCCACAGATAGATCCACTCCAAGGCAAGACAGACCGTCCCCCAGGTCCACGACACCAGCCGTGTCCAATACAGCCCCGCCCTCTACGGACAAAGTACAGCCAAACTCCCGGAAAACTTGTCCACATCCAGGGTGCATCTGCACACCTCAGCTTCAACATCCCGTGCCCCAGCCACATCACCGTCCATCTGAGATAGCTGCAATGGATCACTGTCTGCTGCAGGATGACCTTCACACTCCTCACCCACACTCAGGAGGCAGTTCACAACCCCAGACCCCAAACCAACCTTGGACGTCTGTCATCCAAGACTCCGTTGGGCCAATTCCATGCATCTAACCTTGCCCTGGCCACCATTCTTCAGATCCACCGAACTCCAGCATCGAGGACATAGTTCTCCATACCTGGGACTCCCTCCCCGGGAACCTCGACATGAGCCATGACCTCTACGCCTTAATGATACTCTTCCAAATTGGTCTGTCCGCACAGTATTGCAAGCCCCCCCTCCCCCCCCTCAGCAGCTTGAGGCCATCACGGGTGAGTATTGTGCTCCATGTCTGTATTGGATGATACATTGTGACCCATGTGTGTCCTGTACCCGACTCAGATCCCAGGGTATGAATGGCTGGAGTTAGTTCAACACACAGGTATAGTTTGACATTTCCCCACACGTATGTTGTGGACTCATGCAAAATGACTGCAACATCTAATTAAAGAAATTTAGTTTTATTCTCGGTGGGGGGCGTGTTTTGTGGGAAAAAATAAGTGCTATACAGTGTGCATAGAATAGAAGTTCACAGGGGGAGATGGGATCCTTGGCATTTGAAGTCATCAGAGTCCAGACCACAGTGTTTTTTCATCATTGGTCAGACTGTGACCAGCAAATCCATGTGGCAGAGAATGTCAGTGAATGAGGTGCTGCTGTTGCGCATGAAGGCCAGGTGCCAGGCCAGGTGACCTGGGAGATGTGGATGGTCCGCTGCCTCTCACGGTCTTTTCCGAGGATGACCCACCTTCCTCGCGGGACCCTCAGATGCAGGCCTTGAAGATGCTTGGGACGCTCCGTCGGACGAATCCTCCTCCTCCTCCCTCCCTGTGGCTGTTGGTGGTCTGCGCCTGGTGGCACAGGGAGGGTTACCCATGTTGTCGGCGATCCGACGGAGTGAACGGCTTATGTCCATTTCCACCGCCAGGAGCTCAGCCAGTCTTGCCTCCATCCGTCCTCGGTGTTCTTGTTGACTGACGTGTTGCTCGGCCTGCTGGTTCTTTATCTCTGTGAGGGTCTCCACTACCTGGCTGATGGCCCTGGTGTCACGCCGGTATGCGTCCATGATGTTGCGTATGTGTGACATACCGGTCCCTTCAGCTGGCTGGTCAGGTTCTCGCCTCCGCCTGCCTCCACTCCCACCACCCCTGCCCACACAAGCCTGGCCTGCCGTTGTGGGCACATCGGGTCTATGGGACCCCTGAGGGATGGCAGTTGCGGGGTTGTCTGCCTCCTCCTGGGTGCCCGGCGAACCTTGTCCCTCCAGGTCAGACTGGCTCAGTTGTTCAGTGCGGGCAGGGCTCCTGGGTGTCTCCTGGGATGTGGCAGGAATGGGGGTGGTGGTTGGCACAGATGTACCTGAAGCAGGTGCTGCAGGGGCTTGGGCACCAGAGGGTCCAGGTGGGTTGGGGTCATCCGCGGAGTGTTGAGAGGCGTCGCTGCTGGTGGGATCAGGTTCCTCCTGAGCCTGGGACTGTTATTATTCCTCCCCATTTTTGGGGGGAGATCCATGACGTTGGCCTGTGTGTGAGAAAGAGACAATGTTAATGCTGTTTCATGCGACATCCATGTTTCATACATATTCAAGGTGGCACAGTTCCTCCAGGTAGTTGTATGTGCCTAGCATTCCCCTCAATGTTCACTTGTGGATGGGTATGTTGCGGGGGACAGATTGATATGTTCTCATGAGTGTTTGACATGTAGATTTTTGGCTTGGATGCTTCTTTGGCTATGGATTGATCTTGTTGTGTCACATGTCCATTGTGAGAGTGGGTAAATCCATTGCCTGCCCCGGGGGTGTGTGCTTGTGTAAGGGGTGTGTGTGACAGGGCCTGCTGGTGGGTGTAGTGTGATTTGGCATTGGGTCTCCCAGGTGATGTTTCTGTCCCCTCATGGAGCATGCTGCCATGACAGTGAGTGTGAGTTCCTGTCCTAGATATCTGAGCTTGTGGTGTTGGTGTTTGAGTTTACAGTTGTCACAGGAGGGCCTTGTGCTGTCTACAGCAGGGCCAAGTGTCAGCTACCTTGTCAGTACTTTGCCAGTCCCTGTGAATTGAGCATGGTGCATGGGTATGTACCTGGGCCATATGGGCTGAGGGCAATGGTGTCTGCTTCTGAGTTGAACAATGTGTTTTGTGAGCCCCACCCTCCCAGCATCCAGTCCAGCATCCAGTCTTGGGTTTGTGGTTCATGTAGCCTGGGACCTGGCATGGCCTTGCTTTGTGAATGGGGCATACACATGTTAGTGGCATGAGCGTTGTTTTTTAGTGTGGTTGTGTCCGGTGAGGGCTTGGGGGTAGTTGCGTGCATTTGGTGTAGTTGGGGTATGGATGCCATTACCCCCATGTTACGTAAGTTGTTTGTGTACTCACCAGGCTCTGCAACTCCTTCGACTCCGTGTACTCCCACCGGCGGAAGCAGGGCCATCACCTTCTCCTCCCAGGGATGGTAATGTACCGGTCTGCGGGGCAGCCCACATCCAGTGATGTTGCTCTGGGCGTAGTCCTCGTTCATTTTCCGCTTGACTGCCCTCCGCAGATCATACCACCTGGCTTGGCATTCATTCCTGGTCCTTCTGATGGGTGCAACAGCATTCCCCCTATCGACGATCCTCTGCCACAGGCAATATTTTTTCGGCTATGCTGGTCTGTCTGACCAATGTTCCAAAGAGATGTGGCTCGACTCTGATGACTTCGTTGACAAGGATGACCAGCTCCTCCCATGTGAAATTTGGATTGTTGTCTGTGGGCATGGTGTGGGGTGAGGGTGTGGATGGTTGTGGGTGTGTGGGTGTGAATGTGAAGGTGTGTGTGGGAATGTGAAGAGGGGGTATGTGTGAAGGAGTGTGTGTGAAGGTGTATATGTTAAGGTGTATGGGTGCAGTTGTTGGGGTATGCTCTGTAGCTGCAGTGAGTCTGTTGCAAAGGCTCATGGTTTGTGTGTGTGGGCCCTTTTTATTGGTCCATTTGTGGGTGTGCCTGAGTTTTACATTTTTGTGGGTGTGTTATAAGAGGTGGTTGTGAGTTTGGGCCTCTGTTTGCCTGTTTGGTTGTGCCAGGTCAGTCATTTAGATGTATTTTCTACTGTAGACGTGTTTTGTGGTGTTGTGCGAGTCGAATTGACCCTCCTTGTGCTGTTTTACAGTGTCCTGGTTCAGTACGAGTCGTTTTCACGAATGTAAGGTGCGTACATACGCGATGCTGTTGTATCGTGCTCGCATATGCAGTGTAGTTGTAAGGTCCGTACATACGCGATGCTGGGGGACGGTGCTGGGGTACGGTGCGTCCAAGTACGGGGCTGGGGTATGGTGCGTGGTACCACCATTGGAGTGGTGATGTAGGGGTACGCGTGGTACCCCTACTTCACCACTCCAATGGTGGTACGGGCCTTACCCACGCTCTGAGGGCGTGGGTACGGCATGTACCACGTGTACCCCTACATCACCACGACAATGGTGGTACGGGCCGTACCCACGCACTCAGAGCGTGGGTACGCCCGTACCACGCATACCCCTACATCACCACTCCAATGGTGGTACGGGCCATACCCACGCCCTCAGAGCGGGGGTACGGACCGCATCATCCTTACCTCTAGGGCACCAGTACATTAGTGATACAAGGCGTACACATGCCACAAATGTTGGCATAGGGCCTGGTGCAGCATATAACCAGTATATTGGGGTGTGTACATGGCCAGGACAGCAGTGTACAGCACCAAGGGTGCGGGTGGGTGGGTGTGTGTCTGCCAAGGAGTCCCAGCAGTGGACATAGACATGTGAGGGGTGGGTGCATATCACTCCAAGCAGTGGACTGAGACATGTGAGGGGTGTGTGCCTATCACTCCCAGCAGTGGACTGAGACATGTGAGGGGTGGGTGCAGAGGACTCCCAGCAGTGCCCAGACATATGAGGGGTGGGTGCATATCACTCCCAGCAGCGGACAGACATGTAAGGGGTAGGTGTATATGACTCCCAGCAGTGGACAGACATATGTGAGGGGTGGGTGCAGAGGACTCCCAGCAGTGGACAGAGACATGTGAGGGGTGGGTGCAGAGGACTCCCAGCAGTGGACAGACATATGAGGGGTGGGTGCATATCACTCCCAGCAGTGGACAGAGACATGTGAGGGGTGGGTGCAGAGGACTCCCAGCAGTGGACAGACATATGAGGGGTGGGTGCATATCACTCCCAGCAGTGGACAGAGACATGTGAGGGGTGGGTGCAGAGGACTCCCAGCAGTGCCCAGACATATGAGGGGTGGGTGCATATCACTCCCAGCAGTGGACAGACATGTGAGGGGTGGGTGCAGATCACTCCCAGCAGTGGACAGAGACATGTGAGGGGTGGGTGCCTATCACTCCCAGCAGTGGACAGAGACATGTGAGGGGTGGGTGCAGAAGACTCCCGGCAGTGCCCAGACATATGAGGGGTGGGTGCATATCACTCCCAGCAGTGTACAGACATGTGAGGGGTGGGTGCAGATCACTCCCAGCAGTGGACAGACATGTGAGGGGTGGGTGCATATCACTCCCAGCAGTGGAGAGAGACATGTGAGGGGTGGGTGCAGAGGACTCCCAGCAGTGCCCAGACATATGAGGTGGTTCGGCGTCTAGACGTGTATGCAAGACTCAAACCTTCAGAGCAGCCAGATTAACTCGCTGACATCTTCACGAACATTTGAGCATTTAACGGTGTCGGTAAACAGACACAAGAGTAGGTCTGCCACACAGAGGTTCTTTTGAGATTTAAATAACCTACATACTAAGACGTGGGCTTTTTGACAATCAACTGAACTTTATTGACTACAATATACCGGTCAGTTACGAATTTAGGACGTCCCACTTGATTTTCATTGGATAAAATAACCCGCAGTGATTTGAGGGGTCAACCTTGTGAATAAAATTGTCCTGAGGATGGTCTTGGTAAAGAAAACCTAAAGACCGAAACGTCGACAATCACACTGTTTTCCAGAGAAATGACTATATATTGTTGTGAAAAAGTGTTTGATCAATTTGAAAGTGAAGGCATCAAATATTGAAATATTTCCTTTCACTGTATTAATAATTGTTGTAATTTGAAGTACCCTTTTTGAACTAGAAATATAAATTCAATTTTTTTATATATACACCCGCTTGTTTCTCCTCCTTTTGGTTCATTGATTTTATTGTATTCAGGCTAATATGTGATGATTCACTCACACCTTACTCAATCCGGATTCTGACAAACTAAGCTGATTTAAGTATTCAAAAAGTGACAACTAATAAATTTGTAGGTATATAACTACCCTACCTTCAATTAAGAATCGAAATTATACAAATTATTTACCAAACAAATCCCTTGAAGGCACCCTTCTACCTGTCATGTGGAGTGGCACACATGTCCAAACACAGGACAATGCATTAGCTAATGGGCCTGCAATGTGTCTGGATAAGGAGCACCTGCACTGAGGAGACACCCTCATGGCAAGAAAGAATGTCCACACAGATGTCAGCACACACAGACCAAACTACGTAGCATCTCGCTCACACACTGGTGGCAAAAATGGATGAGCATGAGCCATATATTTCCATTTTTGACACATGCTGCAAATCACAAACGTTAAACCCAGCAAAACCTGACTGGGTCACTGCATGTTGAGTGTCTGTCCAGACAATTATCACACACAGGTCAGACACGGCAAGGAGACATAAGGTTTGGGCATGTAGGCCTTGCCCCCACAAACCCCCTATACCTGAGACAATGTGATTGAGACAGATCAAGAAGTGACACCTCTTAATCTGGGTTTACTCCAATGTGCATCACAAATTCCTAAATGTACTCCACATCACCTCGTGAGGCTGCCAACACATATTTGTGACCAACAACCATCATCAGATAGTTGTACATAGACACACAGGCACTGCCCAGTGTGAGGATGCACAAGCTAAATGGGGTCAGCATGTACAATGGACACATGTAGCACACTTCAGGGAAATACAAATGAGGGCAGGGAACTATGCCACAGAGGCCAAACTATGCTGAACACACAGAGAATGGGCACAGTGTTGGATGACACACATGATTCAGAGGCAAGGGTGTCTTAGGGGGCTGTAGTGGTAACACAGCTCCATTGTCCTGGAATTATCTGACTGTAACCTGAGCTACCGTCCCTGCACTATGCATATCTCTCACTAATGCACATCATGTCTGAGGCCACAACATTGTTAATGCATGCTGCAAGTCTGTTCATTTGAAAACTCCCACTCCTATGTTGAGATTCAGCATCAGTGCCAACTAACATGGACACCCAAATGACTGTACAGGACAGGGCACAGACAAGGTAACAACACATGTCTCAGACCCCCCCCCCCCACATGATGCAGAAAGCAATGTGCACTTGGATTAACTGGCAGCCTAGATGACCATGTGCAATAGTGATTACACACAGACCAGGGAACACATGTCATTTAGGAGAAGGGAGGAGGAACAGCCCCGTTTGACTTTGGGGAACATGATATGCACTGCACAAATTAACCCTCGCTGTGTATCCAGGCAACTGAGCACTTCCAAAAGCTGGTGACACACAACAAATACACACATGTACTTACCCCCTTCCTGCTGCTGCAACTCCTGTAACCGCCTATCCAACTCAGGTAAGACCACCGCCAGGACACGCTTCATCTGTTGGGTCAGTCGTCGGCCCCCGCTGTGCTTGTGTGGAGGTGAGTCTTTGAGCTGCCACCGGGTGATCCTCCGGGTCCAGCACCGGATGTCCTGCCAGCGTTTCCTCACCTGGGCGAGGCGCCGACTGCGACCCTCCACCGATCTCACGGCCCTGACGGCCTGCTTCCATATCTCCCCCTTGGCGTAGGCGGTTACCTGTGAGGATGACAAAGTGAGACAACATCACTACAACTGCTTCATGTCACAGAGACACACATTTGAACATCTTTGATATTTAGAACAGGGCATATTATGCTGGCAACCAATTGCACCTTTCTCATAGGGACATTAGCCTATGTGGAAGCCCCAAAGCAGTACATGGCATTGAAAGTACACAGGTGGCATGAGGGGTGCAACACACTCAATGATCATGGCACACGCTGTGCATCACATGCAACACCAGGCAGTCACATGCCCCAGGCCACTGACGCAACCTCAGCAGAGTACACAGACACACACAGGCACAGATCAATCACCTGCCATTGGCAACAGCGGATACAAACCTCACTCTGCACATGTGCCACTTGCCTGTGGGGTGTCACAGGTGTGGTGCTAGCTCAGCAAGTCAGACACTCTGCACGGCTTACTTAAACCCCTCAGATGGGTGGAGCTGTTGCCTCCTCCATGCAGCTGGGGTGCAACACTCCACATAGACACTCACCCACATTACAAGGAACATTCACACACATCAATGTCCAGGGGGCGTACACATCATTTGGACACTCTCACCACAGCTCCACTCAACTCACACACATCTGTGGGTACAGTCACCTGTCACACCGGGGGGGCCAGGGAATCACCTCTGGACAATAGGACAAAAATCGGCATAAGGATTGGGTAGGCTGAATGTGCCATGCACTATGCAGTGAATGTCAGAGTAAGCGCAATGCAAGTGAGGAGTGCACACAGGAACTACATCATGTTCTGCATGGGAGACATAAGCCATTCCCCACCTGGGACCCACGCTAAACAACATTGCATGTCTGTCACACCTGGACACAATGCCAGAAGTGACAGTCACAAAAAAGGGGCACAGTCAAAGCTAGTGGAGTCAGCACTCACCTGCTCCCCTGGTCTCCCATACAGGCTGGGGTACTGTGGGAGGATTACATCAAGCACTGCCTCATTCTCCTCATGGCTGAGAGACTGGGCCCTCTCCACAGTCCCTGACATGGTGCCAGAGGAATCACAAGCAGCAGCAGTGGTGTCGAGTGTAAGGTAGTGCAGGCAAGTGCCCTCTCATGGGTTCTGGCTGACTTATATCTGCCTTGCTGGGCTGTTTCATTTACAGGAGTACAGAGTGATTGGTCAGTCTCATTTGCATCCTACGTTTCCTCCAATCCCTTTAAACATACCCCAGTGAGGGCCTTTGCATGGTTCAAAATTTGAGCATGATGTGAAGTCAACAACCACTTTGCAACATTGTATTTAGTTGCCAACTGCCTATTCCAGGCCACATGAACTTGAAAATCGGTATCCATGACAACCAGCATGCATTTAGGCCCCAATACTTGTCCCTCATGTGTCCCTATGTAATTTAGCTATCCACACACAGGTACGGTGCGTTTCACACGTACTCCTACCGCACCAGTTGCACATTGCGTTAGCCACGTACGTGTACGAGCAGTGTGTACACCTACGTGTACGACCAGTGTGTACACGTACGTGGACTACCAGTGTGTACACGTGCGTGGACTACTAGGGCGTACACGTACGTGTACGACCAGTGTGTACATGTACGTGGACTACCAGGGCGTACACGTACATGTACGACCATTGTGTACAACCAGTGGGTACACGTACGTGGACTACCAGGGCGTACACATACGTGTACGACCAGTGTGTACACGTACGTGGACTACCAGTGTGAACACGTACGTGGACTACCAGGGCATGCACGTACATGGACTACCAGGGCGTACATGTACGTGTACGACCAGTGTGTACACGTACGTGGACTACCAGGGCGTACACGTACGTGGACTACCAGTGTGTACACGTACGTGGACTACCAGGGCGTACACGTACGTGGACTACCAGTGTGAACACGTACGTGGACTACCAGGGCGTGGACTACCAGGGCGTACACGTACATGTACGACCAGTGTGTACACGTAGGTGTACGACCAGTGTGTACACGTAGGTGTGTACACGTAGTGTGTACACGTAGGTGTACACACTGATCGTACACGTACGTGTACACACTGGTCGTACATGTACGTGTGTACAGTCCGTACACACACCCGTACTCCGGCGGGAACAACAGTGTGATGATACGGACCGTTCACACGCCCTCAGAGCGTGTGTACGGTGCGCTTCACAGCTTACACAGGTGATAGGAGGCGCACACTAATGGAATGGAGGTGTCAGACTCGTGCACGGCTGTACATCAAGTAATAGTCATTCCAGTCCTACATGTGCAGGGCCTAGGTGTGTCAGGCAGTGATGTGGCACATGTCTCCTCATGTTTTAGCACAATAGATGTGTGATGACCTGTGTACACATGTCATGTGTGATGGGGCAGTATGTGGCACACTTCCCCTTCCCACAATGCACATGTGTGCATTTAGTACAAACGTGTCCAGCACTGCATCACTGGTATGGCACAGTCACCAACACCCGCAAATGTCCCCTGATGCCAGGGACAGGGACACTAACACCTGACATCTAAGTAACAGCGTGCCCCGATGTGAACATGTCCTGTGTGTGTCATGTGTTCCCATGAGCTTGCTGGTGTTGTTCCGTCAACTGCATCTGCTGTTGCTGCATCCAACATGTGTCTGTGTGTAGATGGGCATGGCACACATATACGCACACCATGCCACATGTGGATTCACACACTACGTGTGTCTGGATGCTTCAAAGATGATTTTATGACATGAGGACATATCTGCGCCGTATCCATGTCTGTGTTTTCGTTTTTCACGTGTACCCCTTCATCGCTATGTGTATGATCTGTACATTTCCAATGACATGTGACCTGTGCGTCTCGCTTGCCGCCAGCAGTCTGTATGAGATGACATCCTTCCAATGCAGATTTGTGGATGTATGTCACTCCTGTGATGTCTCTGGCTGTTCACTTACACTGGCCCACAGCTAGTTCCGGGCCATGTCATGTAGAACGTGACTATCAACGGGTGTAGCTGGCTTGTCGTAGGAGTATCACCTGGCTGCCATATGTGTCCTGGATGTGTAGCACAGACCTGACTCTGTATTTAGCTGATGTTTAGTAGCAGTTGAGCATGTGCTCAGTTCATTGACATTGATGTTGTTAGGTACTCACTCTTCGTTCTTCCTTCCAATTATCTGCAGGGCACCGCCTCTCACCCGACCAATGCCAGACTTGGCTGCCATGAGGGAACGTGACTGCATAAGACGTTACCGCTTCTCGCAACAGTTGATTGAGGACTTGACCGCAAAGCTTGAACAACACCTCCAACCGTGACACAGGTATCCTACTGCGCTGACCCCCAAGATGAAGGTGATGGCAGCCCTACATTTTTTTGCCACCGGTACGTTTCAATTCACCATAGCTGATGTTGGTGGCATGTCACAGACCATGTTCAGCCGTGTCCTGCATGATTTTTTAGCAGCCATGTTGGAGCACCTGGATGAATTCATCTATTATCCAACTCGTGAGCAGTTGACAGGTGTCAAGGGTGAGTTCTATGCCCTGGGAGGGATGCCCCATGTCATAGGGTCTATTGATGGGACACATGTGGCTTTGGTACCACCACAGGCACAGGAGGTGGCCTATCGCAACCGTAAACATTACCACTCTATAAATGCCCTTGTGGTGTGTCTTGCTAACATGCTGATTTCCCATGTCTGGGCACGTTTTCCAGGGTCAGCACACGATGCCCACATCATGAGGCGTAGCAGGGTGCCAGAAATGATGCTGGGGCTGCACAACGAACGAGCATGTCTTGTTTGTCCTCTGGTTAGCGCTATTTTATTATCTTACGGCATCTCCTGACCCACTTCATTACATGATGTTTCCATGTAGGGGACTCTGGCTATCCCAACATGCCATGGCTGATGACACCCCTCCGCAACCCGAGAACAGCTGCAGATCACCGTTACAACAACGCACATGGGCAGACCAGGCGAGTGATTGAGAGGACGTTTGGCCTTCTGAAGAGCAGATTCCGGTGCCTTCACAAGACAGGCGGGTCCCTACCATATGCACCGGTGAAGGCCTGCAAGATCTTCCTCGTGTGCTGCATGCTGCACAACATGGCAGTGGAGAAGGCGGTGCCACTTATCCTGGATCCGGATGAGCAGGAACATCCACCCGTGGAGGATGAAGGGCTTGGTCATGAGGCAAGTGACGATGAGGAGGAGGAGGAGGACGACATCCGGAGTCAACTCATACGCAACTTCTTCTCATAATGGTGAGTCCATGGGTCTGAGTGTGCACGGCTGGAGCCTTGTGTGGCATGTGTTGCAATGTGTGTGTCCAGCTGACTGTATGCTAAGTGACTTAGATGTGTGTTCAGACGTGTCACTCGAGTGATGATGTCCTTCCACACATTTTAGCTTAAACACTCAATTGTAATATAGCATGGTGACAGACTTATTCCTGTAGAGTAAATTACCATGCATGCGGATGACAATCTATTCCCTGACTTCTTGTGTGTCTGTCATCCCCAGGTTGTTTGGCATGCTGTCTGCTCGTGTCATCGTTGGGCTCCCGCTATTCCTCATGAGTATTGCAACGTGTGCTGAATCAGCGTCCCATGCACGGACATGGGGAAAAGTCTATTTGGTTAAGGATTGCGGCATTTTGGTGTTGGTAGGTGTTTGTAATGTGTGGGCACTGCTCCTGTGCATTTTGTGTTACTATACATACATGTCGACTCACCATGGGGCACATGACATGTTGCATGACTCCCATGTATTGATAGTCACCCTTCGTAGCAGTCATCTGTGATGGGACAGTGGATTCTGGTGAAGGCGTCAATGTGTGTACAACTTCCCTCTGAAACATACGGGATGCTACTGGTGGACATAGTGTGGGACATCCCCATGAGAGGATAAATGGGGAATTGAAGCCCCTCCATGTGCAGCAGGGGTGTTTAGCTCACACACTTCACTTGTGTGCCAGTTCAATGGATTTTCAGCATCTTTGTTGTGAAGGGGGTGTCCAGTGTAGGTCCCACATGTTCTGCCAAATGACCTGTGAGTCTGTTCCTATTGATGCATTTCCCTAGGTGTGAACCTGAGTAATAAAGGTGTACCTCACCCTCCAAGGTGCCTCATCTCTGTCAATGCTGGTCTCTTGCCACTTTGCATGCGGCATCTCTGGCATAGTTGTCAAAGATTGGGCATATAAGTCTATGTGTAGTTTAGCAACATGCATGCAGTTCTTCAGGGATTAGAATATCCATTGTGCAGAATGTCCATGGTTGTGTATGTATTTGGGCATGTTGGTTGCCACAACAGTCCGTCAACACCTGCTGAGGGAGTGTATCCTGTGCGCAGCTCGTCCTTCAGTTTAATGATCCGTGTCAGTCATCTTTGGGGATTGTGCATCCATTGTCTCTGGGTGTGCCATGGGGAACCGGACACTCCTCCTTTACATACGCCTGTTGCAGTAGTCCTTTCTGACATCCTTATCTTTGTGTGCAACTAGTGGCATAGTTTCCATGTCATGCCGCCTGCTGCTGCAGCCCCTGCAGCGAGGGCACTGAGAGTTTACAGATTCGGCAACACACACACCTCAAAGATGCTCCTCCCTTCCTCCCTCCACCCATTCATTTGTCTGGCATCAGCTTGTCTGTGCCACTGTTGCGCCCACGCTGTGCCAAAGGCTGGACCTTAAGCACATGCAACGTGCACAATGCACGAACCTCATGTCCCTACATGACCCGCATCACACTACAGTCTGATGTTGCAGCCACCCTCCAAGCATTGTCCATCCAAGGAGCTACCGCCTGCTCTCAGCCATACCCTAGACGCACACACGACACCTTTGCATGATGATTGTGCAACTCCAAATGCCTACAGAGCGCTGCCCCGCCTTCCAGGCCCTGTCACAGCAACCAGGTAATGTCCCTCCTACTCCCCACCGGCTCCGTACACCAGCAAGGCCATGGGAGTGGGACTCATGCCTTCGGCATGTAGAATAGTGGCATAATCTGGCACATGGCACAGGTATCATCTCTCAGCGTGTCAATCCTCAAGGTGTCCAGGTCCCCCTCACCGGCATCACATGCACACAGCACCTCTTCATCAGCTCGTATGCCATTGACAGCCAGGTGCTCCTCACCCTCACCAAAGACGCAGCCATTGACAGTTCCAACATTAAAGAAGGCATGAGATCCATTGATGGATGGCTGAACATCAGCCACCTGAGGCTGAACTTGTACAGGACTGAGGTAATCATCTGAGGATTGTCCCCTTACAGGTGGCTCAACTGCTTGTGTCCCACTCGCCAGAGCCCTGCACATGCACCCAGTGGCCACG
Organism: Triturus cristatus; assembly: GCF_964204655.1. Lineage (NCBI taxonomy): Eukaryota > Metazoa > Chordata > Amphibia > Caudata > Salamandridae > Triturus > Triturus cristatus. The sequence goes on from NC_140580.1 coordinate 1,000,791,467, forward strand.
CACACAAGATGGTGTGCATCATGGAATTGTCACTCACTTTTACCATGCTAATCACCAGCATCTGTACCTCAGGGTGCAACACCCTCTGCATGATGCACATGATCCACAGATAGATACACTCCAGGGAAAGACAGACCATGCCCCAGGAGCACAACACCAGCCGTGTCAACTACTGCCCCGCCCTCTACGGCGCAAGTACATCCTAACACCCGGGAATCCAGTCCACATCCAGGCTGCATGTGCACAACTCAGCTTCAACATCATGCGCCCCAGCCACCTCACCGTCCACCAGAGATAGCTGCAATGTATCACTGTGTGCTGCAAGATGACCTTTAGACTCCTCACCCACACTCAGGAGGTAGGACACAACCCCAGACCCCACACCAACTTTGGCCGTCTGTCATCCGAGACCCTGTTGTGCCAACTCCGTGCATCCAACCTTGCCCTGGCCACCATTCTTCACATCCACCGTACTCCAGCATGCTGGACGTAGACATACCTGCTACTCCCTCCCCGGCAACATCCACATGAGCCATGACCTCTACGCCTTCAGGATACTCTTCCCAATTGGTCTGTCCACACAGTAATGTATGCCCCCCCTGAGCAGCTTGAGGCCATCACGGGTGAGTATTGTGCTCCATGTCTGTATAGTATGATACATTGTGACCCATGTGTGTCCTGTCCCACACTCAGATTCCAGGGTATGGATGGCTGGAGTTAGTTCAACACTCATGCCTAGTTTGAAATTTCCCCACACGTAGGTTGTGTACTCATGCAAAATGAATGCAACATGTAATTGTAGAAAAAGAGATTTATTCTCGGTGGGGGGCCTGTTTAGTGTGGACAAATAGGTGCTATACAGTGTGCATGGAATCCAAAGTTCACAGGGGGAGATGGCATCCTTGCAAGTTGGAGTCATCAGAGTCCAGACCACAGTGTTGGTCATCATTGGTCAGACTGTGACCAGCAAGTCCATGTGGCAGAGAATGTCATTGGATGAGGTTCTGCTGTTGTGCCAGAGGGCCAGGTGCCAGGCCAGGTGACCTGGGAGATGTGGATGGTCCGCTGCCTCTCACGGTCTTTTCCGTGGACGACCCACCTTCCTCGGGGGACCCTCAGATGCAGGCCTTGACGATGCTTGGGACGCTTCGTCGGATGAATCCTCCTCCTCCTCCCTTCCTGTGGCTGGTGCTGGTCTTCGCCTGGTGGCACAGGGAGGGTTACCCATGTTGTCGGCGATCCGACGGAGTGAACGGCTTATGTCTGTTTGCACTGCCAGGAGCTCAGCCAGTCTTGCCTCCATCCGTCCTTGGTGTTGTTGTTGACTGACGTGTTGCTCGGCCTGCTGGTTATTAATCTCGTTGAGGGTCCCCACTACCTGGCTGATGCCCCTGGTGTCACGCCGGTATGTCTCCAAGATGTGGCGTATGTGTGACATACCGGTTCCCTCAGCTGGCTGGTCAGGTTCGCGCCTCCGCCTGCCTCCACTCCCACCACCCCTGCCCATACGAGCCTGGCCTGCCGTTGTGGGCACATCAGGTCTACCGGACCCCTGAGGGATGGCATTTGCAGGGTTGTCTGCCTCCTCCTGGGTGGCCGGAGAACCTTGTCCCTCCAGGTCAGACTGGCTAAGTTGTTCTGGGCGGGCAGGGCTCCTGGGTGTCTCCTGGGATGTGGCAAGAATGGGGGTGGTGGTTGGCACGGATGTACCTGACGCAGGTGCTGCAGTGGCTGGGGTACCAGAGGGTCCATGTGGGTTGGGGTCATCCACAGAGTGCTGAGAGTCGTCGCTGCCGGTGGGATCATCTTCCTGCCGAGCCTGGGACTGTGATTGTCCCCCCCCAGTGTTGGGGGGAGATCCATGACGTTGCCCTGTGTGTGAGAGGGAGACAATGTTAATGCATTTTCATGCGACATCCATGTTTCATACATGTTCAGGTTGCCACAGTTCCTCCAGGTAGTTGTATGTGCCTAGCATTCACATCAATGTTCACTTGTGGATGGGTATGTTGCAGGGGACTGATTGAAAGGTTATCCATGGTCTTTGACATGCCGCATCTGGCCTTGGATGCTTTTTTGGCTGAGGCTTGATCTTGTTGTGTCACATGTCCATTGTGAGAGTGTGTGACTCCCTTGGCTGCCCCGGGGGTGTGTGCTTGTGTGAGGGGCCCGACGCTGTTCAACATCCACATGGCACCCCTCACACAAGTGGGCCACCACCACAACCTCTAAGAGATCTCCTACGCCGATGACACCCAGCGCATCCTCTCCCTCACCAAGCACCCTCACACTGCCAAGACACACATCCACGAGGGTCTGAGGGCCATAGACGACTGGATGCGGAGTGGCCATCTGACACTGAACTCAGACAAGACGGAGGTCCTCATCCTGGGAATCAAAAAACAACAGAACTATCCTACACCTATATACTTGAATTTTAAGGCTCTAAGTCCATATGAATAAAATTATACCCACAGACTAGGTAGACTTTTTATAATGAACTGTTTTTATATAAAAATTGTATTGTTTTATATGTACTTTTTTTGTACCTTTGTTGGTTTTGTATGATGTGTTGATGTTTATTATTATAGTTTTGTATTTATATTTTCGTTGACATGGTGTTTTGTTGTTGACATATTTATCTTTGTCGAAACGTTGTAATTAATTTTCTATGTTAAATGGATAAATAACTACCTCTAAAAAGGAAAAAAATGAAAAAAATTTATTAAATGACTTTTTCATAAAAAAACATTTCTTTGTCTACCTAGTCTGTGGGTATAATTTTATTCATATGGACTTAGAGCCTTAAAATTCAAGTATATAGGTGTAGGATAGTTCTGTTGTTTTTTGATTACTTTTCCCTGACATTCCCTACACATATTTTGTTAGTTCAGGGTCCCTCTGCTGTAGTTCTTAGACCTCATCCTGGGAATGACACACTCAGCCTGGGACGACTCCTGGTGGCCAATCGCTCTGGGGACATCACCGACACCCACCAAACACGCACGCAACCTAGGATTGATCCTCGCATCCTCCCTCTCCATGTCCAAGCAGGTCAACAGCGTATCCTCCTCCTGCTACGACACCCTACGCACGCTCCGCCGGATCTACTGGTGGATCCCGACTTAAACAAGTAGAACAGTGACACAGGCCCTCGTCAGCAGCTGACTGGACTACGCCACTGCACTCTACGCAGGACTCCCATCCACACACCAACGGCGGATACTACACTTCTGCAACGCCTCGGCACAAGTGATCGTCAACGCCCCCCGCCACAGCCACATCACCCTCCTCCTGAGAGACCTGCACTGGGTCCACATCGACAAGAGGATCACCTGTACGCTCCTCAACCACGCACACAAGGCACTCCACACCCATGGACATGCCTACCTGCACATCAGACTCAGCTTCTACACCCTCACCCGCAAGCTCCACTCCGGCATCCTCGCCCTCGCAGCTGTCCCCCGCATCCAACGTACACCCGCCTGCAGAAGATCCTTCTCTGACCTCGCCGCAAGGAGCTTGAACACCCTCCCAACCCACCTATGACTGACCGAAGACCTACTTGCCTTCTGATGTCTCCTCAAGACCTGTCTCTTCGAGCAGTATTGTAACCCCCCCTCAGCGCCTTGAGACCCTCACAGGTAAGTTGCACGCCTTACAAGTACCCAGATTGATTGTTGATTGATTGACGGTGCCTGCTGGTGGGTGTAGTGTGATTTTGCGGTTGGTCTCCCAGGTGATGTATCTGTCCCCCCATGGCACATGCTGCCATGTCAGTGAGTGTGAGTTCCTGTCCTAGTTATCTGAGCTGGTTGTGTTTGTGTTAGATTTTGCAGTTGTCACAGGAGAGCCTTGTGCTGCCTACAGCAGGGCCAAGTGTCAGCTACCTTGTCAGTACTTTGGCAGTCCCTGTGCATTGCGCATGGTGCATGGGTATGTACCTGGGCCATATGGGTTGAGGGCATTGGTGTCTGTTTCTGAGTTTTACTATATGTTTAGTGATCCCCACCCTCCCAGCATCCCGGACATCCTGTCTTGGGTTTGTGGTTTGTGTAGGCTGGGACATGGCATGGCCTTGCTTTGTAAATGGGGCATACTCATGTTAGTGGCCTGAGCGTTGTTTAGAGTGTGGTTGTGTCAGGTGAGGGCTTGGAGGTAGGTGAGTGCATTTGTTGTAGTTGGGGTGTGGATGCCATTCCCCCCATGTTATGTGAGTTGTTTGTGTACCCACCAGGCTCTCAGACTCCTTCGACTCCGTGTACTCCCACCGGCGGAGGCAGGGCCATCACCTTCTCCTCCCAGGGATGGTAATGTACCGGTCTGCGGGGCAGCCCACCTCCTGTGATGTTACTCTGGGCGTATTCCTCGTTAATTTTGCGCTTGACTGCCCTGCACAGATCGTACCACCTGGCTTGACATTCATTCCTGGTCATTCTGATGGGCGCAACAGCATTCACCCGATCGATGATCCTCTGCCACAGGCTAGATTTTTGGGATATGCTCGTCTGTCTGACCAATGTTCCAAACAGCTGTGGCTCGACTCTGATGATTTCGTTGACAAGAATGTCCAGCTCCTCCGTTGTGAACTTTGGATTCTTGTCTGTGGGCATGGTGTGGGGTGTGGGTGTGGATGGTTATGGGTGTGTGGGTGTGGAGGTGCAGGTGTGTGTGTATGTGTAGAGGGGGTCTGTGTGAAGGAGGTTGTGTGAAGGTGTGTGAGTTAAGGTGTTTGTGTGTGATGTCTGTCAGCAGTGAGTCTGTTGCAAAGGCTCATGGTTTGTATTTGTGGGCCCTTTTTATTGGTCCATTTGTGGGTGTGGCTGTGTTTGAACTTTTGGTGGGTGTGTTATAAGAGGTGGTTGTGATTTTGGGCCTCTGTTTGACTGTTTGGATGTGCCAGGTCAGTCTTTTAGTATTTTTTGTCCTGTAGACGTCTTTTGTGGTGTTGTGCGAGTCGAATTGACTGTCCTTGTGCTGTTTTACAGTGTCCTGGTTCAGTACGAGTCTTTTTCGCATCGGTAAGGTGCGTCCATGGCTATGTTGTTGTTCAGTGTTCACATGTGCAATGGTGTTGTACGACTCGTACATACGCGATGCTGGGGTACGGTGTTGGGGTACGGTGCGTCCAAGTACGGGGCTGGGGTGGGGTGTACGGGGCGTACATACGCGGGTGCTGTGGTGGGGGGTACGGTGCTTACATACGCGTGTGCTGGGGTACGGCGCGTACATGGGGGAATGCTGGGTTACGGTGTTGGGGTACGGTGCGTCCGAGTACGGGGCTGGGGTGGGGGGTACGGTGCTTACATATGCGTGTACTGGGGTACGACGCGTACATGGGGGATGCTGGGGTACGGTGTTGGGGTACGGTGCGTCCGAGTATGGGGCTGGGGTGGGGGGTACGGCGCTTACATATGCGTGTGCTGGTGTGGGGGGGTACGGCGCGACCATACGCAGGTGCTGGGGTACGGTGCGTACATGCGCAGGTGCTGGGGCGGGGGGTACGGCACGTACATGTGCGGGTGCTGGGGTGGGGGGGTACGGCACGTACATATGCGGGTGCTGGGGTGGGGGGTCCGGCGCGTACATACGCGGGTGCTGGGGTTCGGCGCGTACATGCGCGGATGTGGTGGGGGGTCAGTACGACTCATACCCCGTGCCCAAGTGTACCGGGGTAGTGGTCATACAAAGTTCGCTCCGTATGGGACGTTTTCCATGCGCTTGGGGATTCGGAACGCCGGTACGTTTCGGACTTGTGCGCTCGGACTTCAGCTTTAAGACTCGTACGTAAATCTGTCCGGTGACGTCTCGTAGACTTTTCCCGAGGCAATTCGTATGTAATTTGACAGTACGAATCGTACTTGGCCGTTTGTACGGGACTTGTACGACTCGTATGTAAAAAAATACGGATACGAGTCGTACGGAAAATATTTTTACCGGATCGGAATCGTCACCTTAATATTTAATTAATGAGTGTGTTGTGTGCTTTGTGGGGATTTATTGTGGAAAGTATATTAATTATAATTAATCAATAATTAATATTTAGTTAATGAAAATTAGTTTGTTGATGAATATATCTATTATTAGTCTAAATAATTTTTTAGGTGCAGGTTGTGCATTTTGTGGTGTTGTAGGGTGGGGAAGTAATTAAACTAAACCTATGTAATAATAATTAATGTTTTTGTTAATGAATAATTTCTAAGTACAAATATTTACTTGTATGAAGATTATTTTTGTATTTTATAATAATATTTGTAAGTATTTGTGATATGTATTTAAGATTGTGATTTTTTAATACTAACTATATTTTTAAACATATTTATATATTTTTTAATTAGTTTTGTTTTTACAATAATTTTATTTTGTTGAAGATATTTTGTTTGCTTTTAATGTTGAACAGACTGGAGTGGGAATAATAAATTTTACCCCTCCACTATCCAACACTTTCCCTACTGTTGCACTCATTGGAGTGGGAATAGTAAATTTTGCCCATCCATAATCCAACACGTTCCCTAATGTTATCCTGACTGGAGTGAGAATAGTAAATTTGCCCCCTCCTCTATCCAAAACTTTTCCTACTGTTGCACTTATTGGATAGGGAATAGCAAATTGTATCCCTCTGCTATCCTTTTTTTTTTTTTTTTTTTAATATTTTTTTATTATTTTAAATCACAAATGACAACAAAAACCAAGAAAACATATATAGCACAGAGACAAAATAACATATGAAGAGAGAAAAGAAAAAAGAAACGGAGAGTACACAGCAGGAGAAGAATATCATATCCCGAATCTGTAAAGGAAAGATATATACAGATTAAACATGAGCATAATATTGTCAGATCCCATTTGAAAGTATTTGGAAAAAAGATTGTCGATAATTCATAGTCAAAGTAAAAACAAAAGAAGTATGAGGCAGTTAGTCCCACTGAAGGCTTGACCAAACCCTTCCGAATTTCACCCTTGAGCGTGGACCCCGAGCTTTAGCTAGTACCAGCTCCATTTCAAAAACCCCCCTCAATAATACCCAAAAATCAGCAATCTTGGGAGGCAGTGCATCGATCCAAACCCTGGCAATAGACAACCAGGAAGCAATGATAATGATTGAAATTAAATGTAAATGTAATGTAAATGTAAATGTATGTGTCTTGTAAAGCGCACTGCTGCCCTGAGGCGTCCTGGTGCTGTAGACCGCTGGGGAACCCGTCCTGGCTATCCCTGTGAGATGGTCCCTCCAGGGTATCTCCAAGGTGAAACCAGGCATCCCCGGCGAATGTGGGGGGCCGTTGTGGAGATGAGGCAAGCTAATGCCCAGAGTTGCCGAGTGTGTTCCTGGTTAGAGTAGGTACCGAGGCAAGAATTATCGAGTCCGTTTTGACCCTGGTCCACGACCCTGCCGCGTCGGGAATTGAACCCTGGTCCCTGGCCGATTCTCTGCTTACGGATCTGCCGCCTCTAACCAGTGAGCCACACCTCTCCATTAAGGAGATGGATAAATAGCCTGGGTCTGCTACCAGACCCAAAACTATGGCTTTCTCATTTAATTGAATCTCCTTACCGGCCAGCCTACTCAACACACATGTAACATCATACCAGAACGAAGCAAGTCGAGAACACGTGACAAACATATGTCTAAGATCAGCAGCATGCTCATTACATTTAGGGCAATATGACTTCGATGAGTCATGCAAGGTAGTCCATTTCGAAATAACCTGCGGGGTATAGTATAGCATAAACAGATGTTGTTGCAACTTTAAATTGATTGAAGTAACAGCAGAGTTGATTATGGCCATTGAATCAGTAATTTCTTCTGTGTTGATGTCCGTTAAGAACATGTGAGTGAGTTTAGCTGCCATCTGCGATCCGTCACTTCTATTTACAGACAGAAAGCTCTGATATATTTTCCCAATCTGACCCCGACCTGAAGTCTTAAATATAGCCCGTAGTAGCTCTGAAGTGTGAGGGAGGGCAGCTAAGCCCTTTCCTTGTAGAAAATAATCCCTAACTTGTAAGTACTTAAAAAAAGGACTTATGGGATAACCCATACTCCTCCTTTAGTGAAGAGAACGACCTAAAGCCACATTCATCATACAACTGCCCTAACAGTGTAATTCCACACTGTTGCCATGACCTACATACCGAATCCGAGAATATACCCGGAAACGTAGGATTGTCACACAGAATAATAAATTCATGTAGATCTGGTATGGCGAAGTTTTTACCGATGTCCTGCCAGATATGGTGAACGTGTCTGACGATCTTGAAGCGAACTCTCTTAAAATAGTTAGGGTCCGACATGTAGTGTAGGAGAAACCCAGTGTTTAAACCATATGCAAGCTGGTACGCAAGCCATGTTTTGACCACATTGGGTCCTAAGAGTAAGCTCTGAATACGATTAAAAAATACTGACCAAAAATAGGTCTTAAAATCGGGGAGAGAGAAGCCCCTTTGCTCATATGTCAACTTTATGTATTTGAGAGCTCTTCTAGATTTTCGAAAGCCCCAAATCAAACCTCCAATAGCAGAATCAAGCCGTTTAAAAAAGGACATTGGGACTCGTAGAGGAATGGAGCGGAACAAATAAAGGAATTTAGGCAAGATATTAATTTTCACTATATTAAATTTCCCAATGATAGTTAAAGGCAGTCTATGCCACCTACGCATATCAGCTGTGAATTTTTTAAGCAATGGTTCGTAATTCAGGGCCATAAAGTCCTCGGTGCGACAACTAATACAGACACCAAGATATACAGCAGAAGTAGTTAAACCTAAGTAAGGTGCTGCAAGTGTAGGCACATAGTTAAGGATAGACTGTGTTTTATTTATACTGAGCGTATAACCCGAAAAGGAACCAAAGAGTTGTGCCTCATGTGTTAGTACGACTATGGCCATCTCAGGCGTGGTAGTGAAGACGGCGATATCATCTGCGTAGGCTGTAACGTTTAAAGTCATACCATTAAGTGAGACTGGAGATATAGAAATATTCTGAAGGAGATGTCTAATGAAAGGCTCAATATAGAGAGCAAATAGTAAGGGGGAGAGCGGACACCCCTGACGCGTACCCCGCTGAATACTGACAGGGTTAGATGTACAGCCGTTGAGTTTGATGACAGCAGACGGATTATGGTAAAGTCCATGGATCGCCGAGACAAACCTCCGACCAAGGCCTAGAGATAGCATAGTACTCCAAAGAAACCCCCAAGCTACACGGTCAAAGGCCTTCTCGGCGTCCAGCATTAACATGCCAATCCGCTGACCCAAATGGCCCGCAATATCAAAAGCTGCGTAGGCAGTATTTATATGAGTTACCGTGTCTCTACCGGGGACGAAGCCATGCTGTTCTTCTGAGACCAATAGGTGTATAAATGGGGCAAGACTTGAGGCAAGAAGCTTAGAGAATATTTTCGCATCTGTATTAATAAGCGAAATCGGTCGATATGACCCTAAGTCTTCAACAGATTTGCCCTTTTTGGGGAAAACCACAATGTTAGTTCTATTCCAAGAGGGAGGCGCCTCCCCTCCCTGCAGTATATCATTGATTAGCTCAAGAAGGACTGGCATCAATAAATCCCCCAAAATTTTGTAGAACTCGAGTGGAATGGTGTCCTCACCCGCTGCCTTACCACTGGACAGAGTCCTGATTGCTACATTCAATTCCTCCACATCGGCAATGTTCTCTAAACTCAACGTATGAGATACATCTAACAAGGGTAAAACACTTTCTCGTAGATAATTCATGGCCACCTGTTGGTTATAACTGCCATATTCCTTATATAAATTAGCATAGAAGATCTTGAATTGCTCGGCAATGTCCTCAGACTTCGTATAAGTGAGACCGTCTACCCCATTGATAGTCTTAATATGTGATTTAACCTTCTGATCAGCAAGTTGGTAAGCCAGTACCCTTCCCACCCTCTCCCCATACTCATACTGCAGAGATCTGACCTTCAGAAAATTATTGGCAACCTTCAGCCCTCTACTAAGTTTGGCCCGGACTTCAATAATTTGAGCGTATATCAGTGGCTCGCTGATATCTTTTGAAGCTATTGCCAGGGCATGTTGCTTCTCTAATTCGATATACAGCCGATATTTGTTGCCAAACTGAGTACTATTAGATCTATTTTGCTGGACAATAAACTGAACAGTAGCCCCTCTCACAAATGCTTTTAAACAATCCCATGCCACCCCGAGGGAAGAAGTATGACGATTATTAGCAATATAGTCCGTCAGGACCGAATGCATGTAATCGAAGAAAACAGGATTGTTTAGAAGATGCCGAGGAAATGAAAATTCCCTAACTTGACCTTGTCTGAAGGAGCCAAGATATACAGAGAGCATGATGGGATTATGGTCCGAGGTTACTTTTGGACATACGACCGTGAGTGCATCAACCAAAAGTCTATGATTCGTGAAGATCATGTCAATCCTGGAATATTGTTTATGAGGGTGAGAAAAAAAAGTAAACCCAGAATTTGTGGGAGACAACAACCTCCAGGCGTCGTCCAGTTGATGAATATGTAGTAGATCTCGAATTGCAGCCCTAACCCGGACCATTCTGGCTCTTGCAAACATGTTTGTGGTATCAATTTTTTTGTCTAAAATGCAATTAAAGTCTCCCATTACAATAAGATCCCCAGCCCAGTCTAAGAGTTCAAGATTCAGGTGAGAGAAAGCCTCAGCCATAACCATACATACTGTAACCTTCTTTCCAAAGATAGAAAGTTGTACAATTGCCCACCTACCCCGGCTTTCAGCAAGAGTTCGTAATACGACAATTTTAGAGAATTTATCCTTCAATAAGGCAACCCCCCTAATAGAGACCGTCTGTGAAGCACAGACGATCAAGTGGAAGCCAAGCTGTTTGAAAAGATTTCTATCTTTATAGGCCAAATGAGTTTCCGCCAATCCGACTATTTGAGGCTTAAATCCTCTGTGCTCTTCAGCCACCAATCGTCTTTTGCTAGCCAGATTCAGCCCACAAACATTCCAACTCATAAATTTGACTCTAGACATTACTTGAAAATTATTCTAAATTACTAAATGATTTCTCCTCCTCACGTTTCTCATTATTGATTTCAAATATTTCCTGTGCTATTTTAACAATACCGTGACTATTTGTCCCCAACAAGCCCCCAACCCCCTATAACCATCCCCCACCCCTCCCACCCTGTTTCTTAAGAAAGGCACCACCCACCCCAGAGCTCCCCACCATGCCCGCACCCCCTACCCCCACCATCCAATTCCACAAAAATACAATTCCCTCTTGGCATTAGTGCCACCAGATGGCATTTCCAAACCCCTTATACTAAAGAACAAAGAAGAAAGGGGGAAAGAGAGCGTCAAGCAGAGACATTATAATAATCAAAAATTAGGGGTGATTTGCCAATTAGCAAGCGCTTTTTTAGCCTCCTGTTCACTTTAAAAAAAATATGAGCGGCCATCCTTAACCACTTCAAGTCGGGCAGGCTCCTGCAGAAAGACCTGAGAACAAACCAACTTAAATACGTCCATGAGCTGACGAAACTGCCATCTTTTATCCATAGAAGATTTGCACAGATCAGATCTCACGAAGATTGACATGGAGTCAACTTCAACAGGAGCCGTTGGTCGGGCTTTAAAAAAGATAGCCTGGCGGAGTAGAAAATTACCTAAAAATACCAAAATGGGCCTAGAAAATGTTGTTTTAACTTGAGAGTTTGATGATAGAAATAATGGGAGGCGATGTGCTCTTTGAACCTGCGTGTCCATGTCCCAATCCCCCAAGTCCGGGAAGGTTTTCTGTAATAGGTCCACAACAAATGCATGAGGATCAGAGCCTTCCCTGCCTTCCGGTAACCCAAAAATCCTCAGGTTATGTCGCTGCTGTCTAATTTCGAGATCATCGATCTTTAACTGCATAGAAACCAGCTGTGACTAACTTAACAGTTTGGGTATTGACTTCCTCCACGTCTGCCACCCGCTGCTGTAGTTCGGTTACATCAGCTGTATAGTGATGAACCTTAGTAGTGACCTCGGAAAGTGCCATTTTAATTTCGATGCTGTCTGCCCTTGCCTGCTGATAATAAGCTTGTGCTTCTGCTCTCTGACTGTTTAAAGCCTGCATAATATTAGAGAGAGAGGGCTCATCTCCCCCACCATGTTTTCCTTCTGAATGATTCTGCCCGGAAGTATGACTTGTCGGACCTTTGACAATGACCTGGGAGCCAGAGGGGGAAGGGGAGGCGAGAGGATCGAATACTGTGACTGGAGTATTACACGCAGCTTGCGTTGGGCCCTTAGAGACATAGATTGGCCCATCAGCGGTGTTTTGACCATGATCCGTGCAAAGACCTTCGGGTGAGGCTTGAGCATATTCCAGAATGTGTGTATTAGGGAAAGCAATGGTAGAGTTATTAGATGATAAATGGCCGGGGAAGATAAGACCGGCCACTGGAGCCATCAGATTGGCAGGCACATCAGACCGATTCACCAGGGAGGGGGACGACATATCCCCCTGTGAACCAAAGTTAGATAATCTGGTGACAATATTTCTCACTTCGCCCTTTGAAGAGACCCATTGACGCAATGGGCTTACCCCTGGACCCGCCTAAGACAAGCTGGTTGCGCCCTTCAAACGACCAAGTACATCTGTAATTTGAGCCCTGTTTCCAGTACCACCACGACCTCTACCGCCTTTACCTGGTTGGTTTGATTTGGGGGCCTTATCTTTTTGGGCTTTAACCCTCACCGGGGTATTGCCCCCTGGGCTATGCACAGCATTGATTCTATTGCTAGCACCATCGAGTCCGGATAAAACAGGGTTCGCGAAGGACAACAAATCCTTCCCGGATTCCGTACGTGAGTTTACTTGCTCCTTGTTGCCGCCAGTTACAATGCCAGTGTTGTCTACCAAACAGTTATTGTCGATGCATAGACTAGCCTCCTGTATTAAACCGTCGGAATGCTCACAGCCTATGCTATTTATATCCTCAGATTGGGGGGTACATACTGGGACTGAGGAGATAATCCTAGCTTCAGTGTCAAATGGAAGAGGATCAACTTGGTCCGCTAAGCTCACCCCGACAGGAGAAGGCTCCATTCTTAGAATAACCAAAGGCTCCTCCAGAGATTCCTCCGAAACCCCCAACCCTCATTGACTGCTGCATTAAGAACTTCGGCCATCTGGGTGGGGGGGACAGCAGATTCGGAGCCACAGGACCGAAGAAGCGCTGTAACTTTCCCTGACCGTAAAAATTTTAGAATAGGCTTCCCGACCTGAGGATCTTTTCGACTGGCTGGATCATTATTACCTGGCAGAGCTCTGCGGGACATTATAACATTATCAGCAGCATTATCAGCGGCAGAATCAGTCTCAGAAACAATCTGACCTTCTAGGCAATCCGTTGAAACGGGCTGGCCATCGCTCTCTGCTTGAGCCTCAATTCGCCCTCGACGAGTTGTCCGTGGGGGGGCCATCCCTCCGAGTGGCACCCTTGGAAATGATTTGAATCCCGGAAGACGATTTTCAAAAAACCCAGCAATTCCACTCCTGCTCCCGCTGCTAATCACCCAGGTGCCGGCAGCCTCACCGTTTACCAACCTCGGAGCACGAAAGTACACCATCGGAAGGTGAACAGCTGCCTGGAACGGCCTCCGGGCTGAGAGCCACTGTGGATCTCACAGCTGATGCGGGTTAGCCGGCACATCCGTCAGTTCTTCACAGAGCCGGAGAGGGGATGGACGCGCAGCCGTGAGACCGTAAGTTGTTATCGTCTTCTGGATATATCAAATTGTGTTTTAGAATTCACCCTCGCATACCCTCGAAGAAGCGAGAAAAGTCTACTAGCCAAGCGAGAGGTTGCCAGGCGCTGGGGGGGTAAAACGGCTCCCACGGCCCGGTCGTGGCTCACTGCCATGGCTTTCTGAAGCACGAATAGCGAGATCTACTCTAGTCTCCTCCCCATAGTGGCGCGACCTAAGGACATCTGGGGCCCTTATAGATCATATATTGCGGGCTTGCCTGGCTCTCCCCCACCACCCTCGAGTTCCGGAATAGTTCCCACGGGAGTGGGGTACGCTATGCGGCACCGGCGTTACGCAGGCGGAGGGGTCCTGAGAGGGATGTAACACGGGGGTCCTCGGTGCTTGGGGTCAGGTGATGTTGATTGCACGGATTTTGAACATGGCCAAGGTGTGTACAGTGGAGGGGGTGGCTTTGGAACCCTGGGGGTAGATCCTTGGTCCGAGCTTCTCCTGTTTCAGGTCGGACAGATGCTGTTGATGGATTGGGTAAATGGGGTCCTGATGTCTGGTGCCTTACTGATGTGATATTTTTTATCTGAGTACTGGAAGTGTCAAGGTGTATCTATTTATTTGATATCTGTTGACCGCACAGCTGCTATATTTGTATTGTTTGCTTTTTCAAATTTAAATAAAGCTTTAAAAAAAAAAAAAAAAAGAAGAAGCGAGAAAAGGGATTAGCTTCCGTATTGCTAGTTAGGGATTACAGTCATCACCGTGGGCAAAGAGGCAACGCGGCAGGCATCCCGGACCCCCGGGAGGGTGAAGGCGCGTCCTTCAGTGGCGGATACGATCCGCCATCTTCCTTTCCCAACTTCCGAACTCTACAGCTGTACCCCTCTGCTATCCAACACTTTCCCTACTGTTGCACTCATTGGGGTGGGAATAGTACATTTTATCCCTCTGCAATCCAATAATTTCCCAACTGTTGTACTAACGGGAGTGGGAATAGTAAAATGTATCCATCCACAACATAACACTTTCCCTGCTCTTACACTCATTGGGGTTGGAATAGTAAATTTTACCCCTCTGCAATCTATCACTTTCTCCACTGTTGTAGTGACTGGAGTGGGAATAATAAATGTATCCCTTCGCACTCCAACAGTTTTGCTACTGTTGTACTGGCTGGAATATGTACTGTAAATATTACTTATCTGCTATCCAACACTTTTACTACTGTTGCATTCATTGGAGGGAGATTTGTACATGTTAGCCACTTTTATTATTTTTGTGTTGTGTGATGTGGGAGTAGTAAATATTTTATACATAAATTTTAATAGTTAGCGTAGTTTGTTTTAAATTGTAGTGGGAACAGTATATGTATTAAATTTGATAGTTTATCATTTATTTCATGCTGTTATAATTTATATTATGTTTCTGTTTATTGAAAATTATAATATTTTTAATTATTCATATGTTTAATGTGGAAAACTGTTTTTGGTACATTTAAAGAATTTTAAGTTGTTTTTATTTAAATTTAGCGTTTTGTTTTTTAAGTCTTTATGTTAATGGTATATGAATATATATAGTTATTTGTTTTCATATTATTTTTAAATTATAATGTAAAATTAAAATTATTAGTTTAATAACTTTTTTGTACGTAGATATATGTAAATATATTTTAATTATTATATATGTTTGTTTAACTTTTTTTGTTAAGTTTATTTGTTATATTTGTTAAGCTATATATTAGATATTTTTTATTTTTTTAATTAATTATTCTATTTAATATATTTTTTCTGATATTTTTGTACTTGCCATTACCAATATAAGTACAGGATGTCGATATTTTTGACATTGATATTTTGGTCACAATATTTTTGTATGGGGATATTTTGAGTGCTGATATTTTGTCAGTGTACTGTTTGTTTGTAAGAAGCTCCCAAAAAACCAGAGCAGTGCATTGCACTGTAAAATTCTCGTATAGTATATGTGCTCACTACAATTCATGATTAAAGCAATTCTCTGGTCTCGATGAGGTCTCGATGAGGGGTCAGTTGTACAAAATCCAACTGTATACAAGTACATGGGAGATTGGATAAAAATGACCAGCTACTTCAATTATATAATGCGAGTTGTAAAACTCGCACATCGGGGATATTCTCAAGAACGTGTGATAACTATCGCAAAATTTGCTTAACGCAACTTTGCACATCACAGTCTATCACAGGAAAAGAACGCCGTGTTAACGTTGTTTTCCCAACCCAGTGGCACCATGTGATAGTCTCATGATAATGTGCTAAATGACCATGTAAAAACTAACGCGACGCATGAAAAACGTGAAACACGAACGCGAAAAAGGTTGTGATGTGGCCAATCGCGTTACAAAAATCAGCGATAACCAGCGACAGGCCTGCAATTCCTGGACCAGCAGGACACTTTGCCACTCTACCTAAGTTCCCAATTCTATGGTCACTGGTCTTTATTGTATTTCTGAAAACTTTAATTACCTCAAACCGCCTGCTGAATTACCTTTCCTGGAAGATTTAATCTTAACCCAGTCACCAACCTTGACCACAGGATTTTTCACAACCTTTCTTTCATCATACCAAACCTTCCTTTTGCTCATCACCTCTCTTTCTCTCTCCTTCCACCCCTCTGCGCTGTTTGCTTCACTGTCCACAAGTAACCTCTTGGCGGTAACCCATAATGGAACAACTTCAATATTGGGAGCCCTTCCTTTAAACAAGCGAAAGGGAGCTACACCAGTGGAGAAAAGAGAGGTATACCTATACTCTCGCACCTTTTTTTTTTACAGCTGACTCCCAATTATTACCACATGTAACAGCTTGCTGCATCGTTTCCTTGAGAACTTTGATGAATCGTTCCACTACGCCATTACATTCTGGGTGATAAAGAGCAGCTCTCTTATGCTTAATACCCCTAGAACTTAAAAACTCCTCCATGACTCTTGGCGTAAATTGGACACCGTTGTCAGACAGAAGTGTAAGAAAAAATCCTTCCCATTCAAAGAGCTCTTACAGGAACTCAACCACCACACTAGACTCAACAGAATTGACAATCTTGATGTCGGGCCAAAGAGAAAACATGTAAATACAAACAATGACACAGCGATCTTGGGTTTAAAAAGGTACAGGACCCAAAATGTCTATCGAAATATCTGTCCATGGACCATAGGCTTGTTCTCTAATGACCATGGGCTGCATCCTGCACTTCAGAACCCTGTCAGAACAAGCACACTCTGCGCATTCACATACCAATCTCAACACACAAACATTCATAGCTGGCCACCAGTATGCCTCTCTGATCCTTTCTTTTGTTTTTGCAATACCGATGTGTGACGCATGTGCACTTTCAATTAATTTGTCCCGCAGGGTAATTGGCGGAATAAGTTTACTACCTCGCATAAGAAGACCATCCACCACAGAAATATCTCCCCTAACATTCCAAAAAACCCTTATATCCTCCTCACAGTCTTTCTTCTCATACCAACCACCAGTGACAAAGGAGATCACCCACAAGATTCTCTCTCCATACACTCTCAGAAATGAGACCTTCACTGATTAGGCAAACATTGACTTCTTCTTCGAGTTCCTCACCACCAAACCACTCAACATCATCTGTCAAATCACCATCTTCACAGCCAAGTCTTGAAAGACAATCTGCCAAGATGTTATTGGAGCAACTATAAAATGTCAAAATCAAATTCCTGTAACTCAACCAACCATTTTTGTATGCAATGGGAAAAAAAGTCTTTACCTTTCTTTGAAAAAACATCCTTAAGGGGTTTGTGGTCAGTAAATATCTTAAATTCTTTCCCCCACAAAAACTTTTTTAGCTTGTGTACTGCCCAGAACACACCAAGGGCCTCCTTCTCCACT
Organism: Triturus cristatus; assembly: GCF_964204655.1. NCBI lineage: Eukaryota > Metazoa > Chordata > Amphibia > Caudata > Salamandridae > Triturus > Triturus cristatus. The sequence continues at coordinate 1,000,809,085 of NC_140580.1, forward strand.
ACTGAATAACTCCTCTCCGCACCTCTCAATGGCTTGGAAATAAACAAAATGGTTCTTTCATCACCATCAACCTTCTGTAACAGAACAGCACCAACACCAGTCGCACTAGCATCCGTCATAAGGTAAGAAATCTTTGTATGGTCAAAACTGCTTAGACAATGTGCATCATTAAGGCATTTCATAACACAAAGAAACTACTCCTCACAGGTCTTAGACCAAACAAATTCCCTGCCCTTCTTTAGTAGCGACCTTAGAGCTAAAGTCTTCCCCGCAGACTTTTGGGACAAACATGTGATAGAACTCATCCCATCCTCGTCGCCAAAATGTAAAGGTAGGTCCCCTCATAAAGTACGGAAGGAGACATAGTTGCAAGGGTGGAGATGCTTTATTTGAGACGTGAAGTTACAGAGACCCCATCTAGTCAGCCATTCCAAGGAAATGGCAAGTTCTTCCTTGTTAGACAGGGCTCGTAAATTGTTGATGGAACTTACCAAAGACACCTTGGGCTTGATACCTGCAGCTGAGAGAGAATGACTGAGGTACTCTATCTCTTTGATATCAAATTTGCACTTGTCTGCTCTAAGGGTGAGACCTGCATCATGTAATCTCTTCAAAACAGACTTAAGGCTTGCATTATGTTGTTCCAGATCCACCCCAAAGATGAGTACATCATCTTGGTACACCTTGAAACCGTGGAGTCCTCTAAGAGTGCCCTCCATTGCCTTTGAAAAACCGATGCAGCAGAAATTAGACCAAAGGGCATTCTCGGAAACCTAAACGTGCCAAAAGGTGTCACAAAGGTTGTGAGATCATGGGAAGCAGGGTGAAGCTTGACCTGGTGGTAAGAATAGGTAAGATCAAGTGAAGAGAAATGCTCTGCCCCTTCAAGGGAACACAACAACTCAGTTATGTTGGGTTAAGAGTAGTGATCAACAATGACAACTCTATTACGTTTTCTAAAGTCCACACAGAGCTGAACCTCTCCATTGGCTTTGCAAGCCATCACAACTGGAGAGATCCACTCTGTTGCTTCAACTTCTTGAATAATCACCTTGGCTATGAGTTTATCCAACTCAGTTTTCATGTTCTCCCTTACCAACAGGTGCACATTCCTCACTTTTGCAACCTTAGGTATAACATTAGACTTGATCTTTATGCGGTGCATATAGTTTTTAAGACATCCCAGATCACTTGCAAAAACAGTCGGGAATTCTTTGATCCAATCTCTATTGGAATCCTTCACCACCCTGACTGGAGGTAATTCTTTCAGACAAACTGAAGGACATTCATTGGGGTCAAGAAACACGAGCAAGTCTCTCTAATGAAACCAGCTTATAAGCAAATCACCCTTCATTGAGATCTTCCTAGGGATGACTCTTCCCTTGAAGTCAATTGTACCCCAGAAGTAACCAAGCAACTGTATTGTTACTCCACCATATCCTTTCAGTCTAATGTCAGGTTTCAAAAGAGTAACTTTGCCCAATAAATTGCAATCATAAAAGGACTTGGGAACCAGTGTAATCTTGGCACCAGAGTCAAAGAGCATGTTGACAGGAGCATCATTGACCAAAAAAGGTTCTTGCTGACCATCACTTGTATTTCCTGCAACTTGGAGAATCTCAATTTCTTCCAGATCTTCTTCATAAAGATCAACTTCACTGACCTTTTTACGTTCTTTCCCTGACCTGCAGAATTTGGTGACATTCCCCTTTTTTCCAAATGTTTTACAAACAGATTTCCATCCACAACATTCTTTAAAATCATCTAAGTGACCAGTATTGCCCCAACTGAAGCATTTCCCTTGAAAGCCCTTAGCAATGACTCCTTTTCGATTGAAAACGATCTTTGGCTTGGCTCCCCTGTCTATAATCACTTTAATGTCAGTGTTTTCCCTCTTGTCATTTGAAGAGTCTTTACGTCTTACTTCAATGCAAGCTTTGGAATGTCCATGAGTTTTAGCTATAGTGAGAACCTCTTGAAGAGAGGGAGAGTCTTTTTGCCACAAGGCATCCTGTGCTTTGTCTAGCGTACATCCCAACATGAATTGATCCCTTAAGCGTTCCTCCAAAGTTGAGCCAAGTTACAAGTAGAAGTTAACTTGCGCAGAATGGTAATATATTGTTCAACAGATTCATCCAGTCTTTGCATTCTTCTTCCAAAATAATATCGTTCAAGAATAGTACTTACTTTAGGGAGATAGTGTAAATCTAGTTTTTTTATGCATATTTCATATTCATTTAGAGAGGAACATCTTCATTTAATAGGTCTGGGAGATTTTCAAATATTTCCTTTCTTTCAGAACCCAAGCTATGCAATAGCAAAGAAGTACGTCTTTCTGCACTTAATGAGGTACCACAAACATGAGCATAATGTGTGAAAACATTTTTCCATTTAAGCCATGTGAGTGGAGGATCACCAGGGGATGTCAAAATGAAGGGAGGGGCAGTTACGTTTTGTATGGTCACAGTGTAATGTACTAATAAAGTAATACAAATATAGCATCAAATTTTGACACACCCTGTAAGATACACAGAATATTATGTGTACACCAACATTGCTATTCACATCAGCTATATGAGCAACACGAAGGTTAACCAGATAAAATGAGAAATCTGCTGTGCGCATCAGCGAATCATACACCAACTGTGTGTTTACACATCGATGCTTTGTGATAAGCTGTGCACATCTACAAACGATAAATAGGAGGTGCGCAAGTAATAGAAATCAGCTGTGTGTGTCAGTGTGGAAGTAAACTCCAAAGACACACAGGAGAAACAGAAATGGGAATTCGCTGTGCGCATCAGCGAATTATACACCAACTATGGAAATATGCTGTGCGCATCACCGAATTATATTCCAACTATGCGCATAGACATGAAAGACTTGAGATAAGCAGTCCGCATCTGCGATCAAGGGATTAGCAGTGCGCAAGGAGATAGAACAGCAGTGTGCATGAAAAGCAGAAGTGGAAATATGATGTGCGCATCAGCGAATTATACTCCAACTATGTGCATAGACACGAAAGACTTGAGATAAGCAGTGCACATCTGCGACCAAAGATTAACTGTGCACAAGTAGACCGAACAGCTGTGTCCTGGGACATCGTGAGGACAGCGAGCAACGTTTCTAGGATACAGCACAGCAGATCTGAGTAGACCGACACAAAATGGTGGCACGCAACATGACAATGTTTTGTGAGCGCTGCGTCATGCAGACCAGGCAGACAAGTAACCAAGGAGGCTTCTCCAGTTGCTAGATGGCCAAATACAGTGGCTATTATGCACACAACTTTTCTAACACACGACTCCTCTTGCGACTCCTCTCGTGCCCAACGAGCCCCAATATCTCCAGCGAAAAAGGGGCCAAAACAAAGCACAGGTGGGAGTAGGACATCGACAAACCAACCACCATACCTCCTTACTTGTGCAGGAATTTGTAGTTGCAGAAGGAGGACCATTGGTCGTTCTTTTCACGGAAGAAGACTGGTGAGTGAGAAGGAGTATAAAAGTCACCAGTTTTGATGTCACTCGCTTGTTGTCTTTTCCAATGTCTTAGAAGACAGAGAAGATTGCAAATGTTGTAACTGTTGAGGTCTCTTCTCTTGAAAGCGTAGATTTCACGTCAGCTGAGTGATAAATATCATGTCAGCTGGGTAGGTAGGTCATCGCCAAAATGTAAACGTAGGTCCCCTCATAAAGGTCGGAGGGAGACGTAGTCGCAAGGGTGGAGATGCTTTATTTCAGACCCGAAGTTACAGAGACCCCATCCAGTCAGAGGACCAGCTCAACTGCCAACACCAGCAGTTCTACCTCTGCCTGGCAACCTTCTTTACATTCCAGAATATGATGAATGTTAGCTACAGGAAGATTCAGGACACCACAGTTGCTTTTATTCATTTCAGGTTGGCTTAGATGGTATTTTACCAATCCAAAGCTGTAATACTGTGCCTGGAGGGGTAATAGGATTTGGCAATTGTACAGCTCAGCATGGATAGCACTGTGCTAATCCTATGCTTAAAGACTTTGTCACTTTCTATCTTGGCGTGGATGGCACTGTGCTAATCCTACGCTTAAAGATTTTGATTGAAAAGCAGACATTTGGGGTGAGCAAATTTAGAGCGTCGCTGATGTTGAAAGTGCTCTATACTGGAGCTGCTTTACAACTAATCTTGAGAACTACCCAGAGTCATCTGCTTAGTTTTTGCATAATTTATGTATCACTCTATGCCTTAAAGGGTATTCTTTTGACTTATACCTGGCCCTCCCTTGTGTCTGGACACTGCTATACATCTCTGAAGAGCTCCAATGAGAGTGAAACACATGTCAGGGGTTGCTTTTATTCATTTCACGTTGGCTTGGATGGTATTTTACCAATCCAAAGCTGTAATACTGTGCCTGAAGTAGTAAAAGGCTTTGGCCATTTCACAGCTCAGCATGGATAACACTCTGCTAATCCTATGCTTAAAGACTTTGCTGTTGGAATGGTAAAAGACTTTGCCCCTTTCTATCTCAACATGGATGAGCAAATTTAGAGTGTCGCTGGTGTTGAGAGTGCTCTATACTGGACCTACTTTCCACCTAAACCTGAAAACTACCCAGAGTTCACTGCTTCTTTTTTGCATATATATATATGTATATATATATATATATATATATTTTTTTTTTTCAACCAAAGTGCCCCGAAGCATTGGGAAGGCACTCGACGCCACTCAGCCAAAGCTATTCCATGCTGCTTGCCTTCTTGCTCAGCTTTGCAGTGATTTCTGCCAACGCGTTTCAAGGTATTCAAACCTCTTCATCTGGGCTGTGACAAACGCCATTTAAAAACTCGCATTTTCAGTATTTCCGCTTTTATTTGCTTCATTTGTATATCAGCCCTCAGTGGGCGTGTGCTTAGTGCATGATGGAACACGAAGTCCAAATACGAGTAAATTGTTCCTTATAGTAAGTTTAAATGTGCATTTGTAAATTGACACTCATTGTTTCCTTAGTAGGTAGTTAAGCAGGTAGGCAAGCTCAAATTGCATCTCGAGCGGTGTGCTGCTCGTCCTGAACAGTGCAGAACTCCAGCCTCGTCCAGCTGGTTAGACACTTCTACACCTACTAAGGATACAATGAGTGTCAATTTACAAATGCACATTTAAACTTACTATAAGGAACAATTTACTCGTATTTGGACTTCGTGTTCCATCAAGCTGAGCAAGAAGGCAAGCAGCATGAAATAGCTTTGGCTGAGTGGCGTCGAGTGCCTTCCCAATGCTTCGGGGCACTTTGGTTGAAAATAATTGCACACGGCAGCCTGGCCGTGGGGAGGAGCACCATCGCCAGCAGGGAAAGAAGTGTCTAACCAGCTGGACGAGGCTGGAGTTCTGCACTGGTTGAAAATATATATATATTCTGGGCTCTTTAAACAAGGAAACTGTGTTGGGATTTATTGAAGGAGCCTGACCCGCCTGCCCCCTTGCACAAAAGACAAGCATTTGCAATGCAACAGGTCTCGCATTCATGCGAGTTTGAGCTATTGACATTGCAAATGACAATGCCTTTTATTTATGTTTTAAAAACAAAAATAAAAGGCATTGTCATTTGCAATGTCAATAGCTCAAACTCGCATGAATGCGAGACCTGTTGCATTGCAAATGCTTGTTCTTGCCCTGGCAGTCCAGTGCAAAATCCGTGCTTTAGGAAGTTTCATAGTGTCTCCCTCGTCACAAACTGCACCGTGTGTTCCTCTCTGGTAAACGTGCAACGGTTTGATGCACTTTTGGCTAGATCTGCACTCCATAGATATCCTAAATGTTAACACGTTAATGAAAACCTTAAGGCTGCACTATTCCTCCCGAGAGGTATTTTTCAGCAAATCTTGAGTTTTTATCGTCTGATCGATGCAGCGCACGATGTGCCCAGCTTGCAAGAGTTTTCCTTCTAACCTTAAACATGCTCGTGTTCCTGGTGAGCTGTGCACTTGTTTTGGTAAAACACTTGCCTGATATTAGAGGCTTGCTACCAACCTGGCTCTTGTTTCGTTGTTTCCACGAGGTTTGGGATGAAGCATAGAGTAGGGTATCTATTGGTAAAGCATACAAACCACGTGACTGTATATTATTCCAGGAACCTCTTGACGTTGGTAAAGTATAGCTGGCTCTAGGGAGTGCAGGTGCCTGGAGGCCCAGTTTCTTAGCCAGCTAGTTGAGTGCAAGTTGAGGTGCACGCGCTGCGTATGATTTTTGAACGGCGTGGATAGTCATATTTTCGCCATATTTCCAAAATTGCATCTACTGTTACTGCACTCCCAGAATCGAGAAGAGAGAGAAGAAAACATGGGGATGTGGCAAAAAATAAAAAAAAGAACATACAGGACGTGAGCAAACTAATATTCTTCATTTCCATGAACCTGAACGCGAGAATGTATGGAGCGTGTACACGCCTTGTGACTGCTGTGCATCGCCAGAGTTGCAGGATGCATCCTTCATACACCTGTTACGTATTCAATGGGAGTATGTTTCTTTCTCCCTTAGTAACACTTTCACAATGTAGCTATGAACGTGTTTAAACGCCTGGCAGGATTACAAGGAAGCTGTTGGCGTCTGATACAGATTGCCATACAAGTCCACTCCGCACTCTTCTCTGTCTGCCCTTGCTTCGGAGAGCGGGCATGGTCTGAACTTTAAAATGCATCCATTGCTCCACACAAGGCCTTTCCGGGAATGCGGGCAGTAACACCGCATCGTTTTTAGCCCTGGATTAGAGGATCGCTTAGCTGTGCAAACCGCATCAAGCAATACAAGATCATAAACAAAGAAAGCTTTGGCAACGCGGCCTCGAAAGTGACATCGCGGCCGCGAAAGTGAAAGTGATCACGATCGCGATTACAATCGGTGCTAGGAGGAAAGACACATGGCGCTGCGCGCGTGCACGTTCACGTGCACTGTAGCTTTAGGCCACGGCAGCACTTTGAAAAAGCCTGTTTACAAAATATCTCGGCCAGATCAGCGCAAGCGCTGGATCAGGCGAGACCTAAAAACGGGACCATTGCCCAGGAGAAATTGTAACAGGAGGCCGGTAAGGGATGCCTGTGGAATAATGCATTCTGCGGGCTGGTGTTCAAGGAAATAAAGCACACACTCGGAGTCTGCAAATGCACAAGGCAAGTTCATGGCACTGTTTATTTTGCACACTTTCGTAAAGCATGAATAATACTAAGAACTGCAGTTTTTTAAACAAACAACAATTCAACAAGTATGCAGTTCATTGAAATCTTTAAAAAATTCGAAAATGTGCTTATCAAACACGGACACAGTAATTGGTAGACTACATCCAATCAGGTAGTCTTTCTTATGCTAGAAAAGCATGTGACATTTTCCGTTAGTTTGATTTTTGCCTCTCTGTGATCAAGGCTTAAGGACAAGCTGAAACGCGTAAGGAGTTATGGCAAGTGACTAAAGATGGACTGCCAGCCTGTCTCTAGAGTTTGAAATAAAGTGCTTGAAATCCTTCGTACACTGAAGTCGTCACATTTCTGTGAGGAAATAATTTTTGTATATATATATATATATATATATATATATATATATTCCAAAACACAAGTTGCCCATCGGCGAGAAGCACTCGAGCACATTATTCGCATCAAGCTCATCATTGGTACGGATGTAATCACACACGCAAATGTCCATCAAAAGCAGTTCCTCTATGTGCCTGACGCGTTTCGAAGGTGAGACTTCTTTTTCAAAGGCTTGATAGGGAAGGCGTGCTGGTCCGGTTGCTCCCATTTATGCTGAATTGCACGTCCTGGATGGACTGTTCGATTGAAACTGTGCTGTTGCATTTTGGGACTTCAAGTCCGGAAATCTCGGTCTTTAATGTATGCACTTCATGACTGCTTAATTAGATTAAAGCCCTGTATGCGCCTTCGCATGTGGATACTTCCTCAATCCACTTAATGTTGCTCCGCAAACGAGGCTCAATAAATATCCTGCCTCACGGCCCCCTAGATACAGGGGTGGTGCTTTCTCAGCGGCGAGGCTGCCGCTTCTATAGTCCAAAACACAAGTTGCCCATCGGCGAGAAGCACTCGAGCACATTATTCGCATCAAGCTCATCATTGGTACGGATGTAATCACACACGCAAATGTCCATCAAAAGCAGTTCCTCTATGTGCCTGACGCGTTTCGAAGGTGAGACTTCTTTTTCAAAGGCTTGATAGGGAAGGCGTGCTGTTCCGGTTGCTCCCATTTATGCTGAATTGCACGTCCTGGATGGATGGACTGTGCGATTGAAACTGTGCTGTTGCATTTTGGGACTTCAAGTCCGGAAATCTCGGTCTTTAATGTATGCACTTCATGACTGCTTAATTAGATTAAAGCCCTGTATGCGCCTTCGCATGTGGATACTTCCTCAATCCACTTAATGTTGCTCCGCAAACGAGGCTCAATAAATATCCTGCCTCACGGCCCCCTAGATACAGGGGTGGTGCTTTCTCAGCGGCGAGGCTGCCGCTTCTATAGTCCAAAACACAAGTTGCCCATCGGCGAGAAGCACTCGAGCACATTATTCGCATCAAGCTCATCATTGGTACGGATGTAATCACACACGCAAATGTCCATCAAAAGCAGTTCCTCTATGTGCCTGACGCGTTTCGAAGGTGAGACTTCTTTTTCAAAGGCTTGATAGGGAAGGCGTGCTGTTCCGGTTGCTCCCATTTATGCTGAATTGCACGTCCTGGATGGATGGACTGTTCGATTGAAACTGTGCTGTTGCATTTTGGGACTTCAAGTCCTCGCCGCTGAGAAAGCACCACCCCTGTATCTAGGGGGCCGTGAGGCAGGATATTTATTGAGCCTCGTTTGCGGAGCAACATTAAGTGGATTGAGGAAGTATCCACATGCGAAGGCGCATACAGGGCTTTAATCTAATTAAGCAGTCATGAAGTGCATACATTAAAGACCGAGATTTCCGGACTTGAAGTCCCAAAATGCAACAGCACAGTTTCAATCGAACAGTCCATCCAGGACGTGCAATTCAGCATAAATGGGAGCAACCGGAACAGCACGCCTTCCCTATCAAGCCTTTGAAAAAGAAGTCTCACCTTCGAAACGCGTCAGGCACATAGAGGAACTGCTTTTGATGGACATTTGCGTGTGTGATTACATCCGTACCAATGATGAGCTTGATGCGAATAATGTGCTCGAGTGCTTCTCGCCGATGGGCAACTTGTGTTTTGGACTATAGAAGCGGCAGCCTCGCCGCTGAGAAAGCACCACCCCTGTATCTAGGGGGCCGTGAGGCAGGATATTTATTGAGCCTCGTTTGCGGAGCAACATTAAGTGGATAGAGGAAGTATCCACATGCGAAGGCGCATACAGGGCTTTAATCTAATTAAGCAGTCATGAAGTGCATACATTAAAGACCGAGATTTCCGGACTTGAAGTCCCAAAATGCAACAGCACAGTTTCAATCGAACAGTCCATCCAGGACGTGCAATTCAGCATAAATGGGAGCAACCGGAACAGCACGCCTTCCCTATCAAGCCTTTGAAAAAGAAGTCTCACCTTCGAAACGCGTCAGGCACATAGAGGAACTGCTTTTGATGGACATTTGCGTGTGTGATTACATCCGTACCAATGATGAGCTTGATGCGAATAATGTGCTCGAGTGCTTCTCGCCGATGGGCAACTTGTGTTTTGGACTATAGAAGCGGCAGCCTCGCCGCTGAGAAAGCACCACCCCTGTATCTAGGGGGCCGTGAGGCAGGATATTTATTGAGCCTCGTTTGCGGAGCAACATTAAGTGGATTGAGGAAGTATCCACATGCGAAGGCGCATACAGGGCTTTAATCTAATTAAGCAGTCATGAAGTGCATACATTAAAGACCGAGATTTCCGGACTTGAAGTCCCAAAATGCAACAGCACAGTTTCAATCGAACAGTCCATCCAGGACGTGCAATTCAGCATAAATGGGAGCAACCGGAACAGCACGCCTTCCCTATCAAGCCTTTGAAAAAGAAGTCTCACCTTCGAAACGCGTCAGGCACATAGAGGAACTGCTTTTGATGGACATTTGCGTGTGTGATTACATCCGTACCAATGATGAGCTTGATGCGAATAATGTGCTCGAGTGCTTCTCGCCGATGGGCAACTTGTGTTTTGGACTATAGAAGCGGCAGCCTCGCCGCTGAGAAAGCACCACCCCTGTATCTAGGGGGCCGTGAGGCAGGATATTTATTGAGCCTCGTTTGCGGAGCAACATTAAGTGGATTGAGGAAGTATCCACATGCGAAGGCGCATACAGGGCTTTAATCTAATTACGCAGTCATGAAGTGCATACATTAAAGACCGAGATTTCCGGACTTGAAGTCCCAAAATGCAACAGCACAGTTTCAATCGAACAGTCCATCCAGGACATGCAATTCAGCATAAATGGGAGCAACCGGAACAGCACGCCTTCCCTATCAAGCCTTTGAAAAAGAAGTCTCACCTTCCAAACGCGTCAGGCACATAGAGGAACTGCTTTTGATGGACATTTGCGTGTGTGATTACATCCGTACCAATGATGAGCTTGATGCGAATAATGTGCTCGAGTGCTTCTCGCCGATGGGCAACTTGTGTTTTGGACTATAGAAGCGGCAGCCTCGCCGCTGAGAAAGCACCACCCCTGTATCTAGGGGGCCGTGAGGCAGGATATTTATTGAGCCTCGTTTGCGGAGCAACATTAAGTGGATTGAGGAAGTATCCACATGCGAAGGCGCATACAGGGCTTTAATCTAATTAAGCAGTCATGAAGTGCATACATTAAAGACCGAGATTTCCGGACTTGAAGTTCCAAAATGCAACAGCACAGTTTCAATCGAACAGTCCATCCAGGACGTGCAATTCAGCATAAATGGGAGCAACCGGAACAGCACGCCTTCCCTATCAAGCCTTTGAAAAAGAAGTCTCACCTTCGAAACGCGTCAGGCACATAGAGGAACTGCTTTTGATGGACATTTGCGTGTGTGATTACATCCGTACCAATGATGAGCTTGATGCGAATAATGTGCTCGAGTGCTTCTCGCCGATGGGCAACTTGTGTTTTGGAATATATATATATATATATATATATATATATTTATACATATATATATATATTTAAGCTCTTGTCTTCAACAAGACACACATCACTCACGAGGTACTTTAAATTTTTTTATTGCAAGGACGCGTTTCGGCGTATCTGCCTTCTTCCAGCTCGCTTTAATAACATGCAGCAACTGTGTGTCAGTACTTTTAAAGTCGCAGGTCAGTTCCCATTGGACGCAGCAGGTAAGAGGAAGAAGGGGATTGGTCAATCCATTGCCAGTGTCTTTCATCCCCGCTTTTGCAGGAATCGATAGTACATTTCGGGAGTTTTATCAACATTATGATGCCTCGATTGCTTCATTAAGTCCTCGCATATTGTTCCACATAATGGGCACTCCCGAGGAGACATAATTGCACTCTCCCCCTAGCTGCCACCAATACTGTCCAAAGTACCTCCACTCGCTGTTAAAATCACCACTGTGAGAACCCCTCGTCAAACCATCTTGCTTCATGGTAATCAGCGCTGGAACCGGCAAATTTCCGTTTCTCTACAAGTCTGAAAGACTGGCGATTCTGTCGACGCTGATATCACAAAAATCAATGTGGTGGTGCAAGTCGCCTGTATCACATACTCTGCGCCATTTTTACACCCTGGCAACCTCAGCACTCTTCTTGATGGGTGCAAGTAAAATGGAGGTGGATCCATTTAAATATTCCAGCTCCTGTCTTCAACAAGACACACGGCACTCACGGGGTACTTTAAAAGATTTTATTGTGAGGATGCGTTTCGGTGTATCTGCCTTCTTCCAGCTCCCTTTAACAACATGCAGCAACTACGTGTCAGTACTTTTAAAGTCCTAGGTCAGTTTCCATTGGGCGCAGCAGGTAAGAGGAAGAAGGGGATTGGTCAATCCATTGTCATTGTCTTTCACCTCCACAATTGCGGGAATCGATAGTATATTTCGGGAGTTTTATCAACATTATGATGCCTCAATTGCTTCATAAAGTCCTTGCACATTGTTCCACATAATATGTATATATTCCATTGCAAAATGTAGGTGCACTCGCGGGATTTTTCTAAAATGGCTTTATCATCGCAAATGCGTTTCAGCATGTTGCCTTCCTCAGTGCTCTAGAGCCAAATCAGAACTGCACAGTGATAGAGTCATTTAAAAAGACCAGCATTCTAATTGGCTGAATCCGAGGCCAATAGGGAAGCAGCACTCACCTTGGAGTGTCGATGACGTATTGGCATTGGTGTTGTAATGATTTGAATCCTGGGCTACAATGCCCCAATCACACATCCTGTCCCTGATGCGTCCTCCATGCCAAGCAGCATCTATATGAGTAAAACACTTTCCTTAATTATACTTACCTTTAATAAACTTTCCATGTGTGGTAAAGGCATATTCATGGTATCACATATGTGGTAAAGCCATGTGTGATATTTGGCAGCGGTGTAATGTCATACATATGTGCCCAGCACAGTGGGTAAACTAGTCATTTGTTCCAGTTTATAGATAATCCTGATAAATGCTCAAATGTCAATAATTAGCTGAGGATGGGGCTGAGGTTCGAGAGTGGGTTTTGAAGAAACAGTAAGAAGTTTTCAGCATATAATGATATGAGTAGGTTGTTAGATGTTAAGTTAAGCTACGTTTGACATGATGTTTCCTAACTGTATCAATTAGAGATTCCAGGTCTATAGGAAACAAAATTGGTAAGAGGGGTAGCCCTGTTTAATACCCATCATGATTGGTAAGAAGGAGCAGAGGAGTCCATTAAGCTGGATTCTCTTAAATGGGCTGGAATAGAAGCTTGAACCAGTGCAGGGAACACATTGGTATCCCTCTCCTGGTTAGTGTAGCAAATACAAAGTCTCATCTCACCTATCAAATTCCCTAGTCACATCAGGAAACACTGCCTAGCTGATGTAGAATGCTGAAGAGGGTTCACACGTTTAAAAAATTTGCTCTGCCAGGGATAAACCCTGATCGGTCTGGAAGGACAGCGTCAAGTAGTAATTGCAGTAATCTATTTTGAGGACCTGTGTAAGAATGTTTTTGTCTATTTTGATGAGTGAGAGTGAATTGTAATATTCTTGAGGCTCCCCAGGCTTCAAAAGAGTAATCAGAAGGACCTCTTGGATTTGGCCTGCCAGTGACCTCCTCCTTTTAATTTGACCATAGTCTGGGAACAGGGCAATGAGAGTATTCCTCATAGAACTCACTAAAGAACCCATCGTTTCCAGGTGCCTTGCGAGTAGGCATGCTGGATATCACTGCTTTAAATTCTTCAAGGCTAATATGATGATCTAAGGATTGTCACTCATGTCATCTAACAATCTTATGTATTCAAAGAAGCGGGGAAGGTCAATGTATGTTGGGGACGTTTGCTAGAATAAACTTTGGTATAATATATATTGCATTAGTTTGGAATATTGTCTGCCTCAAAGACCATGGCCATGTTATCTGCTATACTCTGTACTATATCATTTTCTGTCCATGCAGAACAAATACTCAGGGGCAGTATATTTCCTGGATGCTCACCCTCACCCCATTCACCCCTTCCAGGAAGTTTAGCCTCTCAATTGAACTCAGAAAGCTTAGTCTGAATTTAAGGCCGCTTTGTGGAGTCTGAATATAGCATTTCTCTCTAATCTGTCCAAGTGCTCACACAGAGCCTTCGTAATGCCATGCTGCTTAGCTATGCACACTCCTCTGATACCAGACTTAAATAATTCCCAGAGGGTACCCATGCTGTTCGCAGAATTCTCATGTGGGCAGAGTATTTAGTAATAGCTGCTCTTATGTCTTCTTTGAAGCCTTGGTCCAGGAGCTCCTGGGGTAAAAGGGGCCACGTTAAGGCCCTATCCTAAGAGGATGATAATGTGATGGTTATCCTAACTGTTGAGTAATATGATAGTGTACACATGAGGTGGTTTACATACCTGATTCATGGATGTTTCTGGTAGAGATTCTGTAGTCTAACCTGGACTAGACAATATAATTTTTAAATATGTGTGCCAATTTGTGTGTGTTTTAGTGTCTATTACACGAGATGTCAGGCAGATTATAAACTCACAGGATATCTGATAACAAGGCCATTGCTACATGAGAGTGGCAAATAGGCATGTATGAGCCTTCTGCCACTTGGTCCAACACTAAACTGAAATTGTCCCCTCATACTATGAATTGTGGAAATAGAGAGATGCATTTGCCCCAAATCTGTTGCAGGTATACTATTTCACCTGTATTTGGGCCATTAGTGTGATGTTCTTTCTTCTGAGTTTCCCCTGGACAATATGGTCTCTTCCTTGGGCAGACATTAATAGCATGTAGTAGTAGAAAGGGCAATCCATGTTTAATGAGAAATGCATTGCCTGTGGTCTGTGCTAATCTTGACTTGCCTGATAAGGTGCATCTCCAGGAGGAATGTGTTGTAAATTAAAGATGTCATGTAACCAGGTCACTTAGATTATAAGATGTAGCTTTCTTGTAGAAGAATCACTAAGTTACAAGTTACAGGTTCAGTATAAATAGCCATACCAGGAGAAACATCCTTGCTGCTCAGCCCACTCTCTCCAACTGACATTCATACAAACCAGGCACTCATCAACATTCCATTACATCACACTCATACTGGCTGAGTAGCAGGAAACTAACTGGGAACCATGGAGAGGATGCATAGCAACAACCACAGGTTTCAACATATCTCCCCTTAGAGAAACAATTGAAAATACCAACAGTCCTAAGACAGAAATAAACACGTCTGCCGCGGAGCGACGTGAACCGCCAGACATTTGCTCCCGCCACCACGGTGAATGACTTCCCGTCCGCCGTACAAATCACAATGCCCCAAACAGCCCTTCACACCGCAGCGGAGAATGCACCCACCCGGAGACAGCGGAAGCACGACAGCAGAGCGCGAAACCAGACTCCCGGTTCCCTCCACCTGGTCTGGACCATAATAGATCCAGCTCTTAAAGCCTTTCCAGTGCTGTACCTCATCCACTACCAGCAAATAATTGGACCGTCGCCGACAACGCCGCAGGTACGCAATTACCCAACACTGCACACAACCACAACACACAACTCCTGTGCTGATATACGGGTTCTGTCCTCATCAGACACTCTGGTAGAAACAGGAAAACATCCCCAAGTGTACCCACACAAGCCCCACCTGTTAGAAAATCAACCCTCTGCATCCGGGTCACCCATCAACAGCTAAATCAATCCAATGTCCAGGTCACGTCACCGCAGCGGTGAAGACGCAGGAAAACCTATGCACACTGTAGTAGGCAGGGCAGGCGCCAGGCATGGGCAGTCCTCAAAGATTTACTGGGCTCCACCTCCACCCTTCACACACTACGCTTCCCACACCCATTTGGGGACATGCTGTGTGCTCCTCCTGTGCACCCCCCGCACAATTCATCTGCCAGGTGCAGCCAGAACTTGCACCTCACAGACCAAATGACCAGGGAGCCTGGCTTGAAAGGTGGGGGTGAAGAGGAACACCCTGCACAGAAGCTCAGGGGCTGGACAGTCCTCCGCCTCACACTTACCTTCCACTCATGGGATGCAAACTGAGTATAATTCCAAAATGAAGGCTCACACTGCATATGAACATCCACTGAACTGTTCACGCTGCCTATCAAGTCACTCACAAACACCCCACACTGACAGCCAGCCACATACTCATACCATAGCTCAGCAGAAATGGAGGACAATAAATGGGTCAGCCAAAAGTGAAGTGGACAGTGCTGGAAAGCCATGGTGCAAGCCACATAACATGTGTACATTACATGCAAGAGAAGGAACATATCACACCACCCTTAGGCCATCAACTCTGACATGGGTGGCACAGTGAGTGAAATTAAACCAAAGTGACCTCCATGGAACAACTCAGGGAGACATCAAGGCAAGCCATGCATAGGCACAGAAATGATAGGAAGTTTCTGAATTCAAACAGTGATCAGCCACACATTGGTCTCTACTTACTTGGCATGTGTATGTCATCAGCACAACACAAATGGCTCATTGTCACACTCCCTGACTGTCAAACATAAGTAGGACCTTCACACATACCCCTCATCTACCCACCTCACACCTGCAGCACTCAACACCAGTGTGAAACACATATAATGGTGCAAATGATGTCCTGTGAATTCACTGACAACCAACCACACTCCCTGGGGTGCATCCACAAATGTCACACTCACACTCAGGGATGCCTCAACCAATGCTGACACAAGAACAATAGCCAAACACAAAGCTCACAAACAACATACACAGAAGTCCAACAAGCCCACAAATGGGCAGCCAAACAGTGGAAAGGCAATGTGACCCTAGACAGAACAGGAATACACAACATTGTCACTCAGGGCCAATACACAGATACCATACCTCAACACAAACAAGAGGTTCATCCTCAAAAATCAACCATGAACACTAACTGGGATCAATGGAACAATCAGCTAACACAGACAGAGACACCACACCACTCATGAAGTGGACAAGGTGCCATATTGTACCACAAGCATGCACATAAACAATCCTGAAAAGTGACAGGTCAATAATAGGAGGACAAACCACCAATGTGCACTCAAAACAAGCCCAGCAACAAGAATCGACCTTGCTGAATGTGACAGACACACAAGTAATGCACACCACACCTGCAACACACATCTGAATGTATCACACAGCAACAACCACTCACACACAATGTTGTGCAAATAGAACATCATACACACATAGCATCTGTCAGTAGAAAGAGCCAACACAGGCCAAACACTGCATACACCCACAGCAAAAACACAACAGATGCACAGACCAATCCATCACAATGCAAACTCAGCTGCATATCAGGGGGATGCACAACAAGCAAGTACAAGGCAACATACATTGACAACACTGCATGCACACAAAGCAGTGTGTGCACACCAACCAAATCAGTAGCACACACATCTGAGTGCCAAACCATGTACTCCCACAACACAAATCATCACAGCAGACACATAACATCACACTCAGGAAGGGTAGCAGTATCTCAGCAAACACACATACAGCTTAGCCATCACCCACAGATGCACAACATAGGGACATCCAGGTGCAAATAACATGACCAGAGGACTGTGCTGCCCAAACATCTGCACTGCACACGAGCAACCATGACAGCAAACCAGTACAAGAAAATAACACATAACTAATTGGGAAACTGTCCTGAGTAGCACATTGGTCCTGTACACAAATCAGCCTCACACAGCATAGTGTCACACTATGAAATGGTGGGGAAGCTCACACACTGGCAAGCCATGGGGTGGAAGACATGAGATTTAAGTGGCGTGTACTTCAGTAGTGGACAGTTAAGCAGTGTACAGTACACAAACACATAGAGGAGTTACTCACAATGTGTAGGCATCAGAAGCTCATACAGCAGATGATATGACTCCACATACCACATACCATACTGGAGCCAAAAATGGGTCAAGTGACAGAAGTGCATGAGAAAACTCACAAATAATGTCAGTGTGGCTGAGCAGGTCTGCACAGTGTGCACAAACAGTAACAAGACACATGGCTGATCAACAACACAGACTTGGCTGTCACACACCCAGCATACTCACAACTGGCAGCAACAACAAGTAGGTGTCCCCCAGGAGTGCAAGGACACACCCACACACTGCACAGTGCCCAACCTACAACTCCTACATGTGTCCACAATATGAAAATTGAAACAAACAGGCACTCATCTTCTGGGTCATACATGTGTGCAGTTGGCATTGCAGAGGCACACACACATCAACACTACTGACAAAGTCACCCCCTTCACACTTTATGACCTCACAAGTGCACACATCCAAATGTACCCATGTGACTATGGAGACAGGCCATCACAAGATGACCAGACATCAACACTGCGGTTCACAAATAAAGAAAAATCACACCGATATGATGGACCCTGGCCAGCCCGCAGGTAATCGTGTGGATACAATTCACCTCTGTTCTGGTATTGCATCATAACATGACATGAGTATTCAATTTAGCAAACATGACCATATGATGAGTATGATAATAGTAGATCATCACAAACACCCATCATTGCACCCTCACGCCTCAAAATGAAGAAGAACTAAAGTGTCCCCCCCCACCATTGGCAAAACCTGAAAAAGTAAAAGAAGCAATTGGCAATGTTAAAGTGGCATACCGAGCATTTGTCACATGCAACCATACCCATACAGAAAACACTTTTATTTAGCAAGGACACTGACGAAGCAGACAACAGGAGTAACTGTCTTTATTACATATCACCAAGATATGCATGAAAATTAGACAACAGCAAGGCCATTGGCCAGTCCATAGTGCAAAGGAGGGACATGTGTACATGAAAACCTGCACAGGGACAGGGCATCCAAAGCTACAAACAGCAAGGTCAGTGGCCAGTCTATAGTTCAAAGGAGGGACATGTTTGCATGAGAACCTGCACAGGGAATGGGCATCCAAAGTTGCAAACAGCAAGGCCAGTGGCCAGTCCATAGTTCAAAGGGGGGACATGTTTGCATGAGAACCTGCACAGGGAATGGGCATCCAAAGTTGCAAACAGCAAGGCCAGTGGCCAGTCCATAGTTCAAAGGGGGGACATGTTTGCATGGGAACCTGCACAGAGAATGGGCATCTAAAGTTACAAACAGCAAGGCCAGTGGCCAGTCCATAGTTCAAAGGAGGGACATGTTTGCATGAGAACCTGCACAGGGAATGGGCATCCAAAGATACAAATAGAAAGGCCAGTGGTCAGTCCATAGTTCAAAGGAGGGACATGTGTGCATGAGAACCTGCACAGGGAATGGGCATCCAAAGTTACAAACAGCCAGGTCAGTGGCCAGTCCATAGTGCAAAGGAGGGACATGTGTGCATGAGAACCTGCACAGAGAATGTGTGACACCGTACACTGCCATGGTAAGCAACACGGCTAGGGGGATAACAATGGTCAGTCCAGGCACCGCTGTATGAGAGATAGGTTTGGGAGGGGGACTTTGGCTCAGACTTGGCTGTCAGTCAAACTGGGAGGTGGCTGATTATCAGGGCCAGTTGGAGGACTGGACCTGGGAGAGAGAGGACCAGCTGAGGTAGAGGCATCAGTGGCTTTGGGAGGCAGAGGGCTACTTGGACAGGGTGACACTGGGAGGCGGAGACATGCTGCCATGAGATACAGTGTGTGAGGGTGAATGTGGAGGGCTGCCTCTCCACTTCTTGGGGATTCGATAGGGAAGAATTGTCTTAGTAGGAGTCGGAAGTGTGGTGGGTACAACAGCCTCACTCTCCACCAAAGGTGCATCAGGTGCAGGTGGCCCTCCCTGTGGAGATTTGCTGGATCTGGTGGTATGCTTGGCCTGGCCTTGCCTTTTCTCCTCCATCCCCTGTTGACCAGGTGAACACCCCACAGTGCCCTCCTGTCCCAGCTTCACAAGGGTGTGGGTAGGAGTTGGGGTTGTGAGTGAATCTGCCTTGGAGCGCTGTTTCTGCAGACACTTAGCAGGAATCAGCTTCACAGCAGGCACGGCAACTGTTTGCCTGTCTTTGGGAGCCGCTTTTGGGACTGGAGTGTCCTTGGATGGGGCTGATTTTGAGGCATGTGAGCCTGAAGGCTTTATGCCCCTGAGTGTCACCTGAAGGGCTTTTTCCTTTGCGCTCCTGTGTGACTTTTTTTGTTTAGGGGATGGTGTCTGCGCTCTGGGCCGGTTGGGGTGCTGCTGTTGTGTGCTGCGTGTGGAGTACCTCGAGCGGGAAGGTTGTGGTGTGTGGTCACTCTCGTCAGATGTTGCCACTGGCAGGGGGTTGCCAAAGGGACTGGAGCTAAACTCTGAGCCTGTGACAGCTGAATGGCTGCCGTCACTGTGGAGGTCAAAGACTGGACTGCTACGTATAGCCCACCTATGTCAGAATGAATGCCCTCCATGAAGGCAACTACCTGTGCCAACTTCTTGTCATGATACTGGAAGGCATTCAGGAGAGTTGTCTGACCCACACACAGCTGGCCCAAAAATGTATAAAATAGGCTACAACCCCCATTTTCCTGAAGTCAGCATGCTAGGCAGTGTATCACACAAACCCACACTCTCAGGCACATACTGCAGCAGATCAACGTCATGTGTGCACACCCTGCACTCTCGCTTCCTCTCTGAAACACTTACCATGACATCTGGAGCACCATATAACCTCCCATACTGTGAGAGCACCTTGTCCACAAGGACCTCCAGCTCCTCCGTGGTGAAGGGATGGGCCCTGATGTTCTCAGTTCTCACCATCACTGGGTCCAGGAGACAGGTACAGCAGCAGTTGGTGATGAAGAGGGTCAGTCAACAGTGTCTGGAAGCAGTGGAAATGTGTGGCTCTCTCCCACACATATATAGCACCCTGGGGTTGTTTCAGTGGTACTCAGCTGCTGCAATTGGTGTTCCAGGTCAGCTTTTTTCAAATGCATCCAATGACCGGCCCCGCGGTAGCGGAGCACGCCCACTGTGATTATCAAAAGTGCATTTGTCTACCACAATTGCGGTTCCCATTGGCTGTAAGGGCATGGGCATTGGCGGTGACGCACCGCAGGGGCCAGGAGGTCGCTACCGCGACCGTGCAGCTTTCAATTGCATCCAATGACCAACTCCGCGGTAGCAGAGCACACCTACTTTGATTTCCAAATATGCATTTGTCTACTGCTGAGGAAATTCGATTTTCGATCACGATCGCATTGAGCTGCCATTTTGTGCTCTGCCGCCATTTTGTGTTGCCCTCACTCAGGCAGCACGACGAACGAAGTCTTTTCTGCTTTTCCTGCAATATTGTGTCAAAATAGCCTTGTGCCTCTGTTTACGAAGCTGGTGTTAGAGACGGGCCGAGTACACTAATCCCTGTCTGGTTCCTCTAATCCCTGTCTTAACTATCTGTTGGTTCACACTATTCTCTCCTGACTTTATCTTATCTTCTGGCCTTCGCTGTCCTCCGCTCATATTCTCTCGTTTCACAACTGTCCTCCAAAACACACGAACGTATCTCGCCACCTGCAAGTCAGTTACAGACATGTTAATACTTTAACCTGTGGGAGGGATAGCAAACACCGTTGGAGGAGAGGCTTCTTCGAGTTACTTGATATCTTTGTTTTTCAACCTTTCCTATTGGACACGTTCTGTCTTTAACTTTACCTTATTGGTCCTCTATGTATATTTGAGGTGTGTTCTTTGTTAATGTATATGTTATCTATGTACTATATAAGGTTGTGCGCCACGGAGTGAAGTGGCAGTCTCCTGAGAACATACTGTGTGTACTTCTAGGACAACTGTACTAGCTGCAGCTAATAAAATCTGATCTTTTACGCTGACAGAGTGTCCCCGTGTCTCTGTTAGCTGAAGCAGGAGAACCCAGGAGATTAAGGCGTACCCTGCGCCGCCAGGTCCAAAAAGGTTCTGGTTCTTCAACTGGCGCCCAACGTGGGGCGGCTTCAGAGGTAGGGGTTCTGCCTGAAGGCCGTGAGGAACCCCGCAAGAAAATTCTGGAAGATTCGCGAGCCACGTCAAGCGACCCCTGTATGTCGAAAGTGGTCCGAAGGTCTTTTGCAGCGCGGTTACTCCTTCCTGACGGCTACTGATGACTGCTGCCCTGACTGCCGCCCTGCCTTGGCCTTCTTTCGATGATGTATGGTAAAGCGAGACGATAGACGGGGCCTCTGTTGGTGTAAGAAGACATCTTAGTTAAGTATTGGTGGGTCGCTCCCACATTTGGTTCTTTGGTCCTTAGGTTCTTTGGTTCTTTGGTTCTTAGGTTCTTTGATTCGGGTATTGCAATAACCGAAGCCGAGGGGTAAGTACATATGTGCTGTGTTAAGTATTTAACCCCCTTGATGTTTGTGAACAGTCCGGTGAAATCACGAGATGCCTGGTCTGACTAAGTTTGGGAAACTTTGTTATTTTGGTTGTAATAGGGATTCCCGGCTGGAGGACTCTTGTCCGATTCCTTCAGTTGGAACTCCCACTTATGAGCTCTATTCTAAACATGGTGTTGGCCCCATTGCCTTTAACGAGTCATGGATCCGATACACGAAGAATGATGGTGTTTTAAAATGGCCAGAAAATGGTAGCTTTGAGCCTGACATACTAGATAATTTTGAAGCTATTTTATTCAAACGGAAAGCCCGGCCGGCAATGTTTGACTCTTTCCGCCTTTGGCGTAAGGAAGCCAAACAGAGAAAAATTAAGCAAGAAAAACGAGATAAGAAAGCACAGAGTATGACAACTATACAGGCTGTTCAGCAATTCAAAGATGATGAAGTTGATAATGCGATGGAAATTTCAGAGAGACAGCATCGTATGGCGATAAATAAATGCTATCCAATGTTACCAGCTTCCCCCTCTGATAAAAGAAAGGATTTAGAGGAGGATTCCTTGATGTCTCACCTATTGAGATTGCCTCCGCCCTATGTACAAGGTGCTAATGCACCCCCGTTGTTACAGCCTGTTCAGCCGCCAGTTGCGCCTCCGCCTGCTCCGGCTCTTCCACATTTGCCCCCTCAAGTATTGCCGCCTTCGCCAGCTTTGCTCTCGACTCCTTTACCTTCATCTTCTTCGCCTTCCACTCCTCCGGTAATTACTGATTTCCCTTCCGTTAGTTCGCCTAATACCTTGTCCCCTATTCTTATGTCCAATTCTCCGTCTATGCGTAAATGACTCACAGAAACGGTCTCTGGTCTTTTATCACCTTTCTTTGAGGCATTAAATGTGTCTCCGGCTTTTTCCCGAAGACAGTCTCGTAGTCAGTTCCCAGCTTCCGAAGAACGAGAAAAGTTGGACTTTCTCACTCGCAAATGGATTGAGAAGGGTCCTCGGTATAGTGTACCCGACATTTTGCCTACCTTCTCACAGTGGAATGCACCTACGCAGAGATATGTTTTCAATGCTATGTGTGATACTCTTATTAAAGGTTGGGAGGATATGGACTTGGGTTCGGTTCCTCAGGGTCTGTTAGATATTCAGGCTGATTTTGATAAGGGACTCATTGTGGGTTCTAAGGTTGAGGACGCTGTAAAGACACTTGTTTCCTATAGAACCTTATTTACCTCACAGACTTTTCTAGATTCCGATCCCTCAGTTAGGATGACACTGAACAATTATCCAATGAGAGAAATTCCTCCGGTATGGAGAGAAGAGGTTCCAGCAGCAGGTGCTAATCAAGCTATTCCTGCTCATTTCCAGCGAATATGGGTACATGTCCCCTGGAAAAGATCTGAAGTTGTGGCCCTTAAACAGTCTCTATCGGATCCTCGTAAAAACCCTGCAGGTTATTATAAAGAATTGTCACAAACTGTTGAAGCCTGCATCATGAATTTAGCAGATATTGATATGTTGATGGGGAATGTAGTTCCACAGGCATCATGGGCTAGGATTCGTAAAGAGAATCATGCACAGGAATTAGGTGCTGATTGGGATGCTATAATTGCCGCAGATAGAAACCAAGTGGGTGGTGCGAAGCCTGATGCTTTGATTTCAGAACTCCCTGGTAGGATTATTACATTAATGAAAACGATGATGCCTGCCTTGAGAGTTAACTGGGATAAACTAGCCGCGTGTAAACAGAAGAAAGATGAGAGTGTCTCTAATTTCTTCACTCGTTTCGAGGAGACATTCATTGATCACAGTGGTCAAGACATGACTACGGAGGGTGGACAGCGGCTATTTGTAGATAAGTTCGTATTTAATTTGCTTCCCGAACTGTCGCATAAGTTGAAAGACTCCGAAAGTTCATGGGCTGTTTCTTCTTCAGCTCAGATATTGGCTACTGCTCAATATTATGAAAATAGAGATAAAGAAGAAAATGATAAGCAAGAGAAAAAGACTAAAGAATTGAAAACTAAGGTTCTCTTGCAACAGGCTTATCCACCTCGTTATGCTCAGCCCCCGTTTCAACAGCCTCCGCAGTTTCAGAAGGTGTAAAAGAAGCCTGAGCCAAATATTCTGCGACCTTTGCGAGGTCCTAATCAATGTGCCTATTGTAGAGAGGAAGGTCATTTCTAGAATAGTTGTCCGGTTTTATTGCAGCGAAATGGGACACTATCTGCTTCACGAGGTCATGCTGGCCTCCAGTCAGCAAACAGAGGTATCAGCAAACAGAGGTAGAGGTCGAGGTATATTGACCCAAGAACAGCGTTCCCTTCCTCCCTCTAGTTCCGTGAACTACTTTGATCGGCAAAACGTTCGGTCTACACAGTATTACAATGAGGATTATTACATTGAAGACGGGAATGAAAGGCTTCATGCTAACTAGGACAGCAATGGACAAAGTAAGGGAGTTGTGTCGATTCCAGTAGATCAGAATGGACCTTATGTTAATGTCACTGCAATGGGTGTTTCAGAGCCATTTCTTTTAGATACTGGTGCAATGAGAAGTTCTATCATTCATTCAAAACTCCCTGGGGCACCTTTGTCTGGCTTAACGAATGTATCTGTAGGTTTTTTCTGGCGCCCCAGTTCGTAATCCGATTTCTTGCCCATTGCCTATTTCAATTGGCCCTTATGATTTAGAAGTTCCGCTTCTCTTAACGAATGGTTGCGGTGAGAATCTATTGGGCTTGAATCTATTGAAAAGATTGCATGCAACAATATATTGTTCTCCTTCTGGTGTATATCTCACTTTGGGACAGAAACTGATTTCTCCAATGTCCTCCTGAATTGCTCTCTCTTCCTACAACGCTTTGGGCTACGGGTCCAAATGATGTTGGTTGTCTTGAAATTCCACCATATATTGTCACTCTCAAGCCCAATGTTGAATTGCCACGTGTTCCTCAATATAGAATTTCCACTGAAGGTGAAAAAGCGCTTTTGGAAATCATTCATGACTTAATTCGGAAAGATGTGGTTGAGGAAACGAGAGGTAACATATGTAATAGCCCTATTCTTCCTGTTCTTAAACGCACTGATCCTTCTCAACCACCTGTTTATCGTTTTGTAATTGATCTTCGGGAGGTAAACAAAATTGCTGTACCACAGTTTCCTGTTGTCCCAGATATCACTGCGCTGTTGACGATGATACCTTCTACAGCGGTTTGGTTTTCTGTTATCGATTTGAAAAATGCTTTCTTTAGTATTCCCATTGCCGAAGAAAGTAGGAACATTTTTGGCTTCTCTCTTGGAGGCCGAAGCTTCCGGTTTAAGCGCGCACCTCAAGGCTATTGTGAAAGTCCCTCTATTTACAGTCAAGCTTTGAAATGTCATCTTGATGCTTTTTCTTTGCCGTCGGGTGCTGTTCTCATTCAGTACATGGACGATTTGCTAATCGCTGCTGATTCAGAGGATATATGTAAGAATGTGACGGTTGCATTGTTGCGACACTTATCCGATCTTAATCATAAGGTTTCACCTTCTAAGCTACAGTATGTTCGCCAAGAGGTTACCTACTTGGGTCATCTCTTATCCAAGGAGGGAAGACGATTAACCCCAGAACGTATCCAAGCTATTGCACAAATGTCTGTGCCATCCACACAAAGAGAGGTACGTGCCTTTCTGGGCATTACTTCCTATTGTAGGCAGTGGATCCCTAACTTCTCTCTGTTGGCTAAACCTTTGTTGGCACTCACTTTGAAAGATACGCCTCAGCCCCTTCCATGGACTGACGAGTGTCAGAGGAGTTTTACTGATTTACGTGCTGCTCTGTGTTCTGCTACTGTACTAGGTACTCCTGATTACAATAAGCCTTTTACACTCTATGTTCATGAAAGAGAAGGTTGTGCGTTGTCAGTTTTAACGCAGCGATTTGGAGACAAACAGCGGCCATGTGCCTATTTCTCGGCTACGTTAGATCCAGTAGCTAAAGCATTGCCTAGTTGTCTTAAAGCAACAGCAGCAGCAGCAATTTCTATTCGACAGTCTGCTGGAGTGGTGCTAGATAATACTCTCATTGTTATGGTGCCACATGCAGTAGATACTTTGCTAAACAGAACAAAAACGCAGCATCTTACGAGTGCTCGTTTAACTGGATATGAGCTGACGCTTTTGGCTAGTCACGTGCAAATCAAACGATGTAATACCTTAAATCCAGCTACTCTGTTGCCTCTTCCAGAAGAGAAAGGTGTTCAGGAGCAACATGATTGTTTCTTTCGTACTGAGGAAGAGACAAAAGGTAGAATTGACTTAACAGATACGCCATTAGTGAATCCGGATGGAACGCTATGGGTAGATGGTTCTAGCTTTAAGCTTCCTAATGGAGAAACAACTTCAGCCTATGCTGTTACTACCTTGTATACAGTCGTGGAAACAGCACGCATCAGACATAACTCAGCTCAGGCAGCTGAACTGATAGCCCTAACCAGAGCGTGTGCGTTATCCGAAGGAAAAAGAGTGAACGTGTACACCGACAGTCAATACGCTTTTGGTGGAGCGTTCAATTTTGGACATTTGAGGAAAGAAAGGGGATTCCTTACTTCCCACGGCACTAAGATACAACATGGTCAGTTGGTGACTGATCTTCTTGAGTCACTTGCTTTGCCTACCCAAATAGCAATTGTGAAGTGTAGTGCGCACAAGAAAATTGTTGACGATGTTGGTCGCGGGAATGCATTTGCGGATGAAGTAGCGAAAAAGACAGCTAGAGATGCTACAAGTCGCATGTATGTTGCAGGCCCTGTAAATTGGGTCAGAGAAAGAGGAATGTATGAGGATACAGTAGAAAGTGTGAAATCAATTCAAGAAGAGGCTACAGAGAAAGAATTGAGTAGGTGGAAAGAAAGTACAGGAATGTTAGATGAGATGGGATGTTGGGTGGAATTGTCTGAGCACCAGCGTTGGCTGTTACCAGATGCCTATGTACTACCTGTAGTTACTATGGCACATGGTCCAGCCCACCTAAGTGCGAAAGGAATATGCAAGCTTCTGGCTCCAGTATGGCAAAACGAGCGAATACCGAAGTGTGCAGATAATGTAGTGAAACATTGCATTGTTTGCTTAATGGACAATCCGGGAAAGGGAACCCCAACTCCAGCAGGTCACTTTGCTCCTCCGACCTATCCATTTGAGGTGTTGCAAATCGATTACATTCACATGGAACGATGCAACAATCTCAAATATGTTCTAGTGGTGGTATGTGCCTTTTCCCGATGGATAGAGGCTTACCCCCTGAAAGACAATACTGCTCTATCTACAGCCAAAGTACTTTTAAAAGAGTTTTTTCCTAGATTCGGTTTGCCGCGCATTGTCTGGAGTGACAATGGGAGCAAATTTGTGGGCCAAGTCATGCAAAAAGTTTGTGCAGGTCTTGGTATAAAACAGAAGTTCCATGCGGCAAACCATCCACAATCAGCGGGTCTAGTGGAGTGCTATAATGGCACCCTCAAACTCAAGCTTGCTAAAGTACAGGCTAGTACAGGCCTTAGTTGGCCCGATGCCTTACCTTTGGCTCCTCTATCCACCAGAACGGCTGTGCATTCTCGTTTGGGACTTAGCCCTTATGAGGTAGTTTTTGGACGCCCAGCTAATATATGGGGAGTCCCTCGCCCTAAAAAGTATTCAGACTTGCCATACCCAATGTTGATTGATTACTTGCATGACCTCACAACTAAATTGCGTGTTCTTCATCAACAGGTTCAGAGGGCTTTGCCAGAGGCCTCCACAGACTCAGGTCATTCCATCCGACCAGGTGACTGGGTTTGTGTGAAAAATTTTCAAAGGACGAAGAATTTGGAACCTCGCTGGAGGGAGACCCGTCGAGTCCTCCTAACAACCCGTACAGCAGTGAAGGTCGAAGGAAAGAAAAACTGGATTCACG
Organism: Triturus cristatus; assembly: GCF_964204655.1. Lineage (NCBI taxonomy): Eukaryota > Metazoa > Chordata > Amphibia > Caudata > Salamandridae > Triturus > Triturus cristatus. The sequence continues at coordinate 1,000,836,935 of NC_140580.1, forward strand.
GCGTGCACTGCAAAAAGGTTCCTTTGCCTTTACTCTTTGATCAGTGGGTCCGCAAGGGTATAAGTGACTCTGAAAACGAGAAGGTTCCCCGATTTTTACCCTTTAGTGATGCACGTTTGACTGGAACATTGTCGGAAAAAGAGAACGACGACATTCTCCAAGAAGCTGTACCATCACATTTTCGTTTGAACACCACAAATCCACGAACATTGTTTCAGGATCATACTGTACCTGATAAGACCCATTACGATTTGAGACCCAGACTGAAGAAGAAAATTTGAGAATCTCTCTTCTATGTAGTTTCTATCCCGGTTGCAGGGTCACGGTAGGAGTCTTGGTTGTGACCTGAGTAGTGGCAATAGGCCTGCAGGACTTGCAGTGTCATAGGACGGCAGACAATCGTAATCAAGTGATTAAGGAAGATTGCTGTGAGCATCCATTTAGAAGATGGAAACTACATTAGGCGAAAGAGAGAGAAAGAACAAAATGAAGAACAATCATTGTAGAATAGTATACAGTCGTTGTACTATAACTTTATGTGTTTTCATATTATTGTGTATTCCATTGGCGTGTATAGGTTGGATTGTTTATGCTATGCAGCAAAAAGTTGTCCCTTCTTCTGTTACTGTGCCTTCTTATTCTACTATCTCTCCACATTTGTTTCATACACTTCCTCAACATGAACTCGTAAGAAGAATCGAATACTACAATAATTTGTTTATTCAATTATTACACCAACACCAATTATTAATTAATACAACCGATTGTTGGGTGTGTGGATTAATGCCTCATACCACAGAAAAAGGGATGCCATATTTTGTCCTTCCATTCTCTTATGAAGGTTCTGCTTGGGCTTATTTTGTAATTTTCTCTAACGCCTATCAAAGCCGATTCAAACGACCTGTCAGTTCTTATATTGATGGATCAGATTTCAGTCATAGTTCATTGATAAAGGGAATGGTAGCTATGGCTAAAATCATGGAAAATAGCAAAATTGCTATCGATGAGAGGAAAGCATATACAAATTGGAATGTCACTCATTACATCACAAGCCTTAGTGATAAAGTTAAACAAGGAAAATTTCCACCGATTTGGACTGTACCTCATCAAGGCAATTTCTGTTTGCAAATCAATGGTCAAACTACTGACCCCGAACAGAGAAAAAACTTTTGTTCCCATACTTACATTCACTACTCTCAGAATTCGCCACCGTTAGTTCCATCTCAGGGCACATTTTTCATCTGTCATGATAGAGCCTATACTTGGTTGCCGACTGGTTTTTCTGGAACTTGCTATATAGCTTTTCTTCTTCCCCCTACATACACTGCTTCATCAAATTTTCATAAAAACAGATATGGCAGAGGAATTATTGATTCCAAAGACACAGCAGGTCAAGAGGGAGGAGACTTCCTAAAGGGATTTCTTCCTTTTTGAGGTCCTATGGCAAACAGCAGGAATATGAGGCAACTGGTTTGTGTCGTAGAGACTACCATAGACATCACTGTAGGAGCTTTAAGTAATATTACAGCGAAACTATAGGCAGATCGTCTTATGACCTTACAAAACCGAGTTGCCCTAGATGTTATTCTTGCAGATCGTGGTGGAGTCTGCAAATTGATCAAATCGAGTTGCTGTATTTATATACCTGATGACGCTCCGACAGTATACCAGGCCATCTCTAAATTACATATAATTTCTGAGTCGATTCATCAGGACGAAGGAGATCGGTCGTTATTGGGATGGTTTTTAGGACTACTGTCCAAATGGGGTTGGAAAGTGCTAACAATCCTTGGTATGGTTTTAGCCATCGTATTCTCTTGTTGTCTTTGTATGCACTGTGGTCCCGCCATCTGCGACCTTTGTGCTACTATGTGCATCCCAAAACCCAAGGCACAAAAAACAGAGAATATTAGAATGAGGCTACAGCAACAGCTTGGTGACCTCATGGCCATCGACATCGACTCAGATTAACGTGAGTCTATGTATCTTGCCTGAGTTCTGGCAAAAGGAGGGTCTGAGGAAATTCGATTTTCGATCACGATTGCATTGAGCCGCCATTTTGTGCTCTGCCGCCATTTTGTGTTGCCCTCCCTCAGGCAGCACGACGAACAAAGTCTTTTCTGCTTTTCCTGCAATATTGTGTCAAAATAGCCTTGTGCCTCTGTATACGAAGCTGGTGTTAGAGACGGGCCGAGTACACTAATCCCTGTCTGGTTTCTCTAATCCCTGTCTTAACTATCTGTTAGTTCACACTATTCTCTCCTGACTTTATCTTATCTTCTGTCCTTCGCTGTACTCCGCTCGTATTCTCTTGTTTCACAACTGTCCTCCAAAACACACGAACGTATCTCGCCACCTGCAAGTCAGTTACAGACATGTTACTACTTTAACCTGTGGGAGGGATAGCAAACACCGTTGGAGGAGAGGCTTCTTCGAGTTACTCAATATCTTTGTTTTTCAACCTTTCCTATTGGACACGTTCCGTCTTTAACTTTACCTTATTGGTCCTGTATGTATGTTTTAGGTGTGTTATTTGTTAATGTATATGTTATCTATGTACTATATAAGGTTGTGCGCCACGGAGTGAAGTGGCAGTCTCCTGAGAACATACTGTGTGTACTTCTAGGACAACTGTACTAGCTGCAGCTAATAAAATCTGATCTTTTACGCCGACAGAGTGTCCCCGTGTCTCTGTTAGCTGAAGCAGGAGAACCCAGGAGATTAAGGCATACCCTGCGCCGCCAGGTCCAAAAAGGTTCTGGTTCTTCACTGCGATTGCGGATCCCATGGGCTGTAAGGGTATGGGCATCGGCGGTGACACACCACAGGGACCCGGCGGTTGCTACCACAATCGTGCATCTTTCAATTGCATCCAATGACCGGCCCGGCGGTAGTGGAGCACGCCTACCGCAATTTTCAAAAGTGCATTTGTCTACCGCGATTGCGGTTCCCTTTGGCTGTAAGTGCATGGGCATTGGCGGTGTCACAACGCGGGGCCCAGGCAGTCGCTATTGCGATTTGCCAGCTTGACATTAGTGCTTATGGCCATGATTGTGGTGGCGGAGCTTACCAACCGCCATTTTCCAATGTGTATATCACTACAGCGATTGCGGTTCCCATTGGTTGAATGGGCATGGGCATTGGCGGTGTCACACCGCAGGGCCGAGGCGGTCGCTACTGCTGTTTGGCAGCTTGACATTGGTGCCTATGGCCGTGATTGTGGTGGCGGAGCATGCCAACTGCCATTTTCCAATGTGTACATCACTACTGTGATTGCGGTTCCCATCAGTTGAATGGGCATGGGCGGTGTCACACCGCGGGACCCAGGCGATCGCTACCGTGATTTGGCCACTTAACGTTGGTGCCAATGGCCGTGATTGCAGTGGCAGTGCATGTTTATGGCACCTATGGACACATCATGCCGTAGCAATGGCAATGGCCAGTTCATTGAACAATAGACACTTACTATGAATCATGCCACCAGATAGTGCAAACCAATGCCAGTGTTACATTTAACTCACTGATGACTACACATGGCATGTCAGTGCACAGGATTACATGCATTGGCATGTAATCCATCACATGTCACTTATGATATTGTTGTGCATGTACACAGATCTGTGGTGTGATGGACTCTCAAATATGTACACATGTCAATGTGTGAGATGGCTGAGCAACACACAGTAATGAAGGTCTGACTACATAATGTGCCTATTTCACTGTGTACATTGCTGAGCTCCTGTATATTCTTGATCTTTGTGCGCACTCTGTGCTCTTTGTGTTGTTAATGTGTGCCCTGTCTGACTTACTCAAGAAGGTGTGGCAGGTACAGCAGCTACGTAAAAGCCAGCAGTGTTGCTGTTTCACACATGTGCTGTGTCAACTGCTCTCAGGGCTAGTGACACAAGATGTTAAAATGTACCTTTTGGCATTCACATAGTCTGAATCTGTTTTGGTGGTACTCACTGTGTGAATACTGGACAAGTGTACGACTAGTTTAGATCAAGGTGTCCCTATATTACACTTGTGCTGAAAGCTGTAGTCTCATGCCAGTCATTGTTGGCGCTGTGTCAGTCAAAACGTCATATACTGTACACATCTCAAAGGGGAATTGAATTGACATGTGTCCCCTTTCATCTCACCTAGGAGGTGGCCAAATGTGCATCGTCCATTCACAGTGCTTGCAGACATGGAGGATGAGGACATCATAAGTAAATTCTGTTTAGATCGACCTACCTTTCAAGACCTATGTGGTTAGTTGGAGCCACATCTGAGACCTCGCAGAACCTATCCGACTGCTTTGACACCAACGTGTAAGGTGATGGCAGCCCTGAATTACTTTGCAACTGGTTCATTCCAGTACACGGTGTCCAGTGCAGGTGGGATGTCTCAACCAATGTTCAGCATGGTGCTAAGTGATGTCCTGTCCGCTATGATGACCTAAAGGACAGCTACATCCATTTCCCCATGAGGCATGAATTGGCGGCTGTGAAGGGTGATTTTTATGACCTTGGCCACATCCCTAATGTTGTTGGTGCCATTGACTGCACACATGTTGGCCTGGTTTCACCACAGGCACTTGAGCACATCTACAGGAACAGCAAGCATTTCCATTCCATCAATGTGCAAGTGGTATTCCACGCGGATATGATAATCTCCCATGTCTGTGCCAAATATCCAGAATCAACCCATGACTCCTACATCCTGCGTAACAGCATCGTACCACAGCTGATGGCAAATCTGCATCCAGAGCATGCGTGGATTGTGGGTGAGTACGCAGAGTCAAGTAGCACGCTGTATGTGTGACATGCTGTCCTCTGTCACTGGTATATTACAAAATTGCTCTGTGTATCTCACACCTATAGACTCTGCATAACCCAACCGGCCTTGGTTGCTGAGCCCACTGAGGAATCCCAGGACCCCAAGTGAAGTCCGTTACAATGATGCACATGGGAGGACACTTTGTGTGGTGGAGCGTTCTTTTGGTCTCCTGAAGTCTTGATTCTAGTGCCTGGACAGGACCACAGGTGAACTGATGTACTCTCCCCAAAAGGTGTGTCCAATCGTAGTTGCATGCTGCATGTTCCACAAACTAGCCTTGTGCAAAGAGATCCCCCTGCTTCTGGAAGATGATGAGCAGCCGAGGCCCCCGCCTGCAAACCTACACATGTCCAATGATGAGGATAGTGGAGAGGAGGAAGGTGTTGACCTATGTCAACAGCTCATCAACCGCTACTTCCCTTGAAGGTGAGTGACATTGTACAACGGTGCTATTGTCTGCTGTTTTTGTTGTTATTGTAAAGGCCTAGGGGAGCTTTGTGATTGCTGCCTGTTGTTGGCTCTGTGCTGAGGGTTAATGTTTCTTGGACAGGGTAGTTATGCACAGTTACATGATATCTATGTCGATATTGTAGCTCATTGTAATGTGTGTAGGTTTGAGTACCTTGATAAGAAGAGTTGTGTAATGGGTGTGATGCCATCACATGACAAGTGAATGTTGTTCTCTTCTGTTTTCCTAGGTCCCTTCAGCCTCTCAATGCCTCAAAAAATTCAGTGCTCCTGATACATTGTAATCAGAGTCAACATTGTGCATCCTGTGATAAACATGGAGCTAACACGAAAACATAGGTGTGCAAAGAGTGTTTATTTCTAATAAGTATATGTGACAGGGCAATAATTATTTTCAAAAAGGTGCAAAGTGAAACAATGAGTTGTAAGTGATGGTAAATGATACAATACAGTAGTCACCACATTGATGTGGTGACACAGTCCAACAATCGCCTGCCATCAACATGGCATTGTGGGTAAGGATAGTCAACAAAGTCAATGGCAAGGTGAAGAGAGGCGCCATCATGGCTGGCTCTTTGACTGGCATTTGGCTGGTGCTTTGCCACATGATCCTTCTGTGCTTTTCGACTGACGGCTTCTTGAGCGTTTGGCAGGGGGACTTCTGCTGCGGGCTCAGCGGTGTCTGAGGACTCATCCTGTTCCAGCTCACCCCTCTCTGTGGCCGCAGGTGAGATGGTGAGACTGTCATCCTGTGGGCCACTGGAGGGAGGTTGAGCTGTGCTTTGGGCCACAGGCCTGTCCCTCAGAACACCCACAGACTGGGCCAAGAGGTCCATGATTTGGCCCATATGCTTGTCCATGGACCTCAGCAGCAGGCGGACCTCACACACTTCTTCCAGAACATGGCCCATCTGTCCCTGGATTTGTTCATAGGTCCCAAGGACTCTTGCGATGTTGGCCGGGGCTTCGGCCCCAGTGCCCTGTTGGATTTTTCACCCAGTTGCCCTCCCTCCTGCCCTGCTGTCCCAGACCTGTGGCGTCACCACTCGACGCACCCGCTGACTCTCCCTGCCCTTCTCAGATTGTGGGGTGGTATAGGTATCCTCTGAGGCAGTAACAGTGTTGCAGGCAGCACTGGTGGTGGTAATGGTGGTGGTGGAGGCCACACAGGTTGTTACAGCAGGGGTTAGCGCAGTTGTTGTTGCTGAGGTGGTGGTGGTGGTGTGGACAGTGGGGGCCTGGGACCTGGTGCGCCCTGGCAGGCCTGATGGGCCAGGTTCTGGGTCCGTAACCGAGGAATTTAGGGAGCCTGTATCCGAGAGTCCATGTTCCGGGGGGAGACTGGCCCTGCAGGTTGGTGTTGCCATTTGCAGCAGTCAATTCTTGGTCACTTGTAGAACGGAGAAGAAATGGTCATTGAAGTGCACCCCACAAGCTTGGTGTTAAATGTTTGGATGTTACATGTTGTATACCACACAGTTTACACTTTGTATGACTGCATGGTACTGAGCATCATGACATTATGTGGAGGTACATACATTACTTGTCCATGGTGTGACATGTCAATAGATACCATGCTCCACGTACAGATTGCGGACATGTCGTCATCTAACTACTAGCAGCACAACAACTTTATGTGAAGCGTATTTGTTGTTTACTCTGCATGGAAGATGGTCATTCTGAGCATGTACTAGCCATTGTTATCTCATGCATCCCTCTGTCATATCATGTGCTTTGCTTTTTTTTTACAACTGACCATGCTTGTTTTGTTTTCATATGGGCCTTGATGCTCTGCCCCCATGGCACTTACAGATAGCATTCAGTGCTGTGCATGATTGTGCCCTGAATTTCTTCTACATGTGATTTGGTGAGCCGGAATTAATTTCTGTGACAGTTGCATACGCTTAGCTGTCTGCGCACTAGAAGTGGCTATTGGATGGGATGTGAGGGCTGGTGTGGTCATATGGCTCCATGCTCTCTGAGAGACATGACAGGGTGCATGCACTGTCTACCTACCTGTTCAGTGGCACAGTGGGGGGGAATTGCTGACACATGGATGTGGGTGTGGGGGAGTGCTCCATCTTGCTCAGCTGTGGGACAAGGGGCCTGGTGGGAGTTATAGTGCTGGCTTGCCACCCATAAACAACCCTCCCGTTAATATGGCTACCTACCTGTCAGTTTGGTTGGTAAGATGCAATGGCTGCCACATGCTTCTGGGTGTAGGGGGAGGGCTCCATCTTGCTCAGCTGGGACAAGGGTGTCTTGTGGGAGTTGTAGTGCTGGCCTGCCACCCACAAACACTCCTCCCTGTTAAAATGGCTACCTACATGTTAGGTGAAGGTGAAGAATGCAATGGCTGACCCATGGTTCGGGGGGGAGTGCTCCATCTTTTTGAGCAGTGAAACATGGGTGCCTGGTGGGAGTTGTAGTGCAGGCCTCCCACTCCCAAACTGCCCTCCCTGGGAGGATGGCTACCTACCTGTTAGATGAAGGTGAACCATGCAATGCTGCCACATGCCTCTGGGTGTGTTTGAGTGCTACATCCTGCTCAGGGGTGGGCCAGGGGTGCCTGGTGGGAGTTGTTGTGCAGGCCTCCCACCTCCAAACCAATCTCCCTGTGAAGATGGCTACCTACCTGTAAGCTTTGTTGTTGTACTACAATGTCTGCCACATGCTTCTGGGTGGGGTGCAGTCCTACAACTTGCTGAGCAGTGGAACAAGGGGGCTTGGTGGAAGTTGTAGTGCAGGCCTCCCACCCCCAAACTGCCCTCCCTGGAAAGATGGCTAACTACCTGTTAGGTGAAGGTGAACAGTGCAATGGCTGACACATGCTTCTGGGTGTGTTTGAGTGCTACATCCTGCTCAGGGGTGGGCCAGGGGTGCCTGGTGGGAGTTGTTGTACAGGCCTCCCGCACCCAAACTGCCCTCCCTGGAAAGATGGCTACCTACCTGTTAGCTTATTGGTCCTATATCGGTCAAATATTACAGAATACTATATCTTTGCATTTACATCTGACGCCAAATACCCTTCTTTTGCATGATCTAAGAAACTTCCCAAATCTTTCCAAGCCACAATGTGGTCTTATACATACTGCTTTAGCTAAAATATGTATATTTAGGCAATGGTAGTCTTCAGTACCACCATCGCAAGAATCGTGGATGATGGCTAAGGTACAGACTGCCTCATCTGAGAGAGTTATTTATAAATTACAAGACCAGACAGATTTATTTAAGCAAGTTTGGGCTTCTTTTTTCCAAACAAATGATGCATCCATCATAAACAAAGCTGTTAACCCAATAACAGATATTCCATAAAATCAATGTATTCAAAATATCTAATTTCTTTTCTCCTTTTGTTTTTTCTATCTTTCCCCCAATTTTATATTAGAATTGTATTCTCAAATATATGATTGCAGACTAGTACAATATACTTTAGATGATTTTGTTGGCAATAGGTGATATTTTATTACAACAATGCACTCTTTACATAAAGGTTTACATATATTTAAATTATACGATATTACTGTTATATGGTTATACTTAATAATTTTCTTACCTTATTAATATGTGACAATGTTATGGATTAAAATATTCACTTTTCTTAAATGTATTATCTAGATGTTTAATGCTTTGATCATATTCTTTTTTTTTATTATTGCATATTCAAGATTTAGAATCTTTTTCCTGTAATAGAAAGCAATTTTTTATCATATTTCGATCTATTTCCTGGTATATTTTTCTTTACAATAAGTTATTTAATATTTATTGGAAATGTATTCAATTGTTCAAATATCAAATGTATATTATATATAATGTTATGTATGTTTTATGAATCAAACCATCTATCTATTTATTTACTTATCTATTAAAATGTATCTTTGACAATAGCTTTTTAACATATCATACTGTATATTGTATTCTTTAAAATGCTAATAAAAGACTTTCAACACAAAAAAGATGGCTACCTACCTGTAAGTTTGGTTGGTGAGATACAATGGCTGCCACATGCTTCTGGGTGTGGGGGGGAGTGCTCCATCTTGTTCAGCTTTGGGACAAGGGGGCCTTTTGGGAGTTGTAGTCCTGGCCTGCCACCCACAAACACCCCTACCTGTGAAAATGGCTACCTACCTCTAAGTTTGATGAGTGGAATACAATGGCTGCCACATGCTTATGGAGGGGAGTACTCTATCCTGCTGAGCTGTGGGTCAATGGGGCCTGGTGGGAGTAGAAGTGCTGGCTGCCTATCCTCACGCACCCTCCCTGTTAAGATGTCAGCCTCCCTGTGAAGTGGAGCAGAGATAAGGAATAGGTTACATATGGCTATTGGATGTGGGGGTGTTCCATCCTGCTTAGGGGTGGGACAGGAGAGCATAAGATGGCTACCTACCAGTAAGTTTGATGAGTGAAATACAATGGATGCCACGTGGTTGTGGGTGTGTGGAGTGCTCCATCTTGCAGAGCAGTGGGACAAGGGTGCCTGGTGGGAGTTGTAGTGCTGTCTGCCTGTCCATAACCACCCCTTCCTGTTAAGATGGATACCTACCTGTTAGTTTGATGTGAGCAAACCCCCCTCCCTGTTAAGATGGCTACCTACCTGTAAGTTTGGTTGGTGAAATACAATGGCTGCCAGATGCTTCTGGGTGTGGGGGGAGTGTTCCATTCTGCTGAGCTGTGGGACAAGGGGGCCTGTTGGGAGTTGTAGTGCTGACTTGCCACACACAAACACCCCTCCCTGTTAAGATGGCTACCTACCTGTATGTTTGATGAGGACAATGCAATGGCTGCCACATGCTTCTGGGTGGGGCGTGTGCTCCATCCTACTCAGCTGTAGGACAAGGGTGCCTGGTGGGAGTTGTAGTGCTGGCTTCCCACCCACAAACACCCCTCCCTGTTTAGATGACTACCTACCTGTAAGTTTGGTTAGTGAAATATAATGGCTGCCACATGGTTGTGGGTGTGTGGAGTGCTCTATCTTGCGGGGCAGTGGGACAAAGGGGCCTGGTGGGAGTTGTAGTGCTGACTGCCTGTCCACAAACATCCCTCCCTGTTAAGATGGCTACTTACCTGTAAGTTTGGTTGGTGAAATACAATGACTGCTACATGCTTCTGGGTGTGGGGAGCAATGTTCCATATTGCTGAGCTATGGGACAAGGGGGGCTGGTGGGAGTTGTAGTGCTGGCTTCCCACCCACAAACACCCCTCCCTGTGAAGATGGCTACCTACCTGTAAGTTTGGTTGGTGAAATACAATGGCTGCCACATGCTTCTGGTGGGGGAGTGCTCCATCCTGCTCAGCTTTGGGACTGGGGTGCCAGGTGGGAGTTGTAGTGCTGGCTGCCTGTACTCATGACCCCATGGTAGTGTTGCTAGCTACCTTTGGGGTGAATCAGAGGGAGTGAATGTTGGATCTGTGAGACATGTGTTGGGGAGTGTGTAGTGCACATGAATGCATTTAGGCCTAGGAGGTGTAGCTTTGTAGTTGTGCAAGACAGTACATAGCAGTGTGATGGTAGACATTTGGGTGCCGATCACGATCCGGCAAAAACCGGGTACGAACCGTCGGACGGAGCATAATCTCCGTCCGACGCGTACCCGGTCGTCAATTTTTACAAACAAGGAATTACGATTCGCACGGGTACACCATTACCGTACGAATCGTAAAAAAGCCCGACCGAACAAAAAAACACCTACCAATGCGATCCGGGAAAGCGCCGAACTGACGTCGGGACGCTCGCAGCCAGCCATTCACGACCCAGGAATCACGATTCGCACCGACGTCACCCCGCACGGTGAATATTTTGCGGCAGCCAAAAACTGCCGGGAAATCAGGACGACGCGAACAAGGACCACCAGTACGCGACGGACAGACGACGACGCGAACAAGGAGGACCAGTACGTGACGGACACACAGGACGACGCGACCAAGGAGGACCCGTACGCGACAGGACGACGGGACAAGGAGGACCCGTACGCGACAGGACGACGCGATCAAGGAGTACCAGTACGCGACGGACAGACATGGACCCGAACCTACGAGTCATCCCTGCCCTCATAGCAGTACACCTCCTCTACAGGTTACGACGCAGACGCCGCAGAAGGTCAGAATAACTAAGGGAGGGGGGAAAGTGGGGTGGGGTGGGGGTGGCACGACCAGGGCAGGCCACAAAACAACCACATAAGTCACACACCACACATGGCCTGGACATACCTGACTCCCATGCCCTGGTCACCACGAGGGGGTGGGAGCGTGTCCTGATAAGCCAGCGACCGCCACAACGGAAGTCCGTCACCACGCGAACCGGCAACACAACCAGACAGGTACGTCCCGTACCCACGCCTGAAGAGCGTGGGTACGAGTCGTACCACGCCCACACACACGTCACCCCAACAATGGCGGGACGGATCGTACCCACGTGGCAAAGGCCTGGGTACGGCCCGCACAAGCATCACATAGCGTGGGGACGGATATGTACGGACCCTACCCCCACCCCGTATGCATGGAGCGTACCCTCACCCCAAGAGTGTAAGTACGACCCGTACCCCCACCCGCGTATGCAAGGAGCGCACCCCCCACCCCAACAGTGTAAGTACGACCCGTACCCTCACCCGCGGACTCACGGACCGTACCCCCACCCCAACAGTGTAAGTACGACCCGTACCCTCACCCGCGTATGCAAGGAGTGTACCCCCCACCCCAACAGTGTAAGTACGACCCGTACCCCCACCCGCGGACTCACGGACCGTACCCCCACCCCAACAGTGTAAGTACGACCCGTACCCTCACCCGCATATGCAAGGAGCGTACCCCCACCCCAACAGTGTAAGTACGACCCGTACCCTCACCCGCGTATGCAAGGAGCGCACCCCCCACCCCAACAGTGTAAGTACGACCCGTACCCCCACCCGCGTATGCAAGGAGCGTACCCCCCACCCGAACAGTGTAAGTACGACCCGTACCCTCACCCGCGGACTCACAGACCGTACCCCCACCCCAACAGTGTAAGTACGACCCGTACCCTCACCCGCGTATGCAAGGAGCGTACCCCCCACCCCAACAGTGTAAGTACGACCCGTACCCCCACCCGCGGACTCACGGACCGTACCCCCACCCCAACAGTGTAAGTACGACCCGTACCCTCACCCGCGTATGCAAGGAGCATACCCCCCACCCCAACAGTGCAAGTACGACCCGTAACCCCACCCGCGTATGCAAGGAGCGTACCCCCCACCCCAACAGTGTAAGTACGACCCGTACCCCCACCCGCGTATGCAAGGAGCGTACCCCCCACCCCAACAGTGTAAGTACGACCCGTACCCCCACCCGCGTATGCAAGGAGCGTACCCCCCACCCCAACAGTGTAAGTGTGACCCGTACCCCCAACCGCGGACTCACGGACCGTACCCCCACCACACCAGTGTAACTAGACCCGTACCCTCACCTCGAATGCATGGAGCGCACCCACACCGTGTATGTTCCAAGCGTACATATCCAGAAATAGGAGGTGTGTGTGCAGAGTCCTCCCAGCAGTGCCCAGAGACAGGAGGGGTGGGGCCCTATCACTCACAGCAGTGCCCTGAGACAGGAGGGGTGGGGGCCCATCACTAACAGCAGTGCCCTGAGACAGGAGGGGTGGGTGTGGAGTCCTCCCAGCAGTGCCCTGAGACAGGAGGGGTGGGGGCCTATCACTAACAGCAGTGCCCTGAGACAGGAGGTGTGTGTGCAGAGTCCACCAAGCAGTGCCCTGAGACAGGAGGGGTGGGTGTGGAGTCCTCCCAGCAGTGCCCTGAGACAGGAGGGGTGGGGGCCTATCACTAACAGCAGTGCCCAGAGACAGGAGGGGTGGGTGCAGAGTCCTCCCCAGCAGTGCCCAGAGACAGGAGGGGTGTAACACATGTGTGTGAGGCCGGAATTACCCACATCCATACTGCCTACAAGGGAACATGTCCCCATGAACTCATGTCAACAGACTCCACACACAAGTACAGTGATCACCAAGGATGCCACGATTGTTGCAGGTGGAGACATGGCCAAAGTAGAAGGGCTCCGTCACACACACAGCCCATGTAGACACTGCTCTGCGCTAAACATTGGGAACACCCTGCAGGGAAGAAATCTGGGTACACAGAGGAAGGAATACACCCTGGGACAATTGCACCATGCAGTAACTGCTGACATGACCTAAGGAAGTTAGCCAACACCTTGTGATGGCACACAGATCCCAGGGTCCCCCCAATGAGCAGAACACTACTACAAATCCCACACACCCAAAGCCTTAAACACCACCCAAAACCATGTATCAGCCCCACCAACACCAATACCACCATAGCAGTAGTGTGATAATGAAAACAAAATTAAGCTTTATTCAGCATGAGCACAATGTCCGTGGATCGCAGGCAGTTCAATTTTAACAAAGCCCATAGGGCAGTCAATGATTCCCAGCTGGATGGGGGACACAGTGGGATGTGTGTCCCCTACCTTGCCTGCCCAGTCAAATGGCATCGTCTTCCATACTGGTGAGGGCATCAGGGGGGGGGGAAGCAACAGGCACTGCAGGGACATCAGGGCAAAGGGGCAGCGTTGTGGGTGCAGGGATGGAGGACTCAACCACAGGGGGTGTGTCATGGCCAAAGGCGGAGGCCAGGATGGCACTACACACCTTAGCAAGGTCCTCCAGGGACTCCCCTGCACCCGAAGTGACCTCAGGCCCCAAGGAGGGGGGGGGTCAGAGGGATGGGTTGCAGCGCCACCGGGGGAGGGTGGAGACAGGGGGGGAGACTCAACCACCCTGACCGAGGACTTCCTTGACCGCTTGCGTGGTGGTGGAACTGTGGGGCTCAGGGACAGAGCGGCCATGAAGGAGTCCTTGGGGGAGATGTGGCCAGGAGAGCTGAGGGGAGGGGATTTGGAGGGAGTGGATTGTGTGGAATGCGGACTCCCACTCTGGCTGCGTGTCACACGTTTGCCCCCCGACCCAGTGGGTGTGCCTACCTCACCCTGTGTGTGCGTGTCAGGAGGAGTGCGGTGGACCTTCCCTGCTGGTGTGGTGCCTGTGTCTGTTGTGGTGGGTGCATGCCGACGTCTTGGTGTACGTGGGACAGGCATGGAAGTGGGAAGTGTGGATGGGGCAGGGGTAGGTGGGGGGAGGTCGCGCTGCAGGAGACCCACTGCTGCAGTCAGTGTGGAGTCTATGGACCTCAGCAAGTTGCGTTGGTCAGCCTGCGAAGAATGAATGCCCTCCAAGAATGCCTCGATGTTGGTGAGGGTTTTCCCGTGGGCATGGAGGACATTAAGGATCGCAGCCTGACCAACCTGCAGTTGCCGCTGGATGTCCACAGACTCAGCATTGGCGGCAGCAGTGGAGACAGGGGCAGGGGGTGCGGTGCCTGGCCGGAAGGAGACATGCGGTGACCGGGCACGCTGGGAAGGGACACGAGCAAGTGGGAGGCGGCTGATGGGAACTGAGGGGGCGGTGCAAGGTGTTGTTCCGCTGTCAGCTGCTGGTGCAGCCACCGCCCACTCGGAGAACTCCTCCTCGGACCTGTCAGCTTCGTATTCTGACGTGCCAGTCGACAGGTCCTCGGCAGCACTATCCTCCACCTCTGTCCCACTCAATGTACCAGCCCCGATGTCACGGCTGGCACTGGTGCTCGGTCCCTCCACCTTGCCTGTGTCCATGTCTCCCTCTGTGTCCCCCGACGCTGCTGTGGGCAGGGTGGAGAGACATAAATTAATCAGACAGCTGTACACATCAGTCACATGAGTCCAATCGACATAGGTAACATTGCATAGTCTGAAAAGGAAGATCCCTAACATCTTCAAAACAAGGTACCGATGTAGGGCATGAAACACACAGTTGGTTGAGCCACCATGCCACTGAAATACCATGGAGAGCATGAGACAATAGCTAAAGACAGGAAACGGAGTCTGACATAGCACCCAGGCCCTGGGGACAATCCAGCACTGCATCTGCACCACACAGCGTTGGCGAAAATACCGATGACCAGGGACCATATCCATGAACTTGAGACACATGCTGCATAGGTAATGCTGCAAACATGCCCAACATGACTCGGTCACTGCACCTTGCATGTGTGTCCAGAAACATCACACACTGCCCAGACCCAGCAAGTAGAAATCCGGATTTGACACATAGGCATTGCCCGCCCCAACAAACCCCTACACGAGGCAAATTGTTGAGACACAGGTGGCACCAACATCTCATAGTCTGGGTGATAAACACAGGGGCAGGCAAAAAGCAAGATTGGACGCCAAACAGCCAAGGTGCGCCTGTACAAATAATGAGGTACCAGTGCCCATCCTCAGATGAGTATAACAAGACACACAGGCACTGGCAACTGTGAGTATGAAGAAGGACAATCAGGTCAGGCTGCACAGTGGACACCTGTACATAATAGCACGTCAATATACATGGTGACAGGGGACAATGGCACAGAGCACAAGCTACGCTGTAGACAGTGAGAGTGTCCACGTTTATGATGACACATACAACACTGAGGAAAAGGTGCCCCAGGGGACAGTAGTGGGCACGCAACTACATGCTACTGAATGGTAATGACTGCAACACACGTCACCATCCCTGCACTATGCGTATCGCACACTCATGCACATCATGTCACAGGCCACTACATAGGACATGCGCGCTGTAAGGCATGACACATGAGAGAGCAACTCCCATGTCTGGAGTCAGCATCAGTGCCAACTGACATGGAACCCACATGCAGTGAACTTGACAGTGCACAGGCAAGGTCCCACAACCTGTTACACACCACCCCCAGACATGATGCTACAGTCATTCTTCTCGTGGACAAAGCGCCAGCCTACATTACCTTGTGAAGGAGTGACTACACACAGACCAGGGAACACATTGCAAGGAGGGGAAGGGTGGCAGGGGCGCAGCGCTATACTGGGGCAAACAGGATCTGCACAGCACCTTTAAACCCTGCCAGTGAATTCATGCTACTGTGCCCTTACAAATGCCGGTGACACACAACAAACACACATGTACCTACCCCCTTCCGGCTGCTGCTTCGCCTGTAGGCGCCTCTCCAGGTCTGGAAAGACCACCGGCAGCACACGCCTGTGGAGGTGGTTCAGACGGCGGCGGCCGCGGTTCTTGTGGCTCTCAGGTGAGTCCCCCAGCAGGAGCCGTGCAATCCTCCGCGTCCAGCACCGGATATCCTGCCAGCGTTTCCTCACCTGGGACAGGCTCCGCCTCCGACCATCCACACCCCTCACGGCACTGACGGCGGTCAGCCAGATCTGCTCCTTGGCAGTGGCGCCTACCTGTGAGGAAGAACAAGTGACACCACATCAATACACCAGCCACATGTCACAGAGAGACATATGAGTACAAATTAGCTGGATACAACAAGGCATGTCATGCAGTCAACGCATTGCACCTTTGTCATAGGGACATCATGCCCTGGTGAGGGAAAAAGCAGTACGTGCCATAGTGGGTACACAGGTGGAATGATGGCAATGTCACAATCAATGATCAAGGCTCACACTGTGCATCACACCCACCCCTCCTGTCTCAGGGCACTGCTGTTAGTGATAGGCCCCCACCCCTCCTGTCTCAGGGCACTGCTGTGAGTGATAGGCCCCCACCCCTCCTGTCTCAGGGCACTGCTGTGAGTGATAGGGCCCCACCCCTCCTGTCTCAGGGCACTGCTGGGAGACATCAGGCACCCCCCCCCTGGTACCCCCCCGACAGTACATGGCATGTGTGTCACACCAGGACACAATGCCTGAAGTCACAGTCACAACATAGGGAGAGTCTGTGGCAGTGGCCTATGCACTCACCTGATACCCTGGTCGGCCATACAGCATGGAGTACTGTGGGAGGATCACATCCAGCAGAGCCATGTTCTCCTCCAGGGTGAATGGCTGTGTCCTCTCCACAGCCCTTGACATGGTTCCAGGGAATCAGTTGCAGCAGCTGGGTCGACGAATGCAAAGATGTGCAGGCAAGTACTCCCTCATGGGACCTGGCTGCCTTATATGTGCCCTTCTGCCCAGTCTCATGCACAGGAGTACAGAGTGATTGGTCACTCACATTTGCATCCTATGTTTCCACCAATCCCTTCAAACCTAGCAGTCTGTGGGTTCTCTATCGGTTTCATTCTCCTGCATGATGTCAGCCCCACAAACACATTGCAACAAAGTAGAAGAATTCCAACTGACTTCCTGCTGTGCACCTTCCAGAACAAATTCGAAATTTGAACGTGGTCTCCATGACAACCAGCATGCATGTAGGCCTTAATACTTGTCCCCTATGTAATTTGGAGCATCACACACAGGTACGGTGCGTTTCGGGGCCCTAGGGCACCCCAAATGCATGGCAACGGCCCGTACATGCATGCCTACATTCACAATCACTATGGGTCTGCACGCGTATGTGTACTCGTAGTGGTACGGGCCGTACACTCGCATGTACGCTCACTATCACTATGGTTCTGCACGCGTATGCGTACTCGTAGTGGTACGGCCCGTACACTCGCATGTACGCTCACTATCACTACGAGTACGCATACGCGTGCAGACCCATAGTGATAGTGAGCGTAGATGCGTGTGTACGGTCCGTACCACTACGGGTACGCATACGCGTGCAGACCCATAGTGATAGTGAGCGTACAGGCATATGTACGGTCCGTACCACTACGGGTACGCATACGCGTGCAGACCCATAGTGATAGTGAGCGTACAGGCATATGTACGGTCCGTACCACTACGGGTACGCATACGCGTGCAGACCCATAGTGATAGTGAGCGTAGATGCGTGTGTACGGTCCGTTCCACTACGGGTACGCATACGCGTGCAGACCCATAGTGATAGTGAGCGTACAGGCATATGTACGGTCCGTACCACTACGGGTACGCATACGCGTGCAGACCCATAGTGATAGTGAGCGTAGATGCGTGTGTACGGTCCGTACCACTACGGGTACGCATACGCGTGCAGACCCATAGTGATAGTGAGCGTACAGGCATATGTACGGTCCGTACCACTACGGGTACGCATACGCGTGCAGACCCATAGTGATAGTGAGCGTAGATGCGTGTGTACGGTCCGTACCACTACGGGTACGCATACGCGTGCAGACCCATAGTGATAGGGCCGTACACACGCATCTACGCTCACTATCACTATGGGTCTGCACGCGTATGCGTACCCGTAGTGGTACGGACCGTACAAATGCCTGTACGCTCGCCATCACGATGGGTACAGATACGGCAGCACTCCCACAGTGATTTTGGAACATACACAGGCCCTCTTAGCAGCAGTACGGCGGTTTTTACACATCACAGTGGTGATAGGCGACACACAGGTAGGAATAGGGCGGACATACTTGTCCATGGATGGACATACTTGTCCATGGATGGACATACTTGTCCAGGAATGGACATCAAGGCATCGTCTGTGCATTACTACATGTGTGGGGCACGGGTGTGACAGGCTGTGATGTGGAACATGACTCCTGAGTGGAGAAGGCACCAGATGTATGATGAGATGTGTATAGGTGTACTGTGTGACGGTGCAATGTGTGCCAGGCATGCCCTTGACTCCTTTGACATGTGTGCATGTCGTACTGCGCACTTGGGGTGAGCGTCACTGGCATGGCACGGACACCAACACACGGAAGTGTCCCATGATGCCCGGTACAGGGGTCATGACACATGACTTGTCACTACCCACAGTGCACAATGTGACTATGTCATTTATGTGTCCGGGATTTTCATCAGGTTGATGTTGTAGCACCCTCAAAAGCTGCAGCCGTTGCAGCAACCAACATGTGTCTGTGTGTAGATTGTCATTGCACACTGTTCCGCACACCATGCCACATGTGTTATCGGATGTGAGGTGCACATGTATGCATGGGACACGGAGTAGCGTGACAAGGCCATGTCAGCATCCTCACAAGGAATGTGTGGTGAGTCATGACATGTGCTCCTTCATGGCAAGGTGTGTGGGCTGGACTAGTGTTATGTCATGTGACCTGTGGCTCCAGTGTTCCGCTACCAGTCTCTGCAATCGGCATCCTACTGCTGCTGATGTGTGGGCGTATGTCACTCCTGTCTTGCGTCTGGCTGTTCAATTGCACTGGGACACAGCTATTCCCATGGCGTGGCATGGGGAGGTTCTCAATCTCCGTGTGTAGTTGGGTCTTGGTAGGAGGGTCACCTGGCAGCCATGCGTGTCCTGGGCATGTAGCACATACCTGACTCCCTATGTGGCATGTGTGTTTTGCCAGATTTACATGTGCTCAGTAGACATGAGTTGTTGTCGTAGTGCACTCACTCTTCCTTGTCACTTCCAAATTACTGCAGAGCGCCGCCTCTTGCCCGAATAATTCCAGACTTGGCTGCCATGCAGGAGAATGACAGGATCCGGCTCTACCGCTTCACCCAACCGTTGATTCTGGAGCTGACGGCGAGACTGGCACCACACCTGCAACCGCAGCACAGGTATCCTACGGCACTGACACCACAGCTGAAGGTAATGGCTGCCCTACATTTTCTTGCCACGGGTACCTTCCAAAATACCATAGCTCATGTTGGTGGCATGTCCCAGAGCATGTTCAGTGGTGTGCTGCATGATTTCTTGGAGGCCATGTTGATTCACCTGGATGACTTCATAAAGTTCCCAACCCCTGAACAGATGACTGAGGTCAAGCGTGGATTCTATGCCCTGGGAGGGATGCCCCATGTCATTGGGTCCATAGATGGGACACATGTAGGTTTGGTACCACCACACGCACGGGAGGTGGCGTACCGCAATCGGAAGCACTACCACTCCATCAATGCCCTTGTGGTGTGTCTGTCCAACATGGTGATTTCACATGTCTGTGCTTGTTTCCCAGGATCAGCACACGATGCCTACATCATGAGGCGTAGCGGGATGCCTGATATGATGATGCAGCTGCGCAACGAACGGGCATGTGTTGTTGGTGGGTACAGTCTGTCTGTCCTGTATTCTGTGTAGCCGACCAGCACGACCGCTTCGCCAGTTCTAACGATATCCATGTGCATTCCATGTAGGGGACGCTGGCTATCCCAACATGCCTTGGCTGCTCACACCTCTCCGCAACCCCATCACGCCGGCCCAGCTCCGCTACAACACCGCCCATGGCCGGACAAGGCGAGTGATAGAGAGGACGTTTGGCATGCTGAAGAGCCGATTCCGGTGCCTCCACAAGACCGGCGGCGCACTCCCATATGCCCCGGCGAAGGTTTGCAAGATCTTCATGGTCTGCTGCATGCTGCACAACATGGCAGTTGAAAGAGCTGTGCCACTCATCCTGAATCAACATGACGAGGACCATCCACCCGTGGAGGACGAAGGGCTTGGCAATGGGGCTAGTGATGTGGAGGATGTGGAGCCGCAAGAGGACATCCGGACTCGGCTCATACGCGACTTCTTTGCTTAGTGGTGAGTACCAGTGTCTGAGTGTGCACGCCTTGGTCCCCGTGTGGCATGTGTTGTGATGTGTGTCTCCACCTGCATGTATGGCACGTGAGTCAGAGGTGTGTGTGGGTGTGTCACTGGAGTGATGGTGGCAGTGATGGTAGTATTTCCCCAGTCATAATTGTGACCTAGCATGTTGTCATCCATACATGTGTCGAGTAAATGCACATGCAAGTGGCTGTGCTTTTTGTGGCTGACTTCTTGTGTGTCTCTCTTCCCCAGGTACCTGCGCATGCCATCTGCTGGTTGCATTGTTGTGGCACTGCTATTCCTCATGGACATGGCATCGTGGGCTGACTCAGCGTTACAGGCACGGACACGTTTGGAAGTCTCCATGGGGTAAGGGATGCATCTGGGGTGTATTGGGTGTGGCAGTTGTTCACGATGTGTGCACACTGCCCCTGTCGGGGTTTGGTTCATCTGCAGACATGTCGCATCCCCATGGGACACGACATGCAGCTGGGTACACCTGAATAGATGGTCTGCCTGGTTGACAGTCATCAGTGATGGGATAGTGGATTGTGATGATGGCATCAATGTGTGTGACACTGCCCTCGGACACATACGGTTAGCATTGGCTTGACATGGCGTGGGACTTCCACATCAGCGGATCTATGGTGTATGGCAGGCTCTCCGTGTGCAGCTGTGGGTATTTAGCTGTTAGCCGACGCTTGTGTGCCAGTACCATGGCTATCACGCATTTGTGCTGCAGAAGGGGGGTGCCAGTGTTGGACCCACATGTCACTCCACATGATGTGTTCATCTGTACTTCGAGTTGGCTCTGCAAACCCGAATACATGACTAATAAAGGTGTCCCTATGCCTCCAAGGTGCCTCTTCTCAGTCAATGCTGGTGTGTTGGCACGGTGCATCCTGCATGTCTGGCATGGTATTCCCTGATTGTGGCTATGTGTCAATGTGTCGAGTGGCAAGATGCACGCTGTGTGTGTGGCCTGAGACTGTGTATTGGGCATGATGTCCATGACTGCGTGGGTATTGTGACATGTGCCATCCCCATGCATCCAACGTTGGCCAGGCCCCCATTCTCTGCATCCACCGGACTCAAGCTTGCAGGACATGGTTCTGCCACCTGTCTAGACATACCTGGGTGCCCCCCAGGACACTGGACTGGATCCCTGACCTGTGCGCATGACTGTTGGTGTACTCAATGTGTGTGTCAGCACGGTTGTTCGGCCACCCCCTCAGCTGGTTGTGCCCATCACGGGTGTGTATGGTGCTCCATGTCTGTCTTGCCTAATAAACTGTGACCCATGTGTCCTGTGCCAGACTCAGGCCCCAGGGTGTGGATGGTTGAAGAGAAAAGATGACTCAGGCATGTTTAGACTTTACAACACACATGTTAGGTAATAATGCGACCAGCAGGCATCTACTCTTAATAGTGTGATTTATTATTGGGGGGGGGGACAAAGTGAGGGGCTTTCCGGGATTAGGGAATCCAAAGTTCAGTAGGGGAGTTGGTGTCCTTGCCATTGGAAATCCTCAGAGTCCATGCCACAGTCTTTGTCAACATTGGTCAGCCAGTGACCAGCAGGGCCATGTGGCAGAGAATGTCTCTTTATGCTGTGATGCTGTTGCTCCAGTGGGCCAGGTGCCAGGCCAGGTGTCCTGGGAGATGGTGATGTAGCGCCGACCCTCACGGTCCTTTCCGTGGACGACCCGGCCTCCTGCGGGGAACCTCAGCAGCAGCCCGTGACGACGTCTGGGATGCTCCGTCGGATGTTTCCTCCTCCTCCTCCTGGACCCTCCCTGTGGGTGGTGATGTTCTCCGCCTTCTGGCACAGGGAGGGTCGGCCATGATGTCGGCCATCCGACGGAGTGTAGCGTGAATCCCCTCGAATGCCGTCACTTGCTCAGCCTGTCTGTTCTCCATCCTCCGTTGGTGTTCCAGTTGACAGGCATGTTGCTGGGCCTGCTGTGCCTTGATCCCCTCGAGGACGGACACAACCTGGGCCATGCCCGTGGTGTCCTCCCGGTATGTGTCCAGGATGTTACGGACATGGGACAATGCCGGATCCCCAGCCAACTGGTCAGGCTCGCGCCTCCGCCGTCCTCCACTCCCACCACCCCTGCCCACTTGCGCCTGGCCTGCCCTTGTGGGCACATGGGGTCTCCGGGACCCCTGAGGGGTGGCATTGGCGTTGTCGCCTGCCTCCTCCTGGGTGCCCGGGACACCGTGTCCCTCCTGGTGAGCCTGGCTGCATTGTGGTGTTGGGGCAGGGATCCTGGGTGTCTCCTGGGATGTGGCAGGAGTGGGGGTGGTGGTTGGCACAGTTGTACCTGACGCAGGTGCTGCAGGTGGTTGGACACCAGAGGGGCCAGGTCGGTCGGGGTCGTCCGCAGAGTGGTGAGAGTGGTCGCTGCCGGTGGGATCGGGCTCCTGCAGATCCAGGTCCTGTGAGTGTTCCCCCCCAGTGTTGGGGGGTGCACCACGACGTTGACCTGTGTGTGAGAGAGACAATGTTAATTTTGGTCCATGCAACATCCATGTTTCATCATTTTCAAAGTTGACACATTTCCTCTTGGAATTAGGATCTGTCTTGCATTCCACTCACAGTGCACTTGTGCATGGGTGTGTCCCTTGGCCACCACTTTTGCCCCTTTAACTATGTGTGGCACAGTCTTACTTGCTGCGTCAAGTGTGACTGCAGTCAGCAGTGGAGTGTGCAGGTGTGGCGAGCCATGCATTTGCGCCTTCCTTGTAGCACTGTACATGTGCACATGGAGTGGATCCACACACTTATATGATCCAGGTAGCTGTCCTTGTGCTCGTGTACAGGTTGTGACATGGCCCTGCGTTTTGGCATGGTGAAGAGGGGGGATTCTGGCACTGGCCACCCTTGTCTACATGCACGCAGTCTACCTGCTGACGAGCAGCCATTCGCACACGCCACACGGCTGATTTGCTCTCCCTGTGTCTCGCTCCATCTCTGTCCCCCTCTCCCTCCATCTCTGCCCCCCTCTCCCTCCCTCTCAGTCCCCCTCTCCCTCCCTCTGTGTCCCCCTCTCCCTCCCTCCGTGTGTCAGCCTCCTCCCTCTGTCCGTCTCCCTCCATCTCTGTCCCCCTCTCCCTCCATCTCTGTCCCCCTCTCCCTCCCTCTCAGTCCCCCTCTCCCTCCCTCTCTGTCCCCCTCTCCCTCCCTCTGTGTCCCCCTCTCCCTCCCTCCGTGTGTCAGCCTCCTCCCTCTGTCCGTCTCCCTCCATCTCTGTCCCCCTCTCCCTCCATCTCTGTCCCCCTCTCCCTCCCTCTCAGTCCCCCTCTCCCTCCCTCTGTGTCCCCCTCTCCCTCCCTCCGTGTGTCACCCTCTGTCACCTCGGCCCAGCTTCCTGGGCACACACTGTTAGCAGATCTTTGAGTGGCCCTTGGCTTGTTGATGTGAGTTTGTTTCTGATCTCCAGGCACCCATTTGGTGTGATGTGTGTCTGTGCGCTGCTGCTGTGGTGGTGTGTGCTGCCACTCTTTCACAATGTTGGCTGTTCATTAGCTGCCGTCATGTGCAAACCAGTGTCTTCACCCCCATGTGTTGATGCAAGGCGTCCGGCATTTGCTGGCAAGTCATTCCTGTGTTGGGACACACTGTTTGTCTGGCTGTGACCTAGGCCATATGGGCAGAGGGCATTGTTGTCTGCTTTGGAGTCGCACTATGTGATTTTTGGTGCCCAGCCTCCCGCCATCCGGGTTACCGTGTCATGTGTTGTTGTCTTCTGTGGCCTGTGACTTGACATTGTCCAGCTGGGTGCATGGGGCATGGTGGCAGCAGTGGCATGTGCCTGCTCATGGGGTGTGGTTGAGTCATGCGATGGCTTGTGGTGGTTGCGTGCCTGTTAGTGATTTTGGTTGTGGTTGCAGTTCCCCCCATGTGAGGTGCGTTGTTTGTGTACTCACCCGGGTCTCGGAGTCCTTCTAATCCTTCGACTGCCTCCACCGGCAGTATGGCCATCACCCTCTCCTCCCAGGGATGGTACTGTACGGGTCTGCGGGAGGGCCCTCCTCCGGTGGCGTTGGCCTGGTCGTGTTCCTCCTGCCTCTTGGCTCTGACCCTCCTCCGCAGATCGTACCACCTGTTCTGGCATTCCTGCTTGGTCCTCCTGGTGTCCGCAACAGCATTCACAGCATCGACGATGGTCTGCCACATGGCTGTTTTGGCTGCCAGGCTGGTGCTTCTGACCAATGTTCCAAAGATCTGTGGCTCGACTCTGAGGATTTGATCAACAAGGACCTCCAACTCTCGGTGACTGAACTTTGGATTCTTGGTAGTGGGCATGGTGAGGGGTGTGGGTGGGGATGGTGTGGGTGTGGGGGGTGTGTGGATGTTGGGGGGGTGTGGATGGTTGTGTGTGTGTGTGAATGTGATGAGAGGGTGTTTGTGAGGGTGGTCGTGTGAAGGTGTGCAAGTGTAAGGTGTGGTGTAGCTTGTAGTCTGGTTCTGTGGTGTCTGTCAGCAGTGAGTCTGTTGCAAAGGCTCATGGTTTGTGTGTGTGTGCCCTTTTTATTGGTCCATGGGTGGGTGTGGCAGTGTTTGAATTTTGGGTGGGTGTGTTATAAGGAGTGGTGGTGTATTGGGCCTCTGTTTGTTTTTGGCAGTTGCAGGTCAGTGATTGTGTTATTTTAGTGGTTGTTGGCCATGTTTAGTGGCTTTGTGCCTTTCGAATGGTGTATTCTTGTGTTGTTTTGTTTTGTCCTGGTTGTGTACGTGCGTTTTGAGCGTGTGTACTGTGTGTACATGGGCCATTTGGTTGTACGGTGATGTCCTTGTGTGTGGCTTTGTACGACTCGTACATGCGGTTGTGATGTTGGGGCATGGGGTGCGCTCCGTACTTAGGAGGTTGTGTTGGGGGTGCGCCAGGAACTACTGGGGTGTACATAGACGGTGGTACGACACGTACAGGGGTGGGGGGGGTACATGGACAGTGGTACGACACGTACTGGGGTGGGGGGGGTACATGGACGGTGGTGTGACACGTACGGGGGTGGGGGTACGACTCGAACGTACAGGGGTGTACATTGACGGTGGTACGACACGTACAGGGGTGGGGGGGTGTACATAGATGGTGGTACGACACGTACAGGGGTGGGGGTACGACTGGAACGTACTGGGGTGTAGGTACACGGGGGTATGACACGTACTGGGGTGGGGGTACGACTGAAACGTACTGGGGTGTAGGTACACGGGGGTATGACACGTACTGGGGTGGGGGTGGGGCTCGAACGTACTGGGGTGTACATAGACGGTGGTACGACACGTACTGGGGTGGGGGTGGGGCTCTAACGTACTGGGGTGTAGGTACACGGTGGTACGACACGTACTGGGGTGGGGGTACGACTGGAACGTACTGGGGTGTAGGTACACGGGGGTATGACACGTACTGGGGTGGGGGTACGACTGGAACGTACTGGGGTGTAGGTACACGGGGGTATGACACGTACTGGGGTAGGGGTGGGGCTCGAACGTACTGGGGTGTAGGTACACGGGGGGTATGACACGTACTGGGGTGGGGGTGGGGCTCTAACGTACTGGGGTGTGGGTACACGGTGGTACGACACGTACTGGGGTGGGGGTACGACTGGAACGTACTGGGGTGTAGGTACACGGGGGGTATGACACGTACTGGGGTGGGGGTGGGGCTCTAACGTACTGGGGTGTAGGTACACGGTGGTACGACACGTACTGGGGTGGGGGTACGACTGGAACGTACTGGGGTGTAGGTACACGGGGGTATGACACGTACTGGGGTGGGGGTACGACTGGAACGTACTGGGGTGTAGGTACACGGGGGTATGACACGTACTGGGGTGGGGGTGGGGCTCGAACGTACTGGGGTGTACATGGACGGTGGTACGACACGTACTGGGGTGGGGGTACGACTGGAACGTACTGGGGTGTAGGTACACGGGGGGTATGACACGTACTGGGGTGGGGGTGGGGCTCTAACGTACTGGGGTGTGGGTACACGGTGGTACGACACGTACTGGGGTGGGGGTACGACTGGAACGTACTGGGGTGTAGGTACACGGGGGTATGACACGTACTGGGGTGGGGGTACGACTGGAACGTACTGGGGTGTACATAGACGGTGGTACGACACGTACTGGGGTGGGGGTACGACTGGAACGTACTGGGGTGTACATAGACGGTGGTACGACACGTACTGGGGTGGGGGTACGACTTGAACGTACTGGGGTGTACCTAGACGGGTGGGGGTATACATACACGGGGGGTACGTGTCGGACGTACGGGGCTGGGGGGAGTGTTGGGCGTGTATGCGGGCACATGTCTCCATGGTTGCTATTGGAGTTCGGTGCGGACGGTGTTTTTTCCATACGGTTGTACGCTCGGATGCACGGGATGGATCGTGATTCCTCGGTCGGACTTGGCTTTTCACGTTTGTAAGGTAAATCGTCCGAGGACGTGTCGGACACATTTTCTGACCCGAGGACGTGTGGGGAATGATTCCCAGTGCGGTTCGTATGGACTTTTTACCATGCGAATCGTGATTGCCAGTTCGTACGGCACTTGTACGATTCGTACGGTAAAAAGACCCGATACGAGTCGTACGGGGACATTTTTTACCGGATCGTGATCGGCACCTTGTTGTTACTTCCCAGCCTCCACTCCCCCAGCTATTCCTGTGAGGCTCTCTGGATGCAGTATGCCAAGCACCTTCTACTCCCACGCGGTGAATGTTCTTAGTGGAATGGGAGGGCCACCGCCAGTCATCTGAGCCAGCTTGAGGTTCTTGTTGTTCTTCTCTTTGGCCTTGCTCTTGAGGTCATGCCACCGCTTCACAATCTCTTTCTTAGTGCACGGGACAGTCCCTACTGCATTGACCTTGCTGACTATCCTTGCTCACATTTGTGTTCTGGTGGCAAATGGTGTCTGTTGGACCAGGTTTCCAAACAATTGTAGTTCTACTCTGATTGCCTCATCTACCATGACTGACAACTCATTGTCAGTGAATTTTGGCATTTCTTCTGTGCCATGGTGTGTGATGTGCAAATGGGTTAAAGGTGCAGGTGTGAGAGTGGTGATGGTGATGTAAGTGGTATGTATGTGTTGTTGTGCTGGTGAGATGTGTGGTGGTCTCCCTCTCCTTTGAGCTGTTGGGTTGGTTCAGTGGTGGAGTATTGCAAAGGATTCTGGTCAGGAAAGGGGCTGGTTTTATACTCAGCTATGTGGGTGTGTCAAAAGGTTGTATGACATAATTTCGACAGGCAGAAAATCGACCTACAAATATATCGCAACAAAAATATCGATGTCAAGAATATCGACATCCTATCTACAACATGGTAAGTACAAAAATATCGAAAATTAAATATCGATGTCAAAAATATCGTTATTAAAAATATCGTTTTTCTTTTACTTTAAAAATATATGTAAAATAAACCAAATTATACTTAGAAATTTAATAAACATAATTAAATATATTGTATAATATTTAAAATGTATAATTAATATATATTATTTAATAAAACTTTAATTAAACATATACATATAATATATAATATAAATACTTACTTAATAATTAATTTTACTAATAATTTCTGTAACGTATAAATTATTAAATGTTTTTAAAAATTACCAATACATCTATACACATAAAATAATAACATTAATAAATATTTAATAATTACATATAGCAAATAATAATCAATATTTGTAATGTGAATAATTTTTATTATTAATGATATATTACAATAGCAAAAATAATACAAAACATATGAAATATCAGACACAATAAAACTACTAGTCCAACTCCAACAAAAACAACAGTAAGGAAAATGTTGGATACCGTAGGGGTAAAAATTACTATTCCAACTCCAAAGAGTGCAACAGTAGGGAAAGCGTTGGATAGCGTAGGGTTAAAATTACTATTCCAACTCCAGAGAGTGCAATAGTAGGGAAAGCGTTGGATAGCGTAAAGGTAAAAATTACTATTCCAACTCCAGAGAGTGCAACAGTAGGAAAAGCGCTGGATAGCGTAGGGGTAAAAATTACTATTCCAACTCCAGAGAGTGCAACAGTAGGGAAAGCGTTGGATAGCGTAGGGGTAAAAATTACTATTCCCACTCCAGAGAGTGCAACAGTAGTGAAAACGCTGGATAGCGTAGGGGTACAAATTACTATTCCCACTCCAGTAAGTGAAACAGTAGGAAAAGCGCTGGATAGCGTAGGGGTAAAAATTACTATTCCCACTCCAGTAAGTGAAACAGTAGGGAAAGCGCTGGATAACGTAGGGGTAAAAATTACTATTCCAACTCCAGAGAGTGCAACAGTAGGAAAAGCGCTGGATAGCGTAGGGGTAAAAATTACTATTCCAACTCCAGAGAGTGCAACAGTAGGGAAAGCATTGGATAGCGTAGGGGTACAAATTACTATTCCCACTCCAGTAAGTGAAACAGTAGGGAAAGCGCTGGATAGCGTAGGGGTAAAAATTACTATTCCAACTCCAAAGAGTGCAACAGTAGGGAAAGCGTTGGATAGCGTAGGGGTAAAAATTACTATTCCAACTCCAGAGAGTGCAATAGTAGGGAAAGCGTTGGATAGCGTAAGGGTAAAAATTACTATTCCCACTCCAGTGAGTCCAACAGAAGGGAAAGCGTTGGATAGCGTAGGAGTAAAAATTACTATTCCCACTCCAGAGAGTGCAACAGTAGTGAAAACGCTGGATAGCGTAGGGGTACAAATTACCATTCCAACTCCAGTAAGTGAAACAGTAGGGAAAGCGCTGGATAGCGTAGGGTTAAAAATTACTATTCCAACTCCAGATAGTAAAATAGTTGGGAAAGCACTGGATAGCATAGGGATTCTATAAACATAATAACCAATTAAATAATTAGTTATAAAAAAATAGCATATTAATAATTAATTTACAAAATATGTATTATTAAATACCAATTATTTAAAATAAATATTTATATAAATAACTTTAAATTACATCCCACACTATTCCCCCTTTAACACACAACACACTACACATACAAAATACACAATACATTTAAATATCAGTTTATCTATTATTTACAATTAATAATACATTCTTTATAATTAATATACTTATTATTTACAAATTTATACATATTAACTACCAAATTACAATTATTCACAAATTCATTATTAATTAACAATACATTAATTAGCAATAACAACAAATAACATGGAATAATAAATTATTTATATTTACTATATTTAACGTACTAATAACAATTAAATACCAATTAATAATTAATTAACAATTCATTATTATTAATTACAAATAAATAAAAATTATCAGTAATTATTTGAATTTAATTACATCCCACCCTATTCCCCTATAAACCCACAACCCACTACACATAAAAATTCACATAATTAATTTAATCATCAATTAATCACTTAATAAAATTAAATCACCAATTAATTAGTAATTAACAATTAATTAATTAACAATACCAATAAATAAATATTAATATTAAACTAAGTATAACTTATATAATTAACCAATTAATAAAATTAATTTACAATTAATAATTAATTAACAATTAATTAATCAATTAATATATTTAATTCACAATTAGTAATTAATTAACAATTAATTAATCATAAATACCAATTAAACAATACATATTAATTAATTAATTATAATTAAATTACTTCCCACCCTATTCCCCTATAAACCCACAACCCGCTCTGATACTAAAACGCTAAATTATATTTTAAATAATTATTAATCTCTAAACACTTATTTTTAAATGTATTAAAATACATTACAATAATCTTTAACATACAAATAAAATACATATTAAAATACATTACACTAATAAAATATCGATATTCTTGACATCGAAATTTTTGATTACGATATTACTTACATCTATATTAATGACTTCGATATTATTAACTTCGATAATACTTACCTTGGGGTCGATATTCTGTCCATCGATATTCTTGACTTCGAAATTCTTTACCTACGATATTTACAACTCGATATACTTGTAGTTCAAAATGTAAAACTCGATATTTAGACAGCTCACCGTGTCAAAATGGAGTATTCCTGTCAGGTGTGTTGTGTGGGTTGGCCTGGGATTTGTATTTTTTTAGTTGCCATGGGGATGTGTCATTGGGGTGTGTTAGGTGTTTTTTTAGGCTGAGCCAGTTTAATGGGTACACTTAGTGGGCTTGTTGTGTGTTTTTTTGTCGACCGCCATAGTTGTTCTGGAGCAGCCGCGGCGGTGGGTATACAACCGCCCTTCTGCCGGCTCTCCCATTCATCACTGGTTGCGATTGCCACGGTCGGAAACAGCGGATCGTTCCGCTGTCACCTCAATGGAATCCTAATTTCACGTGTGGTCAATCCGCTGGCCACGCAGCGGTTTTGGCTTTTTCCGCCGCGGATCCGACCGCTGCAGACAGATTTTCACCTGCTCCGCACGCTACCGGTGGTCATTCGTGGCATTTTTCCGCCGTGGTCGGATTTTTCTGCCGGTTGATCCTAATCGGACCGCCAGTTTTCCCGCGGTACATGCGAACAGTTCATTTCCGTGTCCACATGTACCGTGAATGGTTTTCCAACCGCCATCCTAATCGACCCCTCGGTTCTGAACCTGGGTGGAGTTTGCGGATTTTCACTCAGCGGAATTCCACAGAGTCATTGAAAAACTCTGTGCAATTCTGCAGAGTTACATGAGATGGCAGAGTTTCCCTATATCACAGACATGTAGGACCATCCATGTCATTTTGTGAAAGAGGGAGAACATTCAGGCCTCTTTCGAAATGTGTGTGCATTGCACTTCCTCTGGACCCAGCTGTGGAGGCAGCGGGAGTAAAAGATTTGCTAGCATCCGCGCCAAGAATTTTCGATTCTATTAAGGACACGGAAGCGAGGATTATGCTTTCTCTTTCTTTACTGTTTATTCACAGCAGCCAATGAAAATCAATTAAACACTTTTTAACATACTACATTTCCCATGATGCAATGGGGCAGTCCGATAACCATAGAGACTATGCTCTATATATGTAATCTTGCACATTAGCACTTCCTCTTTCTTTGCCTTGAACAAACACTGTCCAATATGAACCAAACTTATGATCCTCACGAAACTTGTAGAATAACACAGAACTTGAACCTTCATGCCAGAGCCACTTGCGTCCATGGAACAGAAGGGTGTGCAGCACGCCATCCGAACTTGCGAGCAAATACATGTTTATTGATCACCTTTCTGCTCTGCTCCTGAAACAGAAATTCGCAAACCGTAATAAATATGATGAGCAGAAATGTCAGGGCAGGTAATAAGTAACAGTCATGATTATGATATATATACATTGGGCGGGATAATCCTCTCCTCCGTGTCCTTAATAGAGTCGAAAAGTCTTGGAACGAATGCTAGCAAATGTTTTATTCAATTATAGGACCGGAGGCTTCAGATTATGCTAGTTTAATGCTTTAGCAACACAACAGAAGCAATGTTGCCCACAGGTTTGTAATAAAACTGCTTGAAAGTCGAACCAGATGACCAATCAACTGCTGTCATATCCTGTAAACTTGTGCCTAACATATAAGATTTGGAGGCCATAGCCCCCTCACTGAGTGGGCCCTGAAGAGCTCAGTGTCAATACCAGCCTCTTGCATTATATATCTGAGCCAACCGGACAATAAACGGTTTCTGCAATGCAATTAACAGTCTGGAACAACCAACCGGTCTAACCGCTTGGGTACATTGTTCATAAGCTTTCAAACATTTTACAACACACAGTTTACCATTAACAGGAAATGCATGGTATTCAGTGGAGCATGAAAATGTCTTTGTCTGAGCAGAATTTGCAAAGGAAACCCCTTCCGGGAAAAACGCTCTACCTGTTAGGTCTAGGACTCTGGTTACTGAGGCTCTGAACCCAGGCTGTTTAATTCCCCTGGTCAGGAGTGGGCTAAGATGCAGTGTTTGCACCAGGTGAAGTATTGAGTTTTAACTAGTGCCATTGTGATGCATGGTTCCAGTGGCTGTTGTCATTTGAGGTGCTTGAGCTTTG
The DNA here is from genome assembly GCF_964204655.1 of Triturus cristatus. Taxonomy (NCBI): domain Eukaryota; kingdom Metazoa; phylum Chordata; class Amphibia; order Caudata; family Salamandridae; genus Triturus; species Triturus cristatus. The sequence continues at coordinate 1,000,869,733 of NC_140580.1, forward strand.
ATTATTGCCATTGTGATGTTTGGCCAGTGGCTTTGATCCTTTGAGGTGTTTTCTTTGTGATGTGTGCCCGAGTTAAGGTGCACATCCAAAGTAATCATTTGATGTTTATATGTCTTTCTGATCTCTTGCAGGAAGTCCTGTATATTTGCGTGAGTCTTATCTCATATTATTTTCTGCTTGTTTATTCATTAGCATTATTCATGCATTATTATTGCTTGCATTTAAACATATATATCTCTACATATATTTGAATGTTGTGCATTTAGCATCTGGGAAAGCCTTTTTGTTAGAGAGTATTGTGTAAAATAAAACCCCAAGCAAGCCTTATTCTAACAGAGAGAGCCCTAGCATTTTGTAAAATAAAACCCATTTTCTAAAGGTGTTGTGTTATGTCTCCTGCTTCGCCGAGTGTTGAGACACCATGCTGCGAGGCGAAAGCAAGACAGCCACCAATTGAGCTCCTCCTTCACCTCATCCGTGAGGGGAACCTGGGTGGAGTAGGAAAGACCTTTCTGTAAGTGCTGAATCTTCAAGTGTTGCAAGGCCCGGTAATGCAATGGACCCGGGAAGATCGCTTGAATTGAGAATGCAAGCAGCCCCACCAGACGAGCAATGGCTCGCAGCAACATTACCTGCTTGGTTAGTGTTACCTTCAGCTCCTTCTTCAGATCCCTTAACTTGGTCTTGGGCAGTTGAAGTTGAGCCGTATGAGAGTTGATAACAAAACACAGAAACTCTATATATTGAGTCGGAGACAGGACAGACTTGGTTAAATTGATTAGGGAACCCAGATTCTCCAAAGGTTGCACCGTGTTTTGAAGGTGCTGAGATGCTAGGGTAACTGACGGTGCCATGATGAGTGTGTCGTCCAGATAAATTATGAGATGAATACCCTGCTCTCTGAGATGAGCGGTTACCGGTTTCATCAGCTTGGTGACGCACCAAGGCGCCGAGGAAAGACCAAAAGGAAGGACCAAAAATTCCACCCACCGGCCCGCCACCAGAACTGTAAAAATCGACGGCGGGGAGGAAAGATTGGTACCGTTTGATAGGCATCCTTGAGGTCCAACCAGACCATCCAATCTCCCTGCCTCAAAAGATTGGTCAGTAGATGTGTTTCCTCCATTTTGAAATGTCTGTAGAGGACAAAGTGATTAAAATCTTTCAGGTTTAGTACCAGTCTGTAACCACCGCCCCTCTTTTGTTCTAGGAAGACATTGCTGCAGAAGCCCTCAGTGTTGGTGTCGCAGTAGGCTACTGCATGCTTCTCCAGCAAATCTGCTATTTCAGGCTCTATAAAAATGTCTTCTTGTTGGGAAAAATCAACAGGGGTGGAAGAAAGTTTAGCGTAGGAGATTGGAAGAACTCTATTTAAAACCCCTGAACTGTTTGTAAGACCCATGCGTCTCGTGTAATTTGAGGCCAATTGTGTATGAAATGACAAATGCGACCCCCCCAGAGGGTAAGACAGCAGAGTTCGGGCTCTCACCTGAAGTGATCTGAGGCTGGAAATGTCCTCTTTGTCCGCCCCGATGAAATCTTCTAGTTGGGTAGAAGGTACCACCTCTGGTAGTGCCCTGCCAATCCCCTCTACCATGACCACAGCCTCCTCTGGGAGGGCCCTGATAAGACTGATGGCCTGGGGAGCGGCCCCTTCCTTGCCTGGCCCGCCCAAAAAGGCCTTGCTGAAAAACTCGCTTTATGTGTGACTGGGCCTTATCCAGGGTGGTGAATGTGCCCACATATTTGGACACATCCTTGACAAATTTGTCACCGAAAAGGAGCCCCTCGGCTAAAGGACCTGCTTCCGCGGAAGCCAACTCCGTGAGGTTGCTGTCCATTCTCATTAGTAGCGACTTTCTCTTTTCTGCGGAAATGGCGCAGTTCGCGTTCCCCAGGAAACAGATGGCGTGTTGCGCCCATCCCGCCAAAATGTCTAGATCGATGGGGGAACCAGTGACCTTGGCTACCAACGCCATCTCAAGAATCTTCGCTAAGGGCCCTGTGACGTCTAAGAGCTTATCTTGGCATTCACACCAAGCGCAATCGTTGCCCTTTTTGGGGACTTTGGCAAACTTTTTTTAGAGACGCCAGAATATTGGGGTCAATGTACGGGGTATCTGCAACCCTATCTGGAATATCTGGCCATGGACATTCCGACCTGAGTCTGCTACGCACCTCTTTAGCAAAGTGTCTCTTAACATTCTGGTGAAAGTAATCAGCTACTTCTGGAAATGGAGCCCAATCGGAGGACCTTGGGTGGACAATGTGCAAAGGATTAAAATCAAAGGGAGAGGAGGTTTGGAGGGAGGTAGCCTGCGGATCTAAATGTGCCCTCTTAGCCTTCTTTTTAGGAGGGGAGATAGTATCAGTAGAGTCAGTGTCAGTAGTTGTATCAGTGTCGTAGGGGTTGCTGGGAGCCAGAGGAGTGACAGTGGGCACCGAATATTGATGATCCCCAGGTTTAGCTGGAGGTAGTTGAGCCAAGGCCTGCGCATGTTGCCATTTAGATGACTTGGCTTTAGACTGATTTGCCCCTTCTGAAGAGTGCTGCGAGGAACCTGAGGCGCCAGAGGGTTTAAACCCATGCCTTTTAGTAAAACTTTCCAGCTGAGCTGTAATGGGTTTGAGGGCGGCCGCCAGAGCCTGATTCACCGTCTGGGGGACTGCAGCCTGAATGGCCCTGTTCACAGATTGTCTTCCAGGGCATCGACCAAATTGTCTTTGAGTAAGGGACCTTGCTCCTCCTCATCAAAACCATATTCCTCCTCCTCAAATGAGGCCCACTCCTGCATTGTGAAAAATACTTGGATACAAAATGATATTGAAGTATTATCAGCCAAGTCGTAATTCCAGGGGAATTTAATAAAGGGGGAGCCACCCTTTGTGCAACCAAAGTATAAGAATGTAAATAGAGCTCCTCAGCCCAGCTGTAATCAACTAATTATTGCAGCCCCAAGACGTGCGTAAATGAGTCCAAAAAGTTACACAAACCTGACCAGCTAGGGCCTTCACTATTTTTTCAGCCTGGAAAGACGTCGGTCTGTGCAGGAGAAGGGATATCAAACCTGTGGAGCTCTGTGCGAGGAGGAAACGCTAATCAGGCGCGTAACCCAATTGGGCTGCGCGACTGCCTGACTCAAGAGACACTCGGGGGCCTCGTGAGGGTAGGCTCCGCGGTACAGAGAAGGCGCTCGAAGCGTCGTGCAGAGGAAAAAACTGGGTCAATATGACTGGTGGAGGGGAGTCGCTAAGCAATCGACGCTGTAAACTCACTCGCCTCCACCTGACCGTGCACTACACACAATCAAGACTTCCGCTTTAAAACGTGATTGCAGCGTGTACAAATAGTGCCAATACTAGCAAAAGAATTGCACTCAAACACATACAGCATCTAAGATATTGAATATAAGTGAAAAGTGTAAGGCACTTAACTCGGCTGCAAGCAGCAAAGACAGAGAAAGTGCTAATGTGCGAGGTTACATAGTACCCCCAGGGGCACCCCGCTGTCCCCCCTCCCCCATAATAGGTTACCCAAATGACACACACAAGACAGTTGGTGTTGGGTAACAATGCTGCAGGTTTATTACATAATTCCAGAATATGTAGTGGGTGGGTTATCTTACGGGCGATCCAAGGGCAGGCAACCAACTGGGTCGCCTGCCCGCCTGATGAGCTGGGCAGCGCGGGAGCGATGCCCGCCGTTGCTGCCCTCCAGGTGATTCTTTCTACGATCACGTGCCATTGGTAATTCTACTCACGCCCCCCTTCTGGGGACGGAGCGTCGCTTAGCAAGCCCCCGGTTGTTCAGGCCCACAACCGCCCGCAGGACTAGCGGGGCGCCGACACGGCTTCCGGGACCCTCCCATGAGGCTCCTCGGTTTTGGCTCAGGCACCCCCTATGGTGCCGCGCAGAGGTACCCTTTGTACCGGCCTGCTTCCAGATCGCCCTGTAACTCCGCCTGCAACGAAAAAGAAAACATTACAACGCTCAGAAACCCCCCCCCCACCCAACGCCTACGCCGGGTAAGCGGTAGGGAGGGAAATGGCGAGGTGGGCGACAAATAGGTCGCCAGGAGGGTGGGGGAAGGATAAATAGCCTCCCCCTCACACCAGGGGCCAGGAAGTGACACGCATTGCGCGTCACTTCCGGCCAGCCCGAGGAGGGGGGCTCTGGTCTGCATCCCCGCCCCCCCCCCGGTGGGAGGGGGTGTGGAGGGGTGACCGGTGCCCCGGGGGCACTAAGGCGCCGACCGCCAATTGGCCCCCTGCGGGGGCCGCGGTCAGCGGCATAGTGCCCCCAGTGTGGTAAATAATTTAATTACCGGTACTTAATTTGATGCGGAAAATCTATAACAATAGCTCAGTAAAATAAGAGGCAGAATCCGTGGTATTAGAGGTTCGGAACGGGCTTTATTCCTATACAAAGGAACATAATTCGAATTATGGGCCTTCTATTCCATCACCACGAGAGTTCAGGAAGGAAGGAGCAATACATTATTGACAGGTAATCATTTTTATAGAAAAGGCATTACAGTGAAACAGATGCAGGAGGCGTAACAGTTGATATCAGAGATAAAAGCATACATACGTAACTAAAATGGGTGTAACTAGGCGTAACTAAAGAACGTCATTAGATATGATGTCATAAATGGGTGGTTCCATGAAAGAATTTCGCAATGTCAGCAAAAATACTTGGCAGAGATGCGCGCGCAGCAGCATGACGTGTGATTGACGTGTAACTAGAGGGTGAAAGGGACTTGACATTTAGCTCTACATGTGGAGACAAAAGTCTGGGGTTATGTCAACCTAATCCCAAATCATATCTAATATCCTATGTTTAAAGAACTGTGTTATCCAAAAAGAGAGGTCTCTTAGGATAGAATCTTATTCTATACTGACTATACTGACTGTTAGTGCGTGTACAAGCGTCTAAGTGTCTACACTAGATGCGAGGGGGTAGGAATATTCCATGGTAACAGGGCTATGAATTACTTGCATGAGGGCAGCGAGGCCTGGTCCTTTGCACGGTAGCTGGAGGAATGTTTACTTAAACTGCTAGAAAGGAATGCATCGGATGAGGAGCGAAGGAGATAATCTCGAAGGTGAAATACAGTTTTTGGCAGGCGACGGGCTGGATCAGGCACCGTTAGCCGCGCAGGGAGTAAGACAAAGTTCATGGTCACAGATGCAGGCTCAGACTGGAGCTTTCAGAGGCAGAAGGCAAGAAAAGGCTTGGTGGCAGAATCAGGGCCTACTCGCCTGGACTGTAAAATGGGATAAATGAACCATATAAAGCCGGTGGCCTTTCATACTTAGGAATAGAATATCCGGCCCATTCATGGCGGATCTGAAAGAGGACATGTTGACGGTGGACGCACATGTGTTTGCGTCTTCATAACTGGAACTGGAGGGAACATACATGTACTTGTGATTTATACACGAAACCGTTGGGGTCCAAGATAGGGGACATGACCGACCATAAAAATCCATATTTCCACATTCCTTCCTTGTCCCCTACTTGCCCTTAGGAGATATCAATCTTCATCAATCCATCGATCTGTTCATATAACATCATTTGTTCTTCTTTCTTCTTCCGGGATCTCGAACGAAAACTTGGATGTGGGATACACGAGGTGGCACACAGACCACAAATCGCTGGCCCACATTGTAGACATAAGCAGCAACTGAATAGTATGAGAAAGCCAATACCTAGGAAGGAGAGCATTCTCCATCCCCAGGCTGACAACACGCCCCAGAACCAACTGGACCAAGTCCAGGTGCCTGGACTCTGGTGTATCTGGCTTACAATCTTATGAAGGCGGGTTATGGCTTTATATACTGACGGTGAATTTTCTGGTATGAAAATGCAACAACTTGATCCGATGACCCTACAAGCTCCGCCCCTATCGGCCAGGATGACGTCAAGGACAAGACGATTTTGAAGCACAACAATCCGCATAGCAGACTGCTCTTCTGTTAAATTGCCTAAGGCGGAAATAGTTTCGTTCACTACTGCTTCAAGGGTTCTGGTTAATCTACGTATCAACTTACTATTAGTGACTGTACCTATATAGGGAAAGAGACCTTTATTGAAATCTGTGTATTTTTCCCATGCTGTTTCAGTGTAATCGACTATTGGGAGATCTCTCTGCTGTCTATTGTGTACTAAATGAGTATTTCTATGATAATCAGGAGGAGCTAGGAAAACAGGTGGTAGAAGGAATGCTATGTAACAGGTACCATCCCAATCTAAAGGTAGGCGTATATATGCGGTCTGTCCATATATAAAGTAGGAATGACGAGAAGCTCTAAATGTAGACTTGCCTTGATCACTGAATTTTATCACAGTGGTGCATTTACTATGGCCCATGTGTATGGAGCCATTCTTTCTTATGCATAGTTCCCCTTTAACTGGGAATACGGACATGGCGGACAAGATTGGTGTAGCTTCAGATTCAACGTTCAGGATCATGAGGTTAAGTGTAAAATTACCTAATCCATATACCTCATTTTCTAGATCAGTTCCTGTTCTTTTGGGAAGTCCCTCCTTGTTAGGGTAGCAGACTTTAAGCAAAACTAAGTTCAGGTTTCCCCATACCCAGTTGTCTTGATAAACTGCTGAGTTTGTATCTAAGGAATTAATTAAACTAAACCATGCTCCACAGGAGCCATTGTGTGTGAATGGATATGGAAAGAGAGGCAGAATTCCCTTATAGTTCTGATAGGGAGGGAGTCGGCCACATATCCAACAATTTGTAGCATTGCTAGTCTGATGGGAATGATGTAACATACTAATAAAAGTGTTGTTGCGCAGCGCAAATCTATATGACAACTCATGCGGGGGTAATTCACTAAAAGAATGTTCAGCAGTAACATTGTAAACATGTTTAAAAATAGGATAATACGTGTGCAACAATATACTTGCAGCGATTATTAAAAGACATAAGAAAAACAAAATTAATAACGTCACTGTGCAATGACTACGCAGTGATTTTCAACTGCATTTGATTATTTCTTTCTCTATTCCGGTCCAGAGGATACATGTCAGAGACAAATTCAACCGATTCACCTTGGAGAGGACTTAAACAATCAAATTGTCTGACTTATTGGACCTCAATTTTAGTCTATATAGTTCTGAGTTCGTTTGCTCAACCAAAGGGAGCTTTGAATCTGTCTTTGAGGAAATACAGGATTTAGTCTCTATATCGGATGGTAGTCCATGAAATTTCTTGATATGACTTGAATGTATCCAACCTTTGCGACCTTCGATCTTCACGGCTGTCCTCGTGGTGAGCAGTACAAGTTGAGGCGATTTCCACCTCGGATCCAGCTGAGTCTTCCGGTCAAAATTCCGCACTAACACCAAGTCCCCGGGAACTACGTCGTGGGGTTTCACCTCGGTGTTGTCGGGAAAGGCTGCAGCTACCTGTGAACGACAAGATTGTAGTGCAGACATCAAGGAAGCCAGGTAATCTGTCAGCATATTACAGTCAACGTCAGTGATTTTACGAGGTATAGGCATCCCCCACATATTTGGTGGTCTACCGAAGATCACCTCATACGGGGATAGCCCTGTTCGAGAATGTGCTACCATTCTCATGTAAAAGAGTGCAACTGGTAAGGCTACTACCCAGTCGACACTTTCTCTCTACATATTTTGGACAATCTAATTTTCAGAGTTTGATTATGTCGTTCCACGAGACCTGCTGCCTCGGGGTGTCGGACACAGTGAAATCTCCATTGATAACCTAACAAAAGTGAAACGTGTTTCATTAGTTCGGATGAGAACGGCTGGCCGTTATCTGAGTAGACAGCACGTGGTAAACCGTACCGTGGGAAGAATTCTCGAACCAACTGTTTGGCAGTAGTCGGGGCAGTGTAATCTGAAACCGGGTATGCCTCTGTCCAACGGGAAAGAGCACAAACAACTACAAGAACATATTTGAATCCTCGACATCGTTCCATCTGGATATAATCCATCTGGAGGACTTCAAAAGGGTGATCAGGAGGCTGAAATCCACCCTGTTCTACAGGAATGCTTTTACCTGGGTTAAACTGACAACAGATCATACAGGTACGAACTTTTTGTTTAGCTGCTGCTCGTAAATGTTTGTTGAACCAAATGTGTTGAATGCTGTCTAGCATAGCTTTTTCTCCTAGGTGGGCTGGACTATGTATTGTATTAATGATAACTTGGACCATTGAGTCGGGAAGAAACCATATAGATTTTTCCTTCGTCATCCATCCCTGATCGGTTTGGATCCCTCCTAATTCAGTCCATTTCTTTATTTCTTCTGTTGTAGCATGTGTCTGTATGTCAATTACGTCAAGAGCGGGATCCTTAACCATCATGCAGTGTGTTGGTGTAGGAACTATTGTCTTTGTCATGTCAGATGTGTGAGTTTGAGCAGTCTGTTTAGCTGTTCTGTCAGCTAGATCATTGCCTTGGGAAATGATATCAGTAACTTTCGTATGAGCTTTACATTTCATAATTGATATTGCAGTGGGTAGATGTATTGCATCTAATAAGGCATGAATGAGGGGTCCGTGCTGAATGTGGGCACCGTGAGAAGTTAAATAACCTCTCTCTCGCCACAGCACGCCGAAGTCATGTACAACTCCGAATGCATAACGTGAATCAGTGTATATGTTGACTTTCTTATTTGTGGCTTGAATACAGGCTTGTGTCAGAGCGATGAGCTCTGCTGCTTGAGCTGACAAGGTATCGATACAATTTGTTTCAATAATTTCAGTGTCTGTTGTGACTGCATACGCGGCCACTAGCTCTCCTGTACTTGTTCTCATACATGAACCATCTACATACAACGTCAGGTCTGGGTTTGACAATGGGACGTCTGTCAAGTCTTGTCTGGGTTTCGTCGTGATAGTAATAACTTCAATACAATCATGTGCTAGTGGGTCTGTTCCGTTTACTGGCAAAAGTGTGGCAGGATTCAATGTACTACAACGTCTGATTTCTATGTGTGGCTGAAACAATGTCAGTTCGTAACCGGTGAGTCTCGCTATAGTCAAGTGTTGTGTTTGCGTGCGGTTCAAGAGAACCTCTACTGCGTGTGGTACTTGTACTGTCAATTGATGTCCTAACACTATGGCATCGCTTTGTCTGATTGCTAAAGCTGTCGCTGCCACTGATTTCAGGCACGCAGGCAGAGCCTGAGCTACGGGATCTAATGTACTAGAAAAATAAGCACATGGTTTGTGTGATCCTGCTTGTTCCTGTGTGAGTACTGACAAGGCAGTACCTTCGCGTTCTGTAACAAAGAGTGTAAACTGTTTACTGTAACATGGTGTTGCTAGGACAGGTGCTTGACATAAAGCTTTCTTTAAACTTTCAAAGGCGTGTGTATGTTCTTGAGTCCAAGGGAGGACAGTCGATGTGGCTGCCTCGTGTGTTGTCAACTGAATGAGTGGTTTTGCCAGAAATGCATACTGAGGGATCCACTGCCTACAATATGAAGTGAGGCCTATAAAAGCCCGCACCTCCTTTTGTGTCTTGGGTACTGACATGTTATCAATTAACTGTATGCGGTCGGGTGTAAGCTGCCTTCCCTCCTTGGACAGCGAGTGCCCAAGGTAAACAACTCGCTGGACACAGAATTGCAGCTTAGTAGGGGACACCTTGTGCCCCTTTTCGGCCAAAAATTGTAAAACCATCAGTGAAGCTTTTCACATTCAGGTTCGCTTCTAGCGGTGATCAGCAGATCATCGACATATTGAAGCAGGGCAGTGTTGACTGGCATGTGGATACTGTCAAGTTCTCGTTTCAGTGCTTGGCTATAGATGCTGGGGCTTTCTGTGAATCCTTGAGGTGCGCGTGTGAATTTAAAGCTTCGTCCATTTAAACTAAATCCGAACAAGTATTGGCTTTCCGGATCTATTGGGACGCTGAAAAAGGCATTCTTGAGATCAATTACAGTAAAGAATGTTGCTTCGGAATCAATGGCTGTCAGTAATGAAGAAATGTCTGGAACTACGGGGTATTGTGGTACAATACATTTATTTAATTCGCGCAGATCAATAACCAATCGATATACTGGCGGGGCTTTTGGATCAGTTCGTTTAAGAATCGGAATTATCGGGGAATTACATACATTGGAGCCGGTTTCCACAACCACTCCTTGGGTAATAAGCTCGTCAATGATTTGCAGTAAAGCCACTACAGCATCTGGTGGTAACTTGTATTGTCGCATTCGTGGTAGTACCACTCCTGTCTTTAGTGTGACTCGATATGGTGTAATGTTCATGCAACCAACATCTGTAGGGCCTTGCGCCCATAAATGTGTGGGTAAAGTCTGCAGTCGGTGATCCATATCTCGGGACACGTAGTGCCCTTTGAAATCACGTAAAAACAATCTTACTCCTTCCGGAGAACAACATATTATAGCTCCTAGAGCTTTCAATGTTTTTATACCTAACAGGTTTTCTGGACATGATTTAGTAAGCAATAAATCTGTAGTTCGTGTCAAGGGACCAATCGTAAGTGGAAGAGGCTGTGACACTTCGTTAATGATAGGTTTTCCTGAAAAACCAAGGGAAATATTCTGTGAGCCTGAGAGGGGTGCCCCTGGAACTTCACTACGTTTTATGGTTGTTCGGCTTGCCCCTGTATCAAGTAAAAATGTTCTATCTTGGCCTAATAGTTCACTGTGTACATAAGGTCCTTCTTGATCTATAGGGACCTCGATAAGGGGTAAGCCAACTTCCCTCTCTAGGCTGTTTCATGAGTATCGTTGATAATCAGGATAGTCATACTGTGCGGTCTGGTACATCTGTCGTGTCGTTGTTGGTATGGCAGCAATAGGCTGCGGTGGTGGAGCTGGCATAGACTGTTGCGGAGCTGGCATGGCCTGTGCATGCTGCGGAGCTCCTTGTTGGTTCTGATCCTGTCTAAGTGGTCGTGGTCTTTCTTTTGTATTACCTATGGCGATATTATGTTTTAAAACTGGACAATCGTGTACATAATGACCTGGCTGTTTACAATAGTTGCATGTCCCCTTTACAGAACCTGCTGAAACACTGGACTGTGTCATACCCTTTTTATGACCGTCAGCTGGAACTGTCTGGGAAACTAGCATTTTCATTTTCGTGTCTTTCATGCGTCTTTGTTCATGTTCTTGTTCCTCTCTAATTCTATTGTGATGGTACTGTAGCATTTGTAACATTTGTGACGGAGTGTTACCTTGCCAGGTACTCTCGAATTTCAATACTCTATTCTTAACTTGGGGCAGGGCATTTTCAACTAATTTTGTCACAAACAGATGTGGATATGATTCGCTACTTGCTTTTATTCCACTATTTATACCAAAACATTTTTCGAATCGGGCATAAAAATCACTAGTGTCTTCATCTTGCTTTTGTTTACAGGCTGAGATTGCACCCCAGTCTTCCTTTTTCGTAGTTAATAAACGTGGCAGTACCTGTACTAGTAAACCTGGTAGTATTTTGGTCTTGTCCCCAAGCCCTAAACCTGGACCTCGAGCTGTTTCTTCGTTTTCTAATGCTGTCCAATCTATCTTTTGGTCTCCCACCTCCCAATCCTTTTCTTTCAGTTTTTCATAAATGCCCGCAGGCATTAATACCTTTAATATTTTCATAATGTCGGGATAGGTATACTCTCCCATGAGCAACATGTCTTTAATTTCACGGTGGAAACCCGCTGGGTCTTTGTCATGACTGGGTACCACTTTCTTCATTTCTAATAGTTCCATTTTAGATATGGGTGTGTATACAAACACACGTTTAAACTGATTGTCATCACCTTTTATCGGGTGGACTTCGCGTAAGGGATTCTGTCTATCCATATAATACGTCGTTCTTTCCTTGATGGGCAGTGAGACATGTTCGGGGCATACAAAAAGAATATACTGCTTTCTGGATTCTAGTATTTCTCTAATTAACTCAGTACCTGAACCTCTCCATTTATTCGTGAGTAATTCAGTCAATATATCAGGTAAGGGACCAGGATCGGAGTGTTGGCTTTTATATAATGTAAGGAGTTGTTGAATCATGTAGATACCAGCTAAACGCTGTTCATCTGGGTTGAGGTTCAAAAACGTGTGTGCTAGTGTATCATCACTATATTTTCCGGGACTGTCAACCCAGTGAACGGCTGACCTGGCTAATTCTTGTTCGTCCATAGAATCGAGTATATGATAACCCCTTCGTTCTCGGAGTAATTTGTCAGCGGCTTGGAACGAATGTTCGGGGGACCTTATATTTATTATAGGTGTTTGGAAATTTCTGTTATTATCTGGACGTATCGGACGTATCGGATCAGTAAAGCATCTAGTATTATTGCAAGATCTTCCTCTACCTACATAGGCCATTGTTTCTAACTGTCCTGTGGGCAGTTCTAATTCTTCCTCCTCTTCGGTTTGTTCAGGCTGGTCTACTGCTAATCTTTCTTCGTGTATTCGTTCTACTTCTTTGCGGATTTTTCGGCACATAGCTATTATACTTAATCGTTTATCATGTCTCCCTTCTGATATATTCCGACTCCATGTGGTAAGAATTTGCATTTCTTCCGGATTTACCCCTGGTCGGTCTTGATTTCTGACCACACAATTTATGAGGAAACGTAACAGTTCTCCCTGTATCTCCACTTTCTGGTACTCCATGGCTCTATTAATACTTTCAGAATCTCGCCCTGACTGGACAAAATGATATATATTTTCTAAATGTGTAGTCATTCCTGGTAGCCTCCCTAAATATATTGCAGCTCGTCGGATACGTAATGAGGCCAGCAGCATTTCATCCTTTTTGCCGGGCACAGGGTCATATTTACAATCTATTAGAAGTTCCTTAAGCGTGTCTGGAGTTACTAGTTTGGGCGTACGTTGGTGAGCTAATTCTTGAAAGGAAAGTTTATTTACTCTGGGTGGCGTGGAAAAAATGTTTGTTGTACCTCCTGTAGCACCGCCTGGGGTGCTGGGTGTGAAAGGATTCGTTGAACGTGATATAGCAACCATAGGTGTGGGTACAGCTGTAGAAACAGATGTGCTTGCCGGAACTTGTGTCGGAATTTGTTGTTGCGGAGGTACAGACGGAGGGTCTTGGCGTTGAACCCCCTCGGCAGGCGGTCTATGTGGTGCAGTATTAGCATACTCGGGAGCTGCGTCGTCTAAATAAGAGGAAAGGAAAACATCTTCTGCGGTTCTGGGATGCCCTTTGGGATGTGCTTTTATCGGAAACAATGGGGGTGGCAAGTCTTTGGGTATCTCCAGAGTAGCCTTAGGTAACCCTTCGGCCAGAAGAGGATACATACCATTCATAAGGGCATTTCTTTGTCTGTCTACTTGTTCTGCTTTTGCTCGGGTACCTTCTTCAATTAATAGATTCTCTCGGACTTTATCGGAATTCTCCTTACCCTTCTCTTCCTGTCTACGTGCTTTTTCTGTACGTCTATACGATTCTTTACGCCATAATTCAATGGCATCTTTCTGTGATTGTCTAGCTTTCTTTTTCCATAATTCTTCCTCTACTTTCATGATGCAATCTGCATCCCAGGTCCCAGCTGCGGGCCACCTCTGACTTTCTGGGAATTCCTTGGTGTAGTCTACCCATAAATCAAGAAATAATATGGCGTCTAGGCCATGTTTATGATACATGAAGTACCCTGGAGTGTCCCTAGGAGGAATGGGAACAGCTTCTTCGAGTACCCCTTTTCTGGTTTTGATCTGTCTTAATTTCGAAAAGAGCGGCATATTGAAAACTGATCTGATACCTAATTCTGAACACGTTTAATACAACAAAACACAATAATGAACAGTCATTCACACCACAATATGCAGAACGTATTTAAAACATTTAACATTTAATGAACAACAATGATGGCCATTTAGGGAACTAGTCACTAAGCATGATACTCGACACTAACTAGGTAATTCTGAATTATATTCTAGACATACTAGATATACTGCTAAACAGTACAGATACACTGCTGAAACAGTGCAGACCGGATTTGTGTACCCAAACCCGTCTTGACCGGCACAACCTATGTGCACGTCAGAACGCCTCCCCGACAATGGTACTCACCGGGTAGCTCGGAACGGAAGGCCTCGGAACTGAACTGAACTGGACTCGGACCAGACTGGACTCGACTCGAAACTGCGTAACTTCGGAACCTGGTGGGCCTCTGTATACCTCGGATCTTGCTCTCTCAGCTAGGCTCTGGTCGGGATACTTCGCACTTCTCACCGCCTCGTCTGGGTGTTGATCGCAGCCTCAGTTACCCCCGCTCGGCAGGAGGGAGATACAGGAAATCCTGTGGGTACGCGTTGTTGTCCGTCCAGCTGTGGCAGGAGGCCGGGCCTGCAACGCACCTCCGGCGCGTGAGATGAGAAAGTGTCCCTGTTCGGGCGCCATACATGTGGTAAATAATTTAATTACCGGTACTTAATTTGATGCGGAAAATCTATAACAATAGCTCAGTAAAATAAGAGGCAGAATCCGTGGTATTAGAGGTTCGGAACGGGCTTTATTCCTATACAAAGGAACATAATTCGAATTATGGGCCTTCTATTCCATCACCACGAGAGTTCAGGAAGGAAGGAGCAATACATTATTGACAGGTAATCATTTTTATAGAAAAGGCATTACAGTGAAACAGATGCAGGAGGCGTAACAGTTGATATCAGAGATAAAAGCATACATACGTAACTAAAATGGGTGTAACTAGGCGTAACTAAAGAACGTCATTAGATATGATGTCATAAATGGGTGGTTCCATGAAAGAATTTCGCAATGTCAGCAAAAATACTTGGCAGAGATGCGCGCGCAGCAGCATGACGTGTGATTGACGTGTAACTAGAGGGTGAAAGGGACTTGACATTTAGCTCTACATGTGGAGACAAAAGTCTGGGGTTATGTCAACCTAATCCCAAATCATATCTAATATCCTATGTTTAAAGAACTGTGTTATCCAAAAAGAGAGGTCTCTTAGGATAGAATCTTATTCTATACTGACTATACTGACTGTTAGTGCGTGTACAAGCGTCTAAGTGTCTACACTAGATGCGAGGGGGTAGGAATATTCCATGGTAACAGGGCTATGAATTACTTGCATGAGGGCAGCGAGGCCTGGTCCTTTGCACGGTAGCTGGAGGAATGTTTACTTAAACTGCTAGAAAGGAATGCATCGGATGAGGAGCGAAGGAGATAATCTCGAAGGTGAAATACAGTTTCTGGCAGGCGACGGGCTGGATCAGGCACCGTTAGCCGCGCAGGGAGTAAGACAAAGTTCATGGTCACAGATGCAGGCTCAGACTGGAGCTTTCAGAGGCAGAAGGCAAGAAAAGGCTTGGTGGCAGAATCAGGGCCTACTCGCCTGGACTGTAAAATGGGATAAATGAACCATATAAAGCCGGTGGCCTTTCATACTTAGGAATAGAATATCCGGCCCATTCATGGCGGATCTGAAAGAGGACATGTTGACGGTGGACGCACATGTGTTTGCGTCTTCATAACTGGAACTGGAGGGAACATACATGTACTTGTGATTTATACACGAAACCGTTGGGGTCCAAGATAGGGGACATGACCGACCATAAAAATCCATATTTCCACACCAGGGGCACCCCGCTGTCCCCCCTCCCCTATAATAGGTTACCCAAATGACACACACAAGACAGTTGGTGTTGGGTAACAATGCTGCAGGTTTATTACATAATTCCAGAATATGTAGTGGGTGGGTTATCTTACGGGCGATCCAAGGGCAGGCAACCAACTGGGTCGCCTGCCTGCCTGATAAGCTGGGCAGCGCGGGAGCGATGCCCGCCGTTGCTGCCCTCCAGGTGATTCTTTCTACGATCACGTGCCGTTGGTAATTCTACTCACGCCCCCCTTCTGGGGGCGGAGCGTCGCTTAGCAAGCCCCCGGTTGTTCAGGCCCACAACCGCCCGCAGGACTAGCGGGGCGCCGACACTGCTTCCGGGACCCTCCCATGTGGCTCCTCGGTTTTGGCTTAGCCACCCCTTATGGTGCCGCGCAGAGGTACCCTTTGTACCGGCCTGCTTCCAGATCACCCTGTAACTCTGCCACGGCCCTGGAGGCGGCACACTGTCGCAGCCAGGGCCCCCCACCAACCCGCTATAGTCTTACCTGCAACCTCTCCTATCTAGGGCTTCCTGCAACTAGCTGGAAGGGAACCACCCTTGCAAAAGGAAGAGTTTGAAATTCTGCCACCTCATGACCGTGTGACAGCGCTAGAGGGACTCAAACCCTGTGAGATCCCTTATATCCACAGGCCCAAGACTTACCAGTGAGCTATAGCTCCTGGTGTTGTAGATGGCCCCATCTAAAATGGCGAGGTGGGCGACAAAGAGGTCGCCTGGAGGGTGGGGGAAGGCTAAATAGCCTCCCCCTCACACCAGGGGCCAGGAAGTGACACGCATTGCGCGTCACTTCCGGCCAGCCCGAGGAGGGGGGCTCTGGTCTGCGTCCCCGCCCCCCCGGTGGGAGGGGGTGTGGAGGGGTGACCGGTGCCCCGGGGGCACTAATGCGCCGACCGCCGATTGGCCCCCTGCGGGGGCCGCGGTCAGCGGCATATATAGAGAGTAGTCTCTACGGTTATCGGACAGCCCCATTGCATCATGGGAAATGTAGTATGTTAAAAATGGTTTAATTGTTTTTCATTGGCTGCTGTGAATAAACAGTAAAGAAAGAGAAAGCATAATCTGAAGCCGCCGGTCCTGTAATAGAATCTCGGTGCCCCATTCACCATATCTCCTCCGGCCTGGTGCCTTGATACATACCCGCTCAAAGTATGAGATCTCCTGACACTGCCTTCCCGCAGAGCTGAAGCAAGTCTACGGGTCACTGCTGTGCTGCAGGTGAGAACCAGGCCTAAGGAATTCACTCCCCTTTCTCCCTCATCCCTGTGTCCAGTGCGTCCCACAAAATCTCAGAATTTTCCTGATAACCCCACCGGTGTGGGGTGCGATGCTATGGCTGCTGTAACACTACATACCGAGGCTGCACCCATGTGTCATAAAAAGATGGAACAAACTTGCTCTACATTATGGATGTCACTTTGTTTTAAGTATACACCTTGGCGGCGCGGCAACCATCCAGTCAACATAGCTTTTAATTCTCTGTCTTGCTTGTATGTGGGCTTTTTTGTGTTGCTTTTAAAAACAATAGTTTGCAGTGACGCTAAAACCAGGAAGTTTCTTCAGCTCTTTTCTTTTCTCCCAGAGGGGTGTGTTTAACAGCTTGACCAAAAGGTATGCCCGCCAGCCACTATATGCACTTCACTCGATCCACAACATAAACCGGACCAAACCAGGCTACAGCAGGTACAAAACAGCCTCCCACATGGCAGATGAAATGTAGATAATATGGATGCTAATGATCTTTCCTCTGGAAGCGTTGCAATGCAGTGCACCACAGTGGAGGTTGTAACTGTGAGTGCCTCAGGGTCCTTACAAATCTCGTAGCCAGAATGTGGTAATGCTTTCAGCCGAAAGACACACTCCAAGCATAGTTGAGTGAGAGAGTCATTTATTGTCATCCAGTGGCGTAGCTAGAGCTTGTGGCGCCCGGGGCTATCCCTCAGATTGCCGCCCCGGTGGGGGGGGGGGGGGTGGGGGGGAAGAAAGGACAGCACGCACTTGAAAGAGGCCCGAGAGACACGTAGTATCGCCGCTAATAGTTACCTCGATCATGCAAGTTACATGCACATACATGACACAGTCCAAGGCTACACAGTTGAATGCACCAGTGACCGGCAGTACAAAGGAGGACACACAGACTGCATGATCTATCTGGGGACTCAGAAAAACCACATGCGACATCTATCAGAAAGCTGCGTGAACGATTACCTGATAATCACCTCAGCACAATGTAAACATGCACATACATGACACTGTTCGGGGATCCGTCATTTACAGCTGACAATAAATGTCCAAACATCATGGCCCCCCCCCATTAAAGCAGTGGGGACGTGCACAAACGTGATGTGCTCTGAGGACCCAGAGCCAACTTAACAGTGTCGAAGCCTGTAATTCTTTATCTTTCAAAAACAGCAAATTAATTATTCACAGGGAATGACTCACTGTGTGCCCTTAGAACTAAACTCAGCACAAAGGGGTCAGTCAGCTCCACAACCTTGCCAACACAGACCAGATACAAAGCCCGCTCTGGTGGCCCAATGGCAACAACCAGGGATCACGCCCTGTCATTACTTCTAAGCAGCAGCAACCAACTCCCTGGGACCCAAAGCCAGTTTGTAATAGTGCATCTCTCCTTCAGAGCAGCCTCAGCACACACATGGTGCACAGCCTACCCAGGGGGCCCAAAGCTAAAATACAGGGAGTGGAGACACATTGTCATCACAATCCTTAAACACAGCTGTAGGGGCCATGGGAATATGTTCAACCCTATCCAGGGACTCCGTGAATAATCAGAAGAAACAAGAAACATTACATTTTTCTGCAATTTTGTTTTCACATTACTTTCATGGTAACCAAGTGTTAAAAGTCCGCAAAAACAGTAGAATCATAATAACGTGTCTAGTATGGAACGCCAAGGCTGTGTAACACACGTCCCTGTAACACACGTCTTCAGCTGCCTCCCAGACCCGAATGTAGGCATGGCAGAACCAAGGTCTGGAGAAAAATAACCACTTAAAAGAAGTCCGGATATGAAGTAAGTTATGTGTGCTTTTACGCATGTGTGTTTCAAAATGTCCACGGCTCAATCATTGGACAGTGGTAGCTTGCTACTACTGGTATCGCTCTACTCACCGACATCGGGGAATAAAGCCCTTCATCAGATCCCTTACGCATTTCAAAAGGTTCATAACCTTAGTGGACACAGACCTGGATGCGCCTAGACAACTGCTGACTAACTGGAGCAATCACACTGGCAACCTGCAATCACAACTGGAGCTCTCGTAACCTAGGCCCTGGTGCCCTGGGATCAGAGAATACCAGGTTCTTCTCTTGTATCTTGTATCTCAATCTTTTGTGTTCCTTTCCTCTCACAAGCCAAAATGCTTAAGGTAAATAGCTCACACAACATTCAACTCTCTCTAGAACTCTAGGCTCTACAGATGAATGCATTATTTAGGAAGAGAGAGTAGAAAGGCTTGCCTGTGCTCGCAGGTAAATGTATCAATGAGAGAATGGAAGCAGAGAGGTCAGTTTATCCCTGCTGTTTCCTGAGGAGAATTACAAGAAGACATCAACATAAGGGCAGGGTACAGACTGACATTTACCCAGAGACAGGTGCAATAGCCCACATGTCTAACTGGCGCTAACAGCACAGCCACCACTTGCTCAGATGAAGACTTATTCCACACTCAGCGCTTATAGTACAAGTATCACTCATATGTCACAGATAGAAAAAGTACTACTTACGTGCCACAGTGACCACAGCTATCATCACATGTCAAAGGCAGCTGATTAGTACCATTCATCTGATCATTGCCTTGCTCTTCTGGTTAATTTCTTACTCAGTACAAACAGCAAATCTATCCTTTAAGGTTTTTGTCAGCAGAGCTACTCTCACCAGACAACAGAGCATTCCCAAACAAGTTACAGGGAGCAAAACTATGCCTTAATAGCAGCTGAGCTATCCCTTGATAGGTGATTGTCCTTCTGACAATCTGTCCGCACGGTGTCTAAGCAACTAGGGAACAGGGAACCAGTGAACAAGAGGGGTTCGGGAACTAATGCTTTCAGGATGGCGTTTGGAGAAAGAGAGACTCTCATACTTTAGTGGGACTGGTAAAACAAAGGAACCGGGAGACGCAATACTTGGAGACAGACAGACCTCAATATTGAGCGGCTTTAGGCTGGGAAACATCAGGCAGAGTAGAAATGGAAGGCTAGAACAAGACAACAGAGACAATGAAAGCAAGAGACAGGCCAGTTCCAACTAAAAGGATACAGGCAAATAAGAACCTAGGGTGGAATGTTTGAATTTGAACCTAGATGAGGAACAATGCATACCAAAGAAGAAACATAAAATCCACAAATATTGCACTAGAATGACTCTTACATCAACCACCTGTGTCATTTAGAAGGGCACATGGCATTACGTTCAAACAACACTACCATAGCTGACACTAATTAGGGGGAAGGATTCAAGGCCCTAACCTCCACTGTGAACCACCATGCAGAACCCCCAAACACACTCAACATTAACACAGGTTAGGCTGGAAAGTGTCAAGAGTCTCTCCTCCCCCCCAACTCCATTTATAGAACAGCTCTATGAGGATAACCAATGTCTTCCAAGCCAGCCACTCACATTAATGTGATTCAGTTCCTCTACTGGAAAACCTCTGACGGATGAATCACAAACGCAGACTGATGTCTGCATAAAGTGCCGAGGCCAAGTAATTGGCTAACTCTGAACCATATCTGGCAGGTCAACATAACAGAACTGCTGCTACACATGCTAAACCTCTTCTCTGTGTGTTTGGAAACGTTGCATACCAGCTGTCCATACTGTCCCTATGCTGTGTGTGAATTAGCGAAGCTTTAAGAGACCGTTCTACTTAAAAAAAAAAAAAGAAATCAAAATGACTGTCCTTGTCAATTTTGTTTTATATTTAGCTGCTTACAATTGTGTTTCCATTATTTTTTTAATAACATTTCCCAAATTAAGCTTGAATATTGACGTTCAAACAGTTTGAATCAAACTTCTATGTAGGTACACCAGGAATACACTGTTGTATGTATCAAGTCTGCATCATCTAGGGCTGTAAGGGCACAGCCTGTCACCATTTCACATAATTATATTAAAAAGTAACGAAGAAAGCCTTTGTGTGCAAGGATAAACGTTTCCTGTCTCTGTCCCCATTTCTCTCACAAGAGGAACCTAATAGACAAGAACTGCGCCGGGGCTTACCTGTTTGAATGAAGCTCCCCTCACGCTACATTCCACAAACAGTGCTCCAGGTTTAAATGTCCCGTCCTCGCAAGCACCAGGAGACCCCAAGCCAAGGCACCCCAAGCTCCGCTGCACAGCGCCGTCCACAGGAAGCGCAAGCACTATTTTGTGTCCCGACCCGGACCAGACCCCAGGCGGTGCGCACAATGAACCCGGACGCCTCCGCCCAGCGTGCAGTCAACCTTGCAGAAGCTCGTGCGACGTCACGGGCCTATGCTAGGTGGTGGTGGCGGCGTGCGTACGCTGCAGGCAGCAGTTGCAAGCAACAGGTGGCGGTGCGCATGCGCTCGTACTTCAAACATGGCCGCGCAAGTGGCACTGGTGGCCCATTGCAGTGGCCTTTATAATTTATTTGGGGACACTGACACTACTGTAACAGTAGTGTCAGATTCCCCAAATAAATTATAAAGACCGCCGCAACGGGCCACCAGTGCTGCGCGACCGCCACCCCAAAAATAGTGCCGCCTGGGGCGGACCGCCCCCCTCTTAGCTACGCCCCTGGAATCAGGTGAGTGAGATGGGGCGTGAGAAGATGGGATGAAATGGGAAAAGGGAGGGTGGGGAAGGGAGATGCAATGGTGACTGAAGTGTAATGGATGGAATGTGATGGGAGAATGGTGGGATGGAATGCAATGGGATAGGGGATGGGAAAGTAAAAGGGAAGGGGTGGTCTTTGGGATGGGCTATGATGCGAGGTGATGTGATGAGATGAGGAGAGGGTAGGTGGGGTTGGGGTTTGATCTTTTAGCGTTCGGATGGGATGGATTGAGAAGATGGTGAGGTGGGATTTGATGCAAATGGGATGGGGTGGGGTGAGATGTGAGGGAAGAAATGAGATGTGAGGGTAAGGGATGAGATGGGCATGGTGGGGGTTTGGTTTGATGGGACAGGGTAGGGTTGTGGTATAGGGTGGGACAGGAAGGAGTGGGCCAGGGTGGAATGAGGTGTGATGAGAAGGCAGGGTACAGTGCTGCATGGTAATTGTTACTTCAATGCTGCACACTGGAGAACTGAATGTCAGCCTTGGATACATGGAGAATGTGAGAAAGGACAATTGTAAGAGCACTTTTCAAAAACTTCAAATAAATAAGAGTTATTGGCACCTGAAGCATTACTACAATAACAGTAAATTGGATTTTTTTTTCAAATTAAATAACATATTCTATAATTACTTACAGAGTGCTCTGGTTATCAACCTTGAAAGGATGAAAGGCTAAGATCCACTTTACTGCGATTCAAACTTCTGACCTGCAGGTAAAACTAGAGGTCTTAACTTGCTGGGCCTTCTTGCTGGCTGCGGACGTATTACCACTCCTCCACCCACTCCTTCCGCATCGTAGTGCAGTGTGTGCACATTTTGAAACATAACTAATCAGTCCAGAAAGAAGTGTGGAGGAGCTATTCAGTTTCACAGTCCCGCAGGTTTTATATTACTAAAAAGAGAGAACGCACATATTAGCCCCACCTTCAGGGGCTGGAGCCTACTTCTGCTGCTAAATTAGCTGGGGTAAGGCTGGTTTTGGATATTCGCGCTGAAGAGGAGAGAAAGAGTTGCTTTGCTGCAGAAGGCGCAGGGCCTGCGCCACTAAAACATTTTAGCATTGCAGTGATCCAACCTCACGAGTGGGCGGTGGGGAGGGCAAAAGTTTAAGCATTATCAAAATTTCACAGGCTCTTTTGTAAAATGCGAGGCATTTTTACAAAAGTGTTGATATTGTGATTTTTTTTGCAATCATGACATCCTGAAGGGTTTGATTTACACCTTAAACAATAAGCATGCTAAATCTATTCATCGGTTTCTATGAAATGGTGAATGCAATTCATCCCGAAAGTTTCCAACAGTCAGTTTATGTGGCATTTAACCGTTTTCCTATGAAATCACATACAACCCTGTGGAGCAGGTAGGCACAGACTATAGCTGGTGCTTTGAAGAGACAGCCATTGTCACTTGGTGCTGTGTATCTGTGAAAGCATGCAGAACTTCCACAGATTTGACCCAGTGATGGCTCTCTGTGATCTCACTTCCAAGCAATCACCTGCTCGCACACAATCACCAGGCCTCGGGTCATCTACTGCATGCATTAGCTAGGCTGTGAAACAGTGGCGGTCTGTAGCCAATCAGTTCATGGACTGTCCAGTGCATCACACGTGAAAAACTATTTCAAGATGTTATGCACCTACCACATGTTTACTGCAGAATGTGTAACGTCATGCATATGGTTGCTAGATATCACAGCTCAACACTGACACACAGGTTCACCATAAACCCATGGCAAGTTTAATTCAAGAAACTAAAGAAGCTATAAACATATCACAAACACACCCTCCTTCACCCCCACTCAGTGGAGTGTGAACACGGAAGCACATTGGAGCAACTGTGCTTATAGCAGAACTCACAAAACGTATTTTT
Organism: Triturus cristatus; assembly: GCF_964204655.1. Classification (NCBI taxonomy): domain Eukaryota; kingdom Metazoa; phylum Chordata; class Amphibia; order Caudata; family Salamandridae; genus Triturus; species Triturus cristatus. Next base: position 1,000,893,062 of record NC_140580.1, read on the forward strand.
TTTTTTGTGGCATATTTATATAGCGCAAACTCGACCCGAAGGTATTAGAGCCAGGGCCGGCTTATGTGCTGGTGGCGCCCTGTGCGACAATGTTTGTTGGCGCCGCCCCAATGACCACCTCCACCACCATAGGTATCTCTCGCTAGCACCCTTTAACAGTGACCAAGTCTCCATAACCACACTCTCTCAGATGCACTGAATTAGTTATAGCGCCACTCATACCAGTGTAGGGTGTCCGAGCACTTTGCATCACACACACATTACACAGAGACAATCAATCATACGCGTGTAAATCAGTGTAGGAAATGTTACATAAGCCAAAGGACTAAAAGTGTAGGAGTCACATGTCATCCATACTGATAGGTAGTATAGTTTAAGAGTGCTTGGTGTGGAGAAGCACAAACTCCGAGGCGAAAATGAAACCGCATAGTTGGGAGTTTTCTTTAGTAATAAGAATCGATTTCAAGCCAAATTAACCCTTTTTGCAACATTAATTAATGTTCTAATAATGTATACTTTGCAGTCTGTATGCAGTTCCAGGATGAAAGTTAATATCTCACTGTGCTATATTAGGACTTTAAGTTATAAATTGCAAGTAACAAAAGGATGTCTCTTTTGAAAGCAGTAACCTGCTGATCTGTTTACATCATACCCACTCTGTAATCTACTTGGTACACGTTCTTTGCAGCAGGCATATTAACCCTCTGCACTAACCACCTAAATCAAAACCTCAACTATACAAAATGCGGATCTCTCGCCAGGAAGGTAATTAATCACACGAGTTATCTTGACATTTATGTGAGGCCTGGTAATTGGGGGGGGGGGGGGGGGGGGAGAAAGAGAAACGCTGCAGCAGGTGCTTCAAAAGCAATAAACTTACAAACACGGCGCCCCCAGGAAGCCAGCAGCACCTGGTGTGGTGACCTCGAGGCTCGAACTCTAGTTTCCAGCACCAAAGGCGGCAGTTTAGTCCGGCCGACGGACCACATCCTCTCCCCTTCATCTAACATCACTTACTTGCGCCCGGTGTTCTCAGAAAGTGCCGTGGAGGGTCCTCTGGTCTCTGCCCTGCCTGTAGTCCACGTCCCGTCGTCCCCGAACAATTAACTGCTTCGAGCCTAGGGCGGTACATCGCTTTACCTAGACTCGCAGATTTGTATTGTATCTCCTCTCTGCCTGCAGCTCCGTCGCCCTGCCACCACCTCCGCCCGGATCGTGTCAACCTAGCAGAAGCGCTCGTGTCCTTCGACGTCACGGGCCTATGCTAGGTGGTGGCGGTGCGCATGCGCTTGCATTTCAAAGAGGGCCGCGCGCGCGGCACTGGTGGCCCGTTGCGGCGGCATTTATAATTTATTTGGGGACACTGACTGACGCTACTCTAACAGTAGTGTCAGTGTCCCCAAATAAATTATAAAGGCCGCCGCAACGGGCCACCAGTGCCGCGCGGCTGCCGCCCCAAAAATAGTGCCGCCTGGGGCGGACCGCCCCCACCGCCCCCCCCCTAGCTACGCGCCTGGAGCCTAGGGCGGTACATCGCTTTACCTAGACTCGCAGATTTGTATTGTATCTCCTCTCTGCCTGCAGCTCCGTCGCCCTGCCACCACCTCCGCCCGGATCGTGTCAACCTAGCAGAAGCGCTCGTGTCCTTCGACGTCACGGGCCTATGCTAGGTGGTGGCGGTGCGCATGCGCTTGCATTTCAAAGAGGGCCGCGCGCGCGGCACTGATGGCCCGTTGCGGCGGCATTTATAATTTATTTGGGGACACTGACTGACGCTACTCTAACAGTAGTGTCAGTGTCCCCAAATAAATTATAAAGGCCGCCGCAACGGGCCACCAGTGCCGCGCGGCTGCCGCCCCAAAAATAGTGCCGCCTGGGGCGGACCGCCCCCACCGCCCCCCCCTAGCTACGCGCCTGTTGTCATCCAGGCATTCTGCTTTCTGCTGGCCAAGCTGCAAATTGTCCTTCATTAGAACACAGTTCAAACACTAGCACATCATTTACCAATGTGAGAAGTGAAGAGATAAAGGGCATATCGCAAATTGAATTATACAAGGAACATGGCTAGAGAAAAGACTTACTTGTATTTACTTACCGCATATACATCTCAGAGGCAGACCCAATATATCAGAGAAATTTGCCAGTAGTGGGCTAGGCAGCACTACTGCTTGTATGAGCAACAATGCCTATTACCCTTATGTGACATCCACTGAAATTATTAGGGGTGAATGCATGTGTCAGTAAACTCCACTCTGTTGCCATTCGGCGGAGTTGATTATCGAACTTCATGCTCCAAGCGTGCAGAGTTCCCAAAGGTCAGTGAACTCTGCCGGTAGAGCGGAGTTCACCAACCACCCTTACTATAAATATTCAAACACATAAATCATCAACACAGGTAAATACACAGCAGGACCTGGGAGCTATTAATGCCCTCTACACCACACACTAATCCTTAACACCTTAGGAAGGATGGAACATTAGGGTGCAACGCACATGCTCCTACAACCTCTACATAACACATGCAGACTTAATGCAACATAGGGGGCAACACACATGCCCTTACAACCTCTGCAAAACATCTGCATACTCAATATATCATAGGGTACAACACACATGCCCCTACAACCTCTGCAGACTCAACGCAACATAGGGTGCAACACGCATGCCCCTGCAAAATCTCCTTAACCCCTTAGGAAGGCCACTTTGCAAAACTAAGGTACACAACCCCTACAACTCTTATCAACCCCTTAGGAAGGACACTATGCAACACTAGGGTGCAACCCATACACTCCTCCTATAATACAAAACACATGCCGCACACCTAACAGGACCAAGGGTACATGAACACATCACCTCCCCTACTGTCAGCATGGCAAAATACACACAACACCCACCTTATACCACATAACATATGCAAGCTACAAGGCATTACAATGCAGGCCACAAGGCATACCCCCCCCGCCCATTGTATACACCTAGCAGGACCAGGGATAAATAGCCACATGCATATTCATCATGACACTACAGTCTGATAAACATTTCTAAAATTGAGCATGACATTGAAAATGCAGCACATCACACACAGCACAATATGCCAAGGAAGCACATACATTTAGAATAACAATGACAAATACACTTAGGCAGCAAACTCCGACTTGCATTGACAAAAAACACTAAACTTCAACACAAGCATCCGGGATAGCATTACTGACATCATGTGTAACCTTCCACATAGCATTAAAAATAAGCCCTTAGCATAACATTGCTCAAAATTGTATACAAGACATCATACTCATAATAGCCTTAAATGAAATACACCAGACAGTGTTATGACCCCCAATGCAGCCCAGTATAGGCATAAGTGGTAACAAAACCCTTTACCTACATTTGTCCTACCTTGTTCTACATAACAGCTTTTTCAGTGCTGATCTTTTGCCTAGTTAGGTGCAGAATAAATGTTGTGCGGTTTGCTTCAAAAACTAGCCTAATTTATAATTCATGAGGATTCTTAGTATCACAGCAGGATTACCATCTTCTGCATATTAACTCTGTACAAAAGTCACCGCCACCATCATCCTTGGACAACAGGCCCACAGCACCATGACACATCTAGGTAGAACCTCTGAGCGTACCTTACGGGTATATAAGCACCATATCTTCGCTGGGTAAAGTAGCTTCTACGCTGATTTGAGATGCTGAAGTCCCTGCACGGAGACACTCCAGCAGGTAGTGGTGTGACATCCCTCGCGGGGCATCCAACTCGAGACCAAGATGGGGACCTTCGTTCTCTCACATCAGGTAATGGGGTTGACTCTATGCTTGGGGGGTTCTTGGCATTACACCTACATACATGCTAGGTACTCTTAACTAGGGTTAGCATCTTAGGAGTACACATGAGTACAGCCATGTATCTATACACTATCACTGTTTTAGCACTATGGTAGAAGTCTACCTTTTATTTACTCTATCAGTGCTTGTAATTGTATATATCTACTTCTGTCTAATGGTTGTTGCAGCACACTTATTCTATACTAGAATGACGCTGGTTCAATGAATACTTATTGAAAACATCCCCATTGTTTATTCTGTGCATGTCTCTGAGACAAAGGTGAGCACGAGTGAATGTACTGTTTCCACAATCCCAGAAGGATCAGGGTAGTCATGTTCCATAGTTGCCAAGAAAATATTCTCTCTTTAGTGAGGTTAGGTGGATTATAGTGGCACTGTGAGCCAGCTGGTCTACAGGTGAACATATCCTCTTAGTTTATGTTGTCTAAAAGAGCAGATCCTATATAGATTTGTAGGAACTACATGACCACAGCATACAAAAATGCGACATTCAACATTTTTCTCTGGCTGGCAACACGATCCTCGATGCCGGTGAGCAACCTCTTACCTGAATTTACCCGCAGCTCTCTGATGCTTGCAAACACTTACAGTTCTTTAAGAGCACTGCCTAGGCCTAATGTTCTTCAATCAGAAATGTTACTCACACTAAAAGCATCTCCAAAAATCCCAGGAGGCGCAAGTTCACCTTTCCACGCGTCAAACTGCATTATATTCAATTAATAAATTAGATTTATTGTAGAAGAATCACTTAAGTTACAAGTTACAAGTTCAGTATAAGTAGCCCCTCCAGGAGCAGCATCCTTGCTGCCCAGCCCACTCTCTCCAACTAACATTCATACCAAACAGACATTCATAAGCATTCCATTACATCACACTCACACTGGCTGAGCAGCAGAAAATTGGGAACTATGGAGAGGATGCATAGCAACAACCACAGGTTACAACAGAATGCCACACATATTTTATTTCAGTCTAAATATGCTTGTCTTGTCGGAATTGGATGGGTGATTCAACCATCCAATTCCGACAAGACTAGCATATTTAGACTGAAATAAAATATGTGTGGCATTCTGTTGTAACCTGTGGTTGTTGCTATGCATCCTCTCCATAGTTTGTTAGGTCACATTAACATTAGTCATTGAATTGGGAGTTGTGTGAAAATAGGAGTAAAGCCTACTTGCCACCCACTCAGATGTGGGTACACGTGTCAGTCATGTCCATTTTGCTAATAGTACCTATGAAGATTAGTGTGTGATCTGTAAATGCCCTCCACACACCAGCCTCCCCAACCAGATAGTGAATATCACCTTCCCATTACTGCAACAAAACAAACCGATAATCAGTAGAGGTAAAATATATTTAGGATCCCCATACCTGACTAAGGGGCTGCCCTCGAGGAAACCATAGGAGTAGACTGATAAGTACCTACTTATGCTTGCTGGAAATGTTTATATGTAATGGGCTATTTAGCATAGTCAGCACCTACCATACTGTTCATCCCTGGCACCCCTCTCATACCAAAGTGTGTTTTACAGCCAAAATGACTACTTGATCATCTAACCGAGCAAACATTTAGTGAGGAATCAGATATAAAGCACATATTGGTATCAGTGTAAATAGCATTATCCTATACCCTCAACCGGTCAACCCTGTGGGTTTTAATGTTGGTCCAAGCTACCCAAGGAGTACTTAACTGCAATTATCAAAGCACCCACAGTTATATGCCATCCCCATGGATGGATCCATGAATGGGCTTAGACAAAGTTACGTGCGAGGGTCTGATATCACAGACATCATAGATCTGCTCTGCCCTCCTGTTCATACACCTTGACATTTTACAACCAATCATGCCTCGTAGTCTTTGGTAAAAGTTTCTCTTCCTCTCACTATCCTAAAAGGGCTGACACCTGTAAGAGTAGGTATATCATGATATGCACCTTCACCCAAATGTTCCTACTATGAATGGCCATCTGCACAATTCCCATGTTTAGACATTCTAATGCACCATTCCCAGCAGGATGATAAAGGAAGTTGCATTTGCCTCAGATATGATTGTACAACTGAATATCAACACCAACCATATCGAGATACAAGCATATCGAGCACAGACTACCGAAGGACAAAATATCAAACGGTAAGTACATATAGGGAAGTATAAATTTACTATTCATAACTCCACGTCTACATTGTTTGAAGATATAAAATATATATATATATGTACCTGGTAGGTACATATTTATGTGAAGGTAGGTATAGAAAATTTAGACTGACTTCCATGACAATATTTGTTTTCGATGTTTTGTCATCAATATTCTGTCACACCGATACTGTTGATTCGATATTCAGAGTGTACTCCATCAGATACGATTCCAGGAAAGGAAACAATTCACATTTTCAGACACTAATTGTGGGCTGCTGTCGCTTTTGACAGACATGGGGATTTCTTACAGCAAAAACATTTCATCCATAAACTTCACTACAGCGACAGACTGCTTTATTCATAACATCTTCTTGATGCCACTTAGAGAAAAGATCAATCAATACTATGATATTTTTAAAGGAACATTGTGAATCTAAAAGATGCCCCATAATTGTCACTTGCTACATCTTCCCAAAGATTAACAAGGCATTCCTGGGGAGTTTAGGGCGGTTTGAAGGTAATGAGATTTGTCAGAATACTCTATGCAATTTCCCACACATTTTTCAATTTTGGAAATGAATGCTAGGCCACCAAAAAAGGAACATGACCCTTCTTTTCAATTTAACAATGCTTAGATGGCCTTTATGATTTATTCAAAATATTCTGTCTTTTAAACATTTGGGAGGTGCAAGAAACCATCATCATACACCGACAATTAATTATTGATTTGCTAAAAGACTTTTAATTCCTCACCCACATGCTTCTTGCATGCCCATGACCTCTGGATATATATTCACATATTTTGTACACAATATTATCACTAGTGTAAACATACACCCATTCCCTATTTAGATTGCACACTCATCATTACCCTACACAAAAGCAACAGAAAAGGTATTGCAGACATTTGGAACATGTTCTATGAGAGATAAAGAGACCCACTTAGATAATCAGCCACCTTATTCTAAGCACCTAGAATATACTGTCCTCTGTAGTTATAATTCAACAATTTTAGAGACATTCTGGGAATGTGAGGTGTGGCCTTCAGTATCCCACTGGATGATAACATTGATGTCAGCATCTTATGTCCATGCAGAAAATAAACTCCCAACCCCACATATACTGCCTAAATCTTTCCATGCTCCATGAACACACGTTTCTCTAAATCGCAGAGCACACCTTCTTTGTGAGAGAACGATAATGTTGTTCAAATGAATGTGGGCCTGATTTAGATCTTGGTGGTATTCCCATAGTCCTGTCTTGGCAGCGGTCCCAAGTACTCCGTCGAGTTGATGAAGGTCCAACCACTGTATTAAGATGTTTCCGCCGGCGCAGCGGACTTCTCTGCTGGCTAACAGTACTCCATCATAGTCAGGCCCACTGGATTGTGCCGAGATGATTTAGATGTTCCAGTTGTGCTGGTGGTGTCCTGGCAGCGGAGTCCTGACAAAGTGAGGCCATGGTGGTGTGTTGATAGGTAAGTGCTACTTATTTTCATCTCAATTCACATATGAGTTGCGAATCTGTCAAAATGTATAAGTAGGTAATGTGTACTGCCATTTATTTTACATATAACATTGCAAACCAACATACACACACTATTGAATACACACCCACACCCACCATAAAAGCCTACCTTAGATTCCAGCAACAACGAGGTGGCTGAGCGTCGTGGTCAAGTAGCAGCAGCACCACAAGAAGGACCTGGACATTGGTGTACAAGATGGATTTGGTGGTGGGACCCTGAAAAATGGTGAGTTTTCACCTCTTTATCATTGATTCTGACAATTTGAGCTTGGAGGTTTCCCCACCACAGTTGCCTCAATGGAAAGGCACATTCGTAACCTGAACAGCAGGAATCTTGGTGGCACTTTCTACAAGAGCCACTTCTGCCTCTGATGCCATCGACTTAGGAGAAAGATCCTGGTAGATGTGGAGGGACTGTGGTTGTCTTCCCTCTAGTGACCAACCAACATCTAAATAGAGTGGGTGGACTGCCAAGGCGGCGGGTAAGAAGACCACAGAAAAAGTGGCAGTGGGACCCTTTCCGCCAAGATCTAAATCAGGTTCCTAACCATTTGTTGGCAATTCTTATCAATTTGGGACAACACCACATGTACCCCTTTCCCCATGGCATCTAAGACGTTCACAGTCCTTAAGTCCCGAAGTCTTGTGAGGGAATGACTTTTGTTAGGCCAAGTCTAGATCTACTTTGGAAAACTCCTTGACCCCTTTTATCATTATAATGTCCTTAATAGAATTTAAACTTTCCATCATATCAAGTAGAAAATTGTTAATTCTGTATCAGGATCAGAGGGAAGGATTATGCATGTTCAAAGCTTCATCACTACCAAGGCCACTGCATCTGAGATCGCTTTGAAATTGAATTTTTTAAAAGTAGATTTTGATGGCTAGTCTGCTTCATCAATAATGTCTTCCATTCTTCCACCCACCTGAATCTATTTGGATTCCATGTCCCCCCTATGGAATGGGCTCCAAACCTTCTAACATAATTGCCTGATCCATCTTGCCCACCTGGCACTAGACAGAGAGGATACCACCCTTCAATGCGTTAAGCAGGTGTCTCTCCCTGGCCGGCCTTACCTCTGCCATCTGATCCTCAAATGTCTTAATACATCTGACTACACAAGGTTTGGGTATATTGGGAAAAGCAGAATAGGATACTAACCTGGTATTCGTCTTAGTCCTTTGCGAGACCGTAAAGGTTATTCCCTCTGGAGTAAAAACTCTAGGTGAGACATCTAATGCCCTCACGTCTGAGACCCTTTTACAGGATATCAGGCACAAGAGCATTGCCAGCTTGGCAGATAACTCCTTTTGAGAGAGGTACTCATTATCCTGCCAACCCATAGGAAAAGGAAGAACAATATTGACATCCTGTAGCCCTGAATATCTCGGCTCTAGGGGTTTCGACAGCCTGAATCCTTACATCAACCTGCAAATCCACCGGAACATCATTGAGATAGAGGAGGCCCGCCGAAATAGCAGATCTGAAAGAATTCACAGTGCGGTACATGAGCCCAGCCTGAACCAACTCAAAAAATACAAGATATCTGTAACTTTTGCCTCCGTGGGAGCCACGTGTCTCCCTAAACATAAACGATTGCATCTGTTCCAGGTGGAATTGTACCTCTGGATGGTTCCTGAGGCTCAAGCCTATTGGTTGAATCCTGCAGCGTCTGCTGAAAGCCGGTTGTTCTGCCAATGTCACCTGAAATCCTCCATGCCATTAGCTTGACCCTGCAGGACCAGGGAGTGTGGGCAGCCTATATGACCCTGCAACATCTTATGGAAGAAGGGTATTGCTATTGGCAGGTCCAATGCTAGATCCATCAACATTGAAAACCAAGCTTGTGATCTCCAGATGGGAGTCACCAGTACCAAAAGACGCTTAATTATAATGCCTGACTTGAGCTGCCACATGCGAATCATCCAAAATCGGGGGAAAGCATACATCTGTCCTAATGACCAAACCTGCATGAAGGCCTCCACTGCTGCTGTCCCCAATCCTGTCCCCAACTGGCGCATTTGGGCAGTTTATAATTCAGTCTGGAGGCAAAGAGGCCCGTGTGGCAAGGATCCCATGCTCATGAGCACTGTGAAAATCCTGCGATCCAGTCCCCAATCACTGATCTCTGTGATATACCTGGAGTTCCAGTCCTCTTCTTCGTTCGGCATCCCCAGGAGGTATTCCACTGTCACAGAGATCTTGTCCTGCAGGCATAATGGCAGAAGTCTTTTGTCGTGTCCGATCATGGTGCAGATCGGAGCTTCCGAATCCCCTCTACTTCCACGGACGGAGTGATTTCACAGTCACACGCACACACACACATCACACGCTGGTGGGGCCCATTACACCAACATTCAAACCTAACCACTTTATCCGTGCCTTGTATAGAGGAAACACTTTCCTTTATACCTAACCAATCTGCATATACCTTGAGGTCAATGGCATCAACTAGTTGCTATAGATCTGGTAAAACATTCTGAATATTCAATAAACATAACAAGGAAATAACCACCCGACACAGTAATTCAAACAGAATATAGTTTATCTAAATTAATTTGTAAGAAAAGCCAAATAAATGCAAGATCATTTTCTCCATATTTACCTATTCTGGCTAAAAGTCGTTTTCTACGTCAGAACTGGTCCTCAGCAAAAGTTAAAGTTTCTAGCCGTCATGTAGAGTCACCGTCCTCTCCGTCAGCGTCGGGACCTGTGATCATTGGTTCAGGAAGAAGTGGCGCTAGACCTCTCTAGTCTACTAATATTTATACCAAATTTTACATTCTAAATGTTGCAAACATAGTTTTCAAACATCCGTTTGGCAGGAAAAGATGTCGTCTTGATACATTAAGAAATTTTCCAATGTATTGATAACTTCAAATTCTGAATAGAAAATATAAGTCTATAGCTAATTCGTTACTTTTACGGATGTCTTCTCCGGATAAAATGTATCTTATTTATGAGACCATTAGGTCGGATTCATTCAATTGCTACTTTTCTTCACTTTCAGGGGCATCTCTCCCAGATTTGTCGTCATGTACATGGCTTTTCGGTTCATGTAGAGGACAGGGTCGCAGTCAGCGCAAAGCCTCTTTTCATATTACATCTACTCGAATGCAGGCTGCGGATGGTGGCCATCTTTCAGCAGGCCACAATGGTCAACTTAAGCAAAAAGGAAACACAAAACATATTTACTACATGGAAATGACTATACAGTGTTATTTCCCTGCTAATACCCTTATGTGTATGTATTTATCTAGCCAATTGCGACATCAAAAGCCATTAATGCATATTAATTATAAGCACAAAACATAATAACATCACATAAGCAACATCTATTCTGTCAATTCGCTCACCAACTTAGTTCACTTATTATTTTAGCCATGCAATTGCATTCCCACGTGTAATTCTTCTGTTAATAAGGTTGGTTAGACAAAACACGACAAATCTTTAGTAATTACTAATTAATCAGTAGTATTTTTAATAATGACGTACAGATATTTGGGTTTATATTGAAAACCCTGCTCCATCAATCCCCCCTTTGGTGATATCTTATCACCACAAAAATCAAAAACCCAAAAATCAATTTAATTTCCCCTTTTGAGGAAATTCAAAATGTCTTCTTGTTCATTTATCAAACCCTTGTTTCCATATCATCTTCTCTTTTAGTTTCTATATACATGCTTTCCCTAAGTTCTTCTAATTCTATTTCTTGTGGATCTCTTTCTGGTTTCTTTTGTCTCTTTTTAACATTTTCTCGTGTTATTTTCTTTTTATTTCTTCTGTATCTACAACACAGACACCCTAATCTAAGAATTAATAATGCTACAATTATACATGTTAATGGAAATAATACCTTACCGAATATAGTACTACCTATTTTAGCTATAAAATCCTTGATAGCAATCATTTTATTAGCCATTTTAGTCCAGATACTTTCAGCTTCCAGTGGTACTAATTCTTCATGCAAATCAGTAATATTTTTGATATAGACCTTAAGATCTTTGCTTTCGTCAGGAATGTAAGTGCAACAATGTTGAACTTTCAGCATTCCACAGACTCCACCCTCTTTTGCCAATAGAATGTCAAGGGCAAGTTGATTTTGCATCGCCATAGCGCGTAAAGCAACCATTTCAGTATTTACCAAAAGAAAGCCTCCAGCGGTGCTTGTTGACAAGCAATCCACCACTGTTGACAGCTTCCGAATGCCAATTGCATTCAATGATATTCCCACTGCTGGTATCAAAGCTCCAAAAATATCTCCTACAATTTCTGTCCATGTTTCTCTTCTATAGCGTGTTAATGGATTAGTTTGTTCAGCATTTTCTACTCTATCCATGTGAAAAATCTTTGGAAAGACCAGGCCAACATAACATGTGCCATACCAATGGTCAGGCAACCTGTAATAAGCCTTGTTCCCACAAATATATTACACTCCCGGAAAAACTGGATCTTCTCCACCTCTAAATCCCCATCCGGTTGCAATAAAGTATGTATCATGGCACTCACTAGTCCCTATGAAATAATAATCATACTGGGATTTCTTCCTGGTAATGCATAATTTGCCTTTCTGTGGTGCATCTAGAGCCAAAGTTGGACTGGCCCCATTTTTCAACTCTTTTTCTTTCTCAATATCCCACATTGTTTCACTCATCTTATGTCCTTCAGCTTTCTTATGCATGTTCAACCTTCTTCTCTCAACCATGTCTAGGAATGTTTTCTCTTCCTCCTTCAAACTGCAGGTTAAATTGTTTCTAAAAACATATTCTAATGTTAATGCTCTAGTTTCAATAAAAATCTCACCTAAAATGTTAGCTTCTTTAGCAGGATTCAATTCTTTATTCATTGGCAGTTGCCCAAGAATATTATCTACATTTGACATGTTATAATCTAATTTCCCTAATATATAAAATATACTAATCAACACACTACATGAAATTCCATACGTAGCCGGAAGGTGATGATAAGTCACTCCTTCCGAAACAGAGGCAGGTAATTGCATACAGACGTAGCAATCCCTTACATCCATTGTCTTTACATATTCGTACAATAATTTTGAAAACACATTGCTAGAAAAATCATTAATAGACCTATCCTTATGTACATGTATATTGCTCATTCTAGTTGGAACTATCTTCTGTGAACTCTTCCCTATGTTAGTCATGTTCCCAGTATGTCCTTTTAAAGTGTCTATTGTAACTCTAAAAGAAATTAGTAGAGCAAGCACGCTCCAAAGCAGCATTAATAATCCTGTACGGCAGCAGCACATCTTGCACCATCTTTTCAAGAAGGTACATCTACTTTGATTATTCTCAGTGTTAGCCATCTTGTTACTTTGACCGTGTCTTTTGACTTAGCCTCTTCTACTCCACTACCGAACTCTTTTAGGGCAGCAAGTACCCACCAGATTAATACAATCTATTAGTTCTTAATATTTTTCTTCACTTTTCTTCTTCAAGTGATTTTCTTTGGATTTACTCAATTTGGGTTTTCATCATTCTTCACTGTCTCTTCATCATCATCAAACTGTATCAGGTCCTGAACATCCGTTTGTTCTCCAATGTCGGACAAGATGACTATCAGGATTCCAACAGCTTCTTCTTCTTCAACCACTTTCAGTAAAGTCTCCTCTGGATTTCCTTGACTATCTGCCTCTTCTCCTTCTTCAGGCAGTGCCACATACGTCCATTCTGGTGACTTATACTTCTGGTTTGATTTTCTGATTCTCTTAGTTTCTTCAGATTTCTTTGTTTCTTCTCCTTTCGTTTGGTTTTGACTTGACACTTCGTTCACCTGTTCAGCTTTCGAAGAGTTAACTCGTGTCAGTAGGTATCTCAGTCTCTTTATCTTATTGGGCCAAAGATCTCCTTTAGCATTTCTTTTCTGTTTTCCCTCTTTACTGTTTCTTTCTCCAATCCAAGTTCTCTTTCTTAGAACTCGACCTTCAGGTATCTAATTCTCACTTTCATCAGATTCTGTTTCAGTTGCCTCTTGTTCATCAACAATTTTCCCTTCTCCAACAGTCTCTTTTCCCACCGTTTGAGATTTCCCTACTTCTGTCCCTCCTCGGGTATCCGACACGCAATCTTCTTGCTGTCTACTTGTCCCTTCACCTAGCTTGTTGTCGATGTTCCCTACACCTCCTCGAGGTTCTTCCGCAATCTGTCCCTCTCTATCTTTTTCTGTCCCTTCTTCTTCAAGAATTATCTCAGGTGGAACTTCTCCAATTTCCTCATTTGATTCAGGTATTACCTCTGTGGAAATGTTCTTTTCTTTTCTTTCTTTCTTTTTGTGTTCGTCACTGTTAGTTGGGACTTCAGGCACTTCTTCAGAATCTAGACTCGTCTCTGATGTTGGTAATGTTCCTTTCAGAATTCCTTCTGGCGGGACAAAAGTTTCTCTTGACTCACTTTCCCCCCTTTCAGGATTTTTCTTTCTTTTTACTGCCTCACTGTCTGCATCATCACTGGAATCTGATTCTTCAAAGTATTCCTTTCCAGTACCATCATTTGGATTTGGAACTCTCAGAGTGTGACTTGCATGTATCCAATTTTTCACTCCAGCACACTTCACAGCAGTCGTTGTGGTCAGAACAACTTGCCTTGGTCTTCCCCACCTTGGAACTAGGCAGTTTCTTCTTCTGTGGACTTTTATTCTTACCCAGTCCCCTGGGCTCAGATCATGGGCTGGTTTCTTTTCAAGTGTGGTGGGGTCTTCTCCAACCTGGTGAAACACAGAATGGACTGCGTCAGCCAGGCCTTTACAGTAATCCAAAATCATGTCATCAGTTATAGTCATCAGCTTGTTGACTGGTACAAACGCATGTCTCATTGCACGTCCCATGATGATTTCATGTGGACTCAAACCTGTTGTTCTGTCTGGAGTAGACCTAATTGTCATCAGGACTAGAGGCAAGACATCAGGCCATTTCATTCCGGTGGCCAGGCACATTTTGCCAATTCTGTTTTTGATGGTACCATTCATTTGTTCAACCAAATCAAAAGCCTCTGGTCGGTAAGCACAATGTAGCTTCTGCTGTACACTCAATGCTTCACAGATTAAACTCATGATTTCATTATAAAAGTGTCCTCCTCTGTCTGATTCAATGGTTACTGGGAACCCGTACCGTAGGATAAATTCTCTTAACAATAGCTTGGCCACTGTTATCCCATCATTTCTTCTTGTTGGAAATGCCTCCACCCACCTGGAGAACAAACAGACTACCACCAGAACATACCTTAATCTATTGACTTGGGGCATTTCAATGAAGTCTACCTGCATTCTGGTGAAGGCTCCTCCCTCTCTGCCTATTGTACCTAGGCTTACCACTGTTTTCTTTCCAGGATTGAATTGCTGACATATCAGACATCTCTGACAGAGACTCTCTGCTATCAGCCTGAATTTTGCATTGTACCAGGTCTGCTTAAAGGCCCTTATCATAGCATCCCTCCCCAGGTGTCCCTGGCCATGATACATCCTTGCCATTGTTGACATCATGCTGTTGGGCATGACTGGTCTTCCATCTCTGTAGACCCACACGTGGTCCTTTTCCCTTGGTGCACAACCTGCTTTCACCCAATCTTTCATTTCCTCATCTCCTGCCTCATCCTGCAACTGTTTCTCTTCCTCCCATGTTCCTACCACATTAGTAAACATTAAGGAACAAGAAGACATTTCTTTTTCTTTACTCCGGTTGATGGAGTGATTATTCCTTGCACAATACTGTGCTATGTCATTGGCAAATTTGTTCCCAAGGGTGACAAAATCATAACCTTGACTATGAGCAGCACATTTTACAACTGCTAGTTCTTTAGGCAGCTGTATCGCCTCAAGCAATTTTCCAACCACTTCAGCATTCTTTATGGGAGTTCCACTTGAGGTCAGGAAACCTCTTTGTAGCCATAGCTGGCCAAAATCATGGACAACTCCGAAGCCATACTGGCTGTCAGTCATTACAGTCACTCTTACATTCCTTCCAATCCTGCAAGCTTTCGTCAGTGCTACCAATTCTGCCACTTGAGTGGATTTAACTCCTTTCAAGGGTGATGCTTCCACAACTCCTGAAACTGTACACACAGCATATGCAGCACTCAGCATTCCTTCATCAGTTCTCAAACAAGATCCATCCACAAACAACACATGATCACTCTCAGGCAGTGGTAGATCTCTTATGTCTGGTCTTGGTTTTGTACAGTAATCAAGCACATCCAGGCAATCATGATCAACATCATCTCTCACACCCACATTTTCAGCATCTGGCAACAGCGTTGCTGAATTCACATTCACACATCTCTCAAGACTCACATTTGTTGCACCAAGAATGACTTTCTCATATTTAGTCAGCCGACTATGAGACATGAACTGTGTCCGGCTCCTTGTTAAAAGGATTGCCACATCATGAGGTGCAAATACCCGTACAGGATATCCCATTATAATTAGGGGTGGGCGGAATTTGCGAAATTAACTGTTGCAAATTATCGCGAAAATGCAGAAAATCTCCGCAAACACGCCGGAAATATCACGAAGACGCGGACGTTTTTTTGCCGCCTGTTCGTGGTATTTTTTGCGTGATCGCGGGTCGCCAACTTACCCATGCGGTTGCTCACAGGCGCGGCCATCTTATTTTCACTTGTCCCGCCCTCTCGCGATGCTTACTTCCTGTTCCGGGTCGCGCAATGCATGTTCGCGCCTGTTCGCGGTCGATATTTCCTGTTCGCGACCGCTTTTACTTGATCGCGTTGCTTTTTGCTTGCTCGGGGAGAAAATATCGCGCGAACTTGCGCACGTGGTCGCAATGGGCGCGGCCATCTTGTTTTTCACTCTATTGCATGGTTCTGGGGCCTGATTTTCAATCCTCCCTAAATCTTTTCAATCCTTTGTTTATAGCCACTTTTTTTGGATCTTTATTACTTATTATTTCTCTAACTATTTTCCTGCTTCTATACTTTTGGTTTTTGTCTACTTTTTTTTTGTTTTTTAGCTACTTTTTCACTCTTTCTATTGCCTATTTATTTCCTTTACTTACTTTTTTAATTTTATTACCTTTTCTTTCCCACCCCGTCTCTCATCCCCAGAACCATGTCAAAGGGTAGGGCTCGCCGCAGCCAGAGCTGCGACCGCCTTCCATGTGGAAGGCGGCGCCCACAAGGGGTGCAGGCACGGGCCTTATTTGGGGAGGTGGAGTTGGCTGCACTCATTTTCTTTGTGCAGCGCCACCTCCCCTCAACCCTAGCAGCAGGTGGCAGGCCTGGGTCCGGGTACGGCCTCCGGGAGCGTCGGCAGCGGTGGGGGAAGGTGCGCCGGGCAGTGTCGCGCATCTCTGGGGTCCGGCGCACCTAGGCACAGCTGACGCACCGGTGGTCCGACATCCTGGACCGTGAGCAGGACCTGCTGGACCTGCTAGGAGTGGAGGTCCCGGGGCTTGGTGAGTACCTATTTAATTATTACAACTTTGTGTCTGTTCTTCTGCTCTATGTTATATATTGCGAACATCTTTTTTTCCTTCCAACCAGCTAGAATGTTGCTGCTTACAATTAGGGCTCCCGGTTTTATGGTATTTATTTTTTTGACATTTCCGTCTGCATTTATCCATATTTATTTTTTGTCAACTTTATCTGTATTTATCCATATTTATTATGGGTTTTGTGAAAAAAATAAAGCTGAAACTGGTATATTTACGCATTTATTTAACCAATAAATATGCAGTCATGCTTGAATGCCTGCCAGGTTGCAGTGATATGAACACCTGCAGAAGATAAATCAATGCTCTTATATGAAAATAGGCCCATTTCAGCATCAGCCTTGTGCATATCTACTGCTGTCTAAGCCTTTTTACTAAAAATGTCATCTTTTTTAACCCCCTTACCTACCAATCTACACAGTTATTGGCTTGGCAGTCATGGCAAAGTGTATTTAGAATCACTCAAAAAGCACCCAATTTCCGTTTTTATCCACATTTAAGAATAAATACAGACAATTACATAAATGGTTTTCTGTCTGTATTTATATGTAAAAATCAGTAAAAACGGAAAACAGGGAGCCTTACTTACAATACATTCCAGGTTAATAACGTTTAAAAGTCTTCTGTGATTATGACACAGGTGCTCTTCTGCGCTACTACTAATCTTACTTGTTTGCAGCTTTGCGTTTGCGCTTGCTTAGCGTGATTCTTTACGAGTTTATTTTAGAGAAATTAAGTTACGTAATGCTACAGTGACTCACGTCCACTCCTTACTTTGTCCTGTCACTAATAGATAGGGGCGGAATGATACTTAGGTTTAGGTACTTTGTAAGGACCTTCTAATTGGTTAGTGGTATGCGTGATGCCCCCCCTCACTCAGTTACATGACGTGCTGCTAGTACGGCAGTCTTTAGAACCTTTTCTAGTTTGTTCAATGAGTGGAGGTAGGCTTAGCAGTTACTTAGCAGTAGCAGATCAGCATCAATCAAACCAAAATTTGGTGTATACAAAAAATGTAGTCATGTTCATGTGTCCTCCATGATTGGACCATACACATTGTTGAGGAATACAGTGGAAATGCATACTTAATGTACAATTGGCATGCCTGGAATAGGTGGGCTAGGTTGGGTGGTACGTTGTACTACTACTTAGGCTTAGTTGTAACTTAGTTTTCTGGAATCAGAATGGAAGACTGGATTACTGTTGATAAATAGTAACTTAAGTAGTCGAACTGCGAATCCCCCGATATTACATGTTGACCAGATGAGATCGGTCAATGTAGTTATTGCAATTGTTGTTTACATAAGTGTTTTTTGACCGTTGTTGAAAAATATTGTATTTGTTTGACACCATCCATCAATGTTTGTCTCTTTCTTATATCTTTCCTGTCCATCAGCACCCAGGGGCAGACCGACAGGGACTGGGCAGTCGGCGGGACAGGAACACCACCAGGAGGACACCGCTGAGGGCTCCTCTGCTGGCCCCAGTAAGTCTTCTTGTTTTTAATAATATTTCTTATTCCATAACTTTTACTGCCCCATTTCTCCCGAACTATAGTGTGTTTCCAAATGCTATTTTTTTACCACCAATTATCCTTCGATCTGTACGGTTTCAAAAATCTTATCCCTGCCTCCGCTATGATGACTGAGTACTACTACATACTATCAGTCTGTCTGTACTGTAGTAGCTAGTCTTGCCCAGTTGGCCAGTGCCACTCTTTGTGAAAGGTTGTAATATAAAACTCATATTCACCAGTAGCTCGTACAATCCGTTGGGTCGTTGTCTTGTACTACTTTTACTCTTATTGATGTTGAGGCTTTGAAAATTCACAGCAACAGCCCTACCAGATTTCTTAATATTTTGATATGATACCCTATAGGACATACCACTGTTGTAGGGATCTTGCACATACATTTGCACCAGAAAATAGGATGTTGGTGATGGTAGGTTGGACCTTCCTTGCACACCTCAATCAGAAATTCCGCACCCACCACAATTCCACTGCTTGACTATAGTACTGTCTTGTCATACCTATTAGGTCTCGGAACCCTCCCCCCAAGATACCCAACAAGTAGACAACCCAGAACATAACACACCCAACCTCTGTCGTGGAAGCAATTCACATGCACACCCTTACTTTAATTTGCTCACTCGTGTAACTTAGTCCACTCCACACCAAATACCACGAAGTCTATGTAAGTTTAAAATGTTTATTTCAATTTGAGAAGGTCTGTACACTGTTTTCTTAGCAGCACCAACCGGCAAATCAATAACATTAAAACAATATACATTGTTACACTTATACAGTTGGGAATTAAATCATGATAACTGAACAGTGGTGGAAGGCAGCACCACCATCCCATAGCAATTTAGTTTATATACATTTATAAATGAAGATGTGAGTGAAGGGACCCCTCACCTCAGAAGAACCTAGTACTGGTAGTTGGTGCATCGTTCAGAAGCTCTGGTTCGTAGAAGGGAATCTTGCGTCTGTAATGCGAAAAAAGAAATGGTGTGCGTTAGTATATTGCAACTTGCAAGCATTTCTCAGCCGTGCCAAAAAGTGTAGCATCTATGGATAAACAATATGGACTAACAGTAACAGTAGTACACCAGTTCTTCCTAAAAAAGTGGCTTGTTAATGTTTGTTGACCGCTTGTACGCAGCGCGTAGACTAGACAGTAGCAGTGTGAGGCAGGTCATGTGGGCTCAAAGGTGTCTTAAGAAGCTGCAAGGTAAAGGTAACGTCACATGTGCATGGCTAGGGCTAATCAAGCAAAGGCTACAATGATCATATAACTATTAGTGTCTACTCTACTACTACCTGATTTGTACTAGTGATGTATGTTAGTATTAACTAATTTTTCTACCTTGCTACTGATTAATAGGGGGGAGGTGTATATGACGCCTAATAAATGTGTAATGTTTTCTAGGCGCACTACCGACCACCATTGCTGGGGCCAGCGAAGGCGACGCCGAGGGCGAGGATGCGGCAGTTGCAGATAGCAACGGAGCGGTAGGGGGAGTGGCAGCACCAGTGGCAGGCGGTGGTAAGTTAGATTCATAATCTTTAACTATTGTTGAACTTGACAGCACACTCACTGCAAGGGTGTACTGTATGTATATGTATACTGTACAGTTGTGACTTAGGGCCCCATTAGGATGGTGGGCGTATTGCCCCCGCCGGGCCGGCTGGAATTCACTGCCGTCACCACAGGGGCAAACCTCCCGCCATCCCTGTAGAAAATATTCAGACATGTCCAGGCGGAAAAGGGTTCAATATGGCGGTGGTGTCTCTCTCACCACACCGCCAGCCATATAATCTGCATTTTGGAATGCCTTTGCGTGGCGGCATTGCCGTCCGCCAAGGAAAGGCATGCACACATTGCAGAGTATGCTTGGGGGCCCCCATGGAGGGTACCTACCGATGCTATGGTACCCCCCCGACTTTCAAAGCAAAACGTGACAGGCTCCGTGCGGGGCCCGTCATGTTGTGCTTGGAAAAGCAGCACAACATTTTAGCATTGCTTTCAGCAAAGCCAACCAGAATTTAAATTTAAAAAAACAGGGTGCGCCCGCCACTGTGCCGGGCGCATCATCCTAATTAATTGTCCCCACGGGACACCCACCCTTTTTAGCAGTCGGATGGCGGGTGGACAAAGTCCGCCCGCTATCCGATGTCGAAAGTAAGTATGAGTTCTTGGGTAGGCCTGGGCGAAGCACTACGCTACGCTCGCGTAGTTTGCGAAGTTCGCGCTACTTCGCACTACGCAAACTGCACGTAGCACAGTGCGAACACGCGTAGCGTAGTGTTGCGCAGTGCTGCAGTCATTTTTTGCTTGCTCGCGGTCCTCAACGTCAAGTTGGCGATCGCGAGCAAGCAAAATGACATCCCGGCGAGACTTTTTCCTTGTTCGCGATCGCGAGCATGGAAAATAAACCTCCCGGCGAGATTCCCAACGCGAGGAGGTCAAGTTTCTCATTGCGAGGGGTCGCGTATGCTTGCGACCGCTCGCGATGAGAAACTACCAGTTCGCGTTGAGAAAGCTGCCGCTCGAGTAAAAATCTACTCGAGCAGCAGAAAACTACAGCTCGCACTGTGCAAGATGCCATTTTCAATGATTGCACAGTGCCGGTTGCTTGTCCGCACTGTGCAATCATTGAAAACAACATCTTGCACAGTGCAAACATGTTACTACGCAGTTCGCGAAGTGCTACGCGTAGCTCGCGTAGTGCGAACTTCACTTTGCGTAGCTTCGCGAAGTGCTACTTCGCGAACTACGCCCACCCTTATTCTTGGGGACGTTTGAAGAGTGAACTAGAAGACTAGAATTCCCTTTAATTGGTATAGGACTAGGACCCGGAGTATTGAGTAACCAATGGCCTCATCTATCTGATTTCAACTCCGCTTTGAAAGTTTTATGGAGAAGAGCACCTGGTGCACTGTTCAACTAAAAAGTGTAAGACAGGTGGAAGGAAGAAGGACGGGCGCCATTTAAAATGTTATGTACTACTGTGCTTTATTTTATAGTGCTACTCTACCATGCCACTATGGGGCATATGCATCAACATTAGCATTTGCGATTCCTTATTAGCGAAAAATAAGGAATCGCTAATAAGGAATAGCAAAAGGCTATGCATGTAGGAATCGCTATTCAAATAGCGATTCCTTAACATTCCTTATTACCGAATCGGTAATACCGAATCGGTAATAAGGAATACCTACCCATTCATTCCTATGGGCTTGGAGGCCCATAGGAATGAATGTAAAGCCATTCTGTATTAGCGATTCGGTATTACCGAATCGCTAATAGCTGGAGCACTTTCAAGGGTGCCAGGGTGTCAAAAGGACACCCTGTTGCACCCCTGAAAATTATATGTGCACATATGTTGCACACACACATGCTCTAAGGGCATGTGTGTGCGCAACATGACACTTTGAAAAATGCACAAAAGTGCATTTTTCACAGTTTTTGCAAATTACCATGCAGTTCATCTTCATGGTAATTTGCTCCCCTTATTAGCGAAATCGCTAATTTTTTAACTTTGATGCATTGCATTTAAGGAATCTCACTTTGGGATTCCTTAAATGCAATCGCTATTTAAGGAATCGGTATTTAAGGAATCCCTATTTAAAGAATCGCTATTTAAGGATTCCTTAAATACCGATTTCTGCTTTTGGGTTGATGCATTGGGATTGGGTATTTTTTACTTAATACCGGGAGCTAATAAGGAATCGGTATTTTACCGACTGGATTTTGGCTTGATGCATAAGGGTGTATGTGTATAAATAATTACCTTGTACTACTGTTTTATTAAGACTATATTTTACAATTGTCTTGTTTTTTTCTTTTTGATACACAGCAACTCCGAAACTCAACCGGAAGGAGTTGGCCGCCAAGGCACGGCGCCGGAAGCTGGAGGCAATCCAGCATGAATACCGGCGGCTGGTGGTCCTAGCCGAGGAGGAGGAGGAGACTGCAGCAGCTATTGAAGCCTCCTCCAGTGCCCCGGGCCCCAGCCACCGCCCTCCAGCGGTACGGCGCCATCGCCTGGCGGCTGCCCGCCGCCTCCGTGTCATCTCCGGTGCCCCCCCCACTGTGGCTGCAACTGCCGCGGCCCTAGACGCCGCGTCGCCCATTTAGAGGACGAGATGCGCCAGATGCGTGTCCTCCTCCAGTCCCGCCCCACCAGTTAGTCCCTGTCACTGCCCCTTTTTTAATTCCTGTTCTTTACTCGTTTGGCGTTTGACTTTTTTCTACTGTGGACAGTGGTTGGGGTTAGGGGAGTGGGTGGGTCAGCTTTTGTGGGTTTAGTTTATTTGTTAGGGTAAATTAAATATATTTTTCTATGTTACATGCAATATTGTTAATGTTTTATAGGTGGGGTAACTGTTTTACATCACACTGTTTCCTTACTGGTGCATGGCCGCCCATAGCCTGTGTTTGATTTCAATAATTTGCTGACTGTATAAGACACAAACAGATAGATGCGACACACCTCACTCATTGACTGGTCCTTCTAGTACTTTCAGTCTGTCCTCTAGTCTATGCATTCTTTCAACATGTCCATTATTAATTCTGCCTCCCCCAAACTTCTCTCTTACCGGTGCTTGATGTTTATGTCCAACTGTGGCACAGCACTGGCTGCATGGTGAAGATGGTTTCCTTTTTCATACATGCCATGATTGGGGTGGTGGTGGTGGTAGTATAGTAGTAGTAGTATACACTGGCAGGGTGGCAGCATTTCCAAAAAAAGAAAAGGAGATAGTCAATTGCCTTTGAGAGACTGTTAGAGGAGTAGTTGAATGAAGTACATCACAGAATTTACCGAGCAACAATTATATGCTCAAATATTTGACAAAAAAACTGAATGGTGGTTATTATGAGGATAGCCTACTAGACAGAGTTACAAACTATAGTTTTGTCGACTCGAGTCACTTGACTATGCCAACAGTCTAACAGTTAGTGCTGTATATGAGGAATGACAACAAACAAATCCAATCAATGCCGGCAATTCATGCTGAGGTATATGTTCTTTTGTTAAATAAAATAACCTCTGAAATATCCTACTCATGGGTGGGCAAGCAGAAGAAGATCATCGCTCTGCATTGAAATTGAAGTAGTGTTGCTTTCACCACATCCGCCCCAGCAAGTGTGTGATTAAGTATTGGTGTACATTTAATTTAGTTACACCTCGACAATAAGTCACACAGCCAGGGGGAAGAGGGTTAGGGTTTGTTGAATGGATGGGAAGGGGGATTTTGGGTAAGGTTTGACATAGAAAAACAGTATGCATACATAGACAAACAAACAACAATCATTGAAGACTACCATACCATATCCATTCCATATGTTAAGGGAGAAAAAGGCAATGCATGCATGATGATGAGACCCGGATTACATACACTTCTATTTCTTGTTCTGTTCCGGCCTTAATACTTTAACAGATAGCAAATAGAAATGTTAAATATTGGTAGTCAAAAATCGTAAACACATAGCAAACGTAATGATGATTGATAATAACAACTCCAAGAACACACAGTTGTAAAGATTGTATACAAGATATTAATCAAATTATTTAAAAGAAGTTAAAAGTGGATACTGTTACTGTCTTATCCTTGTCAAAAATGTGGACTGTTTTTTTGCATCTCGGCATTCCTCTTGCTCCTCTCGTCCATCAATCTTGGGTGTGTCGCCTCGCCACTCGCCACTGCCCGGCTGGAAAAAAAAGGTGATTGATTGGTAAGGTAATTAATATGCATTGTAATGTTTTACAAAGTTTTGGCCAAGGCCCGGCCTGTAATTTTAGATTGAAAACCAAAGGGGATATTGAGAAAGAAAGTGAAAACAAATGCACAAGTGATGGTGTAGTGCAACAAGAACACTTTCCGAGGTGGCATGTATGCATATGCATCATCTCTACTCTAGTCTGTTTCCAGCATTGACCTTCAACAGTAACAGGAGAGATCAGGCCCACAGTGCTTACCATTAGCACATCCTACGTTAACACTTTAGAGTCCTTTTTTTTTCTCTCAAAGAGTTGGACAAACGCAAAGCACATTATCCATTCCAAACATAGCATTTTACAGTTAAAGTTAGTAAAATCAATGCACTGCAGTCATCCCACCGCTACACTCTATTCAACTTCTACACAGACATTTGGGTCTGCTGTGGTTGTTGTTGACGTGTTTACCTTTAGGCTTTTCCGTTTTATGCCACTCCTGAAACATCCTCCTCCTGACTTCATCATCATCTCTGATACTTTTACTGACTGAAGATCGGCCTGCAGTATAAGTATAATTTTTATGACACAACCAGAGTAGAAATATAAATATTACTGACTTGTTGAGTCATTCTTTATTGTGTACAGAAAGATAGATTACTACTAGTACACTTTGACATCACTTTGTGCATAACAAACAAACAACGCAAACACAAAGACCAATAGCTCAGAGTCAGGTGTCCAATGCATGCCATTAATTGTCATCATTCATTACCTGTTCCTTCTCATCTTAAGTTAACGGGCCGTCTCTTTCGCCATCATCATGATGGACGGTGCTGTTAAGTCACAGTCATTTGCATTGCGCAGATTGAGTGAGTCCCCTTCCTGTATTGAATTAAAAGCAATGTATCACCAAGATGCAGGAGAAGTACACATTTCTTGTTTGCAAGAAGGGGAAAATTAGTGTGTTCTGTAGAATGTTGATTAGTGGCAGTGCACAATTACATCAATTCATGCGCAACACACACAACAAAATCTACATCATTCAGTCTGCGATTCTGCGGCCAATGCATGGCATCAATCATTACCTGTTGCATCTCATCTCGTTAACGCTGCAGGCCGTCTCTTTCGCCATCATCATGATGGACGGTGCTGTTAAGTCACAGTCATTTGCATTGCGCAGATTGAGTGAGTCCCCTTCCTGTATTGAATTAAAAGCAATGTATCACCAAGATGCAGGAGAAGTACACATTTCTTGTTTGCAAGAAGGGGAAAATTAGTGTGTTCTGTAGAATGTTGATTAGTGGCAGTGCACAATTACATCAATTCATGCGCAACACACACAACAAAAGCTACATCATTCAGTCTGCGATTCTGCGGCCAATGCATGGCATCAATCATTACCTGTTGCATCTCATCTCGTTAACGCTGCAGGCCGTCTCTTTCGCCATCATCATGATGGACGGTGCTGTTAAGTCACAGTCATTTGCATTGCGCAGATTGAGTGAGTCCCCTTCCTGTATTGAATTAAAAGCAATGTATCACCAAGATGCAGGAGAAGTACACATTTCTTGTTTGCAAGAAGGGGAAAATTAGTGTGTTCTGTAGAATGTTGATTAGTGGCAGTGCACAATTACATCAATTCATGCGCAACACACACAACAAAATCTACATCATTCAGTCTGCGATTCTGCGGCCAATGCATGGCATCAATCATTACCTGTTGCATCTTATTTTCAGTTAATGGCCAGTCTCTCTCGGCTCTGAAGGAGGATAGCTATAGAAGTCATCAGATTCATGGTCCACTTATTGGCAGGACGAGGAAAGTTTGAATTTGTTGTTACCATCATCCAATCATCATTCATGAGGGAAATGGAATTGAGCAGGAGATGCAGTATGATCGAGCAGAGGAGCTGGATTCTGAGGACTGTAGTGTCAAATGGCAGACACCTGAAACTTGTATCTTAAATTAGAAGAGTAGAAGACGGTGATAATGCATTTGTTGCGATTCACAAGTTTATAACCGGAACGACAGACACAAACAAAGGGGGAAAAAAGGGAGGAAGACAGTAAGTGCAAGCCTAATTGTCAGGGAAGTATAGCTCATCATCAAACTCTGGGGGATCTTCCAGTAGTAGGTAATCATCTGACACAATACTTCCGTCACCTGAGCCGCTGTCCTCATCTTCCTCTGTTGATTCATGCATTGTGTAATTCGGTGGTATGAAGTGCTGATTCATTTTGATCATTGTTAACCTCTCCACGTTTTTTGGAGATAGACTGGTCCTTCTCAAGGTTACAATGGAACCAGCAGCACTGAAAACACGTTCGGAAGAGACACTTGCGACAGGGCAAGCCAGATAGCTTATCACCAGCCAGCTGAGCTGTGGCCATTCAGACCTTTTCCTATATCAATACTGCACTGGGTTTTGATCAACGTACACCTCTGTTGGGTCGTCCAGATAGGCCTGGACCATCCGGTCAATGTTCAGGGTTGCTGCTGGTAAGCTTTTGTGCTGTTTTTTCTGTGCATCAGCACTGTGCTTACAATAGCCCATCTTTACATACCAATCTGATAATGATTGTACTCGGCCTAATGATCCAGTTATTGTTTCTGTAGTCGATGGTGATGGTGAGTGTTGCGATTGTGAGCCAACCGCACTGCCCTCAGCCGACGAAGTTGCACTTGATTCTGCATGGCCTGCTTCAGTATCAGTACTTGTTGGGGGTTGATGTGGCGGGCTTTTAATTAGCAGCCCTTCGTTTTCAAACTTGATGGCTGCTTCAGCTATACAACTTTTGTAGCGGGCAACATCATTGTCGGAAAAAGAAAGGAATAGTCCTAATTTTGCACGTGGATCCAGAATTGTGGCACAAATGTAATGTTCTTGTGACAACATTTTATTTTGTATCCTTACATTTTCTGATAAGCGCCTGGATAAGCTCTCCACCAAGTCATGGGCTTGCCTTCTGTCCTCTACACCTTTGTAGGATTCAGACACATTATTCAGCTCATGCTCTAGCATTTGCAACAATGGGATAGCTTGGCCCATTGTACAGTCCTCCTTGCTGACTTCACGTGTGAAGACCTCAAAAGGAGACAGCATCTCAGTCAGGCATTTAATTAGGGTCCATTGCTCCCTCTGAAGGGTCATGCCTTTAACACTAGCATCACTGCTTTTGTACCAGACATATTCATTGAGTGACCTGTGCTGTTCGTACAGACGATCAAGCATGTAATACGTTGAGTTCCAACGTGTTGCCACCTCCTGGATGAGTGCCTTTACTGGCATCCTAAAGTCACGTTGGATGATCCTCAGCTGCTTCCGAGCTTTAAAAGAATGGCTGAAATGAGTGCATATTCTTCGGCAGATGGCCAGTAAATTGCTTACTATGGGTTCTTTTTTCAGAAAGTCTTGCACTATAATGTTTATGCAGTGTGCCAAACACGGAACCCTGAAATAGGAACCAAGTTCCATGGCCTTCAGTACATTACTGCCATTGTCTGTGGCAACAAAGCCAATACCAAGCCCTCTGGGCCGCAGCCATTCCAAAACCTTGGTGCGAAACTCTTCTAAAATGTTTTCAGCCGTATGAGATTTCTCCATGGCGAACATGGCTACAGTTGCATGTTTCCGAGTACCTTCAAAAATCGCAGCTGTGTCAACAACACCTCGTGCAGATAGTTGATCTCTAACCCCCACAAAAGAGATCCAGTGTGCAGTGATGCACATGTAATCTGTGGCTTGGCAACTGCTCCACATGTCTGTTGTCAGGTGGATATTGTGCACAGCACTCTGCCGCAAACCTTGACCAACCAATCCCAGCACATCATGATGTAGTGCCGGAACAGCAATTCTTGCGAAATAGGACCGGCTGGGAACTTTCCATTTCGGGCAGATGGCAGACACAAATTCAAGGAAACCCACCCCTTCCACAAATGAAAAAGGAAGAAGGTCCAGCGCTAACATTTTAGCCCGCTTCGCATTGTACAATCGTGCCGTTGGGTGGTTGCGTTGGAACTGCCCCTCCAACCTAAACATGCTGTCAATGGTAGGCTGGCTTACTTTCCTTAGTGGTGCTGTTTTCATTAACCCACTAAGGCTCAACGACACAGATTGTCTCATTGAGGTACTCGCCGGTCGCCTTGATGTCTCACCCACACTCTGAGTATGGCTCTTACTGCGGTGCCACTCTGATGTTACTGAGGAGGATGTGGGCGTTACCACTGCAGTGACTGCACTACTGGAGACAGGGCTAGAAATGTCTCCCTGTTCTTCACCTGCCACCACAATAATATCGCTCCCTGATTGCTGACCAACTTCAATGGGTTTAGTTTTTCTACTTTCTTTTAACTTAAGTAGGTGATCCTCCCACACGATATTGTGGTGTATTCTGAGATGACTTGCTTGTCCTCCAGTACCATAGTTTGTACCAAGCTTACCACGCCGAACACCTTGCCGACAAATTGAGCATATAGCAACGTTCTCCTCCTTGGCGCTAACAGAAAAAAAGTCCCAAACTGGGGAGGAAAACTTTCTGGCACTGCTGGATGTGCCACTTTCAACACCAGATGAACTTGAGGGGGTGCTTGAAAATATGTGACCCTGTCCACCTACACTGGGACTTTTACTACCACTTCCTACTGAGATGGTTGAGCTGGATGTAGGTCCCTGCCGGGCCTTGGAAAATATGGCAGCTGGAGGTAGTGGTGGTGTAAACCGTGTTGGTGAGATCCGTGCTACATCCCGCTCAGTACCAGCCTTTCTGGATAGGGTGAGAATGTCGGTCTCCAATCCCTTTGGGGCGGGAGTAATGTGCGTGATGACTGGCTCGTCTTGATCAACATCATCACCCCCCTCTTCTACATCTACCTCCATAACTATAAGTTTTTCTGGGACCTTCCTTTTCAGAAGCAATGTCTTGTGGCGTACTTCACTCTCAGACCGAGCTGGTGGGACCCAAGTGTCATCACGATCATCAGAAGCGGGGCTTGAAGAAGAAGATGATGGACTAAGCCTCCTTTTCCTTGCTGGTGGTCTGGAAGACAATTGATCTTCTGAAACAGTGGTTTGACATCGCTCCACTTTGTCTGCAGGAAGCTCGATTTCCTGAAATGCCCCTACGTCAGGAGCAACAACTACTATGGTGGGATGTTGCGGCGGCTGCTGCTGTTCTGGTTGCGGCGGCTGCTGCTGTTCTGGTTGCGGCGGCTGCTGCTGTTCTGGTTGCGGCGGCTGCTGCTGTTCTGGTTGCGGCGGCTGCTGCTGTTCTGGTTGCGGCGGCTTGACACTGATCTGCTGAGTTTGCACCTGCGTTGAACTTGATTGTGTACTACTTTGCGGTAATGACATTTCTTCAACATCGCTGCTCGTTAGTAGACTGGCTACCTCTGCGACACTAAAGCCCTTGGGCCTAGGTTGGTGGGGTTGGACCGCTGTGCTGCTCCCAGCTTGGTTGCCGGACAACGCTTTGGTACCAAAAAAAACATTGGCCGTGAGGTTCCGTATGAGACGGACCGACACTTTTTGAGTGGTGACGAATATGGATGAGTTTGGTGTCTACGAACCGCAAATGACGAGTATAGTGGGTGTACGCAGTTTCGCTACGCAACCACGTATGGTTCGTCTCATTTTTGGGTTTGTTCATCCGAACCCTCGGGTTCCATTTTAAATACGACATCCATTTTGTTTCTTGCCCTCAAGTAGCCAGCGAACGGACGTTGCCCGCTTCGTGACCCTGGGACTCCCAAGCTTACATGAGGGATACGTGTTTCCTTGAGGGTGACTTTTACGATAAGGGAAAGGACACGGCGAAGGCAGATGGCCCCGCTCGGGACTCATCTTGCCGTGCTAGCCTATTGTTTCAGTCATGCATGCATTGGACACGAGGTCTTTGATCCTGTCATCAAGTTTCCTTTATTACTCCCGACACTCTTCTTTAACCTGTTGTGCATCCTTGTCCTTTCTTTGCATCTGTTCTTGTCCTCTCTCCTAATGTGTTTACGGTCAGAGTGGAATGTGTTTTATTGCGGGGTAGATATGTTTTTACAGTTGGGAACCGGCAATGCTGCTGTAATTATGTTCCGGCCTCCTGAAACATGAACGCGACTCTTTTGAAGTTTATTGTGGGAACTGAGTTGTAACTTTTGTTCGCCATACTGTGCAATGGCAAAAACGTGTATAAAAGGAGCGATCCACTTTTGCAATTTGAAGCAGTCTCAGAGAACCTACACGTTGTGTACTTCTTGTGATCTCTGTATCCCTGCAGTAAATAAACGCTGATCTCTGACGTCGCTGGAAGTGTCCCGTGTCTCTGTGTTTCGTACGCCAGAACAGGTAACCCACGAAGGTTTCAGGTGTTGTTCCCTGGCACCGCTGGGTCTTGGAATAACCCAGTCCTTCAGTTGGCGCCCAACGTGGGGCGACATCAGCGGTACCGGTCCAAAGCCCGACGATCGTGAGGAACTTCGTGTTAAATCTCCGAGGGAAGGTGCACCCCGCTTCATCGATCCAGTTGTCGAAATAAGTGGCCCGACGTCTTTTCCCGCGAAGATCCCCGCCTCCTGACGGCTGCGACGGACTGATGCCCTGCCTGTCGACCTGTTTTGGCGCCTGGCGTAGTCCTTTGTACGGCGAGACGATAGACGGGCCTTCCTGGTGACGCCATTGCTCTTTCAGTTAAGTATTTGTGGGTCGCTCCCAGTGTTCCTTTGTTGTTTGCATGGTTCCATAGCATTTGTGGTTCTTAGTTGTTGGGTTTTATTTGACAATTGCAATTGCCAAAACCGAGGGTCTCGCATTTTTGTGCGAGGACATCATAATTCGATAGCCCTTGAAGTTTGTAAACTCGGTTAGTGTGCATGATGCCTGGCCGTAGTACTTTGTTTGGGTTTCTTAAATGTTGCAGAATGGATTCCCGGCTGGAGGATTCATGTCCGATACCTCCGGTTGTAACTCCAATTTATGAGCTCTATAGTCGCCATGGTGTGGGTCCTATCGTATATAACGAATATTGGGTCCGTTATACTAAAAATGATGGTGTTCTTAGTTGGCCATCACATGGTAGTTTCGAAACTGCCGTTTTAGATAATTTGGAAGCTAAACTGTTTAAAAAGAAGGCTAGGCCAGCCATGTTTGATTCCTTCCGGTTATGGCGTAAAGAGGCCAAGCAGAAAGAAATCAAACAGAGTAAGAAGAATAAGAGAGAAGGTGTCATTACGGTGATGCAAAATGCTGAACAGTATCAGCGAGACAAAGATGAGAAAGAGCAGGAAGTTAGTGCTCGACTTCATCATATGGCGGTGGATAAGTGTTACCCGGTGTTACCGTATAATGCTGATAAGACGGGAGAAGAAGTGATAGAAGATTCGCTCCTATCTTATTTGTTGAAATCACCACCTCCCTATGCTCCAGATACTGTGGGTCCTATGATTCTTCCTATTCCTCAACCTGCTGTTTTGGCGGCTGCTGGTCAGCCCGTCGTTCCTCCCGCTCCCCCGAATCCTCTTGTGCCGCAAATTGTCAATCCTCCTTTACCGGCTTCTCTTCCTACTGCGCTTTTTCCAGCCCCTCCTCAGCATGTCGTTCCCGCTACTTCTGGTGCCGCGTCCACCTCTACTGTTTCCACTCCTACTGTTGTTGCTCCTGTGCCGTCTTCTTCTTCTCCTTCTGTTCGTAGCCATCTCCTGAATGCTGTTGCTACTCTTTATTCTCCGCTTTTTGGGCCAATACTTGGATCGACTCTTTCTGATGTTGCTCAGAGGCGTAGCCAGCTTCCTGATGGTAGGGAACGTGAATCCTTGGTAAAAATGGCACGTAAATGGATTCGTAATCCTGTTAAGTACACTTCGCGTATAGTGTTTGAAACATTTTCCCAGTTTAATGCGCCCACGCAACGATTCGTGTTTGAGGAAATGTGTAAATCGTTGAGGGAAGAATGGGATCATGATGTGAGCGACAATGTGGACGACAATGTACCGTCTGAGGTTTCTGAGCTTCAGCATCAATTTACAACTGGTGTGATTGTAGGTGATAAGGTTCGAGCTGCTTTAGAACGTCTGTTATCCTTTTGATGTACAGTGCAACCTCGAGCGTTGTTCAAAGACGAGACCGAAGAGTGGATGGCAAAACCTGGTCAATATCCTATGCGAGAAGTTCCCCCAGTGTGGATGCCAGGTGATCCTAATGCTAATCCTGCTGTCCCAGGACGTTTTCAGAGAGTGTGGATACACCTCTCTTGGAAGCGATCGGAAGTTTTGCAGGTGAAGCAAACTTTGCCCGATCCTCGTAAAAATCCTGCAGGTTATTATAAGGAGTTGTCCCAACTAGTGGATGCTACTGTTATGAATCTTGCTGATATCGACATGTTGTTTGGCAATGTAGTGCCTCAGCCGATTTGGGCGAAAATTCGTCACGAGAATCACGCGGCTGAGTTAGGCGGTGACTGGGCTGCTCTTACGGCGGCAGACGCCCAGCAAGTTGGTGGGGCTAAACCTGAACAGCTTATTGTTGATTTGCCCCAGAGGATTATTACTCTTATGAAAACGCTTATGCCAGCGATGCGCGTCAATTGGGACAAATTGTCCGCGTGTAAGCAAAAGAGGGATGAGAGTGTCTCCGATTTCTTTACGAGATTTGAGGAAGCATTTGTTGATCATAGTGGTCAGGACATGAGTTCGGAGGGTGGTCAGCGGTTGTTAGTTGATAAATTTGTATCGAACTTGTTGCCCGAACTCAGCAACAAGTTGAAGAATTCTGAGAGTTCGTGGGCTGTTTCTACCACTGCTCAAATATTGGCTACGGCCCAATATTATGAAAACAGAGAAAAGGAAGAAAGTGAACGTGCAGATAAGAAAACGAAGGATCTTAAAACTAAGGTCTTAGCAGCAAGCGTATCCTCCGCGCTCAAATTCCAATGACTCGCAACAGCCAAATCGCTCACAATCGCAGTTTCCCAGATCACAGGTGCGCAATGACTCTCCCGCACCTCGCTTTGTGTTGGGGTATAATCAATGTGCATATTGTCGAGGGGAGGGCCATTTGAAGTTTAATTGCCCAGTTCTACGTGATAGGAACAATGGTGTGTCGGCTCGAGGAGGTCGTAGTGGTCCTCAACAAGATTCACGTGGTAGAGGTCGCGGTGTTACTCAGACTCAGGCTGAGCATCTTGCGACTTCGTCAGACTCGCAGAATTGTTTCGATCGACGCGATCTCTCGTCTGGTAGATCTGCACAGTATCATGTGGACGACTAGTATGTCGAGCGTGATGTTGATACGGACGGTATCTACTAGGACGGCCATAGACAAAGGAAGGGAGAAGTATCAGTTCCGGTAGATCAGAGAGGGCCTTAAGTCGCAGTTGCCACATTGGGCGTCGTTGAGCCTTTTCTGTTGGACACTGGTGCAGCAAAAAGTTCCATCATGCATTCGAAACTCCCTGGCGCGCCTTTGTCTGGCTTAACGAATGTTTCCGTTGGATTCTCTGGCGCCCCCGTTAGCAATCCGGTTTCTAGCCCCTTGCCCCTTACGATTGGGTCTCATGAGTTAGAAGCTCCTTTGATTTTGACTACTGGTTGTGGTGAGAATCTTTTGGGCTTGGATTTGTTGAAAAGGTTACATGCGACTTTGTACTGCTCTCCTACGGGAGTAGAGCTTACATTGGGTCAGAGAGTGATTTCCCCTATGTATTTATCGATCGACAAGCTCCCACCGGAATTAAGTTCTCTTCCGGCTTCTTTGTGGGCGACAGGTCCCAATGATGTGGGCCTGCTGGAAATACCACCTTATGTTGTTCAATTGAAAGTTGATGCGCGGTTACCGCGCATACCCAAGTATCGTATCTCCCTTGATGGTGAACGGGCACTATTAGCGATCATCTATGATTTGATCGATAAAGATGTTATTGAGGAGACACGAGGTAACGTGTGTAATAGTCCTGTGTTGCCTATTCTGAAGCGAACTGATCCCTCCAAGCCCCCTGTGTACCGTCTAGTTATTGACTTACGGGAGGTAAATAAAATTGTTGTCCCGCAGTTTCCTGTGGTGCCCGACATTACAGCTTTACTGACTCTGATTCCAGCTTCTGCATCATGGTTCTCGGTAATTGATTTGAAGAATGCGTTCTTTAGCATTCCAATTGCTGAGGAAAGTCGAGATTTGTTTGGTTTTTCATTAGGTGGTCGTAGCTTCCGGTTCAAACGCGCACCTCAAGGCTACTGTGAGAGCCCATCGATCTACAGCCAAGCTCTCAAAAGCCAACTTGATGCATTTGTACTGCCAGCTGGTGCGGCCTTGATTCAGTACGTTGACGATCTGTTGGTAGCTGCTGACACTGAACAAATTTGCAAGACTGCTACTGTGGCACTGTTGCAGCATCTATGTGACTTACACCACAAGGTGTCACCTTCTAAATTGCAATATTGTTGTCAAGAAGTTACCTATCTAGGTCACTTATTGTCAAAGGCGGTAAGGAAGTTGACCCCTGAAAGAATCGCAGCAATTGCCCGAATGACTGTGCCGACGACTCAGAGAGACGTGCGTGCCTTTTTAGGTATCCCGTCATACTGTAGACAGTGGATTCCAAATTTTTCACTGTTAGCGAAGCCATTGATAGCTCTTACGTGCAAGGATGTTTCGACTCCTTTGCCATGGACGGAGGAATGTCAGAAAAGTTTTTCTGAACTTCGTGATGCGTTGTGTTCGGCTCCTGTGTTAGGTACTCCTGATTACAGCAAGCCATTTACACTATACGTCCACGAGAGGGAAGGTTGTGCGTTGAGTGTTTTAACGCAACAATTTGGTGACAAGCAGCGCCCATGTGCATATTTTTCCTCGACTTTAGACCCGGTAGCTAGAGCGTTGCCGAGTTGCTTGAGGGCGACGGCGGCAGCTGCGGCGTCTATTCGACAATCCGCAGGCCTTGTCATGGATAATATGCTCATAGTGATGGTTCCGCATGCAGTTGATACTCTTCTGAATCGTACAAACACTCAACATCTGACGAGTGCAAGGTTGTCTGGGTACGAGCTGACCCTTTTGGCAAGTCATATACAGATCAAGCGTTGTAATGTACTGAATCCGGCGACATTGTTGCCGAGTAATACGGAATCAGATGATGTACCACCACATGATTGTTACTTACGAACTGAGGAAGAAACAAAGGGTCGTGTGGACCTGAAAAACACTCCTTTGGCAGATCCTGATGGTACTTTGTATGTTGATGGTTCTTGCTTCAAATTGCCGAATGGCGATGTGACGACTGCGTATGCTGTAGTGACGTTGAGCACGGTTGTGGAAAGTGCGAGATTGAATCAGAATTCAGCACAAGCGGCAGAGTTGATTGCATTGACAAGGGCATGTGTTTTGTCTAAAGGAAAGCGAGTGAATGTGTTTACCGACAGTCAGTACGCATTCGGCGTTGCGCACAGTTTTGGAAGACTTTGGAGAGAAAGAGGATTTATGACATCGCATGGGACAAAGATCCAACACGGGCAGCTCGTGAATGATCTTTTGGATGCACTTACGTTGCCTAAACAAGTGGCGATTGTTAAATGTAGTGCACATCGGAAAGTGACGGATGATGTTGGTCGTGGTAATGCATTTACGGATGAGATTGCTAAGGAAACGGCTAAGAATCTTACAACTCGAATGTATGTGACGAGTTCAGCGAGATGGCTGACGGAAACTGGTATGTGTGAAAACACTGTTGAGAGTGTGAAAGCAATTCAGAACGAGGCAACTGAAGCTGAAAAGATCAAGTGGAAAGAAAGCACGGGAAGGTTGGATATGCATGGATGTTGGGTTGACTTGACGGAATGTCAGAGGTGGATGTTACCAGATGCGTACGTATTAGCTGTCGTGACGATGGCTCATGGGTTGTCACATATTAGTGCAAAAGGGATATGTAAGTTCTTGTCCCCTGTATGGAAGAATGAAGGTATTACTAAGTGTGCTGAGAGAGTGGTTAAGAATTGCATGGTGTGTTTGATGCACAATCCTGGCAAGGGCACCCCCACTCCACCTGGTCATTTTGCTCCCCCTGTTTGTCCCTTTGAGGTGATCCAACTGGACTTTATTCATATGGAGAGATGCAATAACCTGAAGTATGTTTTGGTTGTGGTTTGCGCGTTCTCTAGATGGATTGAGGCCTATCCTCTTAAGGATAATACTGCCCTGTCCACAGCGAAAATCCTGCTGAAGGAATACTTTCCTAGGTATGGAATGCCACGGATTGTGTTGTCGGATAATGGAAGTGAGTTTGTAGGAAGTGTGATGCAGAGTGTGTGTAAGGGCCTTGGAATCTGTCAAAAATTCCATAGCGCTAATCATCCTCAGGCAGCGGGTTTGGTTGAAGGGTACAACGGTACCCTGAAACTGAAACTTGCAAAAATACAAGCTTCCACTGGTCTATCATGGCCTGATGCCTTGCCTCTGGCTCTCTTATCAACCAGGGCGACTGTACACTCTCGAGTAGGGCTTAGCCCATATGAGATTGTGTTCGGCCGCCCTGCCAACATTTGGGGAGTCCCGAGACCTAAGGCCTTTGATAGTCTTGAGTATCCAATGCTAATTGATTACCTTCATGATTTGACCACTAAACTACGGTTGATTCATCAACAGGTCTTTGAAGCTCTACCGGCGCAGACAGAGGGTCCTGGACATCAGCTCCGGCCAGGCGATTGGGTCGTTACCCGAAATTTTGGTCGGAAACGTAACTTGGAGCCAAGATTCGTAGGACCTTTTCAAGTCTTGTTGACAACGAGGACTGCGGTTCGATTGGAGGGCCGGAAAAA
This sequence comes from Triturus cristatus, assembly GCF_964204655.1. NCBI lineage: Eukaryota > Metazoa > Chordata > Amphibia > Caudata > Salamandridae > Triturus > Triturus cristatus. Next base: position 1,000,930,056 of record NC_140580.1, read on the forward strand.
CTGGGTCCACGCCGGCCACAAGAAAAAGGTACCGATCCCCTCACCAACAGACGGTTGGGTGAGAACTGGGATTGCGGCAACGGAAACTGAGACTCCTTTAAACTTTGTGCCGTTTAGTGACGCTCAACCTGTAGGAGATGATCTGTCGCTGCCAAACCCACTTGTGGAGTCATCAGTAGCAGAGAACCCAAGGTCCGACTCGTTGTCCACTTTATCGAACACTGTTGCGCCAGCAGAACAATTGTTTACAGAGCAAACTCGACCTGGAAGAAGTCGATACTTTCTTCGTTCAAGGACTAATAAAAATTAAGTCGTATATTTGTTTTTTTCCTTTTTCGGTGCGATGAGCAATATGGACAATTACATCCTTTCTTTTTGAGTTTTTATGTGTTTTTCACTGCTAAAGAGATTTGTATTAAAACTGAACGTTTTGAGGAAAACCTACCATCCGGGTTTCCGTAGGGCCGTGCGGGTACTCCTTTCTGTTTAGCAGGTTTCTGACACTAGGTCGGTTACTTTTGTCGATTCCTGGGAACTCCTGGGGATTGATAATCGCTACTCAGAACGAAGTGCGTCGAGTACGTCACGGACGGTTTGTAGAGGATGGCATTCTCTAAGCTGTTGGAAGTAGAAAGGATGTCAGCGCAGAGATCAGAGTTGTATAGGGTTGTACGAACAAAATGTTTTCGGTTTCAGGTATTCCTACTGTTTCTGACTGTATCTATGCTATTGGTGGGCGGAGTGTATTTTGGAATACAGTTGTTATTGCCTTCTGTTTCACCTACCCTTTCTCCTAACCTAAGCTCCCTCACCACTGTTTCCCCACATTCTTTTCATCCTTTGCCTCAACACGAACAGGTTAGACGTGCGGAATTTATGAATAACTCCTTCGTTCAACTCCTACATCAGCATCAGTTGGTGATGAATACTACCAACTGTTGGGTGTGTGGATTAATGCCACATACCATGGATAGGGGTATTCCGTATTTGGTTCTTCCTTACAGCTCCCAGGGTTCCGCTCGAGCATTCCAAACTATGTTTCGCAGTGCACTAGATTCCTACCCCAGTAGAGAGCCACGCTCTGTTCATTTTGGTCCTGGTCCGTACCATAAGCCTTTGGCGATAGCGATAGCGGATTTAGATAGAGATGTTTTTGATGCATCGCTTATCCCAGATGAAGAGGTGCAAGCCTATAAGGATCTGAGTGAGGCCGAGTACAGTGTTTCAGTGGGTGATAGACAGCTTAAGAGCTCGTCCCCAATATGGATTGTACCACACCTCAGTAATTTCTGCTTGAAAGGTTTGGGTCGAAATCCGAGAGCACAACTTGGGAACAGTGCTAGTACTGACACGTATGTCCTACCGATGCTCTCTTCCCCTGTTTTCCTGACTGCTAAGGGCACTTATTTCATATGTTATGAACGTGCATATACATGGCTACCCCGTGATTTTTCGGGTACCTGTTATATTGCGAATCTTTTACCACCGACTTTTACAGTGGCCTCAGACTATCACAAGACTAGAGTTGTGAGAGGCGTTATTAGCAAAGAGGATACTGCCGGTCAAGAAGCAGGAGATTTCTTTAAGGGTTTCCTGCCGTTTTGGGGACCTATGGTTAATAGTAGGAACCTAAGATAGTTGACCCGTGTAGTCGAGTCAACTGCTAATATTACCGCGAGTGCCCTTGGTAACTTAACAGCTGAACTTCAGGCGGATAGTTTCATGACGTTGCAGAACCGGATGGTTCTAGACGTCGTTCTCGCAGATAGAGGTGGTGTGTGTAAAGTTATCCATTCGAGCTGTTGCATTTTCATTCCTGACAATGCTCCAACTGTCTACCAAGCCATCTCAAAGTTGCACAAGATTTCCGAGTCCATACACGTGGACGAAGGTAATTGGACACTTCTAGGATGGTTTTGGGGTTTGATATCCACTTGGGGTTGGAAAATTCTGATGATCGTAGGGGTTGTTGTCACGTTTCTATTCACGTGTTGTCTTTGTGTACAGTGTGGTCCTGCCTTATGTGGCCTTTGTGCTACAATGTGTATAAGACGGCCATCTGTTACCAAGGAGACATTGATGAGTAGAATGATGTTTCAGCAGCAGGTGAACGATCTGATGAATATTGAAATCGATTCCGATCTTGACTAGTGCTTGCCTACCTGAGGGCAAAAGGAGCGTCTGAGGTTCCGTGTGAGACGGACCGACACTTTTTGAGTGGTGACGAATATGGATGAGTTTGGTGTCTACGAACCGCAAATGACGAGTATAGTGGGTGTACGCAGTTTCGCTACGCAACCACGTATGGTTCGTCTCATTTTTGGGTTTGTTCATCCGAACCCTCGGGTTTCATTTTAGATACGACATCCATTTTGTTTCTTGCCCTCAAGTAGCCAGCGAACGGACGTTGCCCGCTTCATGACCCTGGGACTCCCAAGCTTACATGAGGGATACGTGTTTCCTTGAGGGTGACTTTTACGATAAGGGAAAGGACACGGCGAAGGCAGATGGCCCCGCTCGGGACTCATCTTGCCGTGCTAGCCTATTGTTTCAGTCATGCATGCATTGGACACGAGGTCTTTGATCCTGTCATCAAGTTTCCTTTATTACTCCCGACACTCTTCTTTAACCTGTTGTGCATCCTTGTCCTTTCTTTGCATCTGTTCTTGTCCTCTCTCCTAATGTGTTTACGGTCAGAGTGGAATGTGTTTTATTGCGGGGTAGATATGTTTTTACAGTTGGGAACCGGCAATGCTGCTGTAATTATGTTCCGGCCTCCTGAAACATGAACGCGACTCTTTTGAAGTTTATTGTGGGAACTGAGTTGTAACTTTTGTTCGCCATACTGTGCAATGGCAAAAACGTGTATAAAAGGAGCGATCCACTTTTGCAATTTGAAGCAGTCTCCGAGAACCTACACGTTGTGTACTTCTTGTGATCTCTGTATCCCTGCAGTAAATAAACGCTGATCTCTGACGTCGCTGGAAGTGTCCCGTGTCTCTGTGTTTCGAACGCCAGAACAGGTAACCCACGAAGGTTTCAGGTGTTGTTCCCTGGCACCGCTGGGTCTTAGAATAACCCAGTCCTTCAGCCGGCACACCACCAGTCGTGGTTAATGGCACTTCCTTTTTCTGTTCCTTCTTCTCACCGGCAACTTTCTTGGTACTGGACCTGGTACCTTTCTTTGGGGCCATCTTCTTCAGATGTCAGGCAGGAGGCAGATGCACAACAAGTTCTGGTCACACGTGGGCGTGATGCGCAGCAGGACTTCTGTCTGGCTGGCAGTACAACGGGTAGCCAGGTGATGCCGATGACACCTCCTACTCTGTCTTTTGTGCACCTAAAAGCAAAGAAGACAGGAGAAGAACATCAGTGAAATGTTGCATTTGTTTTTGTGGTTCAGTTACTTAGTACTGTACTAGTGCAAACAAAAGATAGTCTAGCCATTTATGACTATTTTTTTAACTAGAGCTATGTTATACTACTAGTACTGTGTACAGCCACACACTACTCTCTCAGGAAGGATAGGAAAGTTAATAATAAACAACAAAATAAAAAACTAATGGAAGTGGGGTGGACCATTGCATTATTTGAGCATCTCAGCATCCATGGAGCTGCTGCTGGAAAGGGGGTGGATGGATGGAAGCAGTAAGCCAATAGGAAAACCATGCAGGCCTATATGGCAAAAGTAGGACACTAATAACTCCCAACACAAAAAAAGGCCACCAGCCACATGGACACTCACAAATCACAAACAAGCAGGGGGCCTGGGAAACACCAGGAGCTGACAAAAGGCCTATAAAAGTCAGGTAAAGGATGCATGCTGAAGCACACTGCTCTGCCTTTTTAATGCAACAAAATGCAAATACGAACATTCACAGGCCCCAAAAAGGTCTGCAGGGAGCATGCATCGCACACCAACACTCACCAGACACACACAACAAAAGCATGTCTTCAAGACAACCAACATCAGAAAGCCCACCCCAAAAAAACACATGTCCCCAACTCAATCCAATGCCATCCATGCCCTAAATGATGTCTAAATTCAACAGACCACACAGAAAACACTTTGATTAATAAAGCTGTGGCTACCTGCTCTGATCCTACTGGATGAACGCAGGCCTGTTGGCAGACAAGGCCAGGCAAGCTTGCAGGCCTAGGCTTCAAAATGGCCACCAGCCACATGGCCAGTCCCAACAACATCAGAAAGCCCACCCCAAAAAAACACACTTTCCCAACTCAATCCAATGCCATCCATGCCCTAAATGATGTCTAAATTCAACAGAGCACACAGAAAACAGTAGATTAATAAAGCTGTGGCTACCTGCTCTGGTCCTAGTGGATGAAAGCAGGCCTGTTGGCAGACAAGGCCAGGCAAGCTTGCAGGCCTAGGCCTCAAAATGTCCACCAGCCACATGGCCAGGCCCAACAACATCAGAAAGCCCACCCCAAAAAAACACACTTTCCCAACTCAATCCAATGCCATCCATGCCCTAAATGATGTCTAAATTCAACAGAGCACACAGAAAACAGTAGATTAATAAAGCTGTGGCTACCTGCTCTGGTCCTAGTGGATGAAAGCAGGCCTGTTGGCAGACAAGGCCAGGCAAGCTTGCAGGCCTAGGCCTCAAAATGGCCACCAGCCACATGGCCAGGCCCAACAACATCAGCAAGGCCACCCCAAAAAACACACTTCCCCAACTCAATCCAATGCCATCCATGCCCTAAATGATGTCTAAATTCAACAGAGCACACAGAAAACAGTAGATTAATAAAGCTGTGGCTACCTGCTCTGGTCCTAGTGGATGAAAGCAGGCCTGTTGGCAGACAAGGCCAGGAAAGCTTGCAGGCCTAGGCCTCAAAATGGCCACCAGCCACATGGCCAGGCCCAACAACATCAGCAAGGCCACCCCAAAAAAAACACTTCCCCAACTCAATCCAATGCCATCCATGCCCTAAATGATGTCTAAATTCAACAGAGCACACAGAAAACAGTAGATTAATAAAGCTGTGGCTACCTGCTCTGGTCCTAGTGGATGAAAGCAGGCCTGTTGGCAGACAAGGCCAGGCAAGCTTGCAGGCCTAGGCCTCAAAATGGCCACCAGCCGCATGGCCAGGCCCAACAACATCAGCAAGGCCACCCCAAAAAACACACTTCCCCAACTCAATCCAATGCCATCCATGCCCTAAATGATGTCTAAATTCAACAGAGCACACAGAAAACAGTAGATTAATAAAGCTGTGGCTACCTGCTCTGGTCCTAGTGGATGAAAGCAGGCCTCTTGGCAGACAAGGCCAGGCAAGCTTGCAGGCCTAGGCCTCAAAATGGCCACCAGCCACATGGCCAGTCCCAACAACATCAGAAAGCCCACCCCAAAAAAACACACTTTCCCAACTCAATCCAATGCCATCCATGCCCTAAATGATGTCTAAATTCAACAGAGCACACAGAAAACAGTAGATTAATAAAGCTGTGGCTACCTGCTCTGGTCCTAGTGGATGAAAGCAGGCCTGTTGGCAGACAAGGCCAGGCAAGCTTGCAGGCCTAGGCCTCAAAATGTCCACCAGCCACATGGCCAGGCCCAACAACATCAGAAAGCCCACCCCAAAAAAACACACTTTCCCAACTCAATCCAATGCCATCCATGCCCTAAATGATGTCTAAATTCAACAGAGCACACAGAAAACAGTAGATTAATAAAGCTGTGGCTACCTGCTCTGGTCCTAGTGGATGAAAGCAGGCCTGTTGGCAGACAAGGCCAGGCAAGCTTGCAGGCCTAGGCCTCAAAATGGCCACCAGCCACATGGCCAGGCCCAACAACATCAGCAAGGCCACCCCAAAAAACACACTTCCCCAACTCAATCCAATGCCATCCATGCCCTAAATGATGTCTAAATTCAACAGAGCACACAGAAAACAGTAGATTAATAAAGCTGTGGCTACCTGCTCTGGTCCTAGTGGATGAAAGCAGGCCTGTTGGCAGACAAGGCCAGGAAAGCTTGCAGGCCTAGGCCTCAAAATGGCCACCAGCCACATGGCCAGGCCCAACAACATCAGCAAGGCCACCCCAAAAAACACACTTCCCCAACTCAATCCAATGCCATCCATGCCCTAAATGATGTCTAAATTCAACAGAGCACACAGAAAACAGTAGATTAATAAAGCTGTGGCTACCTGCTCTGGTCCTAGTGGATGAAAGCAGGCCTGTTGGCAGACAAGGCCAGGCAAGCTTGCAGGCCTAGGCCTCAAAATGGCCACCAGCCGCATGGCCAGGCCCAACAACATCAGCAAGGCCACCCCAAAAAACACACTTCCCCAACTCAATCCAATGCCATCCATGCCCTAAATGATGTCTAAATTCAACAGAGCACACAGAAAACAGTAGATTAATAAAGCTGTGGCTACCTGCTCTGGTCCTAGTGGATGAAAGCAGGCCTGTTGGCAGACAAGGCCAGGAAAGCTTGCAGGCCTAGGCCTCAAAATGACCACCAGCCACATGGCCAGGCCCAACAACATCAGCAAGGCCACCCCAAAAAACACACTTCCCCAACTCAATCCAATGCCATCCATGCCCTAAATGATGTCTAAATTCAACAGAGCACACAGAAAACAGTAGATTAATAAAGCTGTGGCTACCTGCTCTGGTCCTAGTGGATGAAAGCAGGCCTCTTGGCAGACAAGGCCAGGCAAGCTTGCAGGCCTAGGCCTCAAAATGGCCACCAGCCACATGCCAGGCCCAACAACATCAGCAAGGCCATCCCAAAAAATACACTTCCCCAACTCAATCCAATGCCATCCATGCCCTAAATGATGTCTAAATTCAACAGAGCACACAGAAAACAGTAGATTAATAAAGCTGTGGCTACCTGCTCTGGTCCTAGTGGATGAAAGCAGGCCTGTTGGCAGACAAGGCCAGGAAAGCTTGCAGGCCCAGGCCTCAAAATGGCCACCAGCCACATGGCCAGGCCCAACAACATCAGCAAGGCCACCCCAAGAAACACACTTCCCCAACTCAATCCAATGCCATCCATGCCCTAAATGATGTCTAAATTCAACAGAGCACACAGAAAACAGTAGATTAATAAAGCTGTGGCTACCTGCTCTGGTCCTAGTGGATGAAAGCAGGCCTGTTGGCAGACAAGGCCAGGAAAGCTTGCAGGCCTAGGCCTCAAAATGGCCACCAGCCACATGGCCAGGCCCAACAACATCACAAAGGCCACCCCAAAAAACACACTTCCCCAATTCAATCCAATGCCATCCATGCCCTAAATGATGTCTAAATTCAACAGAGCACACAGAAAACAGTAGATTAATAAAGCTGTGGCTACCTGCTCTGGTCCTAGTGGATGAAAGCAGGCCTGTTGGCAGACAAGGCCAGGAAAGCTTGCAGGCCTAGGCCTCAAAATGGCCACCAGCCACATGGCCAGGCCCAACAACATCAGCAAGGCCACCCCAAAAAACACACTTCCCCAACTCAATCCAATGCCATCCATGCCCTAAATGATGTCTAAATTCAACAGAGCACACAGAAAACAGTAGATTAATAAAGCTGTGGCTACCTGCTCTGGTCCTAGTGGATGAACGCAGGCCTGTTGGCAGACAAGGCCAGGCAAGCTTGCAGGCCTAGGCTTCAAAACGGCCACCAGCCACATGGCCAGTTCCAACAACATCAGAAAGCCCACCCCAAAAAAACACACTTTCCCAACTCAATCCAATGCCATCCATGCCCTAAATGATGTCTAAATTCAACAGAGCACACAGAAAACAGTAGATTAATAAAGCTGTGGCTACCTGCTCTGGTCCTAGTGGATGAAAGCAGGCCTGTTGGCAGACAAGGCCAGGCAAGCTTGCAGGCCTAGGCCTCAAAATGGCCACCAGCCACATGCCAGGCCCAACAACATCAGCAAGGTCACCCCAAAAAACACACTTCCCCAACTCAATCCAATGCCATCCATGCCCTAAATGATGTCTAAATTCAACAGAGCACACAGAAAACAGTAGATTAATAAAGCTGTGGCTACCTGCTCTGGTCCTAGTGGATGAAAGCAGGCCTGTTGGCAGACAAGACCAGGAACGCTTGCAGGCCTAGGCCTCAAAATGGCCACCAGCCACATGGCCAGGCCCAACAACATCAGCAAGGCCACCCCAAAAAACACACTTCCCCAACTCAATCCAATGCCATCCATGCCCTAAATGATGTCTAAATTCAACAGAGCAGAGCACACAGAAAACAGTAGATAAATAAAGCTGTGGCTACCTGCTCTGGTCCTAGTGGATGAACGCAGGCCTGTTGGCAGACAAGGCCAGGCAAGCTTGCAGGCCTAGGCTTCAAAATGGCCACCAGCCACATGGCCAGTCCCAACAACATCAGAAAGCCCACCCCAAAAAGACACACTTTCCCAACTCAATCCAATGCCAACCATGCCCTAAATGATATCTAAATTCAACAGAGCACACAGAAAACAGTAGATTAATAAAGCTGTGGCTACCTGCTCTGGTCCTAGTGGATGAAAGCAGGCCTGTTGGCAGACAAGGCCAGGCAAGCTTGCAGGCCTAGGCCTCAAAATGGCCACCAGCCACATGCCAGGCCCAACATCAGCAAGGCCACCCCAAAAAACACACTTCCCCAACTCAATCCAATGCCATCCATGCCCTAAATGATGTCTAAATTCAACAGAGCACACAGAAAACAGTAGATTAATAAAGCTGTGGCTACCTGCTCTGGTCCTAGTGGATGAAAGCAGGCCTGTTGGCAGACAAGGCCAGGCAAGCTTGCAGGCCTAGGCCTCAAAATGGCCACCAGCCACATGCCAGGCCCAACAACATCAGCAAGGTCACCCCAAAAAACACACTTCCCCAACTCAATCCAATGCCATCCATGCCCTAAATGATGTCTAAATTCAACAGAGCACACAGAAAACAGTAGATTAATAAAGCTGTGGCTACCTGCTCTGGTCCTAGTGGATGAAAGCAGGCCTGTTGGCAGACAAGACCAGGAACGCTTGCAGGCCTAGGCCTCAAAATGGCCACCAGCCACATGGCCAGGCCCAACAACATCAGCAAGGTCACCCCAAAAAACACACTTCCCCAACTCAATCCAATGCCATCCATGCCCTAAATGATGTCTAAATTCAACAGAGCAGAGCACACAGAAAACAGTAGATAAATAAAGCTGTGGCTACCTGCTCTGGTCCTAGTGGATGAACGCAGGCCTGTTGGCAGACAAGGCCAGGCAAGCTTGCAGGCCTAGGCTTCAAAATGGCCACCAGCCACATGGCCAGTCCCAACAACATCAGAAAGCCCACCCCAAAAAGACACACTTTCCCAACTCAATCCAATGCCAACCATGCCCTAAATGATGTCTAAATTCAACAGAGCACACAGAAAACAGTAGATTAATAAAGCTGTGGCTACCTGCTCTGGTCCTAGTGGATGAAAGCAGGCCTGTTGGCAGACAAGGCCAGGCAAGCTTGCAGGCCTAGGCCTCAAAATGGCCACCAGCCACATGCCAGGCCCAACATCAGCAAGGCCACCCCAAAAAACACACTTCCCCAACTCAATCCAATGCCATCCATGCCCTAAATGATGTCTAAATTCAACAGAGCACACAGAAAACAGTAGATTAATAAAGCTGTGGCTACCTGCTCTGGTCCTAGTGGATGAAAGCAGGCCTGTTGGCAGACAAGGCCAGGAAAGCTTGCAGGCCTAGGCTTCACAATGGCCACCAGCCACATGGCCAGGCCCAACAACATCAGCAAGGCCACCCCAAAAAACACACTTCCCCAACTCAATCCAATGCCATCCATGCCCTAAATGATGTCTAAATTCAACAGAGCACACAGAAAACAGTAGATTAATAAAGCTGTGGCTACCTGCTCTGGTCCTAGTGGATGAACGCAGGCTTGTTGGCAGACAAGGCCAGGCAAGCTTGCAGGCCTAGGCTTCAAAATGGCCACCAGCCACATGGCCAGTCCCAACAACATCAGAAAGCCCACCCCAAAAAAACACACTTTCCCAACTCAATCCAATGCCATCCATGCCCTAAATGATGTCTAAATTCAACAGAGTACACAGAAAACAGTAGATTAATAAAGCTGTGGCTACCTGCTCTGGTCCTAGTGGATGAAAGCAGGCCTGTTGGCAGACAAGGCCAGGCAAGCTTGCAGGCCTAGGCCTCAAAATGGCCACCAGCCACATGCCAGGCCCAACAACATCAGCAAGGCCACCCCAAAAAACACACTTCCCCAACTCAATCCAACGCCATCCATGCCCTAAATGATGTCTAAATTCAACAGAGCACACAGAAAACAGTAGATTAATAAAGCTGTGGCTACCTGCTCTGGTCCTAGTGGATGAAAGCAGGCCTGTTGGCAGACAAGGCCAGGCAAGCTTGCAGGCCTAGGCCTCAAAATGGCCACCAGCCACATGGCCAGGCCCAACAACATCAGCAAGGCCACCCCAAAAAACACACTTCCCCAACTCAATCCAATGCCATCCATGCCCTAAATGATGTCTAAATTCAACAGAGCACACAGAAAACAGTAGATTAATAAAGCTGTGGCTACCTGCTCTGGTCCTAGTGGATGAAAGCAGGCCTGTTGGCAGACAAGGCCAGGCAAGCTTGCAGGCCTAGGCCTCAAAATGGCCACCAGCCACATGGCCAAGCCCAACAACATCACAAAGGCCACCCCAAAAAACACACTTCCCCAACTCAATCCAATGCCATCCATGCCCTAAATGTGCTTGAAAATGAAATACATTCAAAAAACAAAAGGAACAGTTGCTTCATCATGCACACACACACCCATGAGGCTATGCCCATGGCTAGCTAGGGCCTACTACTACAACCCACAAAATAAAAAAAATAAAAAAAAGGAATGATGATAATTAATTAATTATCAAAAATAAATTGTAGTTACTCAACAACTGCAATGCCCACAATCAAACACAACAACCACTTACTTGTAAAATATCCTATTCCAAAGAACCTGAAATCCAATTGCAATGATGCAGCAGACAAAAAGAGTGATCTTTCCGGCTCCAAATCCAAAGGCAGAATGAGCAGGAGATGGACAAAGCACTGCGAGGAGCCTGCTGGACAGGAACAGGAAGTTGGAGATTCTGTGTCACTTCCTCCCTCTCTCCACCTTGTAAAAAAATGACTCCTTGCACAAAAAAGGAAAGCCAAATGTCAATGTAAGGAGTTCTTTTCATCCAAAATCAGTATTTGCAGATGGTGTCATGCTGCTAGAGCCGATATTCCTCTCCAAATTGTAAATTTTACGTTGTTGAGTTCTCGAGCTTCACATTACTTCCGCCGGCGTGTCGAAAACGATATGATCGCGTTCTCTTCTTTGTCCCTGTCGCGTTGGATATGACGTGTTCGCGGTCTCTTTCTCCTGTTCGCGTTCGATTTCACGTGCCCGCATCCTCATCCTCTGGGTCGCGATGTAGAATGACATGTTCGAGATCTCAATCTTCTCATACTCGCGCGGTGCATGATCGCGAGAAGAAAGACGTGATCGCACGACAAATGACGTGATCGCGTGAAAAATGACGTTAATGCGGCCGCGAACTCTCGCGAGACAGCGCAAAATGGCTACCAAAATCCAACATCTCGTGGAGAACGCGACCGGGTCAAGAAAACTTGTCGGAGAACGCAGGGATTCAGGTAAGGCGATCGCGCGCGTGCGAGAATGTATTATTTTACAGCGCGAGCAAGAAAGAAATTATCGCTAAGCTGCGGAATGCGGAAATTTTGACATTTTCGCGCTTTCCGCGGAACGCGAAAATGCCAAAATATCGCAATTTCCGCGAACGGAACGGAATTTTGGCCCAGGCCTAATTATAATGCCCTCACTTTGTTCCAGACTTCTGCATGTAGCAGCTACTGCTTTCAGGCAACCTGGTAAACCCACCGCTACTGGGTCAAGTGTTGATGAGAAGTACGCAATTGGCCTTCTCAGACGTCCATGTTTCTGGATTAACACTGAAAGTGCACATCCATTCCTCTCACTACAGTACAGCTCAAATTCTTTTTCGTAATCTGGCATTCCTAGGGCAGGAGCTTCACATAGCCTATTCTTTAATTCTTTGAATGCTGCCATTTCTTCTGTGTTTAATTCCAATGAGTCTTTCACCTCACTTTTAGTCAATTTAATCAGTGGCTTGGCAATTAAGGAAAAGTTACTTATCCACTGACGACAATTACCAACCATTCCCAGAAACATTCTTACTTCTCTTTGTGTCATTGGGGCTCTCATTCCTCTAATGATTTTGATCTTGTCAATGGTCACTTTCCTCAGGCCTTTCTCAATATTATGTCCCAGATACTGGACTTCTTTCTTGCAGAATTGCAATTTGGCTGGAGATACCTTTAATCCTCCATCTGCCAAGTGATTCAGTAAAGCAATGGTGTCTATTTCACAAGCTTCACGTGTTTTTGATGCCACAAGCAGGTCATCAATGTACTGGACCAAAACTGAATTTTCAGGCATTGTTAAACTCTCCAGAGATTTCTTCAACAATTGATTAAATATCGAGGGGCTCTCTATATACCCCTGTGGAATTCGGCACCATGCCAAAATTCGCTGTCCAAACCTAAATGCAAAAATAGGCTGGCTGTCATGATGTAACGGGATTGAAAAGAAAGCATGGCACAAATCAATTACTGTGTACATGTGCATCATGGGGAATCTGATACAAAATCACTGATGGATTTGGCACAATGGGACAGCATGGCACAACAATCTTGTTCATTTTTCTCAAATCCTGTACTATTCTGAACTTCCCATTGGGTTTCTTCAGTCCCATTATAGGTGAATTACATGGGCTGCTCAATATTTCTCTTAGCACCCCCTGCTGGATCATTTTCTCAATTATAGGGGTTATTCCTTCAATTATTTCAGGTGTCAGTCAATATTGCGGGATGTTTGGCTAAGCTATTCCATCCTTTACAGTAATTTTTACTGGATCTACATTTCTCATCAGGCCCACATCTTCTCCAGTAAAATCCCAAACTGCTGCTTTTACTGTCTGTTTTAATTCTGGGGGTAATCCATCCGGATTGAACACTGCATATGTTCCAATAGCCTCACTTTCCCTGTTATCTAGGGTCATTCTGTAAAGGACACCCTCATCTGGTGTCTCAAAGGCTATTCCATCTGGTGTACAAAAGATGGTACAATTCATCTTGCACAGCAAATCCCTGCCTAACAAGTTCACAGGACTGGTGTCACACACCACGAACCGGTGCATGTCTGTGAATTTCCCTATTCTGTACTTCTGGGATCCTCTGTTTTGTGGCAAGGGCGGTTTTGGCACCTGATTCTGCTGCTTAACAGCCTTCTGCTGTTGCTGCTGCTGACCACACCCCTCGTTCTGCACCTGTGAATTCAATGATGGATTGTCATCGTTAGTAGACGGTGGATTCTTACACTCGGATTTCCAGTGCCCTAATTTTCCACAGTTGTGGCAGGGAAACCTTTTCTTTGCTTCCTCAATATTGCCTTTCCCTTTTCCTGGGCCAAATCTGGGTTTATTTCCTGGATTATTTGCTTGTTCAACCAACTGTGCTTCCTGTCTTTCTGCAACTTTCACCTGTGCCCACATCGCCTTTTTTTTCAGTTTTCTCTGCTTTGCCTCAATCTCATCACTGAAGTATTTTGCATGTCTCAGGATCTCATCAATCTTTTTACTCTGCCAGTCTACGGTATGCTCCCTTATCATTTCACTGATTTCAGGTCGCAAGCCATACACAAATCTATATACAAAATGGCTCAGGTCCTTGTCACCCAGTTGTTCATCTCCACTGAACTGTTTGAAAGCCAGTATTAGTCTTTCATAGTAAGCATGGACTGATTCTTTCACTTCTTGATGTGTTCGATCTATCTTAACCCAGTCTGTTTCTTTGGGGGGTACCTTATTTTTCAGGAACACCATGACCTGCTCATACTTTTTGATTACCTCTGGGTCTGGAGCTCCTGTCTTGGGATCTCTTGGGTATTCTTTAGTGGGCCAATCTACGACTATCTTGCATTCTGCCCACAAGTCTGCTGGTACAATTATATCAAACAGACTATTCAGGTCAATCCACAGCACTTTTGACAATTTCCCAAATCTGTCAACCTGTCTATACCACTCGACGGGCTTCTCTCACAGTCGAGGGAAATCATTTGTAAATGATAAAATATCTTGTCTGGTCCATGGGACATGTACATACCCTCCTCCTGAAATCTCCCTCATGGGATAAGCTGCCACTGGTTTCTCTTTTTCTTTCAAAGGGAATGTTGAGTAAGTTCTATCTACTGCATCTTCTCATTTTTTATACCATCTATCCTTCCATTTCTCCACATCTCCCCATTTTCGCAGTAAAGCAATCATTTCCTTAATCTGCCCTGTTCAGCCTGCATTATTCAGATTCTCGATGTCCTTATCTGTAAAATCCACTCGGTAAGGCTTTTGTAAAGCTTTTACCTTGTCAATGTCAATTCCCATCTCACTGGCTATTCCTTTCAACCTGTCATGTGTGTTCCTTGCTCTCCATGTGATGCTCTTACACATAAATAATAACTCCCCATCCTGATGGTCTTTCAGCATTTCTGTAGGAATTGTTCCCACTATTAGCTCCTCCAATTCTATACGTAGTCTAGCTACATCAATTGCCTGGGAATCCTTTTCTTTCCTCTGCAAAACTTTCAGCCAATCATTCAAGACTTCAGCAGTTATCCCCGTAGATTTTTCTGCACCCACTGGTTCTGTAACTCTTTGTGGTTCTAGGATCGATCCTCCAGTCATTCTGTTCCCTTCCATACAACCGGAATTCAAAACTGAGTTAGTCTGCTCATTTAACTCTCCACCACATATGGTATGTCTCCACTGATTTTCTCCTGATCTCCACTGATTTTCTCCCGATCTCATTTCTGTCTGTTCTGGAGGAACAACCAATCTGTTACCTATATATGGTACTGTTAAACCACTTTCACCCGTCCTCTGCTTATCAAAAATAGACATAACCGGACCTATTGTTACTGGCACCGTAACTGCTTCTAGATTTTTAGTCAGTTCTCTGATTTTCTCTGTCAATTCAAGTGTGGTTCTTGCTAGTTCTCTTGTCTTTTCATCCTCAATCTCATTATCCCTTTCTATCTCTTTCTCTCTCTCTCTCTCTTTTTCTCTCTCTCTTTCTCTCTCTCTCTCCACAAGAGAACTACTGCTTTTCAACTCAGGGGTCATGACTTCCGTCGTTATAACCCGCAGGGTGTCTCTCATTGGGGTAAATGGTGTTCTTACTTCTGGTTCTCGTCTATACGGGGGTGGTCTTTTGTAAAACATGTCCTCTAAGACATCATCTTCAGACTCATTCGCCCCATACCTCCTTGTTTCTACATTATGTGCTTTCTCTGTACACTTTTTCCCTTCTATTTCTCCGGTACTTATTACAGGATATTATCCCTCAGTCATACTGGCATCTCGCCATCTTCTCATCCGATCATGATGAGTTTCACGATCATACTTTCGCCCGAACATATATCGGTAGTTTCCTCCACTCCTCTGCTTTTCTCGCTCATGCATTTCATCTTCCCATTCAGTCAATGCCTCGAACTGCGTCGGCCTAGGCCGAGGCTCTAGACTCATCATCCTCTCTCGTAAGTTTCTCAGTATGGCCAGATTAAATGAGCCATGTTCCTGGAAAGCTAAAACTCCATCCTCTTTGGTATACTTTACCCAGTTGTCTAACCAAATACAGGTATGATACCCATATTTTGCAACCATAAAGGATGCGGGGGTTCTTGTCGGAGGAAGTAACTGTCCTTCCCTAGTCACAATATCCTTATCCTTGTCAAACCAGGTCTTAACTTTACTAAACAAGGATTTCTTTTTCTTTTCTTCAGCATGGTAATACATTTTCGTGTTTTCCGCAACCCTTTAGTCTTTTCTACAACTGTACGATCTCCTGTCCAATTGCAGCGCGACTTACACTAACGCACCAATCCTGGAGCGTCTACGTCACCCTGTATGTCTCCCAATCCTTGCGCGGCGTACACTTGCACACCAATCACCGTGCTTCCACCGTTCTAACCCACTGTCCAATCACAGCGCGGTCTTCCTGACGTCAGCAGTCGCTGCAGCAGCTCCTGCTCCTGTCTCCTGTCTCTCGTCTACCCCTCCTTTACAAAACTACTCGGTAGACTTTGTTTCAACTTCTACGAGTCTGTTAGTTACAACATACAAACATCTCCATTGTCTGCTTCGCTAACCACAGAATAGCAAAAGACCTTTCCCACGAGAATCCCGCCTTTCCCGGGAGCAGCTCTTACCTCTGCCCCACTACAGAATCGTTCCTTCCGTTGATAAAGTAGCACATCCCTCTACTCTACCCTTCTTACAAGCACCAATTAACTGTTTTCTCCGGAATGCTCCTAAGAGTTTCACAATTAACCAGAATGCCTTCTCATTCACGCACTTTCACACCAGAAAATGTAGTACATTCACACAGAATCCTGTCTTTCCCGAGAACAGCGAACAGTCTGTCCTACTTCCAGAATTATATCACACGTTAACAAAGCAGCGCTTACCTCTGCTCTGTCCTTCTAGCAAGCTCAGAGAATACCTATTACCTTCCTAGTGATAAGCGTTATTGGAATGCCATAAGGATTCCTGATACCTTAGACCAGATCTTCACAGGTAACCTTCGCTATCATACACTCTTCTTACACACAGAAAATACGTCTCTAATGGTAGCACACGGCGATGCCACTAAATCGAACCCAGACAATGCGACGCGCAACTTCTATTGTCACACGTTTCCCCCTGTCTGCATACAGGGCCAACAATCCCGCCTCTTCCAAGAGCAGCGCTTCCCTCTGCCCTACTACGGAACTGTCACCGACTTCCTACATCCCAGAAGCCGTACACACTACATAAAACTCAATACGACTTCAACATATAGTGTTAGTACATATATCAATATCAATCAATAATCAATAAGCTTATATACACGCAAAATTCACCAGATCAAGACAATAGTTAACCATCATTCTGCTACCAAGAAACTGGTGCAGATCGGAGCTTCCGAATCCCCTCTACTTCCACGGACGGAGTGATTTCACAGTCACACGCACACACACACATCACACGCTAGTGGGGCCCATTACACCAACATACAAACCTAACCACTTTATCCGTGCCTTGTATAGGGGAAACACTTTCCTTTATACCTAACCAATCTGCATATACCTTGAGGTCAATGGCATCAACTAGTTGCTATAGATCTGGTAAAACATTCTGAATATTCAATAAACATAACAAGGAAATAACCACCCGACACAGTAATTCAAACAGAATATAGTTTATCTAAATTAATTTGTAAGAAAAGCCAAATAAATGCAAGATCATTTTCTCCATATTTACCTATTCTGGCTAAAAGTCGTTTTCTAGGTCAGAACTGGTCCTCAGCAAAAGTTAAAGTTTCTAGCCATCATGTAGAGTCACCGTCCTCTCCGTCAGCGTCGGGACCTCTGATCATTGGTTCAGGAAGAAGTGGCGCTAGACCTCTCTAGTCTACTAATATTTATACCAAATTTTACATTCTAAATGTTGCAAACATAGTTTTCAAACATCCGTTTGGCAGGAAAAGATGTCGTCTTGATACATTAAGAAATTTTCCCATGTATTGATAACTTCAAATTCTGAATAGAAAATATAAGTCCATAGCTAATTCGTTACTTTTACGGATGTCTTCTCCGGATAAAATGTATCTTATTTATGAGACCATTATAAGTTCATCAGGTCGGATTCATTCAATTGCTACTTTTCTTCACTTTCAGGGGCATCTGGCATCTCTCCCAGATTTGTCGTCATGTACATGGCTTTTCGGTTCATGTAGAGGACAGGGTCGCAGTCAGCGCAAAGCCTCTTTTCATATTATATCTACTCGAATGCAGGCTGCGGATGGTGGCCATCTTTCAGCAGGCCACAATGGTCAACTTAAGCAAAAAGGAAACACAAAACATATTTACTACATGGAAATGACTATACAGTGTTATTCCCCTGCTAATACCCTTATGTGTATGTATTTATCTAGCCAATTGCGACATCAAAAGCCATTAATGCATATTAATTATAAGCGCAAAACATAATAACATCACATAAGCAACATCTATTCTGTCAATTCGCTCACCAACTTAGTTCACTTATTATTTTAGCCATGCAATTGCATTCCCACGTGTAATTCTTCTGTTAATAAGGTTGGTTAGACAAAACACGACAAATCTTTAGTAATGACTAATTAATCAGTAGTATTTTTAATAATGACGTACAGATATTTGGGTTTATATTGAAAACCCTGCTCCATCAGGGGCACCTGTTTTAGGTTGCCCCTTTCCTTCCTTGTCCTGAGGTAGACCCGCATGCGAAGGTTCTAAAGTACTGTGGAAATATGGATTTTTCTGGTCAGTTATGTCCCCTATCTTGGACCCCAACGGTTCTATGTGCATGTTACAAGTACATGTATGTTCCCTCCAGTTCCAGTTATGAAGACGCAAATACATGTGCGTCCACCGTCAACATGTCCTCTTTCAGATCCGCCATGAATGGGCTGGATATTCGATTCCTAAATACGAAAGGCCACCGACTTTATATGGCTTAGTTATGCCATTTTACAGTTCAGGCGAGTAGGCCCTGATTCTGCCATCAAGCTTTCCCTGCCTTCTGCCTCTGAGAGCTCCAGTCTGAGCCTGCATCTGTGACCATGAACTTTGTCTCATTCCCTGCGCGGCTCACGGTGCCTGACATCAGCTTGCTGCCTGCCAAAAACTGTATTTCACCTTCAAGTTATCTGTTTCGCTCCCTGCCCAATGCATTCCTGTCTAGTAGTTTAAGTAAACATTCTTCCAGCTACCGAGCAAAGGCCCGGCTTCTCTGTCTTTATGCAAGTAATTCATAGCCCTATTATTATGGAAGACTTTCGCCCTCGCTTCTAGTGTAGACACTTAGACGCTTGTACACGCACTAACAGTCAGTATAGTCAGTATAGAATAAGATTCTATTCTAAGAGACCTCTCTTTTGGATAACATAGTTCTTTAAACATAGGATGTTAGATATGATTTGGGATTAGGTTGACTTGACCCTCCAGACATCTGTCACCACATGTAGAGTTAAATGCCAAATCCCCTTCACCCCCTAGTCGCACGTCAATCATACGTCATGCTGCTGCGCGCGCATCTCTGCCAAGTATTTCTGCTGACATTGCGAAATTATTTCATAGGTCCACCCATATGTGACATCACAACCAATGACGTTTCCTTGTTACTCCCAATTACGCCTCCTTCAGCTACGCATGTGAAATGTTATCCTTGTTATCAATTGTTACGCCTCTTACATTGGTTTCATTGTAATGTCTGTTCTATAAAAATGATTACTTATCAATAAAGTATTGTACTTCACTTCCTGAGCCTCCGTGGTGATGGAACCTGGAGTCCACGATTTCGAAATCGTCCATTGGAATAAAGCCCATTCTGAACCTCTTATACCACGGATTCTGCCTCTTATTTTACTGAGCTATTTTATTAAGATTCTGTATCAAATTAAGTCCCGGTAATTAAATTATTTACCACATGAATGGCGCCCGAACAGGGACACTTTCTCATCTCACGCGCCGGTGGTGCGTTGCAGGCCCGGTCTCCTGCCACAGCTGGACGGACAACAACGCGTACCAGCAGGATTTCCTGTATCTCCCTCCGGTCAAGCGGGGGCGACTGAGGCTGCGATCAACACCCAGACGAGGCGGTGAGAAGTGCGAAGTATCCCGACCAGAGCCTAGCTGAGAGAGCAAGATCCGAGGTATACAGAGGCCCACCAGGTTTCCGATGTCCAGAAGTGTCCGAAGTTTTCGAGTCCAGTCCGGTCCAGTCCAGTTCAGTTCCGTTCCGAGGCCTTCCGTTCCGAGCTACCCGGTGAGTACCATTACTGGGGAGGCGTTCTGGCGTGCACATAAGTTGTGCCGGTCCAGACGGGTTTGGGTACACAAATCCGGTGTGCACTGTTTTAGCAGTGTATCTGTACTGTTTAGCAGTATATCTAGTATATCAAGTATATAAATTCAGAATAATTCAGTTAAAATGCCGAGGATTATGTCTTGTGATAAAGTTTTCTTAGATCGTCATCATCATTGTTGCTCATTTAAACGTTAAATATTAAATGTGTTAATACGTCCTGCATATTGTGGTATGAATGACTGTTCATTATTGTGCTTTTGTATTAAGTGTGTTTAAGAATAAGTATCAGATCAATTGTCAGTATGCCGCTCTTTTCGAAATTAAGACAGATCACAACTAGAAAAGGGGTACTCGAAGAAGCTGTTCCTATTCCTCCTAGGGACACTCCAGGGCACTTTATGTATCACAAACATGGCTTAGACGCCATATTATTTCTTGATTTATGGGTGGACTACACCAAGGAACTACCAGAAAGTCACAGGTGGCCCGCAGCTGGGACCTGGGATGCAGATTGCATTGTGAAAGTAGAGGAAGAATTATGGAAAAGGAAAGCCAGACAGTCACAGAAAGACGCCATTGAATTATGGCGTAAAGAATCGTATAGACGTACAGAAAAAGCACGTAGACAGGAAGAGAAGAGTAAGGAAAATTCAAATAAAGTCCGAGAGAATCTATTAATTCAAGAAGGTACACGAGTGAAATCAGAACAAGTAGACAGACAAAGAAATGCCCTTATGAAGGGTATGTATCCCCTTCTGGCCGAGGGATTACCTAAGGCTACTCCGGGGATACCAAAAGACTTGCCACCCCCATTGTTCCCAATAAAAATGCATCCTAAGGGGCATCCTAGAACAGCAGAAGATGTTTTTCTTTCCTCATATTTAGATGAGGCAGCTCCCGAGTATGCTAACCCCGCCCCACATAGACCGTCTGCTGGGGGGGTTCAACGTCAAGACCATGTGTCTGTACCTTTGCAACAACAAATTCCGACACAAGTTCCGGCAAGCGCATCTGTCTCTACATCTGTTCCCACGGCCGTTTCTACAGCTGTGTCCACACCTATAGTTGCTGTATCGCGTTCAACGAATCCTTTCACGCCCGATACCCCAGACGGGGCTACCGGAGGTGCTACCAACATTTTTTCTACGCCACCCAGAATAAATAAACTTACTTTTCAAGAAACAGCACATCCGCGTACCCCCAAACTCATAAATGCCCGCACGCTTAAGGAACTTCTAGTAGATTGTAGATATGACCCTGTGCCCGGCAAAGAGGACGAAATGATCATGGCATCACTACGTATCAGACGAGCCGCGGTGTATTTGGGGAAGTTACCAGGAATGACTGTGCATCTGGATAATATATATCATTTTGTCCAAACAGGGCGAGATTCTGAATGTATTAACAGAGCTATGGAATACCAGAAAGTGGAGATACAGGGGGAACTGTTACGTTTCCTCATAAATTGTGTGATCAGAAATCAAGACCGACCGGGGGTAGACCCGGAAGCAATGCAAATTCTTACCAGATGGAGCCAGAATATATCAGAAGGGAGACATGATAAGCAAAAATGTATAATAGCCATGTGTCGAAAGATCCGTAAAGAAATAGAACGCCTACATGAAGAGAGATTAACGATAGATCAGTTCGAACAAAGCGAGGAGGAAGGATCAGGAATGCCCACAGGACAGTCAGAAACCATAGCCTATGTAGGTAGAGGAAGATCTTGTAATAGTACTAGATGTTTTTCTGACCCGATACGTCCGATATGTCTAGAAAATAACAGGAATTTCCAAACACCTATAATAAATATAAGGTCTCCCGAACATTCGTTCCAAGCCGCTGACAAATTACTCCGAGAACGAAGGGGTTATCATTTACTCGATTCTATGGATGAAGAAGAATTAGCCAGGTCAGCCGTTCAGTGGGTTGACAGTCCCGGAAAATATGGTGATGATACAGTAGCACACACATTTTTGAACCTCACCCCAGATGAACAGCGTTTAGCTGGGATTTATATGATTCAACAACTTCTTATACTTTATCAAAGTCAACATTCAGACCCTGGTCCGTTACCTGATATATTGACTGAATTACTCACGAATAGATGGAGAGGTTCAGGTACTAAGTTAATTAGAGAAATACTAGAATCAAGAAAGCAGTACATTCTTTTTGTATGCCCAGAACATGTCTCACTGCCCATCAAGGAAAGAACGACGTATTACATGGACAGACAGAACCCCTTACGAGAAGTACACCCAATAAAGGGCGAGGACAATCAGTTTAAACGTGTATATGTATATACGCCCATATCGAAAATAGAATTGTTAGAAATGAAGAAAGTGGTACCCAGTCATGATAAAGACCCAGCGGGTTTTCACCGAGAAATTAAAGACATGTTACTCATGGGAGAGTATACCTATCCCGACATTATGACAATATTAAAGGTATTAATGCCTGCTGGCATTTATGAAAAACTCAAGGAAAAAGAGTGGGAGGTAGGAGACCAAAAGATAGACTGGACAGCATTAGAAAATGAAGAAAGGGCCCGAGGTCCAGGTTCGGGGCTTGGGGATAAAACTAAAGCACTACCAGGTTTACTAGTACAGGTACTGCCACGTTTATTAACGACGAAAAAGGAAGACTGGGGTGCAATTTCAGCCTGTAAACAAAAGCAAGATGAAGACACTAGTGATTTCTATGCCCGATTCGAAAAATGTTTTGGTATAAATAGTGGTATAAAAGCAAGTAGCGAGTCATACCCACATCTGTTTGTGACAAAATTAGTTGAAAATTCCTTGCCCCAGGTGAAGAATAGAGTATTAAAATTCGAGAGTACCTGGCAAGGTAATACCCCATCACAAATGTTACAAATGTTACAGTACCATTACAATAGAATTAGAGAGGAACAAGAACATGAGCAGAGACGCATGAAAGACACAAAAATGAAAATGCTAGTCTCCCAGACAGTTCCAGCTGAAGGTCATAAAAAGGGTACGACACAGTCCGGTGATTCAGCAGGACCTGTAAAAGGGACATGCAACTATTGTAAACAACCAGGTCATTACATACACGATTGCCCAGTCTTGAAGCGTAATATCGCCACAGGTAAAACACAAGAAAGACCACGGCCACCTAGACAGGATCAGAATGAACAAGGAGCACCACAGCATGCACAGTCCATGCCAGCTCCACAACAGTCTATACAGTTTGTGCCAGCTGCACCAGCGTTGCCTGTTGCTGCCACACAAACCACGACACGACAGCTGTACCAGACCGCACAGTATGACTATCCTGATTATCAACGATACGCATGAACCAGCCTAGAGAGGGAAGTTGACTTACCCCTTATCGAGGTCCCTATAGACCAAGAAGGACCTTATGTACATAGTGAACTATTAGGCCAAGATAGAAAATTTTTACTTGATACAGGGGCAAGTCGAACAACTATAAAACGAAGTGAAGTTCCAGGGGCACCCCTCTCAGGCTCACAGAATATTTCCCTTGGTTTTTCCGGAAAACCTATTGTTAATGAAGTATCACAGCCTCTTCCACTTACGATAGGACCTTTGACCCGAACTACAGATTTATTGCTTACTAAATCATGCCCAGAAAACTTGTTAGGTATAAAAACTTTGAAAGCTCTAGGAGCGATAATATGTTGTTCTCCGGAAGGAGTGAGATTGTTTTTACGAGATTTCAAAGGGCACTATGTGTCCCGAGACATGGATTCCCGACTGCAGACTTTACCCACACATTTATGGGCACAAGGCCCTACAGATGTTGGTTGCATGAACATTACACCATATCGAGTCACACTAAAGGCAGGAGTGGTACTACCACGAATGCGACAATACAAGTTACCCCCAGATGCTGTAGTGGCTTTACTGCAAATCATTGACGAGCTTATTGGCCAAGGAGTGGTTGTGGAGACCGACTCCAATGTATGCAATTCACCGATAATCCCGATTCTTAAACGAACTGATCCAAAGGCTCCACCAGTATATCGATTGGTTATTGATCTGCGCGAATTAAATAAATGTATTGTACCACAATACCCCGTAGTTCCAGACATCTCTTCATTACTGACAGCTATTGATTCGAACGCAACATTCTTTACTGTAATTGATCTCAAGAATGCCTTTTTCAGCGTCCCAATAGATCCGGAGAGCCAATACTTGTTCGGATTTAGTTTAAATGGACGAAGTTTTAAATTCACACGCGCACCTCAAGGATTTACAGAAAGCCCCAGCATCTATAGCCAAGCACTGAAACGAGAACTTGACAGTATCCACATGCCAGTCAACACTGCACTACTTCAATATGTCGATGATCTGCTGATCACCGCCCGAAGCGAACCTGAATGTGAAAAAGCATCACTGACGGTTTTACAATTTCTAGCCGAAAAGGGACACAAGGTGTCCCCTTCTAAGCTGCAATTCTGTGTCCAGCGAGTTGTTTACCTTGGTCACTCGCTGTCCAAGGAGGGAAGGCAGCTTACACCCGACCGCATTCAGTTAATTGCAAATATGCCAATACCCAAGACACAAAAGGAGGTGCGGGCTTTTATAGGCCTCACTTCATATTGTAGGCAGTGGATCCCTCAGTATGCATTTTTAGCAAAACCACTCATTCAGTTGACAACACAGGAGGTAGCCACATCGACTGTCCTCCCTTGGACTCAGGAACATACACTAGCTTTTGAAAGCTTAAAGAAAGCTCTATGCCAAGCACCTGTTTTAGCAACACCATGTTACAGAAAACATTTTACACTCTTTGTTACAGAACGAGAAGGTACTGCCTTGTCCGTACTCACTCAGGAACAAGCAGGATCACACAAACCATGTGCTTATTTCTCTAGTACATTAGATCCCGTAGCCCAGGCTTTGCCTGCGTGCCTGAAATCAGTGGCAGCAACAGCTTTAGCAATAAGACAAAGCGATGCCATAGTGTTAGGACATCCATTGACAGTACAAGTACCGCATGCAGTAGAGGTTCTTGTGAACCGAACGCAAACACAACACTTGACCATAGCAAGACTTACAGGGTACGAACTAACATTGTTTCAGCCACACATAGAAATCAGACGCTGTAATACATTGAATCCTGCCACACTTTTACCTGTAATCGGAACAGACCCACTAGCTCATGATTGTATTGAAGTTATTACAATAACGACGAAACCCAGACAAGACTTGACAGATGTCCCATTGTTAGATCCAGACCTGACGTTGTATGTAGATGGTTCATGTATGAGAACAAGTACAGGAGATTTAGTGGCCGCATATGCAGTCACAACAGATACTGAAGTCATTGAAACAAACTGTATAAATACCTTGTCAGCTCAAGCAGCAGAGCTTATTGCTCTGACACAAGCCTGTATCCAAGCCACAAATAAGAAAGTCAACATATACACTGACTCACGTTATGCATTCGGAGTTGTACATGACTTCGGCGTGCTGTGGCGAGAGAGAGGTTATTTAACTTCTCACGGTGCCCACATTCAGCACGGATCCCTCATTCATGCTCTGTTAGATGCAATACATTTACCCACTGCAATATCGATTATGAAATGCAAAGCTCATACGAAAGTTACTGATATCATTTCTCAAGGCAATGATTTAGCTGACAGAACAGCTAAACAGACTGCGCAAACTCGCACATCCGACATGACAAAGACAATAGTCCAGACACCGACACGTTGTATGACGATTAAGGATCCCGCTATTGATATAATTGACATACAGACACATGCTACACCAGACGAAATAAAGAAATGGACGGAATTAGGAGGGATCCAAACGGACCAGGGATGGATGACGAAGGAGAAATCTGTATGGTTTCTTCCTGACTCTATGGTCCAAGCTATCATAAATACAATACACAGTCCAGCGCATCTAGGAGAGAAAGCTATGCTAAACAGCATTCAACATATTTGGTTCAACAAACATTTACGAGCAGCAGCGAAGCAAAAAGTCCGCACCTGTATGATATGTTGTCAGTTTAACCCAGGTAAAAGCATCCCCGTA
Source organism: Triturus cristatus (assembly GCF_964204655.1). Classification (NCBI taxonomy): domain Eukaryota; kingdom Metazoa; phylum Chordata; class Amphibia; order Caudata; family Salamandridae; genus Triturus; species Triturus cristatus. The sequence continues at coordinate 1,000,956,084 of NC_140580.1, forward strand.
GAGCAGGGTGGATTTCAGCCTCCTGATCACCCTTTTGAAGTCCTCCAGATGGATTATATCCAGATGGAACGATGTCGAGGATTCAAATATGTTCTCGTAGTTGTCTGCGCTCTTTCCCGCTGGACCGAAGCTTACCCAGTATCAGATTACACTGCCCCGACCACTGCCAAGCAGCTAGTTCGAGAATTCTTCCCACGGTACGGTTTACCACGTGTTGTCTATTCAGATAACGGCCAGCCGTTCTCATCCGAACTGATGAAACATGTTTCACTTCTGCTAGGATATCAGTGGAAGTTTCATTGTGTCCGACACCCCGAGGCAGCAGGTCTCGTGGAACGACATAATCAAACTCTGAAAATTAGATTGTCTAAAATATGTAGAGAGAAAGGGGTCGACTGGGTAGTAGCCTTACCCGTTGCACTCTTTTACATGAGAATGGTAGCACACTCTCGAACAGGGCTATCCCCTTATGAGGTGATCTTTGGAAGACCACCGAATATGTGGGGGACGCCTATACCCCGTAAAATAACTGATGTTGACTGTAATATGCTGACAGATTACTTGGCTTCCTTGATGTCTGCACTACAATCTTGTCGTTCACAGGTAGCTGCAGCTTTTCCTGACAACACTGAGGTGAAACCCCATGACGTAATTCCGGGGGATCTCGTTTTAGTGAGGAACTTTGATCGAAAGACTCAGCTGGATCCTAGGTGGAAGTCGCCGCAATTGGTCCTGCTCACCACAAGGACAGCCGTGAAGATCGAGGGCAGAAAAGGCTGGATACATTCAAGTCATATCAAGAAATTTCATGGACTACCATCGGATGTAAATGCCACACCTCGTGTGTCTTCACCCATTGACTCAAAGCTTCCTCTGGTTGAACTTAGTAGTCCGGAACAATATAAATTAAAACTCAGGTCTAACCCGTCAGGCAATTTGATTGTTTAAGTCCTCTCCAAGGTGAAGCGGTTGAATTTGCCTCTGACATGTACCCCTTAGACCTGAATAGAGAAAAAACGCGAAAAATGTTGAAACGACATGCATACTGTAAATCACTGCGTAGTCATTGCACAGTGACGTTATTAATTTTGTTTTTCTTAAGTCTTTTAATAATTACTGCAAGTATATTGTTGCACATATATTATCCTATTTCTAAACATGTCTATAATGTTACTGCTGAACATTCTTTTAGTGACCTACCCCCGCATGAATTGTCATATAGATTTGCGCTGCGCAATAACACTTTTATTAGTATGTTACATCATTCCCATCAGACTAGTAATGCTACCAATTGTTGGATATGTGGCCGACTCCCTCCCTATCAGAACTATAAAGGAATTCTACCTCTCTTTCCATACCCGTTCACACACAACGGCTCCTGTGGAGCATGGTTTAGTTTAATTAATTCCTTAGACTCAAACACAGCAGTTTATCAAGACAATTGGGTATGGGGAAAACTGAGCTTAGTTTTACTCAAAGTCTGCTACCCCGACAAGGAGGGTTGTCCCAAAAGAACAGGAACTGATCTAGAAAATGAAGTATATGGATTAGGTAATTTTACGCTTAATCTCTTGATCTTGAATGTCGACTCCGAAGCTACTCCAATTTTGCCCGCCATGTCAGTATTTCCAGTAAAAGGTGAATTATGTGTAAGAAAGAATGGTTCCATACATATGGGCCATAGTAGATGCACTACTGTAATAGAATTCAGTGATCAAGGCAAGTCTTCGTTTAGAGCTTCTCGCCATTCCTACTTTGTATGTGGTCAGACTGCATATATGCGTTTGCCTCTAGATTGGGATGGTACCTGTTACATTGCATTCCTTTTGCCACCTGTTTTTCTAGCTCCTCCTGATTATCACAGAAATACTCATTTAGTACACAATAGAGAAAGGAGAGATCTCCCAATAGTCGATTACACTGAAACAGCATGGGAAAAATACACAGATTTCAATAAAGGTCTCTTTCCCTATATAGGTACAGTTACCAATAGTAAACTAATACGTAGATTAACCAGGACTCTTGAAGCTGTAGTGAATGAAACTATTTCCGCCCTAGGCAATTTGACAGAGGAGCAGTCTGCGATGAGGATTGTTGTTCTTCAAAATCGTCTTGTCCTTGACGTCATCCTGGCCGATAGGGGCGGAGCTTGTAGGGTCATCGGATCAAGCTGCTGCGTATTCATACCAGAAAATTCGCCATCTGTATATAAAGCTATAACTCGCCTTCATAAGATTGTGAGCCAGATACACCAGAATCCAGGCACTTGGACTTGGTCCGGGTGGTTTTGGAGCGTGTTATCAGCCTGGGGATGGAGAGTTCTATCATTCCTAGGTATTGGCCTTCTTATACTATTCAGTTGCTGCTTATGCCTGCAATGTGGACCAGCGATTTGTGGTCTGTGTGCCACTTCGTGTATTCCACATCAAGATTTTCATTCAAGATCCCAGAAGAAAAAAGAAGAACAAATGATGCTATATGAACAGATCAATGGATTGATGAAGATTGATATCTCTTGACGGGCAAGTAGGGGACAAGGAGGGAATGTGGAAATATGGATTTTTCTGGTCAGTTATGTCCCCTATCTTGGACCCCAACGGTTCTATGTGCATGTTACAAGTACATGTATGTTCCCTCCAGTTCCAGTTATGAAGACGCAAATACATGTGCGTCCACCGTCAACATGTCCTCTTTCAGATCCGCCATGAATGGGCTGGATATTCGATTCCTAAATACGAAAGGCCACCGACTTTATATGGCTTAGTTATGCCATTTTACAGTTCAGGCGAGTAGGCCCTGATTCTGCCATCAAGCTTTCCCTGCCTTCTGCCTCTGAGAGCTCCAGTCTGAGCCTGCATCTGTGACCATGAACTTTGTCTCATTCCCTGCGCGGCTCACGGTGCCTGACATCAGCTTGCTGCCTGCCAAAAACTGTATTTCACCTTCAAGTTATCTGTTTCGCTCCTTGCCCAATGCATTCCTGTCTAGTAGTTTAAGTAAACATTCTTCCAGCTACCGAGCAAAGGCCCGGCTTCTCTGTCTTTATGCAAGTAATTCATAGCCCTATTATTATGGAAGACTTTCGCCCTCGCTTCTAGTGTAGACACCTAGACGCTTGTACACGCACTAACAGTCAGTATAGTCAGTATAGAATAAGATTCTATTCTAAGAGACCTCTCTTTTGGATAACATAGTTCTTTAAACATAGGATGTTAGATATGATTTGGGATTAGGTTGACTTGACTCTCCAGACATCTGTCACCACATGTAGAGTTAAATGCCAAATCCCCTTCACCCCCTAGTCGCACGTCAATCATACGTCATGCTGCTGCGCGCGCATCTCTGCCAAGTATTTCTGCTGACATTGCGAAATTATTTCATAGGTCCACCCATATGTGACATCACAACCAATGACGTTTCCTTGTTACTCCCAATTACGCCTCCTTCAGCTACGCATGTGAAATGTTATCCTTGTTATCAATTGTTACGCCTCTTACATTGGTTTCATTGTAATGTCTGTTCTATAAAAATGATTACTTATCAATAAAGTATTGTACTTCACTTCCTGAGCCTCCGTGGTGATGGAACCTGGAGTCCACGATTTCGAAATCGTCCATTGGAATAAAGCCCATTCTGAACCTCTTATACCACGGATTCTGCCTCTTATTTTACTGAGCTATTTTATTAAGATTCTGTATCAAATTAAGTCCCGGTAATTAAATTATTTACCACAGTACCCCCACACCTTAGTTGGGTTGGGATGTCGACATCTACCCCCAATAAGGGCCTGTACCATATGATACCACCACCCCGTCCCTTGAACAGATGATATATTTCTCAGCAAAGTCATATGAATTATCTTGAACTAAAGAAAGAATGATGTTTCATAGACAGGCCACAACCAACTGGTGCTAATGTTATAACCAGTTGTATATGTTAAATCATTGTAACCCCCTTTATCAAACCACCTTCATTCTTTGTTCTTTCCAATTTCTCTCATATACAAGAGCACTCTTTTTCACTTCCCTTCTTTTCTTTGGAGCAACCTCTTAACGACTACTTGTTTAGTAATGCCTTACCTTGTTGTTTGGTACTATGAATAAAATTTAATTTTTTTGTTTAAAACAGTGGGTATCTATTTTCTGTTCTATATCGTACGATACCCAGGTTCATGGACAGTGATTGGGTTACCCCATTGGTTTATAATGGTTGTGAGCCTTTTTGGTCATGAACATCAGAGTCCACTAGGCCCCACCATCGCCTAACCAGGGTCACCAAACCTCTTAGGGATTTGCTCCGCAATCCTAATAATTTGATCTTGGAGGGGGTCAAGGCCCTAGTGATAGCTTGAGAAAGGGCTCTGTCCACCAAAGACTCTGTCCCCCTCTGTGGGAAAACAGTATCCTGCAGGTGGCCATTCCTACTCCCCTTCATATAGCGAGTACTCATGGTCTCTAGAAGATTTCATGTTTTTTAGGGTGATAGCACACCAATATTGACCACTTACCAGGTCAAATAATTGCCTGCTGGAATTGAATTTGGGCAGCCCTTCGCTGGTGCTCCAATTTATGGCTGCAATATCAACACTTGCCACTAGCTGGCGCCCAGCCTAGGCCCTACTCATCTCAGCCCAAGATCATACCGCTGAAGTGGAGTCAATTGAGGGTTGGTGGAAGGTCATTTGGGAAACCCAAGGGAATCATCACCAGGGAAACCCCAGCGAGCGACACACGTGTCAGGGAGCACACTGAAGGACTGCCCTGTCAGTCAGTATTGCATCTGATGAAACGCCGTTGCGGGACCCGCGAACAGAGAGATAGAGCACTTAATTATAGCTCAATAAAATACTAATAAACATCAATCTCATACAAAAAATAAATCTCTAACGACACAAGTTAAATGAATGTGACTTAACTAACGTAGCAGTGAAGAAAGAGTAACAGGAAAGGATGTTGTAGCTTTATATATGGACATGGATTGTTATATGGTTGGAGGACCGTTTTTTGTAATTTTGATGTTTTTTATAAATTAAAGGTGTTCTTTGAACATGATTGCCATATAATAAAAAGTGAAGAACTTTATACAGAATCCTTGCCTCCGGTACTGACATAGAAATGTGTGTCTCACTCCCACGATATCAGTTCGATAGGCTTGCACTCAAGTCTCACACCTAATTTAAACTAAGCAGCGGTTTACCTGCCAATCTGTGTGACTTCAAAACCACATGCAGTAAAAATCCTGAATTATTGCGGGGAAATTAAACCAAAATAAATTGACTGATAATAGTACATAAAGGTAGCAGTTTCACCTAGCTGTTCTGTGACGATTTATTAACAGAACGGAGTTCTTTATTTAAAATCCCATACCTGCCAATTTACAAGTTAATTTCCTGGTGTGAGGAGAGAGACGAGACCTTGAGGGGGTGTAGCCTCATGGCACGAGCTCCCTGAGAGACACTCTGCCCCTCACCAAGCCCCCCACCCCCTCCGAAAAAAAATAAAGAAATAAAAATAAAGAAATAAAGTGTCATGAAGGAAGCAGCCGAAGTCCTCGGGTGTTTTCACATCTTTTATTGGACATCGGCTGCTCACTGCCTCCGTAAACAGTCTACTATGTCTTTTCACTTTTTTTCCCTGCCACCGTGTGATTTCATCTCCTCACTGAGTGACCATGGGAAAGGAGCCGAAATCGTGTGACACACGTTAGCACAGTGTAAGTTGACAGGTCTGAAATCCCCGTGTAGAGATGCCACACAGCCGCATATCCACTCCTTCCCCACAGTGTTCACCCTCATGGAACATCCCACAGTGCCTTCCTGTATGGCATTTGAAAGTATGAAACATGGTTTTTATGGGCAAGCATTTATCTGAAGAGACTGCCAGTGTCAGTTGAATTTACGGTTGATTGCTTTGACAAATTAGTATTTACATTCCAGGCAGCTAAGTCTATGAAAGGCTTTAGCAAACTTTGATAATAGAGAGTGAACCTGCAACAAGTCTCTTAAGACACGTTGTGATCTTGGGCATATTAGGCTTTATCAGCAACTTCCTGATTAAAACCATCGCCAGCTTGACAATTTGATAGCTACAAGGCCTCCTGGATATTGAGGAAATAGAGCATGGTGTCAGATGCAGCTTGGAACCACAGGTTCTTATTTATCTTTCTTAAATAGGGCAGCTTCCTTTCTACAAGGCTACCATGTGGAATTATGTGCCACAAACTAGGCCTAAGTAGCAAACGACCTTTCACCTACATTTGTCCTACCTTGCTCTGCATAAAGGTTTTAGCACTGACCTTTTACCCAGTCATGTACTGAATAAATGTTGATTGGTTTCTTTGAAACTAGCCTCATTTATTATGCATGAGGATTCTTAGAAAAGTCCTCTGCACATGGCGTACATAACAGGATTAACAGACTGTATAAAAGTCTTGGTCATCCTCATCCTAGGGCTACATAACTACTTTGCATAATTGCAGGTATTGACTTAGGCTCATTTACATAATCGTACTCACAACATATCGATGGTGGTAGAAACCCCGAGGCTATCTTTATGGTATTAAAGAACCATACCTTTACTAGATAGACAGAGGAGACACTTCCACACTGACAAAATACACTGGTGTCCCGGCCTGCAGAAGCTTCAATTCACAGAGGTCTGACATCCCTTGTGGGGTCTCCAACTCGAGAATAAGACTGAGTCCTTTGTTCTCTTCATCAGGTAATGGGTTGGCTATTTCCTAGGGGATTCTTGGCTTTACACCCACATACAGGCTAGGTACACTTAGCTAGGGTCTGCATCGTAGGAACACGTAACGATTACTGCTTTTATATATGCCTGCATATATTCACAGTTTTAGCACCATGGAAGAATTCTACCTTCTTTTTACTCTGTTGGTGCTTGTAATATCATGTTAGCTTCTGTCTATTTATTGTCGCAGCAAATATGTTTTATACTAGAATGATGCTGGTTCAATAATGTTTATTGAAAATGTCCCCAACGTTTATTCTGTGTTCCTCTCTGAGACTAAGTGAGCATGAGTGACTGAACGAAAAGTACTGTACTGATTCCACGATCCCTGAAGGATCAAGGGTTGTCATGTACGATGGTTGCCAGAAACTATTTGCTCCTTGGTAAGGTTAGGGAGCTGATGGTGGCACTGTGAGCTAGTTGGTCTATAGTTTATGTTGTCCAACAAATGAGCCAATCTTATGTATTTTTAGGAACTACACGACATGACGCTGCCAATGTTGGTTTGGTTCGTATTTAACAGTCTAATCTGAGTAGTTCAGTCGTGCTTTCTCAGAGACCACTACTCACATTTAACAAGAAACGTCTAAGGTGGGAAGGGAAAATCCGCCACAGCTGAGTTGCTATATCCTATGTGTTGGCTGTAGGTTTGTTCAAGCTTGAAGGATTATAGTTCCCAACATTGTGCATACCTTATCTCTTTTTCTCACTTCTTCCTTCCACAATGTCTGTCCAAGACGGCGTTGCAAATGCAGGGGAAGAAGAGCATGAAGGTGCTCTTATCATTACGGAAAATTGCAGACATGTAGTTACTATGAAATTAGAAGAACACGGCCTCCCAGCAATGGGTGGAAATGTTACCTTTGTGATTAAGGCACAAGAGGCATTCAGAACAGAGGTATTCTATTCTTAGGTTAAATTCCCACATGCAGATACATGCACACATTTGTTTCATACTTACATTAACGATGAGACACCTGAAGAATACTTTCCATGTGTGGACATAGAAGTCGTGTTAACCTACCAAGAACATATTAATTGGCTTAAAGGTGCCCTCCCCACAGAAAATGTGAGACTTAGTCAAGGCGGAGAGATATGGCCGGTCTTAACGGCTTACACACGGCATCCAGAGATTGATACATTGCCAGCAGAAGAGTTATGTACACTTCAGAGGGACATAGTAAAACTATACAGAAACCTTACACAGTTCATAATAGGAACACTTATAATTCAACCTGCGAGGGCTATTCAAGCTGGTCAATCTCAAATAATACTACAAAGATCAGCCCACAAACGCTGAATGCGATTATGGGAAGAATGCCCACTAAAAGGGAGCAAATGCCATTCTAGATAGCACAGAAAATAGAGCAGCTTGAAGCAGTATTTCCCCATAAGGGCCCGCAGGAAAAACACAGAATACTAACAATTTGCTTGCCAATGGGGATAGCTCCCCTGATAGAGGATTGTACCACTTGGGGTACGGTTTTTACTGTCGTTTATACCAGAACTCATAGTACCCCCTCAATAGCTGTTAAACCAGAGGTATTGAAACAAATACAGAATGAGTATGGGGCAGAACCTGCCCTGGACAAGGGGATGAAATTGATAGGCAATTTTCCTCAGGTATCAGCAATTATTTGAGGGAACATAAAAGGGGAGGAGTGCGGACAGACATGGATTGAGGAGGGAGGAATAATGCGGGCACTGTATACTAAAAAGCAGACTACCCCACTAATCGGACTCCCAGCGCATACAGTCCAGGTTTGGTACATAGCACTTAAAAAACTAGGCTGGGACGGTGCTATTACCCAGCTCACCCCACTCTGGGAAGCACAACGACTAGGAAGACTTCGGAATAGTAAAGGGGTTTCCACCTCTGGGACTCCATCGGAATATCTACGGTGGGTGATTTGTGGGTCAAGGGTGAGGTGGTTACCTTTGCCCACCTCCAGGAACAATATGAACTGGTGCCCTCTGAAATATTTAGATACACACAGATCAGGCATGCACTCATGGCAGCTATACCAACTGGTACCACACTTCCAGAGGCCTCCCCCTTGGAGGATAGGTTATTGACAGATTGCATGGACAAGAAGGCCACTTCCCTTACTTACCGCAAACTCATTAACAATCTACCAGATCCTATGACACCCCTAAGTGGAAAATGGTCTAACAAACTGGGGGAATTAGGCGACACAGACTGGCAGGAGGCACTCTCGTCCCCGCGCAAAGTAGCAATATCCTCCAGACTAAGACTTGGGCAGCTGAAAATAATACTTCATACGTACTATACCAGAGTGACCCTACACAGAATAGGGGGAGACGAAAATTCGCTTGGTCTGAGAAACTGTGGGGCGGAGGGTACGTTTTACCATACAATATGGCAGTGCTCACAAATAGTGCCCTACTGGGCAGCAGTTCTGCAAACTATTTCTCAAGTGGGAGGAGTTTCAGTCCTGATAGAGCCCAAAAGACATCTCTTAAATATTTGGGAACCCACTGATCTCACTCACGCGTCACAGGACTGGGGGACGCTTGGGATGATGTTCGCCAAACATAATATAGCCAAATTCTGGGAATCACAATCCTCACCAACACTATATGACTGGTGCAGGGACATAGATGGGACCATAGAGGCAGAGAAGTTAACATATCTACACCGAGGGTGCCCCAAAAAGAGGGAGAGAATATGGGGAGCCTAGAATAAGTATAGAGGGGACATTTGTACTCTTCCTCGGACTGCGAATGATGAGGCTTCTGACTGAGGGAGGTGGGTGAGAAACGGTTTCTCGTAACTTTTTGTCAAGCTTACTGTATGGACTGTATTGTTGTTATGCTTATGTCATTGTGGGATGAGACATGAGATGTTTACCATGCTTCAACCTGTAACCGCTTTTTATTTAGCCCTGTCATCAATGAAAAGAGTTTTTAAAAAAAAGGGGGAGGCAGCAGCGGTGGCTATACGCCAGCGCCTGAGGGAATTCACTCCTGCACAGGAGCGAGAATTACCAAAGATTATCGAAGACTTGGGAGCTAGACCTGTAAAACCACAAGTAACGAGTAATCATGAAAAGGATAGCTCTAAGCAAGCACCTCATTCTTCTAAAAAGAAATGGGATAACAAACAATGAAAACATAATAAACAGAATACATCAAGATCACTGGCTGGGTCTCCTCAACAGGAGCCCTCAGAAAAATGATATAATCTTAGAAATCATGATGATATAAAAAAAAACCTGAGAGGTATCAGGATACTGCTACACATTCCTCTCTTTCTTTTCAGAGTTCATCAAAACACTCGGAGAGGGAAGGACAGTCAGAATACATATCAGAAGAGCAAGTCAAGTCGCAAAGGGAGACACATCGCACTTCAGACTATATTATCAAACAAGAAGATAAGATAAACCCAAAACTAAACCTCAATTTTAAAAGAAGAAAGTAGCTGGTCTTAAAATAAGAAGGACTCTACTATTGAATGGGGAATGGGCTCTGACAATGCTAGACAGCACAGCAGAAGTAGCAATAGCTCGCCAGTACCTAGTGACATTTCTGATGACAGCAGCATTAAATGAACATATTACCTGATACAAGGGTAAGTGTCCCACATCGTTTACATGAGATTACATTCCAAATGGAGGGGGACATACCTAGGAAAGTGAAAAGTCTCTTTTGGGATAGTATGACATATGGATACGACATGCTTTTACTGTTTTATTTACTCCCCTAAAGGTGAAGACATAATTTTACCACCTTCTCCGACCTTGTTCCAGAGTCAATTAAACATTAATACTCACAGGAGTGGGCTCTAGCGCTAGCTCCCGCAATTTACCACAATCATGTAAGGTTCTGAAACACCTCACCATGAAATTCCATTAACATCTACTCCTGTTCCATAGAGGCAGTACCCAGTAAAACATGATGCACAGAAGCAAGTCAGGGAGATCTTAGAACAACTTGAATACCGAGGTGTGATTGAAAATTGCATCTCTTCCATGAATAATCCTTTGTTTCACGTAATGAAACCTGACAATTCATACCCTCTCATTTTAGACTACAGGCATTTCAACACATGCACACGGATATTTGCAGAACAAAATGCACACGTTGCCACATTAATGAATAACATTTTGGGTAAAAAATACAAAACATCACTAAATATCTCAAATGGATTCTTTTTCCAAAATATATCACATGAAAGCAGATATTTCAAAGCATTTTCCGCACTCTGCTGTCAACGCCAAATCTGTAGACTGCCCCAAGGGTATAACAATAACCCAGTGTTGTTCTCGGCAAGAGCATCAGATTTACTTCAAAATTGTGATGAGGAGGCATTGTCCTACATGGGTGATATTTATCTGACAGATGATGTGTTATTGGATCATTCGAACAGGCTGAACAACATAATTCTGGGGTTTGCAATTGTGGGCTACAAATTTAACTTGAAAAATCAAAAATTGCTCACCTCAATGTCCCATTTTTGGGCCATGAGCTATCAAGTGAAGGAAAAAGCCTGGCAGCTAATTTGTCTAGAAAAGTGTGTCCTGCTCTAACCTCCAAAGACTCTTAAAGGATTACAATCCATTTTAGGATTCTTAAATTTTGGCAGAACATATATTTTGGATTATGCAGAAAGGGTTTAACCTTTCTACAACCTAATCAGACATAATTTTTCAGCCCAACATTGGGCACAGGAACACACAGAGATTCTCCTTTCTGTGCAAGCTGACTTGATAGCTTCCAAACACTTACACAAGGGTAAATAGTACAAATTTGGTGATTAATGTAGTCGCGGGTCAATCAGGGTACACCTACCACACCTTCAATGAAGGTGAAACGGTACCCAGAGCATACAAATATCATTTGTACACAAATGTTGAAATGCATTTTGCATTTGCGGAAAAGATACTGACAGCAGTACAAACTGCTGTAGTGAGAGAAAGCTTTGTCATTTACGAATGAAATAAAGGTACCAAAGTTTACTGTTTCTTTAGCCCTTGTGATTTATTTCACTTTTCTTTAACTTTTTCGGAAAGTTCTTTTACGTTATCATGTCATTGTTGAAGGGCAACACTAAGTGGTGAAACACAAAATATAAACATGCATTTATATACATTTATATACACAAGGTCAGTTGAATTTCTAAATCATACATTGACAAACTGACATAATCATATATGTGACAGAAACAGTGGGTGTGCTTACATTGACCTATCCCTTTATTTTCATGTTCACACTAGGTGGATGATTCCTTTGTATTATGTGCTTAGTGTATACTGCCTCTTTGTGTAGCTTTGGGGATGCAAGTTTAAAACGTTATCAAGGAGAGAGCTATTCCCTTATATAAAATCTCTCTCAGACAATCTCAATTGTAAATGCGAGTATTCTTTCCCCAATGGCATTGATCGGTCAACGCTTTTAAAACCCCACTTGATTCAGGGGTTCTCCTTAGGACCTGGACTTGGTAATGTCTGTGAAATATTAAAAAAACGGGTGTTTGACTGTTTGTTAGAAACTTTTGACTCTGGTTAAACCCTATTGATGCACTACACTCAGTTGACAATTACAGATTCCAGCCTACCTCTAACGTTGTCAATTTCAAACACTGATGCGTAAGATGTGACCATGGTGGACAGTTTTGAAAAAACAAATTCCTAAAAGCAAGGATGTGCCAAATGTTAATATTTGCATTTGCAGTTAATTTAGGTGAGGTAATGTGTGGCAGAAACAATGCTTTCACATCTTATGAATTACAACTTCCAGCGTACCTCCAATGATGTCAATTTCGGATCCTCATGCGTAAGATGTGACAACGGTGGATAGTTTTGAAAAAACAAATTCCTAAAAACAGGGATGTGCCAAATGTTACTATTTGCATTTAAAGTTAATTTAAGTGAGGTAATGTGTGGCAGAAACAATGCTTTCACTCGCCTTTTGCTTAAAAAATGGATAATCCTCAACCTTTGTGCCTTTGTTGAAAGGTTAGACGCCTAAAAGGAAATGGTCCATTTGTTAAAGATATGTTGATTCATGGCGTTTTATGTTCCAAATACAACGGTCTTTACTCTGCATGCCAACCTGTTGCTGAATTATTTGCTTAAAGCTATTAAAACCCCTGGACCATAAAACTTGTTTTGATCGTTTGTAGACTTCCTTTCTGTGATTCGACGTTCCTGCTGCTGTTTCGTGGCTGTTTGGTCTTGAAGTGTTCAACCGGATCTGAAGGAGACAAGGATGTTAAATCAATTGACGATCCAGGCTTGTGGAAAATGAGTGGATTGTTTTTTTCTTTTCAGAGATGTATGATGGATGTTGTAGTGCTTGATTGATGATATTGTTCAAGACTTGTGGAAAATGAGTGGATTGCTTTCTCTTTTTGAAAAAGCATGATGAATGTGTCTTACTCAATTCATGAGTCAAGGTATATGTTCAGTTGTTTAATCTATATTTAAAGTATGTTGAATTTCATCATTTTACTTAATCCCCTCACTACTGTGTTAAACTTCATGATGAGGTACGCCTCCTTTCTCACTAGCAAGGTTTCTGGATTGCCACCTCATGGACTTGGCATAATGGCACTAAGCACGGTCCACTGGAAATCTCTTTCTGTATGGCTCTTCTCCACAAAGTGGTTTACCATTGGCACTGTGGAAATGTAGTACTTTAGTCTGGATCGATGTTGAACTATCCTTTGTTTGACTTCTTGGTTGGTTTTGCCTATGTATGTCTTCTTGCAGGGACAGATTACCGCATAAACCGCATTTTTAGTTTTGCAATTTGTGAATTCGTTGTGCCTCCATTGTGTTCGACCATCTGTAAAGGTGTAACCTTCGATGGTAAAGTTACACACTGTGCAATTCCCTCATCTGTAAGGGCCTTGGACCGGTTTCAAGTTAAGGAGTGCTTGTAAGTTGTCCTATCTTTTTGGTTTGAACGTCACAAGATTGGATTATGTGTTGTCCTATGTTTTTATTCTTTTTTAGAGCAAACAGAGGTTGTCCGATTCCTGGGACAGCTCCTTCAATCAAATGGCAATTGATGCGCACAATTTTTTAAGGCATTGGTATGTGGCCCATATGTTGAGATGCAAACTAGACGTTCTGCTGATTGTTTGTTCTTTTTTGATAGCAAGTGCTCTCTAGGTGTGAACCATGCTCTCTTCATGGAGGGGAACAACATTTACAACGCAACTTTACAACGCACTACACTTACAATGCATTTTTTACAACGCAACATCCATTACAATGCATTCCATTACATAGCATGACACTACAACGCATTTTTAAAAACTACCTTTACAACGCATTCCATTACATCGCATACTACCTTTACAACGCATACCATTACAACGCATAATATTACACTACACTATCCAACACTTACCCTACTGTTGCACCCCCTGGAGTTAGAATAGTAATTTTTACCCCTATACTATCCAACACTTTCCCTACTGTTGCACCCCCTGGAGTTAGAATAGTAATTTTTACCCCTATACTATCCAACACTTACCCTACTGTTGCACCCCCTGGAGTTAGAATAGTAATTTTTACCCCTATACTATCCAACACTTACCCTACTGTTGCACCCCCTGGAGTTAGAATAGTAATTTTTACGCCTATACTATCCAACACTTACCCTACTGTTGCACCCCCTGGAGTTAGAATAGCAATTTTTACCCCTATACTATCCAACACTTACCCTACTGTTGCACCCCCTGGAGTTAGAATAGTAATTTTCACCCCTATACTATCCAACACTTACCCTACTGTTGCACCCCCTGGAGTTAGAATAGTAATTTTTACCCCTATACTATCCAACACTTTCCCTACTGTTGCACCCCCTGGAGTTAGAATAGTAATTTTTACCCCTATACTATCCAACAATTACCCTACTGTTGCACCCCCTGGAGTTAGAAAAGTAATTTTTACCCCTATACCATCTAATACTTACCTTAAATGCAATTTAATATTATGCGTTGTAATGGTATGCGTTGTAAAGGTAGTATGCATTGTAATGGAATGCGTTGTAAAGGTAGTTTATAAAATGCGTTGTAGTGTCATGCTATGTAATGGAATGCGTTGTAATGGATGTTGCGTTGTAAAAAATGCGTTGTAAGTGCATGCGTTGTAAAAGTGTGCGTTGTAACGACATACATCCCTTCATGGAGTGTTTTAGTAGGTTGTGCGGGTACCCTCTATCCTTCAGCTTGCTGATCAGTATATCCGCGCGTAGCTCGTAGTCTTTCCTGAAAAAATGCGATCGCGCCTGATCTGCAAGAATTGGCCATACGGCAGCTTATCTTTCAGACTGCGAGGATGGTAACCGTTATATTGTAGCGACCCTTGACCCTGTCACCAGGTAGATCGCCCCCCTCAGCCGCCACACGGTCCTCCTGTGCCGCTGTCCCGCTGCCGCTACCTGCTGTGACCAGGATCTGCTTGCTGCCTGAGTTCGACCTGTACTGTATTTCCACGGTTTGATTGACTGGTTTTTTTACTGTTGTTTTCTTTTTCACCCTCTAGTGCCCTTTGTGCCCTCTCCCCCTGCCCCCTGTTTTTCCTTCTGTATCACCCCCTGCCCCCTGTTTTTCCTTCTGTACCACCTCCCTCCCTCTCTCCTCCCTCGCTTACCGCCGCTGCCTCCCCTGCGGCCCTGCCCCCCTGGTGCCCCATTCCGCCATCCCGCTCCTGCCTCCCAACTGCTCCTCCCTCCCACAGCCCCTCATATGGAGGCCGCTCAGCGGGTGCGCCGCTGCGCCAAAGGCAAGCCCGTCTGCGCCCATCCGCGCCTGGACTGCGCCCAGCGCCAGAACCCCTAGCCCCCGCCGAAACCAAGAAACCCGACGGAGATACGATCCCACCACCCTCCATGCATTCAACACCGGCCGACCATCTGCCTGCTACCAAGCCACTCCGAAGCGCACCCACGGACCCTTCTCCTGCCAAATCTGCAAATTCACCTGCGTCCGAACCTGCACCCACCACCTGGACCAGGCAACAACAACAAACACCTCAAGTGCATCCTGCTCAACACCCGCTCCGTCCAAAAGCACGCCGTCGAACTCTGGGACCTCCTCGACACAACAGCACCAGACGTCGCCTTCCTCACAGAAACTTGGATGAACGCCTCCTCAGCCCCCGACATCGCCATAGCCATCCCGGACGGCTACAAGATCACCCAAAAGGACCATGTCAACCAAACTGGAGGAGGAATCGCCATCATCTACAGGTACACCATCGGCATCATGACCAACTCCGAAGATGCCCTCACCACCGCCGAACACCTACACTTCCATATCCACACCGACCCCAAGACCACCCTCATAGGAACCCTCATCTACAGACCCCCGGGCCCACGCACACAATTCAGTGAAGCGATCGCCGACTTCATCAGCCCACATGCCCTCGCCTCATCAGACTACATCCTCCTAGGGGACCTGATCTTCCACCTGGAGAACAACAATGACAACAACACCACCACCCTGCTCGACACACTCGCCAACCTCGGACTCAAGCAACTGGTGAACACCCCCACCCACTACGCCAGCCACATGCTCGACCCCATCTTCTCTGCCAGCAGCCACATTGCCTTCAGCCACTCCACCAGACTACACTGGACCGACCACAGCTGCATCCACTCCGGCCCTCCTTCCGACCCATGCCCTCACCACATCTTCAACAAAGCCGACACCATCATCGCTCCCCACCTACAGAACGTCATAAACAACTCCCTCACGTCCGCCACCTTCCCAGAGAGCTGGAAGCACGCAGAGATCAACGCCCTACTGAAGAAACCCACAGCGGACCCTAAAGACCTCAAAAACTTCCGCCTCATCTCTCTTCTTCCCTTCCCTGCAAAAGTTATTGAGAAGATCATCAATAAACAGCTGACCACATTCCTAATGGCCAATGGATCCCTCAACCCATCCCAGTCTGGATTTCGAGCTAACCACAGCACTGAGACCGCCCTCATCGCAGCCACCGACGACATCAGGACCCTGCTTGACAACGGGGAAACAACCGGCTCATCCTCCTAGACCTCTCAGCTGCCTTTGATACAGTCTGCCATCATACCCTAATAACCCGCCTCCACAACGCCGGGATCCAAGGTAAAGCCCTGGACTGGATCACCTCGTTTCTCTCCGACAGAACGCAGAGAGTCCGCCTTCCTCCCTTCCGCTCCGTGGCCACTGAGATCATCTGTGGCGTACCCCAAGGCTCATCGCTCAGCCCAACCCTCTTCAATATCTACATGAGCCCCCTCGCAACCATTGCACGCAAACACAACCTCAACATCATCTCATACGCCAACAACACCCAGCTGATACTCTCCCTCACCAAAGACCCAGCCACCACCAAACTCAACCTTGAGGAAGGAATGAAAAACATTGTGGAATGGATGAAACTCAGCCGTCTGAAACTGAACTCAGACAAGACGGAGGTCCTCATCCTCGGACCATCCCCATCCGCCTGGGATGACTCCTGGTGGCCCACAGCACTTGGCACCGCACCGACACCCACTGACCACGCACGCAACCTGGGATTTATCCTGGACTCCTCTCTTACCATGACCAAGCAAGTCAACGCCATCTCATCCTCATGCTTCAACACCCTGCGCATGCTCCATAAGATCTTCCGGTGGATCCTTACCGGAACTAGAAAGACGGTCACCAAGGCCCTCGTTACCAGCCGACTAGACTACGTGAATGCCCTATACGCAGGAACCACAGTCAAACTTCAGAAAAAACTCCAACGCATACAGAACGCATCCGCACGACTCATCCTCGACATCCCCCGCCACAGCCACATATCAGCCCACCTGAGAGACCTGCACTGGCTCCCTGTCAACAAAAGGATCACGTTCAGGCTCCTCACCCACGCACACAAAGCACTCCACGACATAGGTCCCGAGAACCTCAACAACCACCTCACGTTCTACACTCCAACACGCAAACTCTGCTCCGCCAGCCTCGCCCTCACCGCCGTCCCACGGATCCGCAGAACCACCGCCGGAGGAAGATCATTCTCCTACCTGGCGGCCAAGACGTGGAACTCCCTCCCCGCCCACCTACGACTGACCCAGGACCACCTCACATTCAGGAAACACCTCAAGACCTGGCTCTTCGAGCAGTAGCGGCACCCCCCCTCCCCCAGCACCTTGAGACCCTACGGGTGAGTAGCACATGCTACAAATGTATTGATTGATTGATTGATATTGTAGAGCATTGTTCTTATCCGTTACTTTGGTGTGCAGAGTGGTAATTAGTCAGGTTGGGGATGCTGTAACCTCCATGTCCAGAAATGTGAGATTCTTCATGTAGTGCATCAAACTGAATTTGATGTCTGGGCTCCGGCTGTTAAGCCAATCACGAAATTCAATCAACACTGCCTCATTCCCCTTCCAAATACTCCAGATGTGATCTATCTAGCGGAACCATTGCGCTATATGATCAATGGGGAAACAACCTTTACAACGCGGTTGTTACATTGCATTACCTTTACAACGCGGTTGTTCCAACGACCCCGTTGTTACAACACAGTGCCATTACATCGCAAGTCATTAGACCAACTTGCTCTAGATGCCGCTCCAACATAAGGAATAGTATGATTTACTATTCCAACACCTTACCTACTGTTGTGCAGGGTGGATTTGGAATAGTAAATTATACTATTCCTAAAATTGGAGCTCCAACTAGTGCAAGTTGATCTAATGACTTGCGTTGTAAAGGTATCGCATTCTAACAACACTTTGTTGTAACAACCGTGTTGTAATGGAATGCAATGTAAAAGCATGCTTTGTCTCATGCTATATTCGGTTAATGACTGGGTTGTTGTTATAAATGTAATTATCTTCATACCTGGTTATGTATAGCACTGCCATTTCTGGGGCAAAAGATCCTTTATTTGTAGGAAGAAATCCTCTTCGAATTTGAAAAAATTTATTTTGAGGGACAATGCGACCAAGCGTAGGTTAAACAAAGATGATACTTGATATGGCCTTGGTCTCTGCTCCAGATAAAATTTCATCGCCTCTAGGGCATCCTCTTTGGGCATTTGGGTGTAGAGGGAGGTGACATCTAATGTAACCAAGATGTTGGTTGTAGAAGTTGTATCCTTCTACTTTAGTGATGAACTCCATTGTGTCACGTAAATAGGAATGAACCTCAGGTAAGAAATGCTTTAGGAAGGTATCCACATATTTTGAGACTGGCTCTAATATTTGATTCACAACCAGACATGATCGGACTTCCTGGAGGATTTACGGCGTTCCTATGCAGTTTTTGTAAAAAATACATTGCAGGAGTTCTTGGATGTTTCTTTTTAAGGTAATCCAATTCTTTTGGTCCAAGAATTACAGACTCTAATCCTTCATTCACTTCCTTCATGATATTATGTATCTCTTTTGAAGGATCATAAGAGATGCGTCGATATCACATTGGGTTCAACACTTGGCTTCTCCCTTCCAATAGGTACGACTCTTTTGACCAGATGACAACAGCCCGCCTTTATCTACGGACTTTATAAAAACAATTTCTTCCTCTTTCAATGATTGAATGGCCAATCGTTGTTCTTGTGAAATGTTGTTCTGCACAAATACTTTTTTATTTTCAAGTGCATTCAAAGACGACAACACTACTTCCTCAAAGGATCAAACGTCCTTGGGAATTTCTTAGATAGGTGGACAGAAGTATGACTTATTACGAAGACCTGAAGGTTCCACTCTTGCTGTGTCTTCTTTGTCTAAGAGGAATGCTCTTAACTGCATCTTTCAAAAGAGTTCCATGGCCTCCATCTTCAATTTAACCAAATCAGAGTGAACCCAGTGGACGAACGTTAATCCTAATTCCAAGACTTTTGTAAGGCTGATGTTTGATAGATTTATTATAGGTTTTTTTTTAAGTCTTGTAATACTGGCATCGTGTTCGCAATTCCCATGGCTGCTGCTTGTAATGTTCTCGTTTTTTTTGCTGGCCTATGGCTAAAAAAGAGGACTTTGTTGGTTCTGGTTGGATGCCCCTTCACCTAGATCTGAGTCCCCTGTCAATTTTGAAGACGATGTTTCAGAAAATGTAAAAAATCTTCTTTTTGATTGTCCCTGATAATCGGACAGAAATCTCTTTAAGTCCGGTTTTGTATAGAAGTAATCTTTAAGGTACTGTGACTGTGAAGATACTACGTCAATCCCTCCTATTCTGTTTCAGCCCGAGATTCTTAGAACTAACGTAATACACATTGCCAAAGACTGTTAATGATTTGTATGGTCATCCCGAACTTGACAGTACGGGGTTGCCAGAAAAATTAGTGGGGGCCTACACCTACAAGCTTCATTTTACAGGAGGTTAAGCCTAAATTGTTTGTGGGGGCGAAAATGGGTAAAAGAAAGGCAGAAAGTATGGTAAAGGTGGCAGGGGGATCTGAGAACTCCTTAATGAAGTGTTTATCGAGAGCAATGGGAGCCATAGAAAAACAAATCCAGTCAGTAGAAGTAACGTTTAATCAAGGTATTAAGGTGGGAGAGGGACTTACGGGACCTTTAAACTTAGGGCATTTCGCTTTAAGCCCCTCACACTCTGACACGACAGTAAATGTAAATTGATACTTGTATAGCGCGCTACTCATCCGCAAGGGTCTCAAGGCGCTTGTACGAATACCGCTGTGGAACCCATCCTGGCTTTCCCTGTGAGGCGTCCACTCCTGGGCACCCCCAAGGTGGAGGCCAGGCATCTTTAGCGTTGTGAGGGCTGTTGTGGAGATTAAGCAAGCTATTGCCCAGAGTTGCAGAGTAGGACTTCATGATTGGAAGAGGCACCGAGGCGAGAATTATCAGGTCCGTGGAATTTTTTAGCCCAAGACCCGCCGAGGCGGGGAATTGAACCCTGGTCCCGGGCTAGACCTCTAATCATTGAGCCACATTTCTCCAGTCAACCAAAACACCTCAAATCTTACGAACAGGTGCGTGCAGGACATGTCTGATCCCATCTATGTATTTGATCAGGAACGCGAGACACAACCACCATCTAAGGGCCCCAAGAAACCAGAGGTAACACAAGTGATGCTGGTCAATGATACACTTATAACTAGGACAAATGCATTAGCTAAAAAGCTAAAGAAAACTAAGAATAAACCTAAATCTGATTTTGGGGGAAAAGGGTCATCAGCTACGACCACATGCAAAAAACACGTCGAGGACTATGACAAAATTTGCCTCAAAATAGATGGTCTGCAAAAAAAAATTGCTGCAGCCCTAAAGAATTTAATGACAAGGGTAACAGCCATAGAAGACATTTTGAAGATATGTATAGGAGATCTCCCCAATAACCCCATGACTAATACACCGAACTTGGCAGCTGGACTAGATAATGATGCACCGCTTCTCCAGGCTGACTATTCGCCAAAGGGTGTCTACCAGATTTTGTCACACACTAAGCAAGGAATACCAGAGTCTCATATTATCAACCAAACTGCCACTGGTTGACATTCTCTGAATTTATTTGAAAGTAATAAGAACGGCCACAAGCATTATTCTACAGGGACAAAGGTCCAATTCTGATATTGGGTCTAATCCGTCTATTGGTCCTTCCCTTTTAAATCTTCCAGATATGGAAGGCACCAGGTTGGACCTGTCACTGGCGGTAACCCTCTATATTATAGTCCTGGCCAATGTCTCTCATATACCACTGCAGGTGACCGAAAAATGGGAAGCATTGAGAAACAAGGCTCTCTTTAGGCTCGGTACTAAAACCAGGCTGACAGAAGCTCTGTTTGGAGAATTTAAGATGGCCAGAAGAGTCGGTGGATAGGGAGAAGAGACAAAACATTCCCTGGATATTGCATAATTCTGACTTTCAGAACACCCCAATTGACACAAGAGATTCTCTCCAGACTTGGCAATGATTGCATTTGGATCAGGGACATTAATGTATTACCGCTCAGATATTTCTATCCTCCACCAAGCCGGATGCAGATTTATCCCCGGTGGAGAGGTCCTTACGGTGTCCCACTACACACATTTGGTATTCCCACGCAGAATAGATTTGATATATTGCCCACTCGAGAGGATATTGATTGACTTGATATCCCGGGTAACCACATAGATCCAAAAAGGGTGGAGGCGAAGCACAATATTACACCTGAATTGACCCTACAAGACTCAATGGAACTCCCTCTTCCCGATACAAACATAATAAATGACACAAACATCCCTGTTCCCTGCTATAAATCTAGGCCACTGGTAGATTAACACACTAGTTTAGATACTGGTAAATTTAGTACTGGGTCTAAAAACCAAGGTCAGGGAAGTACATCATCATGCAAATTATTATTTTGGAATGTGGCAGGCCTGCTCGCAAAACTTTCTAACTCCGCATGGATAGACTTTGTAGAAGCCTTTGATTTATTATGC
The DNA here is from genome assembly GCF_964204655.1 of Triturus cristatus. NCBI lineage: Eukaryota > Metazoa > Chordata > Amphibia > Caudata > Salamandridae > Triturus > Triturus cristatus. The sequence continues at coordinate 1,000,978,232 of NC_140580.1, forward strand.
TTTCAGGAAACCTGGGTAGACAGTATGCTGCATATTAACAGATACAAAACATTTCACACACTGGCAGTATCATTTAGTCATGGGAGGAAGAAGGGATGTCTATGTATTTATGTTTCTTAGAGGGTGAATGTTAAACAAATTGATTTCACGCTCTTTAACACTTATTATCAGGTACTGAAATTTTACATCGACAGCACACACTGTACCGCTCTTCTGAACTTTTATAATCATTTCCCAAAAGATCAGGCAGAGGTGGTTTTGAGGCACTTACAGAAGGAAATGCACATCATGCAGATGGAGATACATAAGGATATCTGTGTAATCTGGGGAGGGGAGTTTAACACTGTATTGTGCCCTCATGCTGACAGAGGTATATGTGGTCTATTGTCTGATGATGGGGCAGATGCTACCCACTTCCTGCATTCTCCTTTTGGGGACCAATTAAATACCATTAAATGCTCCGCTGATATAGGTTTTGCTAATGAACTATTTCGCCCCAATACCGTTTAGCTGTACCTTTAACGGAAAAGGGATGTATTCTATTATTGATTACATACTAGTACTGAATACACATGCAAGCAGAGTACATAGTTTTAAAACTCACACTGTCGATTTTTACTGACCATTTCCCTATTAGTGTCATTATATATCTTCCTTCAAATGTGTCAAATATAAAAGACCAATCTGAACACCTAGTACAGGACATCGCTCAGAAAAAAGTTCATGGATATTCAATTAAGTGGACTGGAACGGACCCATTGGCACTAAGACACTCCTAACCCACTGTAAACTTGATTTCCCAGTTTGTCTTGACAAAACTGCTGCAGTCCATGATGTCTTTAATTCCTTTTTGAGTATGTCATTAGAGATCAAGAGGAACCTATTAGTAGCTCACAACAAACCACATACTAAGAAGACAGGCTGGTTTGATACTAACTGTTCCAAAGCCCATGCAGCACTGAAAAATGCATTACAGTAACCAGCTAGAGTTCAATCTGAAATCAAGGTGGTCAGAAATGCATATAGATCTACACTTAAAGTGCGTAAGGAGGCTATTAGATCAGAATCATGGCGAGCCCTTATCGTAGCCTCTGAATTAAAGGAAAACACAGGTTTCTGGAAAGCTGTAAATGCCCTTTTTCTGTCTCCCAATAACCAACCCAGCATTGAGATACGTATTAGTGAGGATCAATGGGTGACTCATTATTCAAAATTATATAGCAAAAGTGATAAAGATAATTCTTGTCACGACCCGGGAGCTCAGCCAGGGACTTTTCTCCCAATTTATTATTTTTTTTCTTTTGCAGAGTTTTATATAGCGCAAACTTGACCCGAATCCAATCAGGTGTCAGAGCGCTTTACATAGCACCAGTTACGTTACATGAGGACACTTTTTTGATAGGCACGGGGAGATTAAGTGATTTGCCCAGAATCACAGGATGTTCAGCGACATTGCCGAGACTCGAACCCGGTTACCCAGATTGGAGGTCGACCGCCCTAGCCGTTAGGCCAACTCCTCTCCTTGACATCGATTTTACTGTGGATGAAGTCATACTTGCAATTAATCAATCAATCAAAGTATTTATAAAGCGCACTTCTCACCTGTGTGGGTCTCAAGGCGCTGGGGGGTAGGGTGCTGCTACTGCTCGAACAGCCAGGTCTTGAGTAGCCTCCTGAAGGTAAGTAGGTCCTGGGGCTGCCGCAGGTGGGTGGGGAGGGTGTTCCAGGTTTTTGCGGCGAGGTAGGAGAACGATCTGCCGCTGGAGGTCGTTCTTCGGAAGCGAGTGCGAGGTCGGCTGAGCGGAGTTGGCTGTTCGGGGTGTAGAAGGCGAGACGTCTGTTGAGGTATGCCGATCCGTTGTTGTGGAGTGCATTGTGGGCATGGGTGAGGAGCTTGAAGGTGATCCTTTGGTTGACGGGGAGCCAGTGCAGGTTTCTTAGGTGAGGTGTAATGTGGCTGTGGCGAAGGATATCGAGGATGAGACGGCGTTGACTTGCTTGGTCATGGAGAGTGTGGAGTCGAGGGTGAATCCCAGGTTGCGTGCGTGGTCGGTGGTTGTCGGTGCTGCTCCCAGAGAGGTCGGCCACCAGGAGTCGTCCCAGGCTGAGGGGGTGGAGCTGAGGATGAGATCCTCCATTTTGTCAGAGTTCAACTTCAGACGGCTGCTCTTCATCCATTCGGCGACGGCCTTTATTCCTTTGTGGAGGTTAGTTTTGGCGGGGTTGGGGTCCTTGGTGAGGGAGAGGATCAGCTGGGTGTCGTCGGCGTTGGAGATGATGTTGAGGTTGTGCAGTCAGGCTACGTGAGCCAGAGGTGCCATGTAGACATTGAACAGTGTCAGGCTGAGGGAGGATTCTTGGGGTACGGCGCAGACGATCTTGGAGGCTTTGCATCGGAAAGGCGGGAGGCGGACAATCTGGGTTCTGTCAGAGAGGAAGGAGGTGGTCCATTCCAGAGCCTTGTTTCATATCCCTGCGTTGTGGAGGCGGGTGCGTAGGGTGCGGTGGCAAACTGTGTCGAAGGTGGCTGAAAGGTCTAGGAAGATGAGGGCCGCGGTCTCACCGTTGTCCAGCAGGGCCCTGATGTCGTCGGTGGCAGCGATGAGGGCGGTTCCGGTACTGTGGTTGCTGCGGAACCCAGACTGGGATGGTCCAGGATGTTGTTCTCCTCGAGGTGGTGGCTCAGTTGTCTGTTGACGATCTTCTCGATGAACTTTGCCGGGAACGGGAGCAGGGAGCTGGGCCGGAAGTTCTTGAGGTCTCTCCGATCCGCCTTGGGTTTCTTGAGAAGGGCATTGATCTCTGCGTGTTTCCAGCTCCCTGGGAAGGTTGCGGTCTCAAAGGAGGTGTTGATGACCTTGCGAAGATGGGGTGCAATGGTGGCACTGGCTTTGTTGAGGCGACGTCCGGGGAGAATGTGTCGAGCAGGTCCCAGAGTTCGACGGCATGTTTGCGTGCGGAGCGGGTGTTGATTAGTAGGCATCTGAGGTGGTTGCGTCCTATCTCGGTGGGCGGGTTGGAGGCTTGGAGGCTGGTGAATCTGCATCTCTGGAAGGAGAAGGGTCTCTGGGTGTGCTTGGGAGTGGCCTGGAAGCAGGTGTGGGATCGTCCGGTGTTGAGAGCGTGGCGGGTACTGGCGGTGTAATGGCGGCATTCGGTGTGGTGTTCGCGGGGACCAGGGGGTCTCGTGCTGGGTGCGGTCCAGGCGAGGACTGGCAGAGATGAGTTTGCCTTTGGCGCGCCAGCGGGCCAGCCACACAGCAGCCACTATATAAGGGGAGGTGGGAGGGAGGAGCAGCTGGGAGGCGGGGTGGTGTGACGAATGGACGAGCAGGGGGGCAGGGATGCAGGGAACACCACGGCAGGAAAACAGGTGAAGGCAGGGGCACAGAAGGCAAACAAGGGGGCACAGGGGTAACGAAGGAAACAAAGGAGACAGAAAATAAAGAGGCAGCAAACCGAAATTAACGCAGGCAGTAACATAAGCAATTACAGCAGTACCAGCCTACCGAGGCAGAGGGGTGTCGGGCAGCAGGGACACACCGTCCTACTGGTGGAGCTGTGCAGCATGGAGGAGCGACCTGCCTGAAGACAGTGTCAAGGGTCGCTTGTGCGGGAGGCAAAGCGTCTGGCCCTGACTGAGTTCCTGTGGATTTATATAAATCCAATCCTTCCCTCTGGGGCCCGCTACTGATGTCTGTTTTAAAAGCATGCTGTAAGCAGGGTTTTATTCCTACATGGTCTGAGATAATTCGTGTACCAATTTTTAAAAAGGATGATCGTAATGATCCGGTATGCTACAGACCAATTTCACTTTTGGATTTTTTTGGGAAAGTGGCTGGGCGAATTGTAATAAATAAATTGCAGACATGGGCTGAGGACATGGGTGTAGTCACTGAACTGCAATACGGATTCTGTCAAGGATTTGGCACTATTGAGCAAGACCTAAACTTGAATCTAATTTGGGGCAAATGCACGCAAGCTAAAAGCGGGAACCTTTTTCTGGCATTTGTCGATCTGAGTTCGGCCTTCGATTGCGTTAGCCACTTTAAACTCTGGAACATCTTAGAGGCCCTCGGTGTTAAAAACCAACTTGTCAATTTCCTAAGGCAAATATATCAAGACGCACAGGCCAGCGTCAGATATGGAAGCACAGGTGAGCGTAGTTACAAATTCTCTGTCAGGAAGGGGGTAAGGCAGGGGTGTGTGCTAGCCCCTTTCCTTTTTCCCCTGTATATAAATGGACTAGGCACAGTACTGTCTAGGGAATGTCAGGACTCCCCCCCATATTGGCAATCATCTAATTGCAGCATTATTTTCCACGGAGGATGCCGTCTTACTATCGCGTACACAAACAGGATTGCAGAGAGTTGTTTCTAGCTTTGTAACCTTTATGTCGAACTTAGATCTGCATGTAAATATTACTAAAACATGTTTTATGAAGTGTGGTTACAACATTGTAAAATGCCGGGATATTTTTATCAATAACAGTCAGGTCAAATTTGCCAACTGCTTATCATATTTGGGAATTGTCTTTGGAAAAAGGAACTCCGGTACAAAAGCCATAACATCAAGAAAATTGCTGTTCGCAAAAGTTACGGCGGCATTGGTGAATTTTGCCAGAAAACTGGAAAAACGACCTATTAGTGACTCGATAAAAATGTATAAAGCCAGATGTATCTCTACGGCCATGTAAGCAGCCGGAATTTGGGGTTTTGCTGATATACAATCTCATAGTTAGTCCAGAATGGTTTTTTTTAGAAACTCACTGGCGGTCACCAATAGTACAGCGACATATATTTTCCATGCGGAACTCGGACTTCCGTATATAACAGATTTAATTAAAATTCAGCCGGTCCTACAATGGCACAAGATATGGTCTGACTCAACCACCCATTTTAACTGTGATGTGACAAATGACTGGGTTAAGTTGCAATGGGTGTCTCGTATTCCATGGCTTAATTAAGTTAAAAACTTTACGGCTGACCTGGGATTCCCAGAATACTTTTCCAACCCGGCCTGCATTACTTTAATCCCAAGGAAATCTCTGAAGATTGCTTGTATGGATTATTTGTAGTCCTGGACGGTAACTTCCCTTCCGTTCGCAGAATTTGCGGAATTTGGGTAATTTTGCGTTCCGCGGAGAACGCAGAATTACCCAAATTTCTGCGTTCCGCGGCTTCGCTTTGCTTGTTCGCATTCTCAAAATTTGTGTTCACGAGATATTTCCCCCTGAGCACCCAAACAGCGCTTGTGAACAGAAAAAAGCAATTCCACGAGTTTGCGAAATTTCAGCGTGCTCGCGTTGATTTTTTACCGTAGCGCGACTACGCAAATTCTGCCCACCCCTAAGTATATGGAGTCTATTAGATTCTCTACTAACATAATCAAATCATCTGTTAGAGAGAACCAATTGCTGCTAATACAGTCAGACGTGCAACTGTATCTAACAATCGCAAAGGGAGGATATGTCAGGATGTTTTTGAATAGGTTTCGCTTAGGCAATTTTTATAGATTGAAATAGTTTCCAAATATGAATGACTGGCCGTGTTTTTCATGCCCCTGTCCATGTATATCGACCCAGTCCACTATACCTTCCCTGTTTTTCTGCAAATTTTATACTTTACTTTGGAAAAGATGGATTCTGCCAATACTAAAGGAGTTAGGCCTGAGACATTGTCGTCCAGCCTTTTTTAAACTACAACTTTTAGAAGATGAAGTATTTATTCCTCACTTAATTAAATACGTGAAGGGCGTTATTAGAAGCAGAAAAACAATGTAATTCTAATCTATGATGTTTCCTTTTATCCAGCATGGCTGTATCTTCAGATTTAGCACATTAACATACGTTTAGGAGATGATGTCTACTTTTATGTATTGTGCTTTTATGATTTAATTGTTTAAATCGAATAAAGCTTATTTTGATTTGATTTGATTCATCAGCGTGTTGGAGGGAATTCATTGGCTGATGAAGCTTCCAATGTGACAGTGCGAACTGCTGCAGTTGCTGCAATCACTTGTTCTACCACGAGGAGAGATGGACAGATAATGATAGCTGTAAACACTATGTGCAACAGCTCAGCCTTCCCAAAAGGTTCTCCACTCAAGTACTCCTACAAGTTAGATGTGCAAAACATTCTGTATGCTCAAACTCCATGAGTGGGGTATAGAGTAATACCAAACATGGATCACAGATTAGGATTAATTCTAGCTGCACACGAGGGTCTGGGTTTAGCACAGGCAGTTATCACTACAACTGTTTCACTACTAAAGCAGCATTGTTGGTGACCAGGTGTTACTAAACAGACCAAGGGCTTTGTCCTGAAGTGTGACATCTGTCAGCAGATGAAGGGTTCCACCGTAGCACGTCCACCAAAAACACCATTACTGATTTTAGATAGACCAGTGGGTTTGGTCTCAGTACTCGGCTGACGCTCAAACTGTTCTAAAGGATTTGGAAGTCTTCATAGGGCCATACGCAATTGGCACATTACATTCTGACCGTGGCCCTGCGTTTAGCTCACAGGCTTACAAATAAGCCATGGGAAGTTTGGGTGTAGCATTGCAGTACTCCTCTCCGTATCATCCCAAGGAGAATTTGATTGTGGAGAGGAAGAACCAGGAGTTAAAGCAATCCTTAACAGCTAGGTTATTAGGCTTGAGTGGCAGTTGGGTCAATCACCTATATGGGGTGCAGAGGGCACTAAACAACATGCAAAGAAGCTCCCAGGGGGCCATACTCCATATGAAGTCCTGTTTGCGATAAGAATGTGGGTATCTGACCTCGATTGTGACAGCACAGTGATGAATGAAAAACATTTGACATCAACGATTGTTTGTCTGTTTTACAGGAACCCAATGAATTCCGGTCTTTGCAAAGCAACGTCCAAGGAAAATGCACCACAATTGGAGAATAAATGGTTATTGAAAACTTCCCCAACATTTATTCTGTGTACCTCTCTGAGAAAAAGTGAGCACGAGCTAGCTGGTCTATAGGCCGACATATCCTGTGGGGTTGTCCGGAATCAGTCTTGACACCAATCCCTTAGTTTATGTTGTCCAACAAACATGCAGATCCTATGTATTTTTAGGAACTACATGACAGAATGGCACTAGTGGGGTCGAACGTGCATACAAATCAGCACCTCTCCTCAAGGTAGGAAGATATAGGATTTATATTCAAACCAATAAAATACAAGTTGAACTATTCTTCAAGGTCCTTTGAAGCTCTTTTCCATTGTTGTGATGCAAGTTAGCATATAGTATTACACAGACAACACCAGTAGATTAGGAGAGGGTTCAGTGCAAGTTGAATGGATACGTAAATGACCCTCCAAGGAGCAGATGTAATTAGATGCTCAACCCTAAGTTGTCTGGCTCAACCGCCCACCATGGAACCCTCATAACCCTGACATTCCATAGACATCATTGGGTAACCTGACAAGCAGGCTACCACCCAACACATGGAAATCCCAAAGCTCAAAACCCCAACTTAGAGCAAGAGTGTGATGACATAGGAGATAAAAACCCTTAAACAACAACAATATAACCCTACGCCATGAAGTGAAGGGGATTGAAGGAATAAGAGAGATAGAAAAAGAAATGAAATCCACTAAGGGGAACTATACACAAGTGTTAATAGTGAGTATAAGTAGTGAAAACGGAATTCAGATCCAACTAGATAGCAGTTTACAAGTTGCATAGATGCCACACCATGAAAGCCTTAAACTTCTCCGGCAGGAAAGCTACTATTCCATAGTTGGTCATTTGATCACTACTGCTACCTTAAGGTCTCCATCCTGAGTCTTATGTTCATGAGACAACACATGTGCTTCATCTTACACAATCTCACCATAAACGTCTTCCCCTGAAGTAAGGTATTGTTGACCCTAATAACAGTCAGATTCCAAATTCTACATACTACATCCACCACCAAACTCCTCCTCCAACAGCCAAGCATTAGAATTCACACATCTGCTATCATCTTATCATTCCAGTTGTGGATTTTGTTGCATTTAACTAACTTGCTGAGGTGCTAGACTTTGCTGTCATCCACGCATGGGTTTGGATTCCATCTTAGTCCTCAAACTGTAAAGAAGGTCTTCTTGGTGTGGAAAGTTTAATACTTTGTTTAGCATCTCCAAATAGCACACAAGGCAAAGGCTAGGCATCAGCTGCCACACATAGAATACCAAAAACCCCAGAGCCTCAACTTAGAACTCTATCATATCATAATAGAGCAAGAGTGTGACATGGAAGACAAACGCTACTCACATTAGTTGACATAGACACAATATACTCCAATCTTGAGTTTGTCTGACTTACATGACACCGGCCTCCCTACCTCTGACCAAACTGTTGTGGATAAAGAAGATTACCAATCTTAACTCCTTTAAAGATAGATGGTGGCAGATTCTATTGGCCACTCGGGTGACACTGGCGTCTAGGCAAGGAGTCAGTTATTTGTCAAAACTTCCAAGGTCCAAAGATGGCGTCTCATTGTTAGAGAGAAGTCTTGGTGTTGTTAGGAATTATTTTAGTGTTAGACAAAGGTCAGACACAGCTATGCACAAGTTTCATAATGTCATAGTCAAGCCTTTTGTTATTTAAGAGGAATGGCTAAGGCCGTCCAGGCAATTGGCCTGGAATAATCTTCTGTATTTTCCCCGATCAAATTATTGTTACTTGGGGTCTAGTGGGGAAATAAAGTGGCGTTGCAAGATTTTGCAAAAACAGATCTGGGAACTGGTGTTTCTGCGCTGAATCTTGCATGTTTTCCCTAGGTGTTTCACAGAGAGTTTGACTGCTTTCAGCAGCAGAAATCTCCATGTGAAATACCACAAGTTGTAATTCCAGTGGCCCCCAGGTAATAACTTTATACAGTGGCGTAGCTAGGGGGGGGGGTGGGGGGCGGACCGCCCCAGGCGGCACTATTTTGGAGGCGGCGGCCACTGGTGGCCCGTTGCGGCGGCCTTAATAATTTATTTGGGGAGTGGGGACAATCACTGTCTGACACTTTACAGTAGTGTCAGTCAGTGTCCCGAGTCCCCAAATAAATTTTAAAGGCCTCCGCAGCGGGCCACCAGTCAATCAGACTACAGCCCAGGCCTGACGTCACCAGATCAAGACAGTAAATGACACCTGCCGGCCCCGGGCGGGCCCTGCCCTCAGTGGGCCTCCCTATTATGCCACGGACACCTTTTGGCAGCCGCCTTGGACACTATACGCCGAGGATCACAGCTGGGCATTCAGTATCGAATTGGCGCCCTCTGCTAGAGTGGGACCCGAACGCTGGCGCCAGTCTTTCATGTCACGTGAACAGACTCTGACAATGTTGCACCGTTTGGACTCAGCGTGAGGCAGGCACCACCGTTACGTGTTTTTTTCAATTTCCTGCCAATGGTTCTGGCTCCCAGGAGCTGCCCGTGCCGCCGGCGGGAGTTTGATTGTCCTCCCTCCCTGACCTCGACACCTTCAGGGCAGCCACGGCAGCAGGATGGTGAAGCACAGAGTTGCCACATACTATCGGCTTGGCTTTCCTTTCCTCGAAGTACACGGGCCTCCTTTTCCCAAAGGTATCCGTTAGTTCGCGTTGTAAGGTAGGAAACATTTTTCTTTTAATAATAGATTTGCGTTTGTTTCAGTTGTTGTGATGCAGGGTCCCGCATGTGCAGCACGTCAGGCTGCCCTCTTGGTACAGTCCTGGGCAGAGGCGCAACTAGGGCTGAATCTTTAAGCAATAGGCAGAGTGGAGCTTATTTGGGGGGGGTGGGGAGGGAGGGTTTGGCTGAATCTTTAAGCAATAGGCAGAGTGGAGCTGATTTCGGGGGGGGGGCTGAATCTTTAAGCAATAGGCAGAGTGGAGCTGGAGGGGCTCTTAGAAGGGGTGAAACAACAGCAAGGCCTCATTAACATGCAAATGGTCTTTTCAAGACCTGTGAAGTACTCGGGTGTGGGTGCCCGGGAAGCTGTCTCATCCCGGGCTGCCACACACGACGGTGGAGGGGGTGTGGGGGTGGGGAGGGTCTGAAGCCCTTTGAGTCCAATGGATGTTGCGCGCCTGGTCCTGGGTACAGTTAGTGATGGGGCTACCTCCAAGTAAGTGAGACTGTGGCAGCCTTGCATGTCAGCGCTCGCTCACCTACCCGCAGCCAGGGCCAGTCATAAAGTTCCCCAGGGCATGGCTACAGGCTTGAGGCTGCCGGAGTGCTGTGACCATTTAGTGTGTCCTGCCTGAGCCTGCTTTACCCAAAATGCCCCGGGATGCGTACTGCTGTCTGCCACCGGTGTTTTACATTCACCCTCTGCTTTTTCAAATTACAGGCAGGATTTTGAAACATAAAACGTTTTCATGAGACCCAAAGTTTGTTAGAAAGGTTGGTAGCACTGCGAATACGTTTGGAATAGTACATTTGCTAACGCAGTAAACCAGCATGGAGTCCAGTGCGTATGTTTATCTGTATGTACATTCTCACAGAGACTGAGTAAATTCTTTTTTGACCGAATGCCCAACTTTAATTTTGAAACACCTTTTGTCAGTGAACAAAGTACTCTACTTAAGGATATCTGCTCCTTATTTCTTATCAGGTGTAGTGTTCTACAGCTCACTATTAGGAGCCTTGTTCTAGAAGGGAACAACATAATGCATATTCTCACAGTCCCTTTGTAAGCTTTTACATATCGGGATGTTACCGTACCAAAACTGAGCAATAGACCTTGCCTGTTCACTGCCGATATTGACTTTGCCACTGATTGCAGAAATGTGGCAAAGCCAATAGCAGCAGGTGGTAATCTTGGAATGTTATTTAGTATAACTTCCAAGATGGCCATCACGTTACATCGTTGTGCAACATGATGGCCATCCTGGAACAATATAACAATAAGTATACAACATAACATGCTTACACTATTCCGAGATGCCCGCCCTCCATTATCGGCTAAGGAAAAGCCATCAGTTGCAGCAGTGGCAATGGATCAGCAGGGAGGTGAGCTGGGTGGGCCGAGGAATAAGGAGGTAGTATAGGAGGGACAGACAGACATCTAGTGGCAGCAGTGCTCTGTGTGGGGAGAACGAGAGGTAAGGCAGAAAGAGGGGAGAATAGAGCGATAAGGAGGAAGTGTATGGGGTATATATGAACTATACTTCACCCTCGGCCAGCCAAGAGCTCCAGCTGTCCTTTACTTAGGCAGCTCATGTCTGTGCAGCAGCAGCAAGCATCTACTGACAGTGCTTCGGGGCTAGGCAAGGTAAGTGCAGGAGGCCTTCCACCTCTTGTGACTCATCTATGTCCTGTATGCAGTGCTTACTTTATGCAGGTGGTTGGTATAGAGGGAATTCATTTTTTGGGGCCTGAGAGAATCATTTTTCTTCCACCACATTTTGGTCCATTGCAAGAGAGAATTTTTTAAATAGAGCAAGAAAAAGGCTGAGGAAGATAAGGGAACAGTGACAGCTGGACATAGCAGGAATGAAAAATAGCCTACAAGAGTGAGATAAGTAGATAGGAAATGTAGGGTGATCGAAAAAAGAAGCATGAAGTAGAATCAAAATTTATAAGCCTTGGTATTCATAAACCCCTACATTCAGCAGCATGAGTGACAGCCTTGTAGGAATAAGTTTGAGATCCTTGTTTATGTTTTTTATTTGTTTGCAAATTAAGCATGGCCTCTTTAGACAATACCAATTGGCTTGGCATGAATGGCACTGAGGCTAGCTCAAAGAGAAACCGAAAATTTACACATTAATCAAACAGGGTAATGTTAAGACCAGTATTTGAGCAGAGTTCAACAAACATAAACCATGTAGGATACTTGGGAAAAAAACAGAAGCCCAGGCACAGACCCAGATGCTCATATGGGTTTCCTTTCTGATATCTATATGTCTCCTTTGTCTTCAATGCTTGGTTTTGCTCGCACGAGTGTCACTAATAGTCGTTGAAATGTCACTCATAATTACACAGAAATTATGAAAATGTCACACATGGCAATCTGAAACCTAGCCAGCTATGCAGCCGCGCCGGCGCCGCAGGCGGGAATCAATTTCAATGCAGCAGCCTGGAGCCAGCTAGATACATTTTTAGCAGCAGTGGTGAGTGCGCCCAAGATTAACTGTTACTTAACTGAGCCTGTGCTGGTGGCAGCTCCCGGGCGGCAAGTCTGTGGGGAGCAGCAGAGCTGGCGCAGGTCACATGCACACAGGTTAGCAGTCTGGCGTGGCCAATACTTCAGCGCTGGGACACCAGAGAGACAGCATTAAAATGCATGACAATGAATTTCAGTGCGGTGATGTGGAACACCACACTGAAATGCGTTAGAGTCACGCCTGATGCGTGATACTTGGCAGGCCTGCAGTGCCGCGCGCGCGGCCCCGTTTAAAGTGCAAGCAAGCTCACCTGCTTGCAACTGCTGCCTGCAGTGCACACACACTGACGCACCACCACCTAGCATAGTTGTGGTGGTGTGGTGCTTGCGCGACCGGGTCACCGAGGTCAGAACATGCAGGCTCCTGGGCAATGACAACCTCCAGCGCACTGCCGGGTGGCATGCTGCCTCTTTTGACGCCCTGCCCCTCGTGCTCGGTAGGAGCGGGGCCGGTCTGTCGCCTTTGACTCGGCATATTGACAGCAATGAGGGAATGCTGCCAGCGATAGAGGGGGTGTTGGTGCCTCCTCTGCCCCAGTCCTACAAGTTGTCCAGGTGAATCGGAGGCCAAACAACTTTTCTGTCAAGTTCCTCTCCTTCACCAACAAGGTAGGCGGGTGGTGAGGGGGGAGTATTCTTGGACCAGGCCTGAGCAAGCCTGCTGGCTGCGGATCGGCAGCATAAGGGAGAGTGGGCTTCATCCTATGTGAGAGTACAGCAGAGAGAGAAGAGGGACAGATGGCAGAGCACTCAGTCAAAGCCTTCCCAACCACGGTGGAAGACTGGTGAGGAGGTGGGGTGCCCCACTCCCGCCTTTTTCACTCCGCCATTCCCTATTTCATATGTGACTAACTCTGCCTTCCTTTCTGTCCGGCCTGTTGTTAGCTGTACTTCCGGTGCTAGCTGCGCCGATGTGTCACAATAAGTGTACTAAACTCTAGTAAAAGATTATATCAAGGAGATAAGGCTAAATGGTGCTCATTAATGTCGTGCCAATGTATCATGTCATAAATGACAGGAGGATAAGAAACAGTTTAAAAAGGAAACGCTAAAGAGGCCTGTGCATGCCAACAATTGTGCAAGGAGGAATCCAGACAATTTACGAATAAACATAGAATTGTCAAAAACTGTATCGAGCTCTGAAAACCATAAAGGGCCTACCTCAGCAGGCTTCTTTTTTTGGCCACTCTCGTGAGAAACTAAAAACACACACATTATCAGGCCTTAATAATGTCCAGAGGGCTTGTGACACATTCATATGGGAGGGGGACTAGAATTTCCTTGAGTCAGAGAAGGTAATAACCAAGAGAAACAGGATTGGGAACACCCAGTGGTGCTCGAACAATTTTCAGAGTGGCGTCTCTGCCATCAATGCTTCATCACTGATCTCACAATGTTTCACATATATCATTAAAGCATGCTGTGTTCGTGCACTGTCATTTATAGACAGCACAATCTCCATTGAAGGGGTCACTTAACTTGCAAAGACATACAGTTTTACAGATAAAACTAATATAGCGCACAAACGATGTGTGGAAATCGGGTGTCACTCAATCAAACAAACAGGATTTGCATAGCGCTACTTATCACCTGTAAGGGTGTCTAGGCGCTAGGGGGTGGGGGCGGTGCTGCTGATGAGGGACTTTAATCGAATAACCATGGTTTTAGGCCCTTCCTGAAATCCTGCAGGGTGGTAGTCTGTGTGTTCTCCTTTGTACTGCCGGTCACCAGTGTATTCAACTGTGTAGCCTTGGATCGTGTCATGTATGTGCATGTATCTTGCATGATCAAGGTAACTATTAGCGGCGATACTACGTGTCTCTCTGTCCTATTTCCCCAGCACCCTCCCCTCCCTTCATCCCCCCACCCCCAGGGGCGGCAATCTGAGGGATAGCCCCGGGCGCCACAAGCTCTAGCTACGCCTCTGACTTTATCTAATGGGCCATTGAATTAAAGGGTCACTCGTAATGAAGGTCCAAGTGCTACAAGTAAAAAGCAATGCTGTAGCAAATAAATATAGGGGCTTATTTACAAGCCCCTTGCGCCGACAGAATGTCTCTTTTTCCCATGTTAAAAGTGTTTCATGTGTCAATCATGCACAGAGGTCTTCGATATTGCAAATGCAGTTGTACAGAGACGTTACACAAAGGGAATTTTGGAAGGATTGTTAGAAGGTGTGGTAAATAAAAGTCACTTAATGATACAGGAAAGTCAATCATTATTAGAGAGATGTTACTCGGTGTTAACAAGAAACTGTCCAGCATTGTTCACCATTGTTTCGGGGAAGGCACCACATGCTATGTTTGAATCATTCGGTGTTAGAAGAATGTCATTTAGAGGCAAAGTGAAGTCAGTTAAAAATACCGGGCAGATTCACAGAACTAATCTGAGATAAAATCCTAAACTTACTACTTTTGGTATTCACAGAAGGCATTTAGTAGTAGTAAAGTTATGACTCCTAACTTTACTAATACTAAATGCCTTTTGTGATTGCTGAAAGTCGTAAAGTTAGGATTTTGTCTCAGTCTACTACTAAATGCCTGCTGTGGATACCAAAAGTAGTAAGTTTAGGATTTTATCTCAGATTAGTTCTGTGAATCGGCCACGTAATGCGCATATGGATACAGAGAAGTCACTCTGTTTTCCAGAGAAATCAATCATTACAAAAAATCCTTAAGATTTACACTGTACTTAATCACTGTGAAAACTCAGATCCTCTGATATAGAGCTACATTTTCACATTACAGTAACTATAAAGTTCTATCTCAAGCTAGTTCATTCAATTTGGTTATCCTTGAAGAGAAAAAGTAATTTTTAATATGTCAGTGATTCAATATTCTAACACGGGCAAAAGGCTAAACCGGTCGGAACTTCATTTCACAAGTCTTGTAGGAATAGCTGTATCCTTTGCCAAAGTACCAGTTGATACCATCTGCATAGGAACTGTGTTGACCTCCCAGGTACAATCCATTCAGGTTGGCACGGTGACAGTTATTATACCACCAGCCCCCTTTGTGGGCTTCAGCACAGCGGCCTGTATTAGAATCGTTGTCCCGGTCTATAGTGGAGAATGGCTGGTTCTGATGAACATTGAGGGAATTCCCTGTAAAATAATATTGAGAGTTTATTGATAAAATGGTATTAATTAAAGCTGTTGTTTTTTAATGGTTCAACTCTGTTTATCCTGACCTAACTGTAGGCAACAAAAAAAGTTGCTAGTAAACACAAATTACCTTTATTAGGGTTTATCTGGCCTAAATAAAGCTTTAGGTCCGTCGCCATCCTATTGTAATCTTGAAAGTAAATACATAATTTTCTTAGTTTAACTACATACGTTAAGGGGCTTTATGTAAGCCTTCATCAGCCAATGCTAAGTTGGAGTGTATGGTATCAAGATCATGGATATTACTATTGCCTGTGCCTTGTAAATCACAGCTATTGCTGCAATTTGGGGAAATTCTCTGAGTTACAAAGCTGTGCTACACAGGCCAACAATGAAGATTTTAATCACACAATCTCATTGGTACAATAAAACAAACTTTCTTGCGATATTAACAACATTATCATGTTTCGTTTTTACAATAAAATCAAGCTCTCGCTTTGAGGTTACATGAACTTAGTTTAAAAGATGTTTGGATTAAAACAATGAGATAGAGACATTCAGAAAAGAACAGCATCATAGAGAAAGCAGATTTTCATTGGTAAAGAAGTGTGCAAGACTCATCATGATTCTCAAAAGGGTTGAAACCACTTTGATAAGTCCAATATTTAGTCATGAATGCAGGCTCTTATCGTCTAGTAATCGCAGTTGTCCTATACATATAGACTCTGAGGGTATATGGTTAGACGTCTGACGTATACACTAGCTGAGATTCCTGCTTCATAATCTCATACCCTTGTACAGGGGTTCTTAATCTGTGGTCCAGGAACCCCTGTGAGTCTGCGATGCATACTTAGGAAGTACACAAATGCTTAGATTAATAAAGTGTATATACTGAAGAAGCAAAATTAAAATGTTTTGAACGTTTCAGAAATATGAAGGAATTGGAAATTGAAGGCTAAAAATTAAGGGCCTGATTATGAGTTTGCCAGTCATGGTACCGCTGTCAAAACAGCGTTGGATTCACCACCGCCTAGTTGGCAGTATGCCTGCCCTATTACAATGCATGCCTAAATAAAGGACAGCTGCGGCAACCCCACCATGAAACATTGACTGTGGCGGTGGCGGGATAGGCCAACGAGTCTGTCAGAGGGCGGACCGCCAATGTTACTACTGGCCCATTCACAATGTGTCTTCACCGCTGACGTGACTGTGGTGGTCAAACTGCCACTGTTCAGCTGGAAGAAAGGGACGGATAAGGCTGAAACTCTCCTGTACTCAGCTACACATGTGCTGTGCCACCATGAAGCCGATCGTACATGTCCTGCCACTGTTGCTGCTGCTTGATGACGTCGAAAATATGCACCATCTCAGACGCAACCAAGCGTAAAGTCACAATCTTCCCCCTTTCCATTGACTTCACAGTTACCAGATGCACAGGCAGGAACATCTAGAGGTGGGCCAAACCTATATTGTAGTCCCCATCTGGAACAGCTTCGAATGAAAGATCTAAATGCGCTTCATTGATTCCCTCTTTGGCCGGGTCACTGACACTGCACATGCACACCTTTCCAAATATATTTACATCTAATCTTCGTGGATAGTGATGTGTGTTTTTAATATTGCAACACAACAGCAGCCCCTCACTAAAATTACATCAAATAACCTTTGTGACACACTCCCATTTCCTACATGCTAGGTCCTGTGTTGATATGAAATAAACTTAAGTATGGATGTTGCATGAAAGAGAAACACACCTTTTCTGCAAATTTACTGTAATAGACCCTGACACATCACTAGTTTATGGGAAATGTCAATTAAACCAATCTGTTGAAGAAGTATTTTAAGCTCATCATGACAAGACTCTCTGTAGAATAGGATGGACTCAATCATGGGGCACCCCGGGCCAGAGACCATTTTGCCCATGTCTCTAACCGTCTCAGCACAGCCACTGGCTACAAGTATATCAGGGATAACCATAACTGGGATAACCAAAGCCATCACCAAGTGCCATACATATGTGTGTAATGTGTAAGTGCAAGATATAAAAACAAACACATCAGTAACAGCATTCTTCTAATATAACTAAACTAGGTGCAAGGTACACACAAAATATTGGACAAATGTCCAAGAACACCGAACAAAAAGGTATGACAACTAACCAGCCTCCAGGAGTGAATTAATAAATAATAAACTTGCACACACCAAAAACAAATCTAACATACCTCATAGAAAGAAGTGCAAGCAAAATGATGTAGACATTGCTCAAGACAAACTGAAACGTTACCATGCGAAATAGTACCCCAATCAATGCCCTGTCAAGTTTCACCCGTGAGCTCCTGTCATGCTCTGCGAGTGAAGGTGAGGTGGGCTGGGCGGCTGACGATTGCATACGTGCACAGCAGCAGACACGCCGTGTGTGTGGTGTGCAGCGGCTCAGGATTTCTGCCATGGAGATGGTGCATTGGGCTTTGTGCTGTTGGTTCATCCGGTACAGCCATAACAGGAGCAGTATGGCTGGAGGTGGAGGCAGACAGCACCGAGGGATGCAGCTGGAGTCACCAGCGGTAGACACGGACAGGTCTTTTTTGGTTTGTTCGGTCTGCCGCTCAACCTGCTCACCCCCTGGAGTCTCAGGCGTCAGGCGGCTACCATACTGCAGGCAGGAGGATTTACAAGCTCTGGAGGCTTGACAAAACTTTTCAAGACTAAGAAGGAGAAGCATTTCCTATTGTCCATCCTACAGGTCAGAGATATCGGCTTTCTCTTCTTGGGTGCCGTATTTGGGAAACTGCCAAACGCTGGCTATTTTTTTTTTTGTTTGCTGGTTGTGTTACTTGTCGCCTGGACTAATGCTATCTGTGATTAGGGTGCTGTAGGAGTGGGTAGTGGGCCAGATGATGGGCGCGGAAGCGGCCTAGCTAGGTCTAGGTGTGGCTGGGGCACCCTCTTTTTAGGCCACCTCGCCCCAATACGTTGTAAAGATATGAAAAGAATTTCCTGTGACAGTACTGCAAAAACCCGGCTAGTTGCTAAATCCGCATGGGCTATCAAACAAAGCAGCCGAATTCCTCCTACAAAAGAAATGGAATCCAGGCTATTTAGCAGTGAACCAATGGGCATCTGGTCCTTAAAAAACACGTTTGGTCCACAGGAGGCCCAAAAGTCGGCTATTTCTTGGAGCTCTGCACCAGTTAAAGGTGTTCACAATTCTACGGTGAATCCTCTACATGCAGTAAGGTAGGCCTCCTCCCTGGGACTGGAAGTAAGCCCGCCAGTATCAAGTGAAACACCCACAATAAAGGGGCTCCCAGGAGATATGCAGCAGGGCACCTATTCACTATTTGCAGGACTCAACGCAAAGATTCAACAAAAATAGGCCAGCCTAACTACACCGAAGCCATTCAAGTCTGGACAATCATGATGAGTGTTCTTCCGGGAAAATGACAACAAGCCTGTATCCTGATACTTCTTTGTTCACCACTGCTGCAGAGGCCCCAACCGAGACTCCAGTCATGACTGCTCCATTAAGTTTATCAGCTCCACAAACTTCTACTACATCTGGAATCTCTGAGAGCACGATTGGGCAAGAGGACACCTCACATATCCTGCTACAACAAATTCTGATGGAACTCAAAAGCATGAAACTGTCCCAGGAAGAAGCGCAAAAGAAAATGTAATCCCAGTTGGGCTCAATTCAATCCTATATCCAGCAACTTTCATCACGCATCACTGATGCAGAACAGCGCGTATCAGACCTTGAAGATTACATACCTCTGCAAACTGACAACGTTACCAAACTACAGTCTGAGTTTATCAACCTGCAATTCAAGGTGGATTGTGCAGAAAATCGATCACAAAGATGCAATCTCTGTATAAGAGGGGTTCCATAAGGCAGCGAAAATGGCTGATCTGTAATAGAAGTCGTCTCTGACCTTATATCTAAACATATATGCCCAGAAGTCTCAACACAGAAGAATGACCTTACAATCACTCGGGCCCATCGTGTCCCTGCAGTTCAGTATCCCAATGGCAAATATCCGAGAACTATCATTGTAAACTTTGGCGACTTCAGAATTCAGGATAAGATTTTGGCATGTGCCATCCAGGACATAGTATATCAGAATTCTGATAATTTTTAATTTAAAGTATTCTCAGACATGTCCGCCTTCTCGGCATGACATAGGAAGGAGTTCAGAGGCATGAATAACTATTTTCAGCAACTAGGGGCCTCAGCGGGCAACATCCAGCAATCCAAACTGAAAGTTTTGCATAAGGGGAGAGCCTGTATTTTCCACTCTGTTGAGACGGCGCAGGAGTTTCTACAGTCCCTACAGCATACGGGGGTGGAAATCAAGGATAGCTTTGCTCCTAAACTAAACTCCTAGGTAAGAATGATGGGGATATGTGTCTGCAGTATTTTTCTTTCTCTTTTTCTTCTCTTTCCTTCCGTTTTATTTTTACCTCTTTTTGTTTTGTCACTTTTCTGCTTTCTTTTGCCGCCAGTCACCTGCTCACCGCCTTGGGTGCCATGTCACAGCACCCCAACTCAGGGAAGGGGGAGGGCTGGCAAGGGCATGGAGTGGGGGTAGGCAATCACTACCAGGTGGAAGGGGGGGCACTCAAGGAACCCCAGGCGGGGGTCTCAGGAGCTAAGGGGGTCCATGGGATGGAGGGGTGAGGGGTCACAGGAGGGTGGGGGGAGGAGGGGAGGAAAAATAAAATGTAGCGAACATGTAGAATCTCAAAGGTCCCAAAAACTTTCTTTCTTTCTTTTCTTTTTCCCTGTTTTCATGTAATATCTATTTCCCAAAAATGTCTTCTAGGACATTGAAGGTAGTGTCCTGCAATGTAAATGGTTTTATAATAAAGTGAAGAGATGTTCCATGCTTGCCTGGTTTAAATCTCTACAAGCCTTGAGACACACTATAAGCAAGGCTCTCCTATGGATAAGGCTCCCGGCTATATTCAGCACGAGTTTTCTGCTTCTTCAAATACAGCTGTTAGGGGCGTGGCCATATTAGTAGCTAAAAACCTCCAATGTGAAATCATGATGATGCATCGAGATCATAGTGCCAGGTGGCTTTGGGTGCAGATGAAGATCTTGGACCTGCTCTTTAACTGTGTGAGTTATTGCGGCCCTATTGAAGATTCTCCTGCGACACTACAGTCTCTGTGTGATTTTGCAACTGTTCAGTCTGAGCATTTTGTGATAAGTGGTGATTTTAATTTATTGATCAACACGACTATCGATTGTTCCCGGGCTCATAAAACACAGAGAATACCTAAGTCATGAATGCTATGTCAAGACCTAATATGCGATTTTCCATTGGTTGACTGCTGGAGCGATGTATTCTCAGGCAAGAGACAATATACATGCCATTCAGGAAGATTTCACTCTTCCTCTCTGATGGATTTTTTCCTGATTTCACATACTCTCCTAAAAAACGAGTAATGAGATACATGAAAATCCCTTCTAACTCCATGCAGTTATTTCAGTAAAGTTTAAAATTAAAACTCAAGCTAAGGTCGGGCATAGATGGGTATTTGACAAATCCCTCCTTATTGACCAACAGTGGGTCTCGTGTTTGCACCTTGCATTAGAGGAATTTTTAAAGCTGAATATTAATACAGCTTCAGCGTTTTCGGTATAAAATGCTTTAAAGGCTTTCTTTAGAGGAAAAGTAATTGCATACTCGGACTTTAAGAGAATGATGAAAGACTTCAGCTAGAGAAAGAACTCTGCAAGGTGACAACAAGTTTCCTGGCTCTACCTAACCCAGAAGGCAAAGTTAAACTCTCCAGTGCTAAGCTAAACCTACAAGAGTTTTTTTTATATCTAAGGAAATCTTAAGCTATGATTCAGTATTGTAAAAAAGATACAAAGAAAGCAGTCACATAGGCAGGTACCTGGCTTGGTCTGCTAAGCGGAGAGCTAATGCCATTTTATTAAAAAAAATAATAGGCATGGTCACTTTGAGATCTACTTCACATCCCCCTCAGATCTTAGAGATCTTTCTTAACCATTACTAGGAGCTCTACTCCGAGACGCATAACACCACTCCAGAGGCAGCTTTAGATTGGTTAGGTGGGATAAATATCCCCACATTACCCACTGAGCAGAGAGAGTTTTCGCTTTGTCCCCGTCGGCCAAAGCCTGCGGTCCTGATCGAGTTCCTATTGAGGTCTATTAGATTGTCACTCCCCAATTGTACGTTTTTTTGGTGTCATTATTCAATGGGATCCTAGAAGGAGCTATAGTTCATGAAACATTCACCCAAGCTGCGATAATTAGTTTTGCTAAAAAAGGGGAAATCGGAGAATGAGGTTAATTCATACAGACCTATTAGTCTACTAAATGCCGACTATAAAAATGTTACTAACATTCTCGCAAATTGGCTCTCGCAAGTTGCTCCCTCTTATCCATCATGACCAAATTGGTTTTCTCAAAGATATGTTTTTGGCTTCCAACACCCATTACATGATTCACGAGATTGATTATTTTCACACTAATAAACTAAAGCAACAATAATAATGCTAGACGCTGAAAAAGCATTTGACAGAGTGCAATGGAACGTTCTTTTGCAATTCTGAACAAATTCACGATCCCAGTTGAGTTCTGCCAGGTGGTGAAAAATGTATACCACAATGCTAAGGCTTCTATAATTATCAATGGGAACATGGCCGGCCTAATTTTCATTAGCCGAGGGACACGTCAAGGCTGTCCCCTATCTCCTGTGCTATTTAACCTATTTATCGAACCTTTGGCATGTGCTATTAGGCAGGATCACACGATTGCTGCCCCTGTTCCTGGGTCCGCTAAACTCAAACTATTTGTAGACGATATGGCTCTCTATTTAGCAGATATTGATAATATAGCGAGAGCTCTTTCCAAAATAAGGGATTTTACAGATATCAGGGGATATAAAATAAATAATTCAAAGTCTGAGGTGCTACTTTTTAATTGCTCTTTAGATATTCTGCCCCCCGCAATGCAGGTACACTATTCAACAACTAAGTCGATAAGGTACCTGGCGGTTTTTGCGACCACCTGAATTGAGGAATCATATTTCCATAATTCTATTCCCACAATAAATAAAACACATAATTTATGTAAACAATGGGAGAGCCTCCCCATATCAATTATGGGATGAGTTGCCCGAATTAAGATGAATATTCTCCTGCTACTTTTATTTCTATTTTCTAATATAAGGATTAAGGTTCCCAAATCCTTCTGCATCTATTCAGAATTTAGACAATTTGGACAATTTATTTGGTAAGCAAAAAAACTGAGAATAAGTTTACAAGTGCCACAATTAGAAGTGGAAGATGGAGGCCTTGCCCTTCCGGACTTACGATTATGCCATCAAGCCTTGCTTATTAATTGGCTGAATTATAATAATTCGGGGGACATGCTTGATGCCAATTTCTCTCTTACCGTAATGCTCAAGGAATTTGAGATTGGCCTTGCTCTGTTTCTATGCATGCCTAACCTACCCAAAAAGTTATACTATAAGATCCCTAGAGCTATTATTTCGCATTTTCAAAAAATCTTGGAAGTATACAGAATCCCGTGGCTCCATCCCCAGATAAAATTAGAGGAATGCATTCCTCTGGGGCTCCAATGGTCTCCTCAGAACTGCGGCCAGTTGGCAAAGCTGGGGTTTCACATTTTACAAGACTTCTATAACGAGATATTTTTATCCTGGCAAGAAGTTTTAAAGTATAAGAGTAACATAAACAGCCTCCTGATGTTCAGCTATGTCTTGATTAAGCAGTTCTACTTAGGTTTAATCAGCACAGAAGACAGTGATGGCACACATCTTAGGAAGGCCCAATTTTAACATCTAAAGGGGTGGGCAATTGGTATTGATTATTTAAGTCCGTGGAGAATAAACAGGTGATTTCGGATCATCTTGAGAGAGTGGACTTAGCCACGGGCTGCAGCTTTAATCCTCAGCAGTGGCAGAATTACTACAAAATGAGCTGCATGTCTGTAAGAGCTGTTAATTTAAGAAGGATGGCATGATTCAGTAAATGGATGATCTATTATGCCCTTGATAGACTCCACCAATTGGCTTCATATAGGGTTTATACGTAGCCACTTAAAGGACTTTTGGCAGGATGTCTTCTTAGAGATTGGTAAAAAATTGGCAATTAACCTGCCCCCTGGTCTTTGGCAGAGCAGATATAGGCGAAGAGTTAATCCTTGGTCAACGCCAATTCATTTTAATTGCAACTTTAGTAGCAAGTTCACTTATTTTGGCCAATTGAAAATCCAAGGTGATCCCGACAATCTCCCAATGGTTTACTAAAATGCAAACAGTTTTGAAGCGGGAAACCATCTATGCAAAAAGGGTAGGCTCTGTTGCAATTAATCTGTACCTGCAAGGAGCTACTGCAAGAAAGGAAACAGCTGTTAATGGCATCCTTAAAACAGAGAGGAATTCGCTCTAGGAGGCAAGCGGTGCTGGCATGCTTCGCCCCGGGGGACACACAATTGAACTGTTGAGTGGCAAAATATCTCACTCTAGCCGAACAAAAAATGCCACA
Organism: Triturus cristatus; assembly: GCF_964204655.1. Taxonomy (NCBI): domain Eukaryota; kingdom Metazoa; phylum Chordata; class Amphibia; order Caudata; family Salamandridae; genus Triturus; species Triturus cristatus. Next base: position 1,001,002,026 of record NC_140580.1, read on the forward strand.
AGCTCCCAACTATTGAGACAATTGGGCTATCAGTTGAAGACACTGCTGGAAGCTCACCACATTGTGTGCCTAGGCAAAGAACTCAGCACTAGGCCCTCTTGCCAAGACCCTTACTTCTAAATGAAAAAGTCACGTCTGCAACGGTATCAAAGCAAGAACCAGCCTGATTGACTCTACCGCACATCGTGTCAGGGATGCAAACCTGGGAGACCTTCTACCTCCCCCCCCTTGCTCTTCTTTCTCTGCTTCCATTCTCTACTTTCTTGAACTATGGGCATCTGGCAAAGGATCCGGCATCAGGCTAAAGGAACAGATCCAGGTTTAGATGTAAATGTTGCTCCTTTTAAAACCACTTTGCTGCAATAACAAACTGTGCCACAATGAGCTACATCCTGGCCGCCCCATGCCTGCCAGGTCTTATTTTCAAACATGAATCAATTGCACTGCACTTTATTGCGGGAACCAAGCTGACCGTGAAGAAATTGTCTCATAATCTGACAATGCTGCTACTTCTTCTTTTACTTTGCAGCGTTAACAAAAGATCGCTTAATGATGCACCAATTTTTACTCACCCGACACCAGTTAGATGCGTTTACCAGACATGTATGTGCAGCACTGCACTTCAACGTGTGTATTAATGATTTTAACGACGTTTACGAATGGTTTTATCGATTCTTTTAACGTATTGCAATGGTTTTTAGTAACTATGCGAAAATAAAAGAAACTGTTGCTAAACTAAACCGAATATGGCAGAACTGGAAACTAACAATTTTAGAAATTCGCATATGATAATGTGTGAATCGGCCAGGTTTAACTTAGGTATTTAACTACCTGCAATGAACTCGGTTTGTACTGCTAATATATTATAATCTATTTTTATTATGAACTTGGCATTTTATTGATGGTACTATTCAAATGCTTGATGAAAACGTAGTTCTTTACGGGATCTAAGAATCCCTCAAAGTCTGGGCAAGAGTTGCTCTTAGAAGAAAAAGATGCTAATTCTATCTTATGCACTTTAATATTAGATATGCATGCATTCTAGAAGGCTCAACGATTTCGACCTTATATATTCTGAACCTTTTTATGCACTTTAGGGAAAACTTCTCTTTTGCTTTTTTTCTAGAAGAAAAAATGGAAAACCTATCTCAAGCACTTTATTATTGGAAATCAGATATGCAAATATGTTCTATTTTTTTATCCCGTCCCTAGGCACCTTGAATCCTGTATGCATTCAATGGAAAACTTGCCTTTTACTTTTCTTTTTTTATCAGCAGAAATGAAATATATATGGTTATATGTTCTTACCCTTTTCCTATGTACTTTGAACTCTCTACGTACTTTTTATTTTTACATTGGATTTATGATGAATTTTGGATTCTATATTATTGCAATTGCACTGTACTGGTTGATTTACTTCTGTATGGACCTTTCTTAGCTACATTGAAAGAAAAAAAATAATAATAATAATCAATGTCTCGCCCAGTTTGGAACGATACCACATATCCATCCATGCAACATTTTCTCTTGTCCTGTGTGACTCCTGCATTGCTTCCAAGCTCTAAATATACAAACCTGCTCATATTGATCACCCATCAGGGTGAAACAAACACACTTGTAAGCACACTTTCCAATGTGTCACATAACATCAAATAGGTGTTGCAAGTGGTCAATACTATGATGAATACCTGCTCACAAAAGTAATCACCATCACATACCATATCAAATAGTGCATGTACATAACAAAGTACAAGAACAAATATTTGTAGTATAACCTGCCATAATGCGTAAACACAATAACATTGCATCACTATTTAACTCCTGCAACATTGCTGAAGTTCCAAAAAATAGCAAGGGAAATGTAATGTCAGGAAGAATGTGTGCACAAGCAAACCAGATTTGATTTAGTCCTAATAAATACAGGGACCAAACATAACCAAAGACCAATGGCCAGTCCATAGTAAAATTGTGTGGCAACGCACACAGCAGTGCCACTAAACGTGTCCTGACTGACACTGCTACAGTAACTTTCTCACAAAGGGGCATCCATTTTCTCTATGTCAATTTCCATGGGAAATTTTATTACAGGCTACAGCCCGAACTGGTAAACGGAATTACACCAAATTTGGCAAAAAGGTAGAGCTTGGTTCAGAAAGCGTCTTTTTTTTAAATGGTGTAAATCTGTTCAGTAGTTGCTGAGAAATTCAAAAAAATAAAAGTTTCTATATCTGGGGCAGCGGTGGGTTCGCGCACCCTCCCGACCAAGCGCTTCACTGTGTTTGGCTGCCACGACCACGAGCTTCACTGTGATTGACTGCCAACACTCCAAACCAGGAAGTTTTGGCAGCCATCTTGTGACTCGGTGATACAATAGGTGAAAGAAAAGAAAAGAGGGCAGGGTAGAAACACCCTGACCCCTAGGCCTGCTCAATGGGTCCCACAAGGACCCCCAGGGCCAAAAAAAGCATTTTTTTTATAATTTTGTCAGAATTCGCGCTGGGGTCACGAATCCCGCCAAAATTATTTTAAAAAATGAAGCGCGGGCTCCCGCACTTCATTTAAATGAGGCCCGGGATGGACAGGTCCCGGGGGCATTGCCCTATTTATCATTTATAATTGTGGGGGCCCACGAGACCCCGGGGACCGCCACCTCCCCGGGGCTATGATAATGATATGCAGGAGGGCACGCAGCCCCCGGGGCTTGTTATTTAATGTGTGGGGGTGCCTCCAAGGCCCCCTGAAGGCCCCCCAAGCCCCGGGGACCGCCAACCCCTGGGGCATTTCTAAAATTATCACAGGGGACACACGGCAACCTCCCCGGGGCACTAAGGTTGTAGATGCGGGGGTCCGTCACGGACCCCGGGGACCACCAACTCCCCGGGGCTGTGCACACATTGGGAGGTGGGCCCCCCTCCTGGAGCCCTCCATGGCCCTGGGGACCGCCACCCCCAAGGCCGGCTCCTGCAGTGTCCCAGGGTCGCCACCCCCGAGATACTGCTGTTTGCAATGACAGGGCTCATTGTAGCGAGAGCAGGGAAACCTGCTCTCACTACAATGAAGCAAAGCAGATTGCTTTTCTACACGTGGAGCAGCATGTCAGCAGTTCCCCATGTGGAAAAGCAATGCCGATGCGGGGAGCCGGCAGAACCGTGGGGGCATTGGGGCTCCCCCCATGGTCCCCAAAGAAGTGGCCAGGCCCTGGGGGATGGAGTCCTCGGGGCTAGAAGTGCCCCCCTCCCATTTTATTTTTTTTATTTTTAATGCGTAAAGGCCCCAAAAAAAGACAAAGAAGGGGGGGGCAAACACCCCCCTTCTAAAAAAAAACACACAAAAAACGGCATGGCGCCAGAGGCCCCGACCCCTCCCAGCAACACTCTACAAACATGCCCTGTGGTGCATTTTAAGTCAGGGAATTAATTCTCCTTCAATACTGAGGGTCTCTGGGGGCCAACTAGCCCACCAGGTACCTCCAGTAAGCGCCAGGGAGCTGCCTTGGAGGGAGGTAGTCCGAGACCACACCCCTTTTTACACCTCTCAGCAACATAGCTCTGTGGCGCTTACCGTAGGTAGCTGGTGGGCTAGTTGGACCCCAGGGACCCTCAGGACTCAAGGGGAGTTAATCCCCATTTTACAACGCACCAGGGGGCATGTTTGCACAGTGGTGTAGGGAGGGGGTGTGGCAAGTGTGCACAGACGCCCTCTGGCACGTTTTAAGTTGGGGGATTACGTCCCCTTCAATCCTGAGGGTCCCTGGGGGCCAACTAGCCAACCAGGTACCTCCAGTAAGTGCCACAGGGCTGCGTTGCAGAGAGGTGGTCCGAGGCCAAGCCCCTTTTTACACCTCTCTGCAATCACTCACTTGAACAGTCAGTCACGCATCTACTAAATCCTCCATCCAGACACTTATACACCCACTCATTCTTTAATACACCTTGGTATATATATAATACATATCTAAACTTTAAAGAAACTTAAAGTCACTGGATGATGTCATCAGTGATGTCATATGAGATGTCATCAGTTATGTCATCAGGGATGTCACTGACTCTTTCATGAATGATGTAATATGTGATGTCATCAGCAGTGCATTGCGGGGGCGCGAGTTCTAGTCAGCTGAACTAACTATAACGGCGGAATTTCTCTGGTTCTGTACGAGTGAAATGTCTAACTAATACGGGGTATTGAAATATATATAGATATATATATATATATAGATATATATATGTGTGTGTGTGTGTGTGTGTGTGTGTGTGTGCGTGTGTGTGTGTGTGTGTGTGTGTGTGGTGTGTGTATGTCTCCAACAACACATCGGACAGCATTTTTTATTAAATTCATTCTTTAGGTGTATGGTATTCCGGTGCTAAATAGGGCACATTTTCCTCAATAATTGTATTTGCCAATGCATGCACACGTGAGTTCAGTGGTGATGAAAATAGGTGATGAGTAGGCAGTGGCAGCTCCTCTGTTAAGGTGGAGGAGCGTTGCCCTACTGCTATTTCAGCAGTGCAAAAAAGGAAAACAATTATAATAACATGACCTTATTATCATTTTTTTTCTATGCAGGAGTCGTGAGGGGCTGGCTCTGTGACGCCAGAGCAGGGTATGAGTTATTTGCACTCATCTAAGTGCATCTGACAGGTCATGCACACTTGGCATGTTCTCCATTGGGCTGTGTTGCACAGCCCCATGGTGAACATGCCCTGCCTTCCCAGGCACTGCCTTAGCATCCAAACAGGACACTGAGATCAATCACGATGCTGCTCTCGCAGTGTCGTGATTGGATGGGAAAGTTGGGAAGCCTGAGTGCTTCCTTGGCTTCCAGCAGACAGAGGCGAGTCGTGCAGCGGCAGGAGAGGAGTCCAGAAGCGCAGCAGACAAGGTAGTTTCATTTTTGTAATTCTTTTATAATCCCTCCTCCTCACCAACCCCGTTCCGAGAGAGCCACCACTGGGAGTAAGGGGAGTGCCCATAACTAAAGGCCTGAAGATTGGATTGCATTTTTAGAGCATTTTTGCGATTGGTAGTTCTCGTTTAAGTCAATTCAAGTTTAGAAATTTGCGAGCCAGCCATTTGCATGCACTGTTCAAGGCAATGGGTATCTTCTCTAAAGTCCTGGAGCAGATACATTTGAATGCTGGTTTGTTAAATATAAAACTGTATTCACTTGATATTCAGAAAGGGGCTCAAAAGAACAATGGTGAGTATAAGGCTTTCTGCAAACGATCTGTGAGAAACTAGTGGAGCCATTTTAGAGTGAGATTGTCAAGCCCAATGTTCTTTAGTTTGGAGAGGAGCAAAGAATGATCAACGGAATCAAAGGCTGTGGAGAGTTTTACAATAACTCAATATTCCACCCCTTTACTGATTTGATAACCTCCGAAAATCATCCAGAACAGATGTAACTACTAAGTCTGTGCTGTGGGTGCCTACCCCCAGTTTGGCCACTGCAGAAAACCTATTACCAACTAAACAGCAGAAAAAGTATGTTCAGAACTTCCCTGCGAAGTTTGAAAGGTAATGAGATTAAACTAACAATGGCAAACAATTTCACTGGTCAAGCATTACCAATGGTCCCCCAATTGTTAATAATAATTAGTTCTGGATACAGAGTGCAGCATCGTATTTGTGAGTCGCCAAATTCATAATTTCATATAAAGCTGCAGTCAGCTGCAGTCAGCTACCATAGGAAAACATAGGAGTCCAAAAACCTTGTTGGTTGTTAATTTTGTACTTGACGGTTAAATGGGAAAAGTGATTTACATCAGTGGTAATTGCTGATGTAGCATTGTGTTGCTACTCAAGCCACCACCATTATCTGGAGAAATCATTAAATATATATATATATTTACATAGGTATTCATTTAATTATTTCCACAGAAATATTCACTCCATTTACAATCTTATAATGAAGAATTTACATATTATGATACGGGAGAAGGTTTGAATATATATGCAATCACAACTCAGCATTCACTTTTTTGATAATATAGTAGGCACAAAGCATCAGTAAAGGTTTGAACAGTGTATCTATTAAAAATAGGCTTTAATTTTGATAAAATTGTAACCCTGGGGAAAAAAAGATAATATGATTTAAGTGATCCTGACTTTAATGGAAAGGTCCCTAATTCCACTTTAATGGAAAGACAGCTTTTGTAGGTTGCCACAATTTCTCTCACCTTCAAGTAACTTAACCCACGTTTATCCTCTGAATGTGATTTTTGGTTCCTTGGTGACGCGCTCCAGTGCTTTTTTAATTCCCTGTCCCCGTGTTTGGAATATACCCTCATCTGGATTTGTGGAGCTTGTTCATCTAAAGGTCAGTGCACTGATAAAGTACTTTTGAACTTTAAATTCAGTAATGGGCTGTGTTGTTTGTGTTTTCCTTTGTTTTTAGGTTGAGCTTAGGGTACAACCTCTTGTATTCTCTTTAGGTCGAGCGTGAGCATACGCCCACTTGTATACTTTAGTATACATATATCTCTGTGGGACAAATGCCATTCCTTGCTTCAAATTTGGTTGTTTCAATGTCCTTTTAAAATCCTTGCTTACTAGTGGCCTGTCCTGCTTCTTAGTCCCTCTTTTTTCTTTCGAGGAGCAGTGACTTAGTACAATATCATTACGCTTTGTTCTGTTGATCTGCTCCTGGGGGGACTATTTTATTGTTTTCAACCTCATGTTACACTGTGAGTGCTCAGACCAGTAGCTGCTTACATTTTATTGCAGCATTTATCCCTCCCAGTTCCTTACATGTGACCGACATTCTTTTGTATTCTTCACAAAGGAATCTCCCAGGCTGGCTAGGAATGCAAGCGCTTCATTATTGTGGTTTTAAGTCTGCCTCCTTTAATTTCCTCAAGAAACAGGCACAAAAACACAATGACAGCAGCTCTGGGCCCCACAAGGCTATAACTGGCATGGATTGCAACTTTAACGGGTCCCTTTAAACCTCTGCCTTGCTCTCTTTGGCAGCAGCTACCTGTGCCTTCTAGCTACTGCAGTTCTAAATCATGTAAAAAGTTAAACCACTACTTAAACACACTGTAATATTTCAGTTCCATTAAATGAATGATTCAAATGATACTTTAATATGCATGCTGCTTGTGTTTTTTTCCTCCCCTCCATGACCTGTGAATTAGCACCACCTGGTACTGTGCTTGGCTGCTGGCTGAGGAGTTCGAAGTCTCTCCTCGTCTCCTCGTTAGTTTAGCTCTAAGGCCAAAATGTTTCTTTCTAGAAGAATGTCCCCTGTAAAATGTGCATTTGTATGTACTACATTAAATAAATGCAGATCAAGAACTCAGGGCCAGCACAAGGGCAATCGCACTGGATACTGATTTCAGAGGGGCAATGTTTACAAGTTGATTTTACTTTTAAAAGCACTCACTGACACATTTATGGCCTCCAGCAATTTCCAGACAATAAAAATGTCAAGATAACTCCAGTGATTAATGTTCTTGTTGAGAGATCTGAGTTGCCTAATGGAAGAAGTTTTGACTCATTGCAAGGAAGCAAAGAGGGTTAACATGCTGACTACAAAGAAAGTGTACCATGCAGATCACAAAGTGCATAAAATGTAAATAGGTCAGTGGGTAACTGCTTTTCTGTTACTTGAAGCTTATAAGTTAAAATCCTAACGTAGGACAGTGATTTTATAACTGTCATCAAATAACTGTATGCACACTGCAAAGTATAGATTAGAGCAGATATTAATGTTGCAAAAAGGGTTCATGTGGGTAGAAATCGATCTTTTTATTTAGGATTACCCCCAAACATTGGTGTTCTATGTCAATTTTGAGTTTGTGCTTCAGGGGCCCAAGCACTCTTTAGCAATACTGCCTACCAATATGCATGACTTCTGACTCCTACACCCTGTAGTCCTCTGTCTTATGTAACATTTCCTTTACACGTATTTATACACTTATGATTGATTGTATCTGTGTAATTTTTTTGAGACGCAAAGTGCTCCGACACCCTACACTAGCATGAGTGGCGCTCTATAACTAATTAAATGCATCTGAACGTTAGTGGTTATAGAGCCTTAAGGACACTGCTAAAGGGTGGTGATGATGAGGGAATTCGCATCACTCAGACTTACCTCAACATCACCTCAGCACCACCTTAGCATCCGCACAGTATCACCTCCCCATCAGTGCCACGCCACCAGTGCAACACCAACTCAGCATCAGGGCAGCACCAGCGCAGCACCCCTTAACATCAGCATTGCACCATTTCTGCTTTAGCACAACACTATCACAGCACCAGTGCACCAACAACACTGCAGCCCCACCTCAGCAGCAACTCAGCACCAACGCAGCACCACTTCAGCATCAGCACACCACCACTTTTGCACAGCACCAGCTCAACATCACTCAGCACCACCTGAGCACCAGCTCAGCATCACCTCAAACCCTGTTCAGCACCACCACCTCAGCATCACTCAACACCACCACAGCATCACTGAGCACGACCTCAGCATCAGCACAGCACCACCTTCTCATCAGTGAGCCACCACCAGTGCAGAAAATAAGCATCAGTGCAACACCAGTGCAGCACCATCCCAGCATCAGCACAGCACTGCCTCCTCAGTGCACCAGCAACTCAGCACCAGTGCAGCACCACATCAGCATCAGCACAGCACCATCTCAGCATTAGCACAGCACAATCTCCACATCAGTGCACCACCACCAGCGCGGCAGCAACTCAGGATCCTTGCAGCACCACTTCAGCATCAGTGCATAACCAGCTCCGCATCAGCACAGCATCACCTCAACACAGCACCAGCTCAGCATCACTCAGCACCAGCGCAGCACCACAACCTCAGCATAACTCAACATCACTCAACATCACTCAGCACCTCCATAGCTTCACTCAGGACCACCTCAGCATTCCGTAGTACCACCTCAGCATCAACACAGCACCACCTCTTCATCAGTGCACCACCAACTCAGCATTAGCACAGCACCATCTCAACACCTGTGCAACACCAACTCAGCACCAGTGCAGCACCACCTCCGCATTAGCACAGCACTATATCCACATCAGCGCACCACCACCTCAGCACAGCACCACCTCAGCATCAGAACAGCACCACATTCTCATCAGTGAGCCACCACCAGTGCAGAACCAACTCAGCATCAGTGCAGCACCACCTCAGCATCAGTGCAACACCAGTGCAGCACCATCTCAGCATCAGCACAGCACTGCCTCCTACGTGTACCACCAACTCAGCACCAGTGCAGCACCACATCAGCGCAGCACAATCTCCACATCAGTGCATCACCACCAGCACAGCAGCAACTTAGGATCCATGCAGCACCACTTCAGCATCAGTGCATAACCACCACTGCATCAGCACGGCATCCCCTCAACACAGCACCAGCACAGCACCACAACCAGTATCACCTCAGCATCAACACAGCACCACCTCTTCATCAGTGCACCACCAACTCAGCATTAGCGCAGAACAATCTCAGCACCAGTGCAACACCACCTCAGCACCAGTGCAGCACCACCTCCACATTAGCACAGCACTATATCCACATCAGTGCACCACCACCTCAGCTCAACACCACATCAGCATCACTTAGCACCAACTGAGCACCAGCTCAACAACACCTGCGCACCAGTGCAGCAGCACTACCTCAGCATGACTCAGCTCCACCTCAGCAGGACTCAACACCATCCCAGCACCACCTCAGCATTAGCACAGCACCAGCTCTGCATCAGTGCAAAACCACCAGTTCAGGACCACCTCAGCACCAAGTCAGCCCCACCTCAGCAGCAACTCAGCAGCAATAGAACACCACTTCAACATCATCTCAGCATCAGCTCTGAACAGAACCAACTCAACATCACTCAGCACCACCTGAGAACCAGCTCAGCACCACCTGAGCACCAGTGCAGCACCACCACCTTAGCATGAACCAGCACCTCAGCATCACTCAGCACCACCTCATCACCTCAGCATCACCTCCTCATCCATTCAGGAGCAACACAGCATCAGCACAGCACCACCTCAGAACCAGGGCAGCACAACATAACCATCAGCATAGCACCATTTCTGCACCAGTGCACCACCACCAATGCTGCCCCACCTGAGCAGCAACTAAGCACCCATGCAGCACCACCACAGCATCACTCAGTACCACCTCAGCATCACCCAGCACCACCTCAGCATCACTCAGCACCACCTCAGTAACACTCAGCACCACCTCCACACCAGGACACCACTACCTGAGCATCACCACCTGAGTATCATTCAGCATCACCTGAGCATCACATCTGCAACAGCACATCACCACTTCAGCATTACACAGCACCACCTCAGCATGCCTTCGAAATCTGGCATCTGTTGATTCTCTCCTTGTGTCCGTGGGCTGCTTGTGTTGTAATTCAAGTTCTTTTTCTCATTCCCCACCCTCCTATTGTTTATGTCCCTCTATTAATAAGAAAAAAAGCTGTAACAAACAAGCATTACAACAGGCAGGAAGAGGTTGCCTGCATTGCAAGGACAAAAAAAACTAGAAGACATTTTTGGTTAATTCTTTTTTTAATAGAGTCATTCAATTGCACATAATGTCTTCTCTAAAGTCCACTACATAACACCCCACAACACAAAATATAATTACACATACTTGCACTCCATTACACACAGTCCCACTCCACATAATTCCAATACACTCAAAAACACATAATTACTATACACATGATAAAACTGCACACCATACCACATAATTCCACTACATAAATCCACACTACACAGTTCCACACCACACAATACCACAACTAACAAGTCCAATCCAATCCACATAATTGGTACACACCACATACATCCACTCCAATCCATAACACATAGGTAAGAGACATTTACATTTACAATGCCAAAAGTTCCAAATCTTTCCTTTTTTAAACACACAGATCTGATACTTAGCTCCTCCCTATTTGTTCGTTTTCATCACCAAAAACACAAAACTACACACATAGTTCCATGCGACTCAATTCAGCTCCACACATTTCCCCATAATTTTACACCAAATCACATAATAGAACTCAACAACATAATTACATAACACACCACATACATCCAATCCACACCACACAATTCCACATCGTGCTGCAAAATTCAACAGCACAACACATAATTAAACTGTACTACTTAACCACTCCTCAACATACAATCCCACTCCACATAATGTCACTACGCTGAATGCCACATAATTGCTAACCATATAATTCCACAGAACATCATACCACATAATGCCACTACACACATCCACACCACACCACACGATTCCATGCCACATGATTACACAGCTAACTGATCCAACCCACATAGTTCCAATCCACACCACATACATACCCTCCATAACACATAAGTAAAATACATTGTCATTTACAATGCCAATAGCTCCAACCCAAACAAATGTGAGACCTATTGCATTTGAAATGCTTGTTGCTTATGGGGTGATGACTGCGCAAACTATAGACTTCAGTGTTGCACAGGACGGTACTTCCTTCCCTGAACCCATGCTTGTGCCCGACCACACACACCCCACATCCATACGCAGCTGCTGCGCGTCATCCTTGGAAGTCTCCAAAAAACATCTCTTAGGCTGTACATCCTGTTGGGTTGAGCAGTGAGAGTTCGTGGGAAGGGTTGAGCTCTCTTTTGAAGAGCCCCCCCACTTAAAAACTACCCTTACTTCTGTGCCTGACTCCTGGGAGCTGCTGGGAAAAGTCTGGGCATTATTGAATCACATTATTTAAAGACCAGAGACCTTCAACCGGACTACTACTGAGTGCTGCAGCAGTAAGTGGCTAAAGAGGAGGGAGAGAGATCCTTTGTCTTCACTTGTCCAACGGCTCAGCCTGGTGTGTGGCTGGAGGTGGTGGTCCTCAAGAACAGGGGAGGAGGTGAGATGACTTTGTACTATTTTCATCACTTCATTAACACTACCTGCCACCAAACCTCTTGCATGAACCTTGTGCTGCTTTTCTCCACTGTGTTATTACTATCAGACATCATACCATACCGCGCATACAGATCCTCAACATTCCTAGGGAGGTGGGGGGTGCCATCTGGAGACCATATTGACCTTAGGGGCCGGGCCAGGTTAGAGGTGGGGTTAGTAAGACCTACAGCAGGCCAAGGGCACAGCCGCCTGCTGGACCTGCTGCTGTGAGGGAGAAGCTGTGCCCTGGGACCGCCATGCACTGCGGAGGAGATTACAGATTGAGGACATGCAAGCTGGTCAATAGTCATATTAATGGGGTGATATTCTACATTTTCACAGGGCAAAGTCTCCAAAAAGCCAAAATATATTCTCCTTTCTCTTATTCTTACTTCTGTGTTAAAATGTGCTTAGCAATAAATCTGGGCATCCCCAATCTGCACAAAATAACAATTAAAAGCCATTCTTTTGAAACTTAAAGAAAGTGCTAGATTGTTATCAAAGTTTTCTTGCTTCACAATTGTATGACCAAACTTTCATATAAGATGCATTAGTTTGAATTAAGATGCACTTTAGAAGTACCCAAGTACCCAAGGGCAAAGCAACAGAATCTTGGAGAAAAAAGAAAATTACCATCTGTTGCGTGGTAACCCCACTCTGGTATTTGGGCCTTATCTACTCTTGCTGGCTGTAAAATTCTGTGCACTTTACCCCAGAGGTGAAGTGCCTGTGCTCTTTAGTTTAACATGATTAAATTGGGTACGCCTAATTGGCATATTTAACTTACACATAAGTCCCTAGTATATGGCCCAAAGTGTACCCAAGGACTCGAAATTAAATGCAATTAGTGTACTGCAGCACCTATTGTGCCATCCACTACAGTGACAGGGTAAAACATATCTTCAGGCCTACTATTGCAACTTGACTGTATAAGTTTAAACTGCAATTCAACCTGTCAAAATAATCTCTTTTTTAATATTTATAAGTCACACCTATGTATGCTTTATACCCAAGAAGGTAGGGTGTATGGTATTTAAAGGTAAAACATGTAGAAATATAATTGTACATATGCCCTTACTGCACAGGTCTTCAAACTGTGGGGCGCGCCCCACTGGGGGGGCGTGGATGGGTTCCCAGGGGGGGCGCAAAGGCCTCATTAAGCACATGTAAATCAAGACGCCTGTAAGTTCAGCGATGTTTATTTGCTGCATTTCCAGGCTGTCTTCATTTACTCCGATGCCCTCAGAGTGCCGTGGGGCCAGAGGTCAGTGGGTGTTCTGCTGGGGGCTCGGCTGGGCAGTGTCTGGAGTCTTATTAAGACTCCAGCACGCCCGAGTTTTTCTCAGACCATTTGCAGACCATTTGCATACCTTTGGAAACTGGTTACAAAGGCTGCGTTTTTTTCTTTTTCCAGTACTTCCTGGGCCCTGGCTCTGCCTATTCCTTACATTTGTATTGTAAATGTACTGCTGTAGTGTGAAAATGCATTTCATGAAAAGGAATTGCCAATAGAAAAAATGCCAGCCATGTATGTTTAAAGAACCTGCAAAGACCTTGCTGTGACACTAAATAGGGTCTTATATAAAAAAAGTATGTATTCATTTGTAATTTGACTTTGTCTGTTCCTTTTATTTTCAATCATGAAACATTCAGGCAGCCCTAGAACACATTTAAAAGTGCTTTATATTTGCTTTTCGGAGTATGCACAGATAAGTGCTGAAAATAGGGCTTTAGGTGACTGTTTATTTTTGCACCATCTGCAACATCAAAATAATGAGCTGGCAACCCTAATTATCAAACCGGGAGTTTGTTGCAGGATCAGCACATTATTTATTTCCTTCACCCTCGATTCCCTGATTAAATCCATAATAGCAATAGTTTAATTTATATCTGAAACACTATGCCCCATCAATAACATGCTGATTAACTTCAAGTGTCTGGGAATTCACCCTGCATTCAGACAACTCACTCCTCATTCTCACCCTTCACTTTCACGCTCACCCTGCACTCACAGCGCATAGTTATGGTTTTCCCGCATTTGCCACATAATCCATCGTCTGCTGCATAATTTGCAGATTAAAAAATGCAGCAACACGTTACCTCACAGTGGAAGGCCCTTTCTAAAGGTTGACTGGTCACATTTCTGTTGCTTATTGCTATATGTGGATGTTAATGTGGTACTTATGAGGGGCAATAAAGGCCAGGACAATGTTAAGTGTAGAAATAGCAAAATAGTGTAGTAATGCTATCACAAGATATGCAGCATAATTCGCCTTTGCTTGCTGCAGAATTTAGTCAACCATGCTGCATAATTTGGCCTTCTCCTGCTGCATAATTCCAATGGCCCTGTTTATAGTACTATGAGGTCCCAGCCTGTGGCAGAAAGCACTGGGAATATGTAAGTCATTATTTTAAAACAGTATCTCCATACTCTAAACTAGGCTGCTGCAAAATGATTCAGTGATTGAGATAAAACAAGTTCTTAAAAAACATACTTTTTTGTAATAAGTAATCAAACTGTATCTAATGCAGACATTTTTGTAAGTGTCTCCACTATTCCAGATCCCAGCTGATAACTCCTTTAGATTACATCTTAAAAAGAATAGATATTTGCCACTATAAAGCTTTAAATAGATCCACTGGAATTATTCAGCAGAAGAGGACAACATTATGCGACAGGTTTGACTAAATTATGCAGCAAGAAAAGGTAAATTATGCCGCACAATGAGCCACATTTTGTGGTTAGCATTACTTCATCATTTTGTCATTTGAAATCACGGTAATGCGGTCAGGGGTCAGAGGAAATATTTCACCTCATTAGCACCAGTGTAGCACCCAAATACAGCAGTAAGCAACTATAAGATTACCAGTCAATCTTTGCAAAGGGCCTTTCACTGCTCTGGAACACTTTGTCATGCTTTAAGTAACTTTTGTTCTGTTTGAGCTAGAATCAAGATTCTTTAGTTGAAATCTGCAGATTATGTAGCAAATGCAGTACACTGATAAATATGTGGAAACGCTGCTGCTCCTGCAGAAACTCATAATTTTATGATTTCTTTTTTAACTTTCTGCACTACCACCCACACTTCGATTTCAGGCAGTGGCATCTCAAAGTCAGTATTAACCATTCAGGGGCAGTTTTTGTGAAAGCTGAGTCCATGGGGCGGCAGGTAGAAGGCCAGCAGGGTTGCATTCAGGTGCAGAGCCCTAATCTTCTCGATCCTTGGGGTCTCACAGTAATGGTCTAGGAGACAGAGGAAAGGAGCGAGATTCATAGACATTGTCAAACAGAAGGCCCAGAATAGGGAGCACTGTATGCGGACTCATTTTTATGTTTACAAATGGCCAGAGACCGCTTCTTCAGAGAGATACCCCAAAGAAGGGGACAATATAAGTGTTTATTTTTTTTAAAGGGATATTCATTAGTGAAGCTGGTACTGCTGTCAAGTGTGTTAGTGGCCATTGCTGGTTATCATAAAGGAGCAGATGCAACAGGACTGGGGCTCAGGGATTTAGGGGGCCCACTGCATCACAATTATGACTGTCTACCTTCAAAAAAGGGGCTTCGGAGCTTATTGTCCTTTCAAGCATTAGGACAGAGGTGATGATCCATCATGGAATGGAAGAGGTAAAAAATACAAAGGAGATAGCCTGCTACTCAGGACTGCAGTTATCATTAGTGCAGCAGGTATAGTTGCATTGGGGTCAAAGAGTGTGAGGGGCTGACAACACCCCAATTATGGGGAGCAGTTTGTTTGGGATATCTGTTTTTGTTTGATGCATTTGCTGTTTTATAAGTCTCATATTTGGTGCAATTCATAAGCTATAGAAAAAGTATGCCTGAAATCATCTCATAATCCCCGCTTCCTGCACGCAGCCATGTCCCTCCCGCTCCCTCAATCCTTGTCATGAAGTTTCGGAGGGGGGCCCGACCTCAAAACATTTTGCTTAGGTGGGCTCCGAGTAAAAAGGTTTGAAGACCTCTGCCTTACTGTGACTCACCCCCAAAAGCTATTTTCTCTGAAGCAAGGCTGGTTGTTCTTTTACAAAATACTGGATACAGTATTACATTAAATTGAGCTATCTTCGGCTAGGAAACACTACTGATTAAAAATCCAAATTAATGATAAAATCTTTTTTTAATAAAAAATTAGCAAGGAAAAGGTACTTTTAGAAAGTTACATTTTCCCTACCTAAATCCTCTGGAGGCTAATTTACATTAACCTCCAGTTGTAGCCCTCTGAGTTCTTGAGCCCTGATGAGGTGTCAAAACTGCTCCTAGAACACAGGCAAAAAGCTTGGATGTGGGAATGTGTTGTTGTTCCTTTGAGAGTGGTCTGGGCCCAAGAACCTTACTAACTTCAAAGAGATCACAGGCATATGTTAACGGGCACCTGGACAGGGCCCTTGTTTATTACCCCAGCCAGGCAGCCTTCATTCTCAGTTGGAGGGGAGCTACCCCCAGAACTGGGATACAGTGACACCATGAGGGGCTGCTCATTTTCCTGGCCATACATCCGGTGTGGGCATAGAGACTCTGGACAGAGGAAAATAGTTTCATAATTTTGGATTTAGGTAGAAAGGAACACTGTGGGATTGTTTGCTGTACTGTTGCTGTTCTGTGTGTGCTGTACAAAAATGTGGGTAGGGTTATCCCTGGGACCTTTTACCCTATTGGTGAGTGTGAGGCCATAG
The DNA here is from genome assembly GCF_964204655.1 of Triturus cristatus. Lineage (NCBI taxonomy): Eukaryota > Metazoa > Chordata > Amphibia > Caudata > Salamandridae > Triturus > Triturus cristatus. Next base: position 1,001,018,672 of record NC_140580.1, read on the forward strand.
GCTAGTAGCTGGCATAAATGCTGCATCCACAGTACCCTCCTCAGAACACTTTCTGGACCTGAGGAAGAATAGAAGAGGACTGGACCTGAAGTCTGTGACCTGAGAAGAGCTCAGAGGGACTGGACCTGTACTACCTTGTAGACAAGACAAAGAAGTGACTCAAAGGGTCAGCCAGCGGATGTCCTGTTCCAAGCTACAGGGACAGAACAAGCTACAAGAGGCCTTTTTCTGCAAATGTCCAGCTGATCAGTGCCAAATAGACCTGCCCTGGCCCTGCTGGTGGCCTCTGCTGGAGTGTATCTTGGCCCCCAACTGCTGTCCCTATGATCCTAGGACCATTGGCTGTGTCAAAGAGTACTTCTACTATTACCTATGAAAACCTGAGACTAAGAAATGATTTAGTTCCAAAGGTCTCTGGAGAACGGGGACCTATGTGCCAAGACAATCAGATGCAGCTGGACTAGAGATCCAGGTTTCTCCCACTCTGAAGTTTTCCACAGCAGCAAATCTGGCTCAGAGGGTCCTTGCAGAGAAGGTCTCTGGACTTCTGTAACCCTCTTTGGCTACAGTCTGCAGGCTTGCCCGCTGGATGAATCAGAGCTCCAAAAAAGTGACTATGTGCAAATGTAGGAATCTTGATCGGGCACAGATGGCAAAAGTATGTGGCCGGTGTGGGTCCTTCAATGTGCACAAAATTCTAATTTTTACTCCCGCATGGAGCTTTTCCACCAAAAACCAATGCCTTAACTTGGACCTCCTCCAAAATCTGTCCAAGGTTACAGTTTGCTGCCTTGCCCCACTGAAGATTTTGGATATACATTTTTGAGACTGAGATGTAGGTGGAGATGGAACTCTGTCGCAACAGCAACAAAGTTCCCATCATTCCAACAGAGTGGTCTGCCTGCCAGATTGAAATGTGATGATGATAGAGGAGGGCATTTAGGAAAATATGTCCGACGTTCTGGAGCCCTGGTTGGGATAGAAACTTAAAATGAGACTTCACTGGGAGTTTCAAAGCAACTCAGAATTGCGTCCTGCATACAAATCATGAGTTCCTTTTGCAAAAGTAAGCATCTTAGAAAACCCTCTTGTCAACTCTGGTGTTATAAAATAAAAGCTACCTATATCACAACTCAATCATTTGAAGTTGTGGCAAGCTATCCTGAAGGATTGTACTGCTGAATATTGACACCAACAACATTGAGATACAAGAATTTTAAGGACAGAATATCGAGGGACAAAATATCAAAAGGTACGAGTACCTACGGAAATATAGATTTACTATTTGTAACTCCATATTTATGTACGTTGAAGATTTATGTACCTCATAGGTACATATATGAGGAGGTCGGTATAGAAAATCTACCATAGCTGACTACCTACGGAAATATAGATTTACTATTTGTAACTCCATATTTATGTACGTTGAAGATTTATGTACCTCATAGGTACATATATGAGGAGGTCGGTATAGAAAATCTACCATAGCTGACTACCTTTCAATATATATTTTTTATATATTATCCTCGATATTCTGTCCAACCAATATTGTTGTCTCAATATTCAGGTTGCACGCCATGCTGGAGTTCAGTAAAAGACATGGCATATAGACTCATCATTGGCAACATCACAGAATTACAGATGTGTTATGTTAGACCTGTCAACCTTAGGGTGGACTTCCTCCAAACTGTTTGCCTTACTCCTTCTGTTTTGCTGAATTTGTTTTTGTTGGCCTTAGGACTCCATGTATTTTACCACTGCTAACCAGTACTAATGTGCTTTTTCTCTCCCCTTAAAACATAGTGAATTTGGCTTACACCCTATTGGCAAGTTTAGCTTACTTGTAAGTCTCTAGTATAGTGGTACTACATGTACCCAAGGCCTGAAAATTAAATGCTACTAGTAGGCCTGCAGTACTAATTGTGCCACCTACTTAAGTAGTGTTTTAAACATTTCCCAGGCCTACCATTACAGCCTGTGTGTGCCGTTTCAAACTGCCATTTCGACTTGGCAACATAAACCTTTTGCCAGATCTAACCACCTAAGTCACCCCTGGGGTATGCCCTAAAACAGTCTATAAAGCAGGGTAATGCGTACTTAAAAAGTTGGACATGTATCTTTAAAGTATTATATGTCCTGATAGTGAAAAACTCTTACATTTGTTTTTCACTACTGCAAGGCCTACCTCTCCCACAACATGACATTGGGTTACCTTATTAAATTTAATATGTGATAACTTTTGAATGGGAACAGGTAGGGAAGTCATGTTTGGTGTCTGTGAAATTGTAACTTAAAACCCTCTTTAATGGTAAAGTCAGATTTCAAATCACAGTTCTGAAAATGCCACTTCTAGAAAGATGTTATTTTTTTGTCATAACCATTTGGTGCCTGTAGCCCCTTCCTGGATGACATGACTAAGTGTAGTTGGCAGTTGGCCTTTGTGTATGTCTTCTAGGCAGTAGAAGGTCTGGGGGTTGGCATGATGGTCCATCTCTAAATTGATGGGGAAGCGGAGCTGTCACCTACCATACTTGCACTTCAAAGGCACTGGATCAGATAATACACAAAAGATTCCACATTGGCCTTCTGTGCCCCCAGACAGACTGGGACCAGAGCAGGAAGGCAGAAAATTGCAGATACCTCTGTACGGGGAAACTCCAGAAGCCTCTACTACTTCAAAGCAGAATAAAATGGGGATCCTCAGGCTCACTCTTCAGATCACTTCTGGACCTGTGGAAGACTCAGAAGGACTACTCTGCTGACGTGCTTTCCCACTGTCCTGCTGCAAGAAGGGCTGCCCAGCTGCTCCGCTGCCCTGCTATTGTGCTGCCATGCTGCTCTGCTGCTAGAGGGACTTCTCTTTTACCCTACTGCTGGAGGAAGAAGGACTGAACCTACTAACTTAAATGAAGAACCACCACAGTGTCTCCGAGGGTTGGTTAGCTGGCCTCCTGTTCACCACACAACTCAAAGCAGGACCCTGCATTGCAGCTGCAGTTCGGCAGCCTTGCAAGCACTGACCTAGCGCAACACATCTCAATCCTGACGACAAGGCCAGCTCGCCGCATCTCGATGCACCTCGACACAGGATTGCGCATTGCAGGTTCTGATCGGCGGCTTCACAAGCACCGACCCAGCATGACACATCTCGATGCCAACAACCGGCCCAGCTGGATGCACCGTGGTTCAGCACCAACGCATCTTGGCGTAAGTCCTCAGAAGTTCCCATTGCAGGCTCCATCGACTCAGTGCAACGCATTTCAAAGCAGGACCTCATATTGCCGCTCCCAACGACAGATCCTCAATACCCGCGCAGTGCAAGCCAACACAAGGACTTCGCACCATGACACACCATGACACAAGGTACTCTTAAAAGCAGACTGAACTCAGTCCTGTTTCTGGTCCGCCTGCCATCGCGGTCGGCCTGACTTTGTGACTTGGACCTGGTGCACCAAGACCAGATAATGGCAATTGGTGCTTTGTGCTTTTAGTCCCTATTTTTACTTAAACCTTTAAAATTATAGATCTCTGGTTCTATTAATTGGATTTTTTTTGTGTTATCAAATATTTTATTACAGTTTCCTCTATTTTTCTAAATTGGTGTGGGATTTTTCTTGGGTTATGTTTTCACTTTATTACTGTTTGTGTGCTGCATAAATACTTTACATATGGGCTCTAAGACTGTCTAGCTCCAATTTAGGTGTAGAGGGGTTTCTAATTTGACCGTCTGTATAGGTGAAGCTCTAGTTCTGTAATGTTCTGTGCACTTATCTGTTCATAACGAATAGACAGCTGGCCCCCGGCTATAATTTCAGGTTTGTGGTTTTACTAAAAAGTTTTGTTGCAGTTTAGCAGAAGTCAAATTCAGCCTAGACAGAGGTGGTAGTTGTCAGAAATAAGCAGCAGCAACATAATTTGATAAGGCTGTTTAAATCAATTTTAATACAGTAGTTCAGAGGGTTCATGCACTTTCTTATGCTTACGTGTATAGAAGATAGCCCATTCCTAGACTAAGTCCTGGGACGCCTTAATCCACTGCTTTGGGTAATATTCACAAGTGTTAAGAGCCCCAAGTGCAATACAGTTTATACTATGATATATAATTAAAAGTATACAATTGAGTTCAATAGAGACTTTTTTCTTATTAAAATCACATCAGGATTCCTGTGGTGTTGCAACACAGCTGGGGAAGTATTGCTAGCCGTATAGGAACACCTATATTGCGATGGAAGTGGCATCTAAAAGAAAACTCCACAGGATTTGAGTAGAGATTCCGGATAGTACGATTTGCTTTTGCGCTTGCTTGTACACTACAGTGTATAAACCGCTACAAATTCACTAACATCTAGGTGCGGCTCCTCCAAGTAAGGTAGTAGTGGGACTGGGAGGAGGGAAAGGGGGGTTAAAAAATAAATAAAAAAAGGTCACTTATCTCATCGTCTCACTTCCGTCCTCTCCGTCCTCTTCCTAGCTTCTGTTCCAACAGGAAGCATCCAGGCTCCCCTAAGCCAATCACAACGCTGCAATGCAGCGTTGTGATTGGTCTGAGCGCTGTGGTTCTGTGCTTAGATGGAGAATGGGAGCCTGGGCATGTTCTCCACCCAGGCTGTAATACAGCCTGGGTGGAGAACATACAAACTGTGCATGAATGTTTGGCCAGCACGAGAGAGCTGGTCAAACATTCACATGCACTTAGGAGGGTGCCACCACTCCTCCCCCCCTGCGCTGCCCAGCTCCACCCCACAAAACTGCCTCAGCATGGGAAAATAAATTGAGAAAAACATTGCATTCTTATCATTATATTATTTATTTTTTGCCGTGCTGAAAGGCAGTGGGGCGACACTCCTCCGCCTTAGCGGAGGAGCCGCCCAGTTGTCTTCTTATACCAGGTTCTACCAGCTACCTTTTGAATCAGAGGTGTCATTACTTTGAAACTAGTTGCTTTATACCTGAATTATAGATTTCAATGAAGTTGTGCACATTTGGACCAATCGAGTGATGGCAGTATGATGTTCTTGAACAGGTCAGATGCCGCATTTGCTATTTTTGCAGTTTTCAGTTTTCAGTAAGTGAAAATACTACTACAAAATGGGACCAGCCATAATTCGATCTATGTCAAATAGATAGGTCGGTTTAAAATGGTACATGTATAGCAAGTCTGCAATAGTTGCAATTCTCAAGTGTTGGTTCAAAACGTCACTGAAACTGGTGCATTTTGTATAATACTGGCCCGTCAGTTACACTCAAGGTTGATGACGTGGGTTTAAGGGACAGAGGATTGATCATTAACTAATGCAGCCGTGCAGTTTTGCAAATATTGATTCCTATCCCGTTACGAGTTTTCCGGAGCGGTATCCTTGAGAGATACTGCTATATGCAACTACAAGTCGTCTGATGTTTCTGAACATGAAATTTCTAGGTTTGATAACACTAGATCAGTTTTACTGGTGGCAAGAAAAATGGGCCAGGAGCTGCAGGGCACTGGTACAGCCTATCCTTCCCCTGCCCTCTCAAGCACCATAAGGGGTAAAGACAATGGTCTCCCTTAGACAGCCTGGAGCCTTCCTTCCCCCAAACAGCCTTCCACCAGTTGCCCAACACTCCCAACACCTGCTCAGAGAAGGTGATAAATATCAGTGGTAAATTCCCTGTAATTGAAGATAACCTGCAAAAAAGTACCCAGTAATTCTGGGATCAGCAGGTTATTTCCCATTCGTGGGCTTAAATTTATAATCCCTGTTATCAACAAGAGATAGCTCTGCACACTTGTAAATATTCGATTCTCAGCAATCCACAATAAGGTACAATTATAGTGTAGTTGTATGCTTGTATAAAGAAACAACGTTATTCAGTTGATGTTGATTTTTCATCTTTATTAATTATGCAACCGCCAACGCGTTTCGTCCACACGTGGACAAGAATTAAAAACGTTTTATACAAAAATATGTACAATATAGTCAGAATCTTTATACATTTCTCTTCTTAAACAAACAAAAGTAACCACATGGCATTATCTACCAGGTGTATGTACACCATCCCGAACTTAATTCAAAGATCATATATATAGAAGAAAATAAAGGAGAAGCAGTCATCTGTAGAAAATTCTTTTTTAAATATACCCTATTAGGTTCTTTTTTGAAAATCTAGTACATTTTCATTAATCACTGCAACAATTATATCCATATTAAGAAATCATTTGAAGGGCACACATACCTCAACAGTAAGCTTTCTCTATTGTCAATTCTTCATATTCAATATGGTTAACAAAGTCTGTTTGCGAAAGATTTACCTGGACATCGTCCATCTTATGTTTCCATTGGGGCAGATAATGGGTCCCAAAAAAGGTATATACAATAATGCAAGTAAATAATGTATATCAATCCTATATTACTTGAATAATGCAAATATTCTATTTTAATTTTGGATGAAGTCCATCAAAAATAGGTACGTGTATATAGTGTTACTGAATTTAACTGGCTTTCATATTCGCCTATCTTAGTTTCTGTTTTTAAAATTTACACCTCAAAAATACTGCACTAGGACAGTTGAGTGTTCCTACTTCGCTATAAGCAAATGTTCATATTACCGAAGCATAGTCTGCACGAAGGTAAATTTCGGCAGCCATTTTAAAGTGGTTAAAATGGCCACAAGTAGTGCCTTATCAAACATATTCTCAATAATATCCCGATCTGACTAATGTATAATATAAAACTAAGTTGAAAAGATCTTATAGATCAACTATAACGATCCGTTTAGTGAAAAAGAACTTCCAAAGGAAACTTACGGTCACAGTATTCGTCCGTCCTCCCACGCCCGTCCGGTTCAAATTGAGGGTTAGGTGAATCTACGTTGGACCGTGTATTTATATACAACACAATTGGTAAATTGATCAATTTGGTCAAACAATTGGTCTAATCAGTGCCTCTTTTTCGCGCCAAAGAGACCAGGTAAAATAGGAAACTGAGGAGAGACACAGAAATCAAGCGCCATTATGGAACAGGCTGACTGAACAAAACGAAAGCCTTTTTAGAGCTTATATGCAATCCATAATGCAATCTGACATATACAGATATAACTACGAGAATATATATTACGAATTGTTAGTACACTAAACACAAAGGCTAGATGTCTATGATTTTAGTATTTATTTTCAAATCCGAAATAAATCGGATCGGAACGTAATCGGAAGTTCTTTTTCACTAAACGGATCATTATAGTTGATCTATAAGATCTTTTCAACTTAGTTTTATAATATACATTAGTCAGATCGGGATATTATTTAGAATATGTTTGATAAGGCACTACTTGTGGCCGTTCTAACCACTTTAAAATGGCTGCCGAAATTTACCTTCGTGCAGACTATGCTTCGGTAATATGAACATTTGCTTATAGCGTAGTAGGAACACTCAACTGTCCTAGTGCAGTATTTTTGAGGTGTAAATTTTAGAAACAGAAACTAAGATAGGCGTATATAAAAGCCAGTTAAATTCAGTAACACTATCTTTTCGCAAACAGACTTTGTTAACCATATTGAATATGAATAATTGACAATAGAGAAAGCTTACTGTTGAGGTATGTGTGCCCTTAAAATGATTTCTTAATATGGATATAATTGTTGCAGTGATTAAAGAAAATGTACTAGATTTTCAAAAAAGAACCTAATAGGGTATATTTAAAAAAGAATTTTCTATAGATGACTGCTCCTCCTTTATTTTCTTCTATATATATGATCTTTGAATTAAGTTTGGGATGGTGTACATACACCTGGTACATAATGCCATGTGGTTACTTTTGTTTGTTTAAGAAGAGAAATTTATAAAGATTCTGACTATATTGTACATATTTTTGTATAAAACGTTTTTAATTCTTGTACCTACATTATTGTAAATAGTATTTTTTCTATATATTTTTGTAGCCCTGAAGAAGTCCTTGTGTGGACGAAACGCGTTGGCGGTTGCATAATGAATAAAGATGAAAAATCAACATCAACTGAATAATGTTGTTTCTTTATACAAGCATACAACTACACTATAATTGTACCTTATTGTGGATTGCTGAGAATCGAATATTTACAAGTGTGCAGAGCTATCTCTTGTTGTATGTACCTAGAGAAACCAGTTGGTTCTCTCCTGGTTTCCCTAGCTTTGGGACGTAGGGGATTGTGTCCCAGGCTCTTTTGCACCTTGTTTGCTGCTTAAAATTTGCTGAGACGTTTTAGATTGGTGCGGGTTTTCGGACTTCGATCCCAATTCTTCTGTGACTTATAATCCCTGTTATCCCCTGGGAAGATATCGGCCAGATTTATTTCTTCTGGCCCTACAGAGCTTAATTTGAGCGGCTAGTCATTTTTGGTGCTCTTATTTTTCCTCATCAGACATTTACAGAAATCAAGAGAGGGAAAAACAAACAAAGGGGAAAGAGGGACCCAGAGAAAGACAGCAAAAACATCATAAAGTAAGAAAACAAGCATGAGATAAAGGGGCAGTTAGTGTCTGGCAGTGAATTAAAGAGGCATGGGCTGATTCAGGACTACGCAGCCTTGGTATTCGACACACCAACATTTAGTAGCATCAGTCTCAGGCACCTGAGCAGAGCTTTGGGCATGGGCACTCATTATTTTTACAAATTAAGAACTTCAGTCCTGGACTCTCCCCTTGGAGATAATGTGAGTCTCATAAGCGGGGCCAATGTAGAGACTAGAAAAGATTTTGGGGCATATGTATGAAAGCAAAAATTAGTCGCAAACGCTGCGAATCGCAAAAAACAGCGTTTGCGACTGATTTTTCGCTATTTCATATGTATGACACATTTCCAAACTGAAAAATAAGAAATCGCTAAATTAGCGATTTCTTAGGCTGCGAAACAAGAAAACTGCGAATTTCCTAGCGAATACCTATTTTGCGATTCCTTAGCGTTGCGAATATCGCTAACAAGAAATCGCTAGCTAAGAAATCGCAAACACATGTATGAAAAAATCGCAAATTGCGATTTTACGAAATTCGCTAATTAAGAAATCGCTATTAACACCAATTGCTTGCAGGTGGTAAACTGGTGCAAGGTACAAAAACCAGCCCACAATGCAACAAACACACCCACAATGGCTGCAATGTACGTGATAGCCAGGAGGCTGCGTATTCGGGCCCTTGCACACAGGAGAATGAGACAGGAACGTATCTTCAGGCTGCGCATCACCCTGTTACAGAACACTGAAGAGGAGATCTATGACAAGTACAGACTGCACCCACAGACCATAATGGACCTGATTGAGGAGCTGAAACCCCACTTGGAGCACCCTACTCGCAGGACACAAACAATTCCCACACATGTGCAGGTCCTGTGCTCCCTGCACCTCCTCGCGTCAGGGAGTTTTCAACGGGTCATAGCGGAGGTTGGTGGTGTGTCACAGAGTGCACTTTCGCGCTTCTTCCATGCCTTCCTAGATGCAATGCTACTGAGGCTCCCACATCACATTTACTTCCCCACCACCCAACAGGCATTACAACAAACGATACTGGACTTCTACCAGATTGCACGTTTCCCCCACGTCATCGGCTGCATTGACGGGACCCATGTGGCCATCACACCCCCAGCAGAAACTGAATATGTCTACAGGAATCGGAAATGCTACCATTCCCTCAACATACAGATTGTGTGCAACGCTAAGTATCACATCACCGACATCGTAGCCAAATACCCAGGCAGTACACATGACTCCTTCATCTTCCGACACAGTGGAATACACAGACGTCTGAGTGCTGGAGAGTTTGGGGAGGGGTACCTGCTCGGTAAATACATTGCACACATCAATACATCCACTACATCACTTGAGGGGGGGGACATTGACTCACCTATTGTGTTTTTTTCCATGCAGGTGACAGTGCCTATGCAGTGCGCGACTTCATCCTGACCCCATACCTGGATCCTGCAAATGCAAGTGAGAGGAGCTACAACAGGGCACACAGATCTACACGCTGTGTCATTGAGCGAACCTTCGGAATCCTGAAGAGCCGCTTCCGGTGCCTGCATAAGAGTGGAGGCGCACTGCAATACAGCCCTGAGACCTGCTGTAAAATCGTGGCAAGCTGTGCAATGCTACACAACATGGCAATGAGGAAAGGCACCACAATTGATGTGAGCGATACAGACACATCGGATGACGAGCGCCCTGCTCCCCCTGCCAGACCAGCACCAGGAGTTGGGGCAGCTGCTGGACGCCAGAGACGGACTGAGATCACACAAAACTACTTTTAGGTGAGTGTTGAGGAAATGAGACTACAAAGCCTGATGATGTGTCAAGTGTTTAATCACACTTAACATGAAAGAAATTGTAATTGTCCCCAGCACATGTTGTACACACAGTGCAGAGAAGGCACAAGAAATAGGGCAAACAGCCTTTTGCGGGTTAATGCACCCGTGTTGCAGTCAGTGTCCCCGCAGATGATCACCTCCGTCGGTGCCGTCCAGGGTGGTTGACCCCCATGGTGCGCCCTTGGCCTGCTACCTGTCTGCCACTGCGGCGTCTTTCACCTGGCAAGGTTGGAGTGATGCTGCTGCGACTCGATGTGTCCTCACTCTCAGCAGAGGCCATTAGTGCGCTGCCACCTGCATTGGCTGTCTGCAGCTGTTCCACAGCAGTGGTCACCTGCGCCAGCCCTCGCGCTATGTCCTGGCAGCAATGTGCCATGTCCACCTGCATGGTTACGCTTCTGCGTGTGAGTGCGCTGGTGGTGGTGCAGAGGCGGTTGACTGCCTTGGTGTAATTGTGTAGCCGTGCATTGGCACGTCGTCCAGCCCTGTCATTGGCAGCTTGGGTGTCCCTCAAAGTGGCACAGAGCTCTCGTATTGCCGCTACCATGCTGCGATTGTCCTGATGTAGGCGGCCTAGCTGGCGATTCATTGACCGCATTGCCTTGCTTTGCAGGCGCTGTTCCTGCAACATGCACTGTTCCAAGCCGGAGAACACGGTGCCTTCTCCTTCTGTTGCAGTGCTGCTCCTGGGCCTTGACCTGGAAATGGCCTGTTCCCTTTGCCTTGGTGTTGGTGCGTCATGACGGGGCATGTCTGTCACACCCTGACTCCCCTCTCTCCTGTCGGTGTCATCGCCTGTTGCTGGGACTTCATCCTCAAATGGAGGCAGTGGGGGCACATGTGCGCGCTTCCTGCGCTGAATTGGCTGCTGCTCTGTCTCATCGCTGGAGTCCGCAGGGTCTGCAGGCTCCTCTCCCTCAGCGCTGTCTTCTTGTGGCATGGAGTGTGCTGTGGATGTAAAGGGGACTATATGAGTTTGTGTTACTGTCTGCATGTGGCACTCAATAAAGTTACAAATCTTTGACGGCTAATCTCTGACACATTTCTATTCAATGATCCCCAAAACACATATGTTGCATTTACTTGTGATGGTGTCATGGACACACAGTCAGACACAGTACTACGGGTACCATGATGCATTGCTGGGTGTGCTGTAAGACCTGGGCTGGATTGGCATGTTGGGAGTTAACTATGCGCATTTGGGGGAGTGTGCAAGGGATGGGGAGGAGTGCAGGGTGATTTGGCATGCATCTTACCTTGTCTGCTGGATGAGGGGTCGGAGCTGTCGATTGCAGCCACACCACCAACGCTCTCAGGCAGGAGGGTTGACTCCACAAGCTCCTCATGGGGGGTTGGCTGCTCTGCAGTGGATGGTCCTCCTCCAGTCTGACTGGCATCCTTGAGTCTGGCTGCCACCCTCTCCTTGGACCTCTGGCGCATATCATACCACCGCTTGCGCAGCTCCTCGATGGTGCGTGTGGTGACTCCAACAGCATTCACCTTGCTCTGTATTTCCAGCCAGATTTTCCTCTTCCTGGCCTCTGGGACTTTGAGTGCCTTCTTCCCAAACAGGAGCTCATGGCTGCAGACCATCTCCTCAATGAGGACCTCCTGCTCCTTTTCTGAAAACTTGTGTTTTCTCTTTCTTTTTTCTGCATCTTTGCCCTGCTGGTTTTGTTTGGGATCCATTGCTGGTTGCTGTCTCCAGGAAAGCCTCCTCACACTCCACAAGCAGCCTCTGGGTGTGGCTCAGGTGAGCAGGTGCAGGCAATCACTACAGTTTCCTGTTTGTGATGTCATCAGCCTGCACCAGGCTTGCAGATTCCCGTTTTTGCGATTTCTTATTTAGCGAATTTCGCTATTAAGAAATCGCAATACGGGATTCTGCGAATTATTTGCGATTTTTAAGGAATCGCAAATGATTAGCGATTTATTTTATACATCCCGTTTAGCGAATCTGATTTTGCGAATCGCAAATTCTCGCAATTTGAGATTCGCTAAAGGGGAGTTTGATACATATGCCCCTTTGTGAGCCACATTTTGGAAGCGGCAGATTGGATACTGTACCAATGCTTAAAACTCAATGGGGAGAAAATAGATCTCTTGCTATTTGGGAAGGCCTATAGTGACTTGCATGTTTCATGGTGGCCTACTTTGTTGGATCTTGCTCCTAATGCTAGAAGAGCAGCTAAGAACTTGGGTTTCTTGGATGATGAGTCTTGTTCCATGCAGGACCATGTTAACTCTGTGTGCGGGGCATGATTTGGTCTTCCACAATTTCTTCGCAGGATTTTTCATTGGATTCCCATGATGCTGTATAATACTATAGTGCAAGCACTTAGAATGAGCAAATTGGAGGGTGGCAATGCTTTATATGCAGAGATGGCCGACTACCTTTTTACTCATCTACAATCAATTCAAAATATGGCAGCATGACTGATGTGCAATCTTCCTGTTAGTAATGCAGTTTCAGCCTGTTTAAATTTTCTTCATTTCTGCATTTCCTGCCTGTCCACAAAAGAGCTGTTTTTAAGTTGTCTGCCATGTGCATCAAATGGTTTATGATATTGGGCTGTAAGATGCAGAATTTTTTTCCATAAACTAGGGAGAGCTCTTCCAACTGCCAGTCAGTCTATTATTCAATGAAGGCGCATCAGAAGGTAACGTATGTGTGGTCACTCCTTCACTTATTTGGCTGCCTTTTATTGGAATTCGCTCTCTTTCCATCTGCGCTCCACCTCTGACCTTACTACATTTGGTAAATTGTTGAAAACCTGGTTGATCCCCTCTAAAGTTCTCTGAATTTGGTTGCTGGAGCAGTTTTTGGATTAGGGGTGTTGTCTCGTGCTGGCATATCCTTTTGGGGATGTTTGTGTGATTTAGAAATGCAATAAATAAAAAAATGGAAGAACGATGCATAATGAATACATTTGATTATCACATATTTGTTGGAAGTATGAGGTCAATTTTTAACTTTGCTGTGTTTACATTCAATTCGCCAAGTATGGATTGAAGAATAGTTCACCTGCATTGCCATCTGTAAAAGCCTCATATATCAGTTTATACTTCTCAGACTCTCCTTCGATTTTGAAGGCGCTATATTTGGCAAACGAGCTGTTCCTCTCGAAATCCTTAAGATCAATGCGAAGCTCATAAGTCCCTGTTAAAAAAACACACTGATGAATTCTGGGCAAAGAGGCACCAAGTAGGCCAGGCCACACATCCATTTCAAACCACAACCATGCAGCAAGAAAGACAGCTGCATTACTGGACAACACTTAAGACTTTTGCTTGCTGAGACCCAGCACATTAATATGCCTGATCCTTCGTTGGATCAGACTGGCAATACATGGACTTGGAAATGTGAAACTTTTAGCAGTCATGTTTACTGTATTGCGATTGATGAACATCCACACTTGCATTCAACTGTTTAATCATAGGCGATAAAGCAACACTCATATGGCTTTGCCATCCTTTCTAATCTTCCTATTCAGTTTCTGAGACAATTGTGTGCTGGCAGCCTCACTCGCTTTAGAACCTCAATTATCTTAGTTATATGTAGCCGCATCCATCAAATCCATCTGAGAATGATAAGGTACAGTTCTTAATGTGTGAAGTCCATGGAAAAGAAAGAAGTACATTTTTTTGTTTGTTGTCTTTCTAGCTAATACATTATATGTCAATCTCCTCAGATAAAGGGCAAGCCATATCATAGACGTTTGATCTGACAGACCTTTCTTGGCCACATTACCAAAAATATGTAGGTTGTGAAACAATTCAACATTTGAAAAGGTCTGAGACAAATTTCAATTTAGCAAGTGAAATTTGTGTTATCCCCTAATTCCGCATATGCACATTTTCCAAAATTACTTGAAATTTGACATTACTCAATTTTGTTAAATATTTTCAAGTAAGAGACTCACTCCTGCAGAAAATATCTTTGCTCGAGCCATTCTACTATCATGATATTGTCAGGTATTTTTTGATATTTTTATCTGAAGTGTATTCTCAAACGAAAAAGTGATTTGAGATGCCTGAACACCATATTTCTTTCTAGAAGCATACTTTCACAAAAAAAATCAACATTTTTCAGGAAGAAATAGCGCAATTTCACCCATCTATACTTTTTAAGTCGCTAGGTGAATGAAATGCCTTTCAGAGTGGCTCTTATACAGATGAACATTTTCCCCTGACCTTTACTAGATACAGTAATTGATGAGTCTGCCAGGAGAATCTACTGTATTTAGTTCTGTTTTCCATGTCCTCTCTGGCATTTTGGGGATAATCCTGTTGAGCTGCTTTTTAGGTCTCAACTAAACCCAGCTGGCAAATAACTTTTTTACCCAATGCAGAATTAGAGAGCACTTTGTGTCCACCCCTTTCTCATGATTTGATGGCTTTCTTGTCTATTTGAGTTCTTCTCTGCTCCTAATTTGATAACCTTCCACCTTATTCCTGTGTCTGTACTGCGCATGGAGCATTTTGGTCTCACTGTGCTTTGATTATTTGTGGTGCATCCTTCCACTGCTGCATCAGCAAATTGCAGTGCATGAGGGACTATTTACTCTCCCCTATCTCTCCTTGTTCCCCTCATTTTCTGATTTATTTACTAAAACATTCACCCATGTGCCAGCTTGACCCACATCCTCTACTTTGTCCGTTGTCCATGTATTGGTGGGTGACCATCTTTAAATGATTTTTGCATGCGGGGCCATTTTGGCAATCTCTCAAGATAGCTGTCATGCGTAAGCATGGTTAGTCACCAAAAATCACTTCAAGATGACTACCATGGGTGTGCAATCATGCATGTATGGGCATGCATCTGTGCACTTGTACAGTGGTCAACTTGTAATTGTTTAAAAAAGAAAACCTGTTCCAAGATGGCCGACATGTGTATGCATGAATGGAGGGCATCTGCTGGAACAGGCATGAGCAAAACTAATATATCTATGCAAGACTAATTGGCTTTGCCAATGCGTATTGTACCTTGTGATCACTGTGTTTCCCTTGCCTGGGTATCCTCTGCCTCCCAACTTGTAGATTTAGCCTTGTGTCTTGGCAATCCCTCCCTACTGAATGACCAAAAGCCAGCTACTCAAGTAGGTTATAAAGGAAAGGAATAGCAAAACTATCAGTAAAATCGAATGTGAATAACTATTACATTACCCCGTGATGTTAGGTAGTGAAGATTATCGTTTCCCAACCAGAACTCAGTCAGCCGGTTGCCAAAGCCTCTCTTATATGTATTCCAGTCCCGAAAGAAATCCACTGAGCCATCCACCCGTCTCTGAAACACCTGAAAGGGAATTAGAAAAGAGAAAACAATCATGGCTGACGCCCAAGAAGAGAGAACAGAACATAGAGGAAGCAAAGGCCAGAGGCTCATTCAATTGGATTTTTCTTGTGAGAACAATACACTTGACAGAGAAAGCGCAACCTTCAAAACTTTCCTGAAGGCAAGGGGTTGACTGAGCAATACATTTGCACAAGCATTCCTGATTCAAGAATCCTTTTAGACAGAGGAGCGACATTGTACCTCCTCTTGACAACTCCAGAGCAGCAACTCTCTCCCTCTCTCCCTATTTCAGGACTGATGGGGAGAGAGGGCCACGTGTTTCATAAGGCACTTAGGGAATGCTGTGAGTTTAAGCAAACATTACATGAGCAGAAAATGAACCCACTGTGAGAATCTTTATGAGTGACACCAGCAATCCTGATGAAACCAGTAATAGCAGTAGGAGAGTTGTAGGCTCCATGGAGATTACACGTTGAAGTGTTTCACGCCGCAATATTTGCTGAAACACTTGTAGAAATAGGGAAACTGTCAAAGCTATACTGATTCATAGATGTTATTCCCCTAAAACGGAGACAGGGGAGCATTCCTAACACCTCCTCCCCTCATATAGGTCCAAATTCCTCACAACTCAAAATCAACCCTTTGAATTCATTGTTGGAAATCTAAACATATAATCCGCCAAACTTTTAAATAATTAAGGGGCATGTTACAGAAAACATTCGTGATACCAGCGCTATATATTATATGTGCAGAATTGTCAAGCACAGATGTGTTCTCATCCCATTTTATCTATTGTATATTTAGCTGGCCTACCAGTAGGCCTAAATGTAATTGTTTTTACCACTAAAATGGTGGGGGGGGATACATGCTTGCATTGTTGTATGCAGACTAGACTGTATTATTAAATCAAATATAAGCCGCAATAAAGATCACTACAGTTTCATAATCCAAGGTTGTTAGACTGGCATCCATGGTGTGGTATTCCCCAAGTCATCTTGCCTTCACGCCTCCTGTTTTGCTGAATTCAGTTGTGTTGGCTTTAGGACTCGGAGCCCTTTACCACTGCTAACCTGTGGTAAAGTACTTGGGCTATCTCCCCAAAATATAGTCAAATTGGCCTACACCTGATTTGCACATTTAATGTACTCGTAAGTCCCTAGTATATGGTACTATATGTACCCAGGGTCTGTATATTTAATGCTACTAGTGGCCCTACAGCACTCATTGTGCCACCCACTAAAGGGCTTTTTTTAAACATGTCTTAGGCCAACCTTTACACCAAATGCCCATGGTGGTAGGATAAATGATATTTAAAAAATGGGACATGTGGGTATACGTTTTACATGTCATGGCAGTGAAAAATTCCTAAAATTGTTTTTCACTACTGTGAGTTCTATTTCTCCCATTGGCTAACCCTGAGGTACATTATTACATTTTATAAGTGCTAACTTTGGATTGGGAGCAGACAGTTTGGAGTCTTGACAGAGGAAGGGACGAACTTTCCAGAGCCAAATATGGGTGTATGATCAAAGGCACCAGGTATAAATATTGAACCCTCTCAGAGCCACCCTTCGGTACACTCCTGGACCCATGAAAGATTTAGAAGAAGGACTATTCTGCTGCCCTACTGCCAAAAGTACTGCCCACTGGACTCAACATTCTTAAGAACATTCCTTCATGTATTTTCCTAAGTCCGAAGGTAAGCTAAGACTGGGCTCAATCCATCCCTTGTTCCAAACAACGCTCCATCGCGGTCGGCCTTAACTTGTAACTTTGACCCAGTCTAACGAGATCAGATACCTGCAGTTGGCGCTTTCAACTTTTAGGAGCTCACTAAAAGTTCACTAAAAATTCTTAAATCCGGTTCTGTTGATTGGATTGAATATATTTTGGTGCTATTCTATTTTTCTAAATTGGTTGGGGATTCTTCTTGTGTTGTATTTTCACTATATTACTGTTTCTGTTTTCTGTACTGCATAAATACTTTAGACATTGCCTCTAAGTTAAGCCTGACTGCTTTTGTGATAGGCTACAAGGGGGTTAAGCACAGGTTTATTTAGTGGCGGATAACGACTGTGATTGTTGCATCAGTGTGGCTTCCACCCCCTCAAACAATAACCCAATTTCTTACAAATGTCAATGATATCAATTAGGGGTCTTCAGCCTTTTCTGTACTGAGAGCTACTTATGTTCAATGAAACGTACTGAAAGCTACTAATATTATTAGTGTTGTATAGTCTCAATTTTTTTATATGTATAATAATTTAACCAAGCAAATGCTTTCTAATTTAATAATCTGGGCTGGCACAGGTGAGCTACTCAGAAGTAGCTGGAGAGCTGCAGTAGCTCACAAACTACTGTTTGGCGACCCCTGAATCGTGATGTATGTTTAAGACGAATAGATGGAAATTTGAAATGCGTAAGCAAGCTCAAAAGACACTATATAGTTAACAGATATGAAGATTTTTTAAGCGCTAGGTGATGCATAGCTGTAACACATAGGTGACTTGTTTGAGGACAGTAAGTTTATAATCATGGGGGACGCTCAGTCTACCTTTAAGATTAGTTGAGGGCAGCTCATGCAATGTAGTAAGTTACGCAAATCATCGAAGGACATGTGGCCCTACTTAGACAAGGGGACTAAGACTCGATATCAGATATAAGGCATGCGTATTTGATGAACAACTGCTTCAATGGTGCACACACTATCCCTCCAAATCATTTGTGACTTACAATCCATCCTCCTCCATCTGTGTCCATGTCACAAAGCACAGTCATTGGATTCGCATCCTCCGGGTAGATGGTGTACCAGCCACTCAGAATGGTCCCTTTCTGCAGTAGATCCTTGCAATTCCTTGCCCCTGCATCAAGGATTGGTGAAGATAAGATAAGGCAAATGGAGCAGAAATTAGTTACATTAATTTAGGAAACCCACACATGCTTGTGCGTACACACACAAAATCACCAATATAGGCCATATGAGCTTTTATAAATCATCCATGGAAGACATACAGAAATCCACAATAAAGCCCTTAAAGGTAACTTTAAAGAAAGTGAAACATATATACTAACAAGCTACAAATTATCATGCACTTACATGGAATCACTTACTTCATTGCTTCTTTGTAATTATCTCAAAAAGGAAAAAAACGAACAGAAAAAATGCTGCATATTCAGTTCCACCCTGCCACCGGGTCAAGGGACACTAGGACTATTATGATATTCCTGCTGAGATTGAGTCTCTTTTTTAAATCACCTTCTTCCCGGGTTTTAGAAGCCAGTAATGTGCCAAAAAAACAGTCCCACAGTTTTGGCTTTTCTCTAAGAGGTAGTCCGTTTTTCCAAATGTTTGTGGTTTCAGCCTACTTTCAGTTTGTGGTGGAAACAGGTGTGCAATCCATGGGTTATGCTAGAAAGCTATATATTTCTGAAAAGTAGTCAAAATTCTGAATTCAGCAAGTGGTAATTTGTACAGATCCCTCAGGCCCTATTACGAGTCTGGCGGTCCGAGGACTGCCAGAATCGTGGTGGCACTGGAGTGGTGGATCCAGCCACTGTCGCACAAGCAGTCCAACTGCCGATTATGACTTGGGCAGTCAGACTGCCCTGGGACCACCGGCTCTGCCAGGGAACCGGCATTCCCTGGCATAAGAGTGGTGGTCAGAGGTCCCAATATGTTTAGCGGGACCACCACGGTTCTGCCAAGCATATTATGAGTTTCCTCTCAGCCAGGCTTTTCACGACGGTTTCACTGCCATGAAAAACCCTTCAGGGCCCCCCTGTGCCTCAAACATATGTGGAGGCACACAATATGTGCCCACCTGTGTGCATGCACATAGGTTTGTGCACGGCTTGGACTTTAGAGTCTATGCAGTGCAGAAATCTTGTACTGCGGTCCAACTGCGGCGCCTTTTTTAATGGCCCCACCACCTTTAAAAGAGGCAGTGCCATGGGGCCGCCACCCTGCCCGCCTGCCAGACTGCAAAAAAGTTGTAATCTGGTGGGTGGCGCAAGCTTTGGCAGTGTGGTGGCGCGGCGGTTCGCACTGCCCACCACCGCTCCGCTAAAAATTCAGAATGAGGCCCTCAGTGTTTTCCCAAAACATCTAACAAACATCCATTGTGACAACGTTTTAATCTGTAACTTTTTGTTACAATGGGCAATTAACAAAAGTCATTATGTGTGATAGACCCTTCTGGTCACAGTGATATATTGGTGTGTAGATTTTCCAAAAACACGTGATACCAAGAGGCAAAAACCAAGCTGCACCTTACAATGATTTTTCATTCTGTATTGATTATATAGCAATTCATATGTTAAAATATAAAGAGGGAAAAATGGGTATAAAGGAAACCTATATATTCCTGAAATGCACACAGGATACTGAGTTTAGAAACAGTGGATATTTGAACACCTTTGAATTTTTGGGTGCCATTTCTATCATGTGATTTGGAGGGCATTTGGCAAAATGTCTTTGTTCTTGCAAAGTGGCTTATATTGGAAAACAGAAATTCAGAGCAATCCAAATGGCAATAAAATATATATTCTACTGTTCTGTGTTCTGACATGGTTCCCAATAAAAATGGGACCCAATTTGTGTGGCTGACCCCAGAGCCTGCGACAAAAAAACACCCAGTATTGTGACATCGAGATTTTACCTTTACCTTTCACCCTGCTAAATACTTATTTTACAATGTGGGTAGGTGTGGTATTTGGTCCTTAGCTCAGCCACCACCAAGGGAAATTATAATACCCAAACACTTTTGAAGACTAAACGCCTATGGGAGCCCACGGTGGTGTGACGTGTGTTGTTCTCACAATGTTTTTTGCCCAGAAGCCCTTGCAAACTTCAAACTTTGGCTAAAAATACACATTGTCCTAAGATTTCTGTGAGAAAAGGTTCCGGAATTTGCAGGGATCCACAAATGTCCTCCCATCCCCCATGGTTCCCAATAAAAATGGTACCCCACTTGTGTGGGTGGGTTTAGTGCCCGCAACAGGAAAAAGCCCAAAATGTAACATGAACACTTCAATTTTATCATTGAAAACGAACCCTTTTTTGCATTGTTGGTGGCTAGGGACTTTGAGTCCTAGCTCAGCCGGCAACCATGGTAATCTACCAAAACCAATCATTTATGAAAACTAGACACTTGGGGGAATTATGCGGAGTGGCATACTGACGTATTTGGGGGAATTTGGAGAAGTAAGAGTAACATCAAATTATGCAAGTTTGCTGATGTAATTTAAATTCTCCCCAGATCTAGGTCTGACTTGCATGGATCTCATGAGGTTTTATTACGCAGAAGCCTTTGCAAACCTCAAACCTTGGCAAAAAACACATATTTTCCACACATTTCTGAGAGGGAAAGTACCAGAACATGCAGGGATCCACAAATTTCCTACCTCTCAGCTTTCACAGACGTCTCCCAATAAATGCGGTACCCATCTTGTGTGGGTGGGCCTAGAACCCGCAATAGGAAAGGGTCCAAAATGCAACAAGGACAGATCAAATGTTTCTGTTTCCACTCAAAACCAACACTTTTTTGCTATTTGGGTAGTAGTGGATTTTGAGCCATAGCTCTATGCAACCCTCACAAACCTGCACATCTCTGGAAACTATACACTTGGGGGAGTCCAGGGTGGTGTGACGTACATGGATCTCACAAGATGTTCTTACCCAGAGCCTATGCAAATCTCAAGTTTTAGCTAAAAACACACATTTTCCATACATTTCTGAGGAAAAGTTTCACAATCTGCAGGGATCCTAAAATTCCCTTCCACCAAGTGCACCTATATGTCTCCCTGTGAAAGGGTACCCCACTTGTGTGAGTGGGCCTAGCTCCCGTGATAGGAAAGTGCCCAAAATGCAATATGAACCAATCAAATTTTTCCACTCAAAATTGACCATATTTTGGGTAGCTGTGAATTTGGGCCCTGGCTCATCTGGTATACCAGAAAATCTTCCAAACTCGCACATTTTTTAAAACAAGAAACCTGGGGAAGTGCAGGGTGGCATTCTTTCATGGTTACCGTGAGGTTTTATTACCCAGACGCCCTTGCGAACCTCAATTTCTGAAAAGAAAAAACACATTCTCCTCACATTTTTGTGAGCAAAAGTTCTGGAATCTGTGGGGATCCACAAATTTCCTTCCATCCAGTGTTTCCACACGTACCCCAATAGAAATGGTACTCCAATCATGTGTGACAGGAATTGGCTCAAAATGCAATATGTATACATCATATTTTTTCACTCAAAATCAACGTTTTTTTGCATCCTTGCGTTTGTTTTGACACCATTTGAAATCCCTGGTGTCTAGTAGGCTTTCTGCCCCACAATGGCAAATAGGGGGTAAATTCTCTCTTTGCTTCCCAGGGAGGGGTGCCTCCCTGGGGCGGACAGACAAACTGTTTTGGCCCTTTTGGTGGGGCTATGAACCAATGCCAGGCTGGGACGCTTGCACTAATTTCTTTTGCTCCAAATACAATATCCCTGGTGTCTAGTAGGCTTACTGCCTCCCGGGAAAGGGAGGGGAGACCGATTGGGATGAAGCCCACAGTTTGCCTTCCAGAGGAGACAGACAGATTGTTGTGCTCTTTTGTGGGATAGGACCATGGTCCTGCGCATTGTTGGCTGCCCCCACCACTTTGTTTTCTTTGGTTACTAAACGCTAGGGGGGAGATTTACTAAACTTTTGCGCCGGTTTGTGTCACAAAAGTAACACAAAACAACGCAATTTACTTCCCAGCATTAAACTTGTTTAACGCTGGAAATAACGTAAAAGTAATGTGAAGCAGTGCATTGCACTGCTTCACGTTACTTTGCACCATTGGGGCGTACCAAAGGTGGTGCATGGGCATTCCCATGCAACCACCCAAGGTTTCTCATGCTAAACCCAATTTACTGAAAACAGTAGACTGGGTTTAGCGTGAGAAAACTGCGCCCTTTTCAACTAGGCGCAAGTAAGGAGAAATGCTTTCATTTCTCCTTCCTTTTCCGACTTTGCATGCAGCATGCATACAAAGTGGGAAAAGCTTTCTCTTGTGTCGAGCATAGTATTTTTTACAGGAAGGGTACCCTTCCTGTACAAACCTATGCTGGACTCATGCACACACCATAGCGCTGCAGCGCTAAAGTGTGTGCATGGCGCACAGCAGCTGTAATCAGTGCCGGCGCAAGGGAAATGGGGAGGAGATAGCCATAACTTTGACTATATGGAGCTCTCCTGCTCCCTCCCTGTTGTGAAACGCAGCGTAGCCTCGTGGGTGGCTGCTCTACGTTGCATGACTTTTTCATAAATCTCCCCCCTAGGTGTCTAGTGGCCTTTCGACCCCCCCACCCTGGGGTTCACCGATTAGGGCAAAGCCCACAATTTGGCCTCCTGTCTACAAGGGGTGAGCAGAAAGAATGATTTTCTTAGGTGGGTGAGGGGGAGTGCAGGTCATTGCCCAAGGTGCCGCTCCCCCAGTGTAAGTGCCAGGTGATCACAGTATGATTGCCTGGTGCTCTGCATGAAAAGGGAGGTATCTTGAAAAGCTGAGTAACCACATCATTCCTTCAGAGCACAAAGGACAGGGCTGGTTTCAGTCCCTCCATCTTCCCAAGGAAACCAGGAATTGGTTTCCTGGGTGCCAGTCCAGTCAATGTTGTGATTGAAGCACTGATGCAATCAAGTCATTGGCAGGAAAGTCACACTCCCTTGGGCGAGAGCAGAAGTCTCTCCCGCTCTGACCCAGGGGAGTATGACGGGGGGCACTGGAGCAGCACATCACAGCTGCTGTTTCCGTGACCAGTCCTTGGATGTAACCTTAATGTCCATATCACCCTAGTGTTTAAACAGAGTAAAAAAGTGGGAGGCATGTAGCATTTCTCATGTATGTGCACTTTATTTCAGATGTAGAGCTCATGCTTTCAGTTTAGCTGAGAGGGAGGAATCGATAAATAAGTGTGTTGTCCTTTTTTTGTAGTTTTATATGGTATGAACTCGGCCCGAGGGCATTGAAGTGCTTTACATGAAAACCAGATTATTTCATAAGGAAGCCTGATCTTGCTAGGCTATACCTTGGGCATGACTCGGGCAACATTCCAAACCAACGTTATTCGCCTACTGAGAAATAATTGACTGGAATGAGGTCCCGAGCAATCACCAGTGGCTGAGATTGTACCCTTTAAACATTTAAAAAAAAATTCAAAGCAATTCTTCTATGCTGCCCATCCAATGAAAGAGACTACTGTCAAGCGGATCACTGTTGCTCACCTGTGTGGCCTCGTGTGTTTATTTGGACCACTCGCTCCTTCGTGTCTGGCCTCACGACTCCCCCCCGCCGTCGCCTGACATCGCGACCGCTGTGTGGGGGGAGTTCTCCACGGGGACTACATTACCCAGGCCCTTCAGCGACCCGGAAGTAGAAGCCACGCACTTTGCGCGCCCGGAGGCGCTACTTAACTGAGCCCGCCCCCGGCAGAGCGGGGGCTGTTCCTGTCAAGCGGATCACTGTTGCTCACCTGTGTGGCCTCGTGTGTTTATTTGGACCACTCGCTCCTTCGTGTCTGGCCTCACGACTCCCCCCCGCCGTCGCCTGACATCGCGACCGCTGTGTGGGGGGAGTTCTCCACGGGGACTACATTACCCAGGCCCTTCAGCGACCCGGAAGTAGAAGCCACGCACTTTGCGCGCCCGGAGGCGCTACTTAACTGAGCCCGCCCCCGGCAGAGCGGGGGCTGTTCCTGTCAAGCGGATCACTGTTGCTCACCTGTGTGGCCTCGTGTGTTTATTTGGACCACTCGCTCCTTCGTGTCTGGCCTCACGACTCCCCCCTGCCGTCGCCTGACATCGCGACCGCTGTGTGGGGGGAGTTCTCCACGGGGACTACATTACCCAGGCCCTTCAGCGACCCGGAAGTAGAAGCCACGCACTTTGCGCGCCCGGAGGCGCTACTTAACTGAGCCCGCCCCCGGCAGAGCGGGGGCTGTTCCTGTCAAGCGGATCACTGTTGCTCACCTGTGTGGCCTCGTGTGTTTATTTGGACCACTCGCTCCTTCGTGTCTGGCCTCACGACTCCCCCCCGCCGTCGCCTGACATCGCGACCGCTGTGTGGGGGGAGTTCTCCACGGGGACTACATTACCCAGGCCCTTCAGCGACCCGGAAGAAGAAGCCACGCACTTTGCGCGCCCGGAGGCGCTACTTAACTGAGCCCGCCCCCCGCGTCGCAGGATCGCGCGCGGGTCGGCGCCGGGCTAAGCCCGGGCAAAGGGCGGGCCGTTGTGAGGCCGTTAGGAGGTCGTAGGCGGTCGGGTTGGGCCACCCCCCTTGATTGCGTAGTGGACACGCTCCTGCAAGTATTCTTTTTTAACGGATTCAGTCAGACATGAGCTTCTCCTGATTGTGTTAGAGTCGTGCGTTCTTAGGTTATACATTCAAGTGTATTACTATTGGTTACTGCTCTGCCTCCTAAAATTCTTAACTTGTTGGTGTAAAAGTTTTTAATTTACTGCTATGGAATACTAGTACTATCCTGTTTCTTTGGGATTATTTGTGATATCAACTACACTGTAATTGTTTATGACCTAATCAGCGCTTATGATGGCAAAGGCTAAAGTAACGATGGACAATTACTTGGTCAAAAGGGTCAGCATGATAAATAGTGAAAGACGGAAGTCCCTTGGGAAGGTGACTCTGGAAGATAATCCAGAGTTATGTATAGATGATGGTGCCCACGGTTTACCTATAGGGAACTCTTTAACCGAAGCAACCTTAGTGGGGAACTCATCAGATTGCATTGTGGACAATGAGGTTAATATTGTAAGCCAAGATATATCGGAGTCCCAGAGCGAGCTTGAAGTCCCTCCTTCTCCTCCGAAAAGAGCAGTTAGAAAATGTAGAAAGTCTCAATTTAAGAAGGGTAGTGTACATCATAAATCATTGTTAGATCAACCTCGGAGGCCCGTTGTGGCTCATGTTAAAACACAGACCCGTAATGAAGCTGAGAGTTTTACTCTCGCTGAGACTATAGCCAAAATTTTGGAGGAAAAATTGGTGCTTATGATTAAACCTTTTGTAGACAAAATTGAAACCCTGTCATTAGAGGTATCAAGGCTGGGTGGTCTTGTAGAGGGATTGAAACAGCATATTATACCGCCTATCATACCGCCTAAGGTACCACTGAAACCTGTTCAGGCTGCCCCGTATCCCCCTCTAGAGGAAGGAAATTTCACTTTAACTGGCTGCATGACAACATTACAACCAGCTGGTGGTGGTATTCGAACCAACACAGATCCATTTAGTAACAAGGGTCCTATAGCTATAGCACAAAAACCAATATGTGCCAACCTCCCACCAGCTTGTGAACCATATGTGGTTATTTTGTCTAATGTCCCCCCACTCGTCCCTGGTCCTCTTAAAGCCTCGGTTGAATCTCATGATTCACTTAAGAGGAAATCAGTTGCTTGGCTAAACAAAAACTGTGGTTTCCCCACGAACCTCTCAAACCAAATATTGTCCACTAGAAGAGTTGCCTGGTTAGGTAATGCAAGGAAAACATGTAAGGGGGATTGTGTTATAATAAACTTCAGACATCCCCAGCATGTGGCAACTACACTCCTAAGGGCAGCTTCCCTTGCTGTAGGAGGAGATGCTGTACGTGTACACCCTTTGGGTTATTTTTACAGACACCCAGATAGATTATTCCAAAGAACAATCGAGGATAGTCCTATTCGTATTGATAATAAACCATTACAATTTGAAATCCCTATGGCAAATAGATATGCAGTGTTGAGGGACCTAGACGAAAATGATTGACTCCCAGAGGCTGATATAAATAAGAGCCTAGTCTCATTGCTGGCCACTCACCCTTTAGAAACTTTTAATGGTTGTGGAATCCCTGGCTTTAAAAACACGGTGGCACTGGGGGTCCCTTCTAACCCACTGGATGAACAGTCAGAGACAGATGGGCCCTTTGGAATTAAGCGGGGAGTGCAAGTAGAAGCTGGGTTTGATATTGTTCCAAAGATAACTACAGTACAGGCAGAGATATTAGGCAATGAAATTGCCATTGATAAATATACAATGGTACCAGATAACTTGCCAGCGTACAATAATACTAGTGATGACACTGGATTAAGGGGAATTTCCCCAAAGACAATTGAGGATTTTAATGTCAGCCTATTGTCTTGGAACATTGCTGGCCTCTCTAGGAACCTGATGGATGTGGCAGTATGCTCTTTCTTTGGAAAAATGATATAATTGCCCTTCAGGAAACCTGGATGGTAGACCCCCCTCATAGAGTAGGATATAAAACTTTTTGCTCTAAAGCGATGCCATCGAATAGGGGAAGGGCATCCGGGGGGCTGGTCATCTGGGTTAAAGTTTCCCTAGAAATAGAGTTTAGCCAGCTGTCTATTCCCTGCCCGGACTTGTTAGGACTAAAAATTGTGACCAGTAACAAAAGTGTTATTTACTTATTAAACATATACAATAGACCTTATCCATCAAACAGAGAATCTAAGTTGATAGACACCTTGGACTCCACCCTAGATGGATTGGGAGTTAATGCTCGTGTTTTAATCTGTGGAGATTTTAACTGTAAATACGAACCTATCCAGGTTCTTGATAGCCTGTTTGTTGAACAAGATACTGCTAGTGGTATCATGCCCCTGGAGGCCTTAAGTTATGCAAAAAGTACAATAGCCTCCATACAGATCCTACAGATGACTGTTTCACACGATCTAAGATCATGTAATGGTCGTTTTCCTTCAGACATTCCGTCAGCTCCCACTTATTTCAAGGGAAGTATCAGATCACATATTGACTTCGTAATGGCCTCTCGAAATTTATGGAGATCATTAATTGATTTTAAGGTTGACTCCAGAATAGAGAGTGATCACTTTCCCCTCCAATTATGGTTAGACCCTGCCCTTTTCCTTCTAAGATTACCTGCAGAAGGCCCATTGAATCTCCAAATTGGAGATATACAGATTTCTAATAATAGACGTGCCATAAAATGGTCTTACATTGCGGGTAAAAAAGAAGCGCTGGCCAACATTTATAATAAATTCAGTGAAATTATAGGGACTCCCCAAATACCATCCTCAGGCACCCGGGGAGTTCTTGACTTACACTTGAAGTTGGTCGACGCATTATCTCCCCTTCTGAGTAAGGTTTATAAAAAAGAAGGGAATAAAACTATGGATCAGGTCGAACCAGGGAACCAATGGTATAACCAAGATTGTAGGGTTGCTAAATCACAATTGATTCACGTAGTAAAAAATGGGAGCCAATGTGATATAAAAAATGCAAGACTACTCTATAAAAATACCCTGAGTAAAGCTAAAAAAGCATGGGATGCTAATCTTTGGGATGACTTACTGAGTGCAGCTAAATTACATGACCAAAGTACGTTCTGGAATTTAATTGCTAAGGGAAATAAAAAGGGTAGATCACCCAAGGATATTTTTCTGGATGAACTGACCTGGTGTGATCACTTTTCTAAACTTTACACGATTAGTAAGGATGATTTGTCCCTAGTTAATGTAGATGTTAATCCAGCTGATAGTACTGTACCATTACATTTTACCTTAGAAGAAACAGTTCAGGCATTATTAGCTGTAAAAGTAGGTAAGGCCCCTGGCCCTGACAAAATTCCTGGTGACTTGTTGAAACACGATGTCAATGTGTGGGGGCCGTACATTAACTTTTTAAGTAACTCAATTGTGGCCGGTACACCTATTCCAGAATCATGGAAAGGGGCAGAAATTATAACAATTTTTAAAAAAGGTGATCGCCATGATCCTAGCAACTACCGCCCCATTAGTTTAATTGATGTTTTACAAAAGATTTTTGCCAGACATATTTTAAATAGGATTTTAATTTGGATTGAGGAGACGAAATTACTGTCAAAATACCAAGCTGGCTTTAGATCTAAAGTAAGCACAGTCGACCAGGTGTTCAGATTGATGTGCATTTGTTGGAAATACTTAAAGATCAGACAGGGTAGTCTTTATGTTGCATTTATAGATTTAAGGGCTGCTTTTGATCTCGTTCCCCGGAAGTTGCTGTGGTCTACACTAAAGAAGTTAGACATCCCTGGCGAGTTACTTAATGAACTCATCAAACTCCATACAGGGAACTATGCAAAAATTAGATGGGGAAAAGCAGGAGAACTATCTAAAGTGATTCCTGTAGATAGAGGGGTGCGCCAAGGATGCGTGTTAGCACCCACATTGTTCTCACTGTACGTTAATGATATTCCAACATACCTGAGGAACTGTGCTCATGACTCCCCAAAATTAGTCGGTGAACCAATTACCTCCTTACTTTTTGCCGACGATACTATCCTTATCTCTCAGACCCAGAGAGGTTTGCAAAACTTGGTTAATACTTTCCATAATTATTGCGTGGAAAAGGGGCTAGAAATTAACCCAATGAAAACAAAATACATGGCCATAAACCCAACTAAAACGTTTAGGAAAAACTTGCTCTTAGAGAATCGCACATTGGAAAAGGTAGAAAGTTTTAACTATTTGGGGTTGATATTAGACAACAAGCTGTCCTGGCAAGGCCAGCTAAATAAAAGCTTACTGTCTCTCAAACAGAACTCTTTCCCTATCCTAAAGGTGCACGGAGCAAGTAGCTCCAAAGCCATTACTCCAGCACTGGAGGTCTTTAAAGCCAAGGCTCAATCAGCAGCCCTTTATGGTCCGAGATATGGGGATACAGTAATTCTTCCAAATTTGGGAAGATAGAAAATACATTTGTGCGTAGTCTACTTAAAATACCGACTCGTACTCCAGTTGTCCCCCTGTTTTTAGACGTCGATCTCAAAAGAACAGAGCACTTGGCTTCTATAAGACCCTTACTGTACTGGATTAGGATATGGTCGACCCCTGAGCTGATAGACTATAAGGATGGGTTGATCGAACTTATTAAATTGGACGTTCATTTGAAAACCCCATGGCTGAAATATATTTGTACATCGTTTAAGAGATTGTGGCTTTTTACTTTTTGGGAGGAGCCCCATAATTTGACTCAGTTTTCCAAAAAACTTCTCAAGGCAACCTTTTGGTCCCACGTTAATAGTGAACTAACTCTGGGTTCTCGTATTGGTACTTTGACCCAGAATTTTTTAAACGCAAAAGATTCACCTAATTTTGAGGAATTTATGGATGAGATTGCTCCTCCCTTAGCAAAATCTCTCTATCTACAATTTAGGTATGGGGTTCTATTGTTAAACTCCTACACATGCAAGTGGGCTGGAGAAAATGGATTGGATTTGTGCACTATGTGTCCCCTTGGGGCTAGGGAAGACATTCCCCACATACTCTTTTTCTGTCCGGCCTACAAGTACCAAGGACCTCTTGGATCAAACCCCTCTGTAGGAATATGGGGATTGAGTCATATAAAGTAGCTGAGCGCATATTAAAATTCAACTCCTCCCAAGTAATGGTATATGGTATAAGTAGATATTTATTTAATGTATACCTTATTAGGAAACGCTGTGGTCATAAATTGTAATTATAGAAAGAGGAACCATGGATTACTCTAGTTACCAGATTATCCTTAAGTCTACCTCATTTTTAATATTGCTTATTATAAGAACTCTGGCTTTTAGCTAATTTAATGTAATATTTATATTTTTTATCTGGTATTGCTTAATCATGGATAAATATTCACCATCATAAATTGTATGTAATTTGTTCATCATGGACTTATGAATTGTGTATTTACATTATGGATTCATGTATTGTGTTTTATGTGTTGACTTTTATGGCTATTGTTAGCCGAAATAAAGTATTGACTGACTACTCCTTCCTGTCTACTGGTGAACTCCTAGGTGGCACAAAAACATCTTACATTAAAAAGTACTAAATGAGCAAGCTACAGATTGATACCCTGTCAATATGAACTCATTGAAAAGGTGGCTAACTCACAGATGTCGACCTTCACTGAATAAAAATTACTACTGTCAGGCAGACCAAATGGATTTAGAACCAGAAGTAGCACCTTCCCTCCACCTGGGATGACCTCAAGAGCTCTGTTGATAAAGTTGCTGCTCTACTCCTACTCGATCCATACTAAGGTTTACAAATGGTGGACCACCATATGCTAAGCCCTATGCACTTCTGGAACTCACTTTTCACAATATCAGTAGCCAAGTGACATTCCGATCACAACCCTGACTGGCTTGGATATGCAGCTGGTGAAACTATCATCACATTACTTTCACTTATAAACCCATGTGTAAGAGGCTCCTACAGACTACCACGTCACACCTGGATCGCACTCTACAGGCCTCAGGCACGACACCAAGACTGAACACTACTAGATGAGACTTCATCTAGGAATCTTTTCCCATCTATGCACTGCAGAAGTATCAACTATTACTATTTTGATCTGGAAAAGTGCTTGAGGACCGGAGGAGATGCAGGAAAGCACCACAGAAATGCTTCAACTATTAGATGCAAGAACTACTGCCATCCTATAAAAGTGGTATTGCCAGTAGTCGTTTCACAAGGAAGTTCATCTCCTAGTTCCCTCAGCCTCACCATGCACTGATGCACCTCCTTAAAGAGGGAGAGTGAAAGAAAGAATGAACCTAGCCGTGCCTCCCATATCACTCTGGATACAGGAGTTTATGGACATGATGGGGATATCATAACAGGGATCCTGTATCCTATGTTGCCATTCTCCTACCTCTATATTTGTGTGAGATGATGGGAAGGCTGTGCAAGTCTTGTGCCTGCTACGATGACAGTCTGGCTCCATCTTCTTTTCACTAAGGCACATTTCCTGCTTTGATAGTGCCCCATTATTTTCTTTGTCAGATACACTCCTGTCAATGTCGGTGGTCTGAAGGTCTTGGTGAGAAACAAGTGGTAGGGACATTGCAGAGATTGTGTAGGGCACTTGCTCTGTAGTGCATCACATCTGTCTGAGAATAGGGTAAGCAAACAGACCCACAGTGGTATCAAGGGAAGCCAGAGGCCACAGTTGCTACCTCTTGCAACCCCCAAATGGACACCCAAGATTTTACTAGTAAATTACACGAGGTGTGCTATACTTTATCACAAGAGTCACATCATCTCCCAGAAGGAAGGAAGGGGAGCTAGGCAGGGCCCATGCATCACTTCCTTTTAGTTTCATGCACAGTTTTCGTGTTTTCAGTAAATGTTTGTTAAACATTTGCTTGCCAGAGAAATTAACTTCTTACCACTGGTGCTTGGCTGGCATGAATCTCCTTTGTTTCCTAAAACAAGATTTAAAAAAAACAGGATAAGTAACAAGAGAATGGGTGAAAGTGAGACATTTCCCTCTCAATGTACTCATCTTTATCACTACTCTTATCTGTCTCAGGTACCTGCTTTGCACTACAGTAATGATTGTGTACTATGTCTACTTGTGTACTACTGAAGTGTCATAAATTATTAAACATAGCATCTGAAGTCATCTTCGATTGCCATATTTGTCAACATTCTCTCTTTAAAAGGACTGTTCCTGTTTTAGACCCTAAAACAGCAAACCTTATTTTGCATCCCCCTTAAAAGTCTTTTCTGCTCACTACATTTTATAAGAATTTGCTAAATGCCCTTTTTCTGATGCATGATCGGAAACATAGGAAAGGGGCTGTAGCGTTGGCACTTTCCCTCGGCCCTGCTCTAAGCAGGGCCCCACACTTCACTTGACAGCTTATAAGAATATTAATGTGTCATAGTCAAATTAAGATAACAAGGATTGATCATTACCCTGTGATTGCAGTCCCAAAAATGGAGGTCCTTTGCATGATATAGGCCCATATTTAGGTATTTTCACAGACAGTGTTAGCTGTCTGCTGTGATAGCACTTGTCATCCATACATCAAATGGAAATATAAAGAAGTACATAGAGAAAGTGAGGTTAGAATTGGCCCTCTTCAGCTATTGGCTTTTGTGTATTTTTAAGTCTGAACAAAACGTATGATGTTACTATAATAATATTCATAATATACTTGGTTAAGGGATTTTTCACTCACCTCTCTTCATCTATTGGTCTGTTGTGTGTCATTCACATGGTGTTTCAGCCCACTACAGCAGACAGCATGGGGCAGGAAGTCAGCACACTTCAGTCACTTGTTAACGTCACTTTGAGTGACTGCATTTTGCTCTTTCACAAGGTGGACATCTGCTCACAAGGTCCCTTCCATTCAGTGCCAGTGTTGTTTGTTTTTACTTTATCATTTCTTTGGTATTGCCTGATGAAATATCAGTATGCCTTTGAAGTGAGCACAGGAAGCATTCCAGCTTTATCATTTCCTGAACTCGGTATTCTCAATGGTTCTTTAATACACTTTGGCCAGAACTAAAATCAAACTTTATCACGTTTAATTTGCTAGACACTTGTAACACTTTTAATTAAACATAGGTGGGGTGTCATTTGGGTTTTAGTATGAAATATATTATAATGTAAACCGCCTTTCCTTCCTTCTTTTAATCTTATTTATTTCTTTCCTTCTTTCTTTCCTGTTTTTTCTTGAATTCACCCTCCTTTTGTCTTGCCTTCTTTTTCTTTCTTGCATTCCTTCATTCTTTCTATTTTTACCTTTTTTCTTTCTTTTTTGCGTTCTTTATTTCACTCCTTCTCTTCTATCTTCACTTCTTTCTTTCCTTCTTTCTTCTTTTCATTTTTATTTATTTTCTCTTTTATTTCCTTGCTTATGATTTTTTTCATTTTTTTCTTTTTCTTTCTTTTTTGCCTTCAATCCTTCTTTCTTTCGTATTTGCTTTCTTACCTTTTTTCTATCTTTTTTGCCTTCTTTACTTTTGTCTGCCTTTTTCCATTTTACTCTTTCTTTCTGTCCTCCTTTGTTCTTTTGAACTTTTCTTTCCTTCATTTCTTCCTTGTCTTCTTTCTAATTTCTTTCCATATTTCCTTTTTTCTTTCTGTCTTTCCTTGTTTCTTTTTTGCCTTCTTTCCTTCTTTTTCTTTTTTCTTACATTCTTTCTTTCCTTCTTACCTTCTTTTTTTGCCCCCTTTGCTTTCTTCATTTTTTGCCCTCATTCCACATTCCTCCTTCCTACCTTTTTTGCTAGTTTCCTGCTTTCTTATCTTCTTTCCTTTTCCGTCCTTCTTTTTTTCCTCTCCTTTCTTTCTTTTTTGCATTCTTTGCTTCTTCCGTCATTTTGTCTTGTTTCTTGTTTCTTTCCTTTTTTGCATTCCATTCCTTTTTTTGCCTTGCATCCTTCCCTCCTTCCTTTTTTGCCTGCCTTCCTTCCTTTTCTTACCTTCTTTTTTTCAGTTTTATATAGCCTGAACTCGACCAAAACGTATTGGAACGTATTGGAGCACTTTATGTTAACACTAATTACACTAAACAAGGACACATTAATTTATGTATGTCGGTACAAGATAGCTACTCAATTCTCCCTTATGTGATTTGCTTTTCATTTAAGTCAATTAACTGTTCCTTCTTATGATTAATATTTTTTTATTTTCAGTATGGAGGCCAAGGGCTGCATAAGGAGATATCATAGTAATTGAAATGTTGTTGAACGAAAGCCTAAATCATCGATCCTTGTCAAGCACTGTGGTGGCTTGATTTTTGTTACTATATTATAGTGATTTACAACTCTTCAATAAACAAACAAATAAATAAAATGCTATATACAAAACACCGATGCTTCACAAGACTATGTACATTATGGCTGCAAGATGTTCCTCTCAAACGAAAGATGAAAAGAACACAATAGAAAAATCCATGTTTTTATCAACACGGTATGTCACTCAAGATCTTCAAAGCAGGACATATTACAATTTAATTCTGGTCAGACTTGTCAGAAGAGTGCATTATGAAGCTCAGACTTC
The DNA here is from genome assembly GCF_964204655.1 of Triturus cristatus. Lineage (NCBI taxonomy): Eukaryota > Metazoa > Chordata > Amphibia > Caudata > Salamandridae > Triturus > Triturus cristatus. The sequence continues at coordinate 1,001,053,107 of NC_140580.1, forward strand.
TCAGCACTGTCCAAGATCCTTCAAGACCACTTGGAATAATTCAGTGTGTTCCTATACACATCAGTACAGCTCAATACCAAATAGCTGGTTAGACTTTTCAGAATACCACATTATTGCAATACATTCTTTACAGCATCAGTATACCACATCCGCTCAAATTACTCAGTATGGCACAACCCGAGATGTGTTCACCTTTATCAGCACTGCCCAATATCTGCACAGTCCAGCATCTGCACAGTCCAGCATCTGCACTGTCCAGCATCTGCACTGTTTAGTATCTGCCTAGACCCATTGGAACATTGCATGTGCTCATTTTTTATAGTGCTGTCTGGCAAAATATATGCTACCAGTCAACAGCAAAAACAGCAAGGTGATAGAAGTAATGTTTGAATTAATCTCAGCCACTGCGATCACTTGGAGGTCCCTTTCAGACCATCGTTTTTCACCCAATTTGCCATTCTAGATGGAGACCCCGCCTAAGGCAAATTAGTATTGGCCCTGCTTCAACAACAACAGTCCATCCCCAACTGCCAGGCCATGAGAACACAAGCATGCCCAGATAATTTTGAACTACTTAGGTCTCGTTAGTGAGGCACAGCTTGGATGATTTGACACATTGAGCACATGACCTTCATCTGGGCATAACCCATCGCACTTAGAGCGTTTCCTTAAAAAACAACAAGGTGATGGAAGAATTGCTTGAATAAATCTTGTGCACTGGTGTTCATTGTTTCTTACCTACCA